>NC_135755.1:36670000-37415000 GCF_041903045.1 Epinephelus lanceolatus | reverse complement strand
GGGGAACCCAACTATGTTGTTAAATGTGTATGCGCCACCTGGAAGTGACATCCATTTCTTCAAGAAAATTGTTGATATGATTTTATCACAGACAGTAGGCCTTCTAATCTGTGGGGGATAACTAAATATACACTTACAGCCAAAACTAGACACCTTCTAATGGAAAAATACAGGATACAAAGTCACTAATTAAGAAAATTAATACACTATTTGAAGAGGATGGCTTAACCTTTTAATACCAGCGGGAGTGCCCGCGATCCCATTTGCATATTGATTTTTAAATGCCAGTAGAATTGCAACCAAATAAGATAGAGCAATAATTCTTTTTGCATTTAAAACCGGAGGAGTTACTCTAACTTACCATGCATTCATAATGTCCCAGAGTGCTGTTTCCTTGCACTGACATGTTTGTAGAAGAACAGAAAAAGCGCTAAGAACAAAAACATTATGATCCTGATCGTGGGTATTCACAGCACTTCCTATACTGGACTAAACGTCATCACGTTGTGAGCATGAACTGTCATGTTATTTTCTTGCGTGTCTTTCTTGCGACACTACCCGCGGCAACAAGGAGTGATGTCATTTCCTGGGAAATTCCTCTCTTTCTTCCGCGGTAAATATTTCTCTCAGCGTGTAGTCACACACTCGCTCTCGCTCTCGTTTTGTATTTTACTCTTTCACAACAACACTTAGACACACACACACACACACACACTCACCACACACTTGCACACATATATTTATGGAACCACAACAACCCGGATGCGCGAAACGGCTTTTCTCCCGGCGCGAAGCTTTCAAGCTAATTACAGCGTCGGATGAAGATTCAGTCCACTCATCTGGTCCTGATTCTGCCGACAGTGGCGATGACACCGACCTCATCCAAGGGAGAGATCCCTCCTATGACATGTATGTATGAAATATTGTTTGTTTTTGAGTTAGAGTAAAGTAAAGAAAATATATATGTAACACAACTAAAAGCATTTTGCACTAAATACACACCATTATTGTATTACTCTCATGTTGAACACATCTAACACACTGTATAACATCTGTATGCAGAGTTGACGACGATGATGAGGAGGAGGAAGTGGTGGTCTCCTCGCCCTGCACCCCAGAGGCAGAGGGGGAGGAAGGAGTCGGTCTCCAGTAAACAGAGGCTCCAGGTCAGAGACACTCCCTGGTGATGCAGCTGGCTGGAGAACTGAAAAGGAGCCTGACATCTTGCCACAAGCCCTACCACATTTTCTGCCCAAAAGGAGGCCAGGTGTGCAGCCACCTCTATCACAGTATGTGGACAATCCCTCTCCATCTGAGCTGTTCAGGATGTACTTTAACCGGGCTGCCATCAAAACACTGTGTGCCAACACCAATAAAATCGTGGACAGGAACTGTCACAAGACCTATCACAGCTCCCCGGTGCTATTGAAAAGTAATGTTTGACTTTGAACTTGTTGTTGTTGTTGTTGTTCTATTGTAAATCGTTTATTTTGATGTACATGTTGTATTTTTGCTAATTGTGCACAATGTGCATTTAACTTTAGTTTTTGTCACATTTTATAAAAATGAGTGTATCTCAAAAATTAAGTTATGAAAACACTCAAAATAAATTTTCTGTGGTTTGAAAGGATTTTGTGCAACTTCTTTACATTTACAATTCTGAGGGATACAGCCATGATATTTCTGTATTTAGAAAAAAATATGTGTAAAAACAAAAACGATTTTCATTTTTTTAGTGGTTTATTGCACTTTTTAGCAATTTCTTTCATTAGTATGGACATATGTCCACACATTATCAAAATTTGGGATTTAAGGGTTGTATTGATGTATAGCATGTGAAAATACTCCAAAAAATGGCCCTACAGCAGGTAAAATTGTAAAGATATGCTCTGGCGGACTTGTTCTATGGTAGGTCATAAAGAGTTAATCGATATATGGAGAGACTTTATCAAAGGGATTATACTCATTACTCCTCACCCCACTCATTATACACAAGAATATGGAATAATGGAAAAGTCAACGACAAAATAAACACTTGTGAATTTGGAACAATAAATTTAAGTGACCACGCACCTGTATTACCTGTCTGTTGATCTAAACCTACAACCAAAATCAAATAATTGGAAACTAAATTCGAGTCTACTTAATGATCCTCACTTTAAAGAACAGATTAAAAGAAAGATCCACTTCTACTTGGAAATTAATGACAATGGTGATGTGTCCCCTCCCATTTTGTAGGATGCCCTAAAGGCTGTACTGAGAAGGAAAATTATAGCAATATCCTCTTACAAGAAAAAGATGAAAATAATAAATTAGAAGAATTACAAAACAAATGAAAAGAATTAGAGAAAAAACATAAAATGAAAACAGCACAGGGTATATTGGAGGAAATCATGAAAACAAGAAATGAAATTAACGATTTCATTACACACGAAATTAAGAAAAATCGAATGTTTCTTAAACAAAGGTAATACAGTATGAAGGTGGATCTAAATCAATGAAAGTTCTGGTCTGGAAACTGAAAAAGAAAATAGCACAGAACACAGTCCATAAAATTAAAGATCCAGTTACAAAAATAATAGAAAGTAAACTAAACGAAATTCAGGGAGCCTTTGAAACATTTTATAAGACTCTGTATTCTAAAAAGGTGGGGGACAGCATAGCTGAAATAGACAGTTTTTTGGACTCTTTGGAGTTACCAGTGTTAAAATGAAGAACAGAATAAAATAATAATTGAGGACATTACAGAAAAGGAATTAAAAATAGCAATAAATAAACTCAAATTAAATAAATCACCAGGATCAGAGGGCTATAGACGGGTTTCTGTGCAACGTCATCGCAGATACAGTACAGGCCAAAAGTTTGGACACACCTTCTCATTCAATGCGTTTTCTTTATTTTCATGACTATTTACATTGTAGATTCTCACTGAAGGCATCAAAACTATGAATGAACACATGTGGAGTTATGTACTTAACAAAAAAAGGTGAAATAACTGAAAACATGTTTTATATTCTAGTTTCTTCAAAATAGCCACCCTTTGCTCTGATTACTGCTTTGCACACTCTTGGCATTCTCTCGATGAGCTTCAAGAGGTAGTCACCTGAAATGGTTTCCACTTCACAGGTGTGCCTTATCAGGATTAATTAGTGGAATTTCTTGCTTTATCAATGGGGTTGGGACCATCAGTTGTGTTGTGCAGAAGTCAGGTTAATACACAGCCGACAGCCCTATTGGACAACTGTTAAAATTCATATTATGGCAAGAACCAATCAACTAACTAAAGAAAAACAAGTGGCCATCATTACTTTAAGAAATGAAGGTCAGTCAGTCCGGAAAATTGCAAAAACTTGAAATGTGTCCCCAAGTGGAGTCGCAAAAACCATCAAGCGCTACAACGAAACTGGCACACATGAGGACCGACCCAGGAAAGGAAGACCAAGAGTCACCTCTGCTTCTGAGGATAAGTTCATCCGAGTCACCAGCCTCAGAAATGGCAAGTTAACAGCAGCTCAGATCAGAGACCAGATGAATGCCACACAGAGTTCTAGCAGCAGACCCATCTCTAGAACAACCGTTAAGAGGAGACTGCGCCAATCAGGCCTTCATGGTCAAATAGCTGCTACGAAACCACTGCTAAGGAGAGGCAACAAGCAGAAGAGATTTGTTTGGGCCAAGAAACACAAGGAATGGACATTAGACCAGTGGAAATCTGTGCTTTGGTCTGATGAGTCCAAATTTGAGATCTTTGGTTCCAACCGCCATGTCTTTGTGAGACGCAGAAAAGGTGAACGGATGGATTCCACATGCCTGTTTCCCACTGTGAAGCATGGAGGAGGAGGTGTGATGGTGTTTTGCTGGTGATACTGTTGGGGATTTATTCAAAATTGAAGGCACACTGAACCAGCATGGCTACCACAGCATCGTGCAGCAACATGCCATCCCATCCAGTTTGCATTTAGTTGGACGATCATTTATTTTTCAACAGGACAATGACCCCAAACACACCTCCAGGCTGTGTAAGGGCTATTTGACCAAGAAGGAGAGTGATGGAGTGCTGCGGCAGATGACCTGGCCTCCACAGTCACCGGACCTGAACCCAATCGAGATGGTTTGGGGTGAGCTGGACCGCAGAGTGAAGGCAAAGGGGCCAACAAGTGCTAAACACCTCTGGGAACTCCTTCAAGACTGTTGGAAAACCATTTCAGGTGACTACCTCTTGAAGCTCATCGAGAGAATGCCAAGAGTGTGCAAAGCAGTAATCAGAGCAAAGGGTGGCTATTTTGAAGAAACTAGAATATAAAACATGTTTTCAGTTATTTCACCTTTTTTTGTTAAGTACATAACTCCACATGTGTTCATTCATAGTTTTGATGCCTTCAGTGAGAATCTACAATGTAAATAGTCATGAAAATAAAGAAAACGCATTGAATGAGAAGGTGTGTCCAAACTTTTGGCCTGTACTGTATGCGCGCGCAGCCTGGGGGCAGAAAGCGGGACATTTCTCATTGTTTACAAGCGGAGTCAAGCAGCAAAAGAAAATGACAAGGAGTTGTTGTGCTATTAACTGCACAAACCGGCAAAAGGATGGGTGGAAATTGTATAATATCCCCAGGGGATCTCATTCGTTTGCCAAAAGAAGAAGAAGATTATGGCTCCAGGCCATTAAAAGGGCAGATTAGTGTCCCGAAGGTCCTAAAAGCAGTGAGAGTCTGTGCAGCTCCCACTTCGTGTCTGGTATGTTTGTGTTTGCCAACATGAGCTGGATAATGAGTAAGCGTGTGATTTTACCATAGTTAATGAGACAATATTAGTTTGATTCAGTAGGTCATGGCCTAACTAACTTGCCAACAAATTTGTCTGTCTTCTACCTTAACATTTGTAAAGTTTAACGTTGGCTCTCTGTTGTAACGTTAAGTTTAGCTTTTGTTGTTAAGTACTAACAGGTGCATGGCTGGTTTAGGTTTCTTGGTTCAGGCTGAAAATCAGGTGGGAAAGTGTCTTCAAACAGCTAATGTTACATGTAGTGTACGATTTTCTTTAACTCTGAATTAACGTTAATGCTTGTGCTATTGGTGCTCATTATGGCTGAGCTCGTAAAATAGCAAATAGATTAAAAATTTATGGACATTTCAGCAAGAACTTACAAACAATACGGCATCTACATTGATATCAATTCACTCTGAAGTAGTCTTTTGCCCCCTGGATGCGCGCGCACCTAGTATTGTTTGTACGCAAGAAACCTGTCTATATGGCAGAATGGTATAAGGAGCTGAAAGAAGAGCTAATACCAGTGATGCTTCCTACACTGAATTGGGTCCTAAAGAAGGCACAAACACCACCTAGTTGGAAAGAAGCAATAATGTCTGCCATTCCAAAAGAAAATAAAGATGAATTGGAATGTGGGTCATATAGACCAATATCAGTCCAGATTGTAGGCTGTTCACTTCTATCATGGCTAGATGATTAGAAAAGTTTTTACCTAATTTGATACATAATGACCAGACAGGTTTTTTCCGAAAGCGCCAAATGCAAGATAATATACGACAGACATTACAAATTATTAATCATATTCAAAAGAATAAAATAGCAGCAATGGTAATTAGTATTGATGGGGAGAACGCATTCGATTCAGTGAATTGAAGCTTTCTTTATCGGGTTCTACATAGATTTAGCCTACATGAAAAAATAATTAAAACAATACAGGCATTATATACCCACTGTGAGAATCTAAGTTAATGGCTGCTTATCAAACATGTTTTACTTTGGAGAGAGGAACAAGGCAGGGTTGTGCGTGTTCACCACTGTTATTTGCATTATATTTGAGCCCATTTGCTCAATATATAAGACAAAACAAAGAAATAAAAGGCATTAATATTCATGGGAAGGAGCATAATTTAGCCTGCAATGCAGACGATATTTTGATCTTCCGGCGTCAACTAACAAACTCTCTACCTAGACTAATGCAATCATTTGAATATTATGGTCAATTATCAGGCTACAAAATTAATTTAAGTAAAACACAACTGCTTAAATACAATTACAGCCCACCAGAAGAAATCAAGAGTAAGTACCATCTAGCGTGGCAAACTGATTATCTTAAATATTTGGGAGTTATGATACCTAAGGATATCACAGAACTATTAGAATGCAATTACTCACCAATACAAAGGAAAATTAAAGAGGATATAGCGAGATGGAACCTAATCCCATATCTAAGTTTTTACTCAAGAATAGATTCTATCAAAATTAATATACTACCCAAATTATTATATTTATTTCAAACCCTGCCAATTGAAATAAGCCAAAAACAATTTAATGACTGGGACAAAAGTTTGTCCAGATACATATGGCAAGGTAAAAGGCCTCAAATTTGATATAAAACTTTACAATTGGCTAAAAGAAAAGGGGGATTGGGCCTTCCTTCTCTCAGGGATTACTATTGGGCAGCACAGTTAAGGCCTATGATATGCTGGTGTAATCCCTCATACGATGTAAGTGGAAAAGCATTGAAGAGGGCCTGACCTCCATTCCCATACAAGCAATTATAGCTGATAGTAACATGCAAGACTGTATAAAAAAATATAAAAAACCCATGGATCAAGTTCACTTTTTAAATTTGGAAAACAGTAATAACAGAATACAAATTAGAAGACGATATAGTAATCCTTAAGTGGTGTGCATATGATACACATTTTGCTGCAAATAAATTAGATACTAGATTCAAGGATTGGACATATAAAGGATTACCGGCCTTATGTAAGATAATGAAGGAAGGTATACAACTTAGTTTTGAAAGGATTAGAGACAGACATATTCATTAGAAGCACAGGATTTCTATCATTACTTACAGATGAGACATTTTGTCAGTGATTAACATAAAATGCGTAGCAGAATCAAGCAAACAGCTGTTAGACCTATTTGAAAGGGCATATGGTTCAAATTAAAGATGTACCGATACCACTTTCTCCTTCCCGATACCGATACCGATGCCGATCCCTGAACCCTGAATCTGCAGATACTGAGTACCGATCCGATACCAGCGTGTAAAATAAAAATGGATGGGATATGAATTGTTGTATGTCTCAACTCCTAAAACTGTGTATGTAAATGTAAAATATTAAGAAATAAATACATAATGGTAGAATGAATGCCATAAAACTTTTTTTTTTATTATTATTATCCAGTGTTGACATAGATCAAGACACAGGTTAAAGTGCAGCCACACAATTTGGTAAAAAGACATTTTAAAGGCTACAGTAGAATGTAGGGCTGCACGATATTGGAAAAAACTGACATTGCAAAAAAAAAAATTTTTGCAATATATATTGCTATATTAAAAAATACAAGAATTTTCACCAGATGATTTAAAGTAAGAAAATTAAGAAATAATGGCGGGACTTTTACTCACCACAACTGCAGAGGCTACCAGCTTCATTTGAAACAGACTACATTATAAAAGGGCCGTTATTTATCATTCCCTCTGTGTTTTTATATTTTTGCTTTTTATCCGCTCCCGTTGCCTTGATAAAGTTAATGCATGGCACTGTCATTTCAAACTCAACACTTCCTGAACTTGTTTCAAATAAAAAGCCCCTTATAACCTCGGCTGAGAGAATCCCTCCATTTTCTAAATACGTTTTTATTGTGAAACATTTGTAGGAACTTGTGGAGAAATCAGTGACTTTTATGTTTACCTATGATACTTCAAATGTAGCTCCTGCCATCTGCTGGCACTTTTTTGGTGACTACAACAACATTTCGGCTGGCACATGAACAGACACTGTGACTCAAATAATGATGAAAGTAATAAAAATAGGACAAGAATAACCCGATGACATCACGCACGTTGTGAAAGACGACCGGGGATAATTGGTGTGGATCATTGTGTAGTGTGTCATGTCTATCGGCCAAGTCACGGCACGATTTTATGACTACACAATAGTGTAATTTGACATAGTGACTTTCAGAACGGGCAGAAAAGTTGTGTAGTGTGTACGAGGCATAAATCCTCCTTTACCATTTCTCCCTCTTGTGTGTTCTTTTTGTCCTAAAAAAAGGACATTCAGGCTGATATTCTTTGACTAATAATTGAAGTAGATGTACATACTTCATTTGTCGCTGAATGTCAATAAAAAGTACATTTTTTAAAAAAAGAAACGGTTAGATAAGGTCATTTTCCCGACAATTTTTCACTTCAACACCCTGCTGCCTTAAAAGCTTGTGTAATGGATTTATGTAATAGAGAAAAAATAGCCTCAGTACCTAACAGTAGAGTCTTCCTCTGCAGCTGAGCTTTCAGTTGTTTGGAGATGGACGATAATGTTTTTAGGAGTCTTTCAAATCTCTCTTCACTCAGTCGAATTTCCATCTCAGAGGCATCTGGCTTCTTAGGACTGTGAGAGTGATCACAGAGATTGCAGTGAGACAGAGATGTATTAAGTAGGGCTGTACAGGAGATAGAGCTGTAAACTCGAAATCTGTTGTTGCAGTGTTTTACCTCAGATTCTCGGACTGACCCTTGAGGTGAGACACACAGAAAAACTGATTAAAATACCTTCAATTACTAGATTTTTAAACAGTGTTAGTGCACAGCTCTTGAATCAGACCTTCCCATCTTCCTCTGCTGCGGGGCTGTTGCTCAGTGCTCTCTGGATGCTTTTGATGCCCTTAGTGACCTGGTCCTGGTGCTGTTCCCAGTTCTTCAGAACATAGTCCAGTTTGGTCCTGGTCTGTCTCAGGTCCAGCTCCAGAGAGTCCTGGACGGCCTGCTCGTCCTGCTTCAGGACACACCGCATGTTCTGGAAGTGCTCTCGAACCTGTTGCTTCATCAGCTCTGTGCTCCTCTACAGGGAGGAACATGGAGAGCATAAATACACGCCAAAAGATTTTACATATGTCATCAAACTGTTTGCAGTTTGCCATGCTGGTGGTCTGATGTGTGTAGAGTAGCTGTTTTAAGTAATGGGGGGTTTTGGTCTCATACTTACAGAGAGATCTGCCCTGCGTTTCTTCAGAGACTGGATATGAGCCTCAGTTTTGGACCTCTCTGCCTGCAACTCCTCCATACGTCTGGACAGCTGCTCCTGCACAGTTACCGCCAATTGTTGGCATTAAAGTAGATTGTTTTCAGTTATGATAACCTTATTTGTGTGCACAGAAAAGATAGTGGTTATATCAGTCTGTTGACAAAATGAATTAGTTTTGCAATTACAGATATTTTCATTTTCTGACAATTGATGAATTTTTGGTTTATAAAATACAATAAATCAGTGTAAAATGTCCGTCACAATTTCCTTGTTAAAATGTTTTGTTTTGTCCAACCAACAGTCAGAAAACCAAAGACAAAAAGCATCAAATGCTCACATTTGAGAAGCTTCTGTCATATCACATTATTAATTTAATATCAGTATATTGCCCAGCCCTGATTCAGAATTCATCATTTGGTCAATAAGATCTTAAAAAAGTAGTGAAATGTAGGGATGCACAATAACATCGGTACATCATCGGTATCAGCCAATATCGGCATTAAAATGAACTGTCAGAATTGGCCAACATACTTTTTCTTATGTTTCACACACTGATCACTTATCACACTGTATATATATATATATATATATATATATATATATATACATACACACACATATACACACACACACACATATATATATATATATATGTGTGTGTGTGTGTATGCATGTATGTTAATGTCCTCCTTAAGGTCCATTATCTTTTTATTTGCTTTTTGAAGCAATCTGGTATCTGGTAAATAAAATCCTCAACTAGTTAAAAGATACTGTTTAACACATCCAATATCTGCAGAGAGTATCATAAAAGAAGGATTAATTTCAGGTAAAAACAGTATACTGAAGCGCTTTGTTGACATTGATCAGCTGACTGTCACTTCCGATGACAAAGTCACAAGGGCCTGAAGGAAAGAGGAGAAACAAAACTCGGCAGAAATGGTGTTGTTGGTAGTTAAATGACTGGATGAGACAATCCATCACAGCTGGCAGCTTCTCCTTGACAGAACCCTCTGATACGGGCCCAAAAAACTGGGCCCGCTGTGAAGATCAGGCGCCAGTAGGTTTGTGCTGGTGTAGTTTCTCTCGCAGGCTTATGGCAGCGGTCAGGCTCTGTTAACTTAAAATCCAGGTGAAAATCCAGGTGTTGATAAAAACAATCAAGATGTAAAGGGTATATCATTAATAAGGGCTTAAAAACTGGATAAAAAGTCGATTTACGACAGAGACTCTGTAAGGGAAGACAAAGACACCGAGCATTCACTTAAAATGTTCATGATAATGAAGGAAAATGACAGACAGTATATTAGCAATCAAATATGTCAAAGAAAAAACAGTGAATATTTATATAAATAATTAATTGAATATTAAAATTGTTGCTCAATTGACTAACACAGATATCACAGAACAAAAATACAAAATAAAAATGTACAGTTCTAAAACAAGCAATATAAAACACAAAATAAGACTACTACAAAGAAAAGTAAAAAAGTATGTTAATGTATACTAGAAGTGAACTATAAAAACACAAAAAAGGACAATTACACATGATTATTAAGACCAGCTGAGATACTCCATAACATCGGCATATAGAAGATTGTGTACAGAAATCCTGCAACAGTGCTTTGAAATGGCTTAGGGGAACCATTGAGTACAACTTTAAGTCCTTCTGCAGAAAACTCCACATATAAGGCGCTGCATACATAAATCCGTGCTTGCCAAACTCTGTACGGACCCTTGGTACAGACAATAAAAACATGTTCTGAAAATGGAAAGCATAGCCATTTTCAATTTTTTGCTTAATGTACATACATAAGTATGCAGGAAGTAGACCAAGAATAGCTTTGTAAACTAGAGAATGGCAATGAAAAAGTCCACCAAATTGTAAATAGAGCCAGCCAACCCGAGCATACAGGATACAGTGATGAGTTAGGGGCTTACAGTTGATAATAAATCTCAATGCACCATGGTACACAGAGTGCAAAGAGAAGCAGTTTCTATTCAGTTTCAGCTTCAGCTTTTGAGCTAGCTCTGTTGTGTTTGATAACATTGTTGAACGTAAACAGAAGTGACACCCAACGGTGCTTAGTGTGCCTTTAAATAATAATATACACTCAACAAATGAACGAACAACTGAATGAATGATTGTTTCTGTTACATGTAATGTCCAATAGAGGGAGACATAGCATTAAAAAAAAGCACCAAAAGGAGGCACTGTAATGTGTATTTTGTTTCAGTCCGGTAGGTATCGGTTGTGTAGCTACCGGCAGAGATGGGCAAAAATACATCAAAATGTATTTTGATATAAAATACAAAATACCCCTCAAATAAATGTATAAAAATACTGGTGCCAGAGAATGTATCAAAATAAAATACATGTATTTTGTATTTTCAAATACAGAAAATACTTTATTCTTTTTCTTTTTAGCAGCGACCCACAGCTCTATAGGTCACTCAGTCTTTTCGTGAATAGCTCAAAAAGTCCTTGACCAAAAATGCTCAAAATTTGCATACTGCAACTAGAGACCATGAGTAACTATACCAGAAAGAATGCCCATGATTCGTCCATAGGTGGCGCTATACTAACCGATTCAGATCTTTTTGTGAATAACTCAAAAAGTCCTTGACCAAAAATGCTCAAAATTTACATGCTGCAGTTAGAGACCACAAGTAACTATGCCAGAAAGAACAACCATGATTCATCCATTAATGGCATGATAGTAGCAAATTTGGTCGCAGCTATTGCAAATTTGGGCTTGTTTTCTCACAATTTTGTATAGCCGAGTATTCAGGTTCAGGCTATAGGATATACACAAAGCTCTGGTGAACCCCACAAAAAGGCAGAACAGTCACAGAACTAACTAAGCATAACTAAGCAAAGTCATTAAAAGACAACAACTTGATTATGTATATATATATTTATTAACCAGGCTTAACAACCCATAAACTTTTTTGTATCAACAAATAAAATATTCACAGACACTGTGATAATAACATATGAATAGCATTAGGCCTATGTGTACTATAAAAGTCATTTGAATAAAAACATCAAGCTCTGCACAGAAAAATGAATAAAACTAAATGGTTAATGAATATAAAAGTGAACAGGCAGGCTAACTTAACAACAAGTGAGTAGCCTATACATTTCTCTCTTTCGTTGGCCAGTGGGATGGTAGTAGGGTTAGGGTTAGGCTATTTTGGTTCTTGAGGCCCAACCACTAAGGAGCCAGTTTAGTTGCCTTTAAGAACAACTAACTTTTCAAGTATTTCTGTAGTTAACCGCCTCCTGTGTGGATGGAACATCATTCCTGCATCCAATATTATAAGAATGTGTAGCCTATTATTTTTGTTTTTTTGATTTGTGAAGAAAGTATTTTGAGTATTTTAAAAACAAAATTACTCCACTCAAAAGTATTTTGTTACAAATTACATTTGCATTTTATCGGCCTTATCAAATACAAATGACAAAATTCTCAAATGTAATTGAAATACGTATTTTAAATACAAGTAATAGAAATACTGCCCATCCCTGGGTACCAGTTCCATATAAGCAGCGACTTTCGGTACCCAACCCTACTCTTAACAATAGTGTGGATGTTTGAAAGCTCTACCTTGGCTTTTGTGAGTAACATGCATTTTGTTTTCTCAGCATTCAAGACAAGCTTCAGATTGAACAGAAATTTTTGAACAGCATTAATGGTTGATGAAGCTGGGAGAGGACCTGAGTCTGAGTAGCAGCAGAGCAATAAATAACTGTCATCAGCATACAGATGAACACATGCATCAGGTACATTATGACAGAGGCTAATTAAGTACATACAGAACAACAGAGGCCCTAATACAGACCCTTGAAGCACCTCATTGGTAATTGTAAGAGGGGCAGACAACATGCCCTCCTCTTGTACATATTGCACTCTGCCTGATAAATAATTTGCAATTCAACCAACTGCTTTGTCTGATAGACCAATATGATGTAATCTGTTTATCAGTATTTTATGATCTTCTGTGTCAAAGGCCTTAGACAGGTCAACAAGGACAGCAGCACAATGTGGACCACTATCCAAGGAATGTACCAAATCATTAACAACTTTTAAAGCAGCAGTAGTAGTGCTATACTTTTTTTTCAAAATCCAGATTAATAAACAGATAAAATATCACTTACCTGTAACAATTATTCAAGCATTTTGGCCAGGGCTGTGAGTTTAGAAATGGGCCTTTAGTTGTTTTGCTGGGTTGGGTCACTAGCTTTTAATAAGGGCAGAACAAAAGCAGATTTCCAGATAAGAGGAATTTTGTTTAAAGACAGAAAAATTAAGAGGGTATTTTAAAGGAGAAACAACAAAATCAGCTGCTAGATTTAAAAAGTAATGCTCTAGATTATCAGGATCTGCTGACTTGTTAACATCAAGCATATTCAATGCCTTACAACCCTCAGTGCAGGTACATTTTTCCAGAGCAAAAGGCACAACATGACTTACAGGTCCAGAATAATTCGGACAAAACATATAAAACAAGATAAAAAGAGTCAAAAGCCACAACATTGCTTAAGGCCAGGTGATTCATTGCTCGCACACAGAGATCAGGGATGTGCGATAGGGCCTTCCCCAGCACTGGCACGGCAGAGCTCCCTGCATCCCCTGCTGTTCAGGGAACAGCCAGCCGTCAGTGTGGAAACCAGGTGATCCACTGGTTGTACACAGAGATCAAGGCCGTGTGATAAGCCTTCCCCAGCACCAGCACGGTGAAACTCTGTGCGTCCTCCGCTGTGTCAGGGAGCGGCCAGACATCAGTGCGGAAATCAGGTGAACCACCACTGGCACGCAGAAATCAGAGTCGCAAGGCAAGCCTTCCCGGCACCGGCACCAGCACCGGCACGGCATAGCTCCTCTCTACAGGCGTCAGGGCTCTGTTCCACCACTGCTCCAAGACACCGCCCACTGCTCACCCAGCCTGGGATCCGGAGCAGAGCAGATCCAGCTAGGCCACCACAGCTACCAAAGCTACTCCTAGCAGGTAAATGAGGGCTGTACATGGAAAACTCGGTCAGGAAGGAGACAAAACTTAGACGCGGATAGGGAGTTGACTCAATGCCACTCTTGAATTTACCACGAGAAAGTAGATTGCTTGCTGCTTATGGCGACGATCACACTTGAAAATGTATTATTTATATTTAATACATTAAAACACAACTGTGGAACTTAATAGAGACCAGTATATGACTGAGATAATGCTAAAATATCACAGAAATGAGACAAACAATCTCTGAGACGCATGAGCTGCCATCTTGGATTGTATTGCCTATATCTTTAATAATATCTGGATCATGCTGTCAGAATGCTGTCATTAGCTTGTTTCCCAACTTTGCTTATGAAGGCATGGATGTTTCTAGTTGCCTTTCTGCCAGCTCCACTAAATCTGTGCTGAATTTATGCTAAATTTATGCTATTATGTCTATTTTGCAAGTGTTGGTGTTGCTTTTTGTGGTTGATTTTGGCTGGTGGTGGCGTATGACTGCGAGTCCCTCATCAGGATGAGGACATCAACTTACCAGTCTTTAAACCTACCTCCTGCCTGCTTGTGCTAATTTTGGCAGTCTTGAGAAAAAAAATGCAAAAGATTTTTGTAAACTTTTGGTCATTATGTTTTCTAGATGTTTTTTGTCTTTAAACGAATCCAGTGAGGCTAATTCATGTATCAGACATTAGAATCAAGGTGACAGGCTGTAAAGACAGTTTTGTTCTACACCTACAAATAATTTCTGCACACTTACAAACTGTCATTTCTGCAGCAGTGTTTGACAGGTTTCAGGGGTGATTTACAAGCACACACTTACTGATCATCTCAAAAGAGATGACTAGGATTTGTACCCAGGTTCACTGCAAACTCTGACTTATCCAACTATTCTTTCTTAATCTGCAACATGTTAGTCTGGAGGTTTAAACTTGTTTCCTCTCACAGAGTTGGTGATTAAAACTAAACATTGATCTTTGTCAGAGTAAACTGATCTGAGTTCAGGCTGTTTACTTACGGCAGTGTCATCAGCTGTCAAACACCATCAACATATAACATAGATTTCGTCTTAGTTTTTATAATTAAGATCTATTTTAAGCTTATCATCATCTCATTTTCGTCATGGGAAAAGGATTGTTGACGAAAAATTTTCGTCATAGTTTTTGTCAACGAAATTAACACTGCTGCTGCCGGCTAGCTAGGTCGAGGTTTTCAAATTTAAACATCAGAAAAGATGGAGAAGATGGCACCAGCTGAATTAGCATCCTGCTAGCCATTGTACAGGTGTTGGAAAAATAAATTTGATCACCTTTGTGCTGCATCAGTTTCCAACAGTATATCAGGAACTGGAATATCCTTTGATTCACCAAAACTTTGCGAAATCCTGGACAGCGCCATTCAGTGAAGTGATAGTTTTTCTATTTGTATATGCTGATCTGACAGAGCAGAGATTTCTGGCAGGGAAGGAGAGGAGGTGTGCACTTTACAGTGAATAAGGACTGGTGGGACAGTGGGAATGTGAGGTGCTGTCCTGTTCCTGCTGTTAATCACTGCTATACACCGTTCAGAGGTGGCTGCGGAGTGGTGCTGCCAGTGTTAGGGAGGAGCAACCATAGGCCCGTTTCCACCGCAGCAACTTCGAGGTAATTTTACGGGGCCAGGGCCGTTGGTGCGTGTCTCCACCGCAGGAACCATCCCCGAAGGACAGATTTCCAGAACTTTTACAGGGGCTAAACATGTCCCTGCCTCGGAGTAGGTACTCAGAACAGCGCCGAAAAACTCCTAGGTGGGGCTTGGGGTTTACTTGGTGCTGATTGGATATACTCAAGGCGGGATGTGACGTCAACAGAAAGCGATAAAATATGCCGCGTCGCCCCAGTCAAAATGGTCGTGCAACGATTACGTCACATCCAGAGCCCAGTAACTTTACAGGAACCTTCCTCCTACTCCGCCCTCTCAGTGGAGACATGGCCGTTGTAGCCTCGCTTCACCAGGCTCTTCATGTAAAGTGAAGAGCCTGGTTTCTATTCACTCTGAATTTTGTCTGGATTCTGGTTCCGGTCTAGAGAGCGGATCCGGAATTCACCAGATTCACCAAAGTAAAAGTGTTCACCAAAGTAAAACTTTAAATTCTGGCGCACCATCGATTTGGGGTGACGAGGGGTGTAAGAAAATCGATTAACTTAATGGCTTGGGGCTTTTCTTGTAAATTATATTCTTTAAATTAAAAGTTTCACCGCATTTTTATTCGCTTGGTGATTTTATTTTGACGGAAAGGTGCATCCATCGAATTCCGGATCCGGTCTCACTCGCCCTGGTTCCGGTTCCTTACCAAAACGGCCACTAACGGCCCCAGACTACGGTGGTTGAGAGGGCCAAGCGAGAGGACGTTCCTGTAAAGTTCCTGCCCTCCAAATAGTACCAGGAACTTCTTCAGTGGAAACGGGCCTCATGTTCCAGATGGTTCTGTTTTACCAGAACCATCTGGAACATGGACAGTTATAAAGCAGCAGCCAACAATGTAAGAAAAAGCATAAAATGACTAAATTACAGTGCACAAGTGAAAGAAGCTGATTGGATCACATTTCACTGAAATTGTACCTTGTGTAATTCCACTGACAAATAAATGGTTAATTGATTGACTGACTGAATCCGTGGTCAGACTCAGGGATGTTGTGGGTCTCTTAAAGGAGAGGTTCATGATTTTTCAAGTCTATTCTTTAACCACCTGGATGCCCTGTTTTATATCAGTTCAGTTTTTATTATTCTTTATAGATATGGATATATAATAGTGTGCTTCACCACACTTATGTTTACCTGAGAGGGCTGTCCAGCTTTGGCTATCTTCTTCTGTAGTTTTGGAGAACGTGGGAAAGGCTGAACAGCCCTGGCATCATTTGAGTCCAATGGAGTGAAGCTCAGTCCGTCCTGCAGTACATTGTGGGTGCCTGCAGAGGGTCCTGGAAGACTACTCTGTCCTGACTGAGCCACTGTGGACTGTCCATTACCAACAGATAATGCCTTTTTCTCTGCCATTTCTGAGGACTGAACAACACAACAAACAGATTTTAAACCCCCACCTGACAGATTTCCTCCTTTCCAAGGCTTTTTCAGTATATTTGCTTTAGCTGTGTTTGCAGAGGAAACCAGTCCTACAGGTTTTTGAAAAATCTGTGGAAACCTGCCTGATCTGAGTCCATGCCAAGCTTTTTGCAAAAACCCTGCCCAGGACATGGTCTCATTTTCTCCACAGATTTACTAAAGATAAAATCATCGAAAAAACAAAGTCATTCTCACAACTCTCTGTATTTTCAGCATTCAATTTTGGCGTATGTCACATTTATACAGCTGCAAAACACTTTTTTTTCAGTCAGACAGTTCCCTCCTTACTGTAGAGTCAATCTTTAGACTTCTGCATGCTGTAACAGCAATATTCATAATGCATCAAATACAGTCTAAACACTACTCTTTTATCATTATTAAACATAGTTTTCTTAGTGTTTCTTACCTGAGGTCTCTTTATGTGGTCTCTGCTGTCTGTGTCTGTAAAGAATGTGACAGGTAAAAGTGCAGAGAGGGTGTGTTCTTGTGTTACAAGCTTCAGCCTGTAGCACACTCTCTGTAACCTTGTTGTTACCTGGATACACACATCAGGCTTCACTGTGTGTTTGCTGACATTGTGTGTATGTATAATAGATAAGTTTAGACTTGCTTTGTGTTTGAGCCTGCTCTTATTGGACAACAGAAGCACAACTGCACAATGAATGTAGTCTGAATGTTGAATGCTGAATAACACATCATTTTTTTCATGATGCTTCAGATACGCTCAGTTCTACAGCCAGGATGAATTCTGTCTCTACAACATGTTCAACCATCACTTTTTTGATGGAGAGGTAAGACTTAAAAACACTTCTGTTTCATATGTTTGATTTGCAGTTCACTATTAAGCATTGTCTCTTGTTAGGCTTCCGCAGTCCTGCAGGCCTTCCTCACTGAATGTGACGGGCAGAAGGTGGTGATGGTGGTTGACCCTCCGTTTGGTGGCCTAGTGAAGCCTCTGGCTAATAGTTTCTCTCTAATTTCACAGACATGGAGGAAGCTGCAAAGCTCAGGTCAGTGTCACTGTGGAGTTTGATGTTTTATCCTCTTGCATTTTTCACTATTTTCTCACAGATCAGCTTCCTGCTCTGACTTTTGGGGTTCCAAAACAGGAAATTATTTTCGCCGTAAGAATTACCCATAAAATAGGAAAACAGTATCACAATAGAGTATATCAAAGAATGAATACTATACACAAAATACAACAAAACAGACCTGTAGGTTCAAGACAGGTTGACACAACCTTTGTTTTAAGTCATGTGCTGGTTTGGTTTTGTCTGGGCTGTCAGCCGAGCACGGCAGGGATTTGCATTTTCAATACGACAGGGCTACCTGCTTGAAGGTGTGTCTTTGACTGATGATGGCTTGTCTTGAGTGATAACATTTAAAAGCAGCAGGCTGATCTTCGGCTAAAGTCCCCTGTTATTTTTGCTGCATGTGTTTTTCCAGCACACAGCTGGGCAGGTAAAACAAGTTTACCTGCTGGAGGTGAGCTGTTTTCTGTGGCTGTTTCTGCTTTCACTTTCTTCCTTGCAGTATCACTTTATTGAAGAAAAGCCACTAACAGAGTTCTGCTAATTCAGTGATATTTTTCTGCTTCACAATAAAAGTCCCCCATTATTTTGTTATGTAAAAACTTTAGTTGTGAAGCAGAAAAATGAGGAAATGTTTTTGAGAGTTTTGGAACAGCAACCTCACACAACTTCCAATACTGCTGATAGTGAACATGAAACAGTAAAATAAAGCAGATATCTAAAGTAAAAACAGCACACAGGAGAGAAACTAAAGTCCAATCCACAGAGATTCAGTTAGAAGCTACAAAAGTACTGAGAACTGAATACACAGAGACGCCTTTCTCTCTGGTCTCCTGCAGTCAGAGGTGAGAAGAGTCTTGCAACACACACAGCTTGTTTGAGAGGGAGAAGTGGGGTTGTCGGGGGCTGGCTGCGGTCTTTGAGACCTCACCACTACCCACTTGGAGAAGGTCCATCTCTGCCGCAGGTTGACTTGGCACGGCACATCTAAACTGATAATGAAAACGCAAATCGGTGCGGCATGCGGCTTGACTTGGTGTGGCCAAAAGTGACTGTGGAAAAGGCCCAAACTTGTTTTTGGACACTTATTTAAAGTAGAATTGATGCATTTCCTCACCAGCAGGGAGTAGCAGAACAAGCTCTAAACCCAAGATTGTCTCATTATTATTATATGAAGCTGGTAGTGTGATAATGTGTTGTTTACATTATCATTACATTACATTACTGCCTAGAGTCAGGTAATAATTGTGTATGGGTTTGTCACTACAAGTGACCCTTTTTGCATTACACATAGTCACTTTATCCATTGTCCATATATACATATTGATTTCTGCAGTTTAAGCCTCTCATACCAACATATACATAAAAATACAGAATTTTTGATTCTACTACTTTGAGTGTGTTTTAGAAGAAGAGCCAGTGTTGCAGTGTTTGAAGCTAACATCTATTTTTTTGGTTTCTTTGTGCAGACTGCAGCAATGCTGACATGCCCATGATATGGATCTTCCCATATTTCTTTGAGTCTCGCATCCTGGAGTGTCTCCCCTCATTCACCATGCTGGACTACCAGGTATGCTGGCTCTGCATCACTTTTGGCTACTGATTAATACAGACATAGCTAGCAGACAGATATTGAGGAAAATGGCTTTAGAGCTTACCTGTTAGGAATCATGTAAAACAGTACCTGTGTGTGACTTGATTTATGCCTCCACGCTGGCGATAGCCATGGCTGGAGGAGCCATATTTTTCAGGTTATCCCTCTACCTGCCTGTCTGTCCCATTCTTGTAATGTCTTAACGGTCTTGGGCCATCTTTTTTTATCTGACCTGCTTTTATCATATCCACCCTCGTGGCTCCTGAGGTCCTCCGGCACCGGCCTTTTAACTGTTCCAAAAGTTAGAACAAAAACCCACAGGGAGGCTGCATTCAGCCATTATGGCCCTCACTTATGGAATAGCCTGCCGGAGAGCATCAGGACTGCAGAGACTGTTTTTAAAGGAGACTCAAGACTCACCTTTTTAGTTTGGCTTTTAACTGATTTCTTTTACACTTTTAATTCTTCCATTATATGATATTTTAATTTCTAATGCTTTTAAATGATTTATTTTTAAATCTTTATGTATTTTATTATTATTAAATTTCTAAATCTTCATTTATTTATTTATTATTAATATTATTTTAATCTTTAAATCTTTAATTTTTTCTAAATCCTTACATTTTTATTCATTTTATCATTATTTTGTCTCATACTTGTTTTATCTCATCATTTTGCCTTTTAGTCTTTTAGTTTCTATCCCCAGTGTTTCCTCATGGGGGGCCTCCACACTGAGAGGTGTGTCCAGTCGGCCTGCGGGGACGTCGTCCTGGAGATCCCTCATGTCCGGAGGACTGGGAGGCTCTGCACCATGTGTGGAGTCTACCCCGGTCTGTCTGGGTCAGGGTGGTCTCTGTGGCAGCGCTCCCTGTGGCCGTAGGCTGTGACACCTCTCAGTGTGGATGAGCTCCCCATAGGTGGTTCTTTCGTCACCTGGTTCATCAGTGCCCAGCCATGTTACTATATTGACTATATTGAGTGTGTGTGTGTGTGTGTCCGTGTGTCCGCGTGTCTGGGTGTCTGTGTGTCTGTGCGTGTTTATATGTGGGGGTGGGACGGGCGGGTTTTAAATATGTATGTAGTATTTTCATTGTATGTTTTTATTCTGTGAAGCACTTCGTGCTGCATTTTTAATGTATGAAAAATGCTATACAAATAAAGTTTGATTTGATTTGATTTGACTTAGACTCAAGAATGAACTGAGTGAAAATTTGTGGTTGTAGGTCAAAGGTCAAGGTCATTGTGGCTTCACAAAACATGTTTTTGGCCATAACTCAATAATTCTTATGTTGATTATGACGAAATTCAACCCCAACGTCTAACAGGATATAATGATAGAGAGGTGACATTTTATATCCAAAAAGTCAAAGATCAACTTCACTGTGACAGCATGAAACACTTTTTTGGGCCATTATGCGATATCATATCTCAGGAACAGAAGGAGAGACATTTGGTCAGATACTGAATTAGTGACACTAATCTTCAGGGTCCACCTTAAAACTGTGTTGATTGTATAGATCTTCTGTGCTTGCAGGGAGAAGATGTGTGTGAAGCATCCATGTTTTCACAGTCATGGATGTAAACTGTTAGTGCAACTTGACTGGTTCACGGAGGCATACGACTGCAAAGCAGTAATTAGAGTTTTTCACTGTAGTACCTGACACACAGACCACAGTGGTCCAATGAAATGAGAGAAAGCACAACAGTGATTCCAGGGTATCAAATGTGTAGTGTAACTAAAGCTGTATAGGCCTTTTTCACTGTGGATCTTTCGATTTGTCAAACATAGGGTAACCTTGGGGGGTTGGTAAATCAATAGAGCTTAGTATCGTGATATATTTTGTGTCAATACTGTATCTTCAGACTGTGCCAAGTATCATTATGTTTTATTATACAGATTATAAATATTGCAAGCAGAAATTTAACATGAGGTAGCCTACTAGAATAATATAATCAATTGCTTTTTCAGTCGAGAAGATACATTTTGCTATTACAAAAAATGGCTGAGGTGAGGTGAGATGAACACGCTGAAAAATGTAGATTAGATAAAACAGATGTTTTCCTTCAGGGACATAATTTACAGTTGAAAAAAGGTAACAAATTACAAATTATTTTATCGCAATACTCAGCATATCCCAACAGTACATATCGTGATTTAAGTATTATGATAATATCATATCGTGAATCCTCTGGGCTGGGTAGTTCAAAAGGTGTAATCCGGATAAAAATGATCCGGTTTGGTAATCCATTTTTTCCTTTCATGGATCCATTTTTTCCTTTCATGGATCACGTATTTCAGCTCACTTTTGTCCCATTTCAAAAAAGAACTGGATAGGATCACTCTAAATCAGTCATTACATAAATCCGGATTACCAGTAGTTTAACTGGGATGCAGGGGGTGCAAAAATTCACACAAAATAAAAGATCCTTAATTAATTATATTTGATATTAACAGCTATTTCATGAAATATTTCATCAGCAATAAATCCATTATTATATCCCCAGCCATGTTTACCTCACTTACTTTGTCATGATATGGATGCAATAATTCAAGTTGAAAATATTGAAACATTTTTCAAATATTGAGAACAACAGGTAGATCAGCAAGCATGGGGTAATAGTAAGTGTTTTTATTTCAAAATTAGAAAAAAGCATTACAAAGAAGACCTCTGATGGTAAATTTCTTTTTAACATTCAGTCCACTGACCTGACAACCAATAAACATCAACCTTTAAATCATAAAAAGCCAATAATTTCAAAAAAGAAAAATAAAGACTTCAGAATTCTTCAGCTGTCGCAACACCAGCATTTTGTAGATGTGCTTTAAGGAGCTGAATTTCAAGTCTGGCTTTAGTCTGCTGTAGTTGCGCAAGAGTAATTTGTTTCTTGGCCAGACAAATCCGTACACCTGCTCTTTCAATTTCACGTTTGACAAGTGTCATATAAGCATCATCATTATCGGTCTTTGGCAAAGAACTCTTAAAGCCTCTTTTCTTGGCTCCTGAGGCAGTAGCTGCTGGCTCCACCATTGATGATCCACCTTCCACAACAACAGGGCTGAGGTCAAGAATGAATGTGTCCTCTTCATTTGAAGGTTCTGGCTCAGTTTCCTCTGCATTTGTGGGCTCATCATCCCCTACAACACATTGAATCCCATGCAGAGCTTGTGAGTTTGCACCTCCAATAATGTCAAGGACCATGTCTGTGTATTCTCTTCTCTTGTAAGTTTTGTTCCCTGTTGGCTTCAGCATGGTCCCTTGCTGCCTTGGCCTTCAGATTCTTCCATCTGAATTTAACTTGATCTGTTGTCCTCCTGTGACCAGAGCCCATTGCATTCACATTTTGGGTAATTTCAACCCAGATGTCTTGTTTCATTTTGTGAGTCAGTTCTCCGTCCTTAGTAGAGTTAAAACTATAGGTCGACCGATATGGCCTTTAGGCCGATCATGCCGATACCGATATTGAGAGAGAGCAGGGCGGCCGATGGCTGATATAAGGCCGATATCACTTTTTTCTCCCCCATCTGATAAAATACAATATTTTGTTGTTCCTCGCCTCAAGCCCAGGCTTCACCTGCTCTCTGCCTCCTGAATTGTGCTTTTGGATCTAGGACTGAATATGATAAAATGACAAATGACACAATACTGTTTAATCTAAATGTTAACATTTATTGAATGTTCTTGTAATTGACTAAATAAAAGAAACACTTAGTGTTTTAGTGCACTTATTAACAGCAGCATTATCAGCTGACAGCAGCGTCACTGAGAAAACATTTACAGAAATTACATAAACTTAGTTTAAAAAAAAATAACCCACCCTCTCTCTCTCCTCCTCTCTCCCTCCCACCCTCTTTCTCTCCCCCTCTCTCCCTCCCATCCTCTTTCTCTCCCCCTCTGTCCCTCCCAGCCTCTCTCTCTGTCCCTCTCTCATAATATGAGCATGCTTGTGTTGCAGTTACCAAATTAGTTAAATGGGTTTTTGGTAATCACTGGGAATGGGAACTGGGAAACTTATAAATACCTTCACTATTCCGTTACTGTGCCGATATGTTCTCCATGTTCTGATGCTAAAACTTGCACAGGGTTAATGTTCACTCACTATTCTGTTGTTACTGCCACTAATATTTGCACTGAATCTGTCTTATACACTACTGCACTGTTGCCATGACATCCAAACAGAAATAGACAAGCGCTGACCAGAAGAGAAACCTTAAAACAGTGTTAAACTGTTGCACAATGTTGTGTTCTTGAACGTGCCCTTAACACTGACGTCAGCGTCTTATTCGGCTCAAAGAGGGGAGGCTACACACAGGTGCAGCAGAGCAGACTCTTTCTCCGTCTCTCCTCTCTCCGTTATTCACGTGTAGTGTTGGTGCTAGCAGGGGCGGAAATCCCGGGGGGGGGGGGGGACAGGGGGGACATGTCCCCCCCAGAATAATTTGAGACACAATTAATAAAAGCACAATGTAAGCAGTGCTCATTATAATCGCACAATAATGTGCTATTTAAATCTTATAAGATTTAGTCCCCCCCTCCCATTCCTAGTAGTGGTATATCCCACACTCTTTCCAACGGGCGGGGCTAGCAGCCGTTAGTAGCTACTTGGCAGTAGTAGCAGCGTGTGGCTGGACCCGGCTGCCCACATCGCGCATCGCGGGGTAAGATGTACACTCACACAGACACAGTTTAACTTACACAAGTTACAACACATCACATTTACTAGGGTTGGGAATCTCTCTGTGATAGACGATTCGATACGTATCTAGATACACGGGTTACGATACGATTCAAAAACGATATATTTTTAATACAGAACGATTCGATACGATACGATTCGAGCCAATTCTATAAAAGTGACATTCTTACAGTATTTTCAAATTTGTAAAAGACCACATCCCCAAGCATTGTTGCTGTATGGCACTGGCAACAATAAAATAAAAAGACAAACAACAACAAAATCACATGTCAAATGTATTTATTTTTAGACATGGACCAAAAAAAGACTTGCTGAATAAACATCATTTTGTTGAATGGGATCAATATAAAAATGAGAAGAAGTTTTAAACTTTAAGTGAAGTGAACTTTAAGTAAAATTTAAGTGTTTTAAACCTACTTGTTGTGTTGTGTTTATGGTATTGTCTGTGTTTTTCTATCTTATATGGACTTGAGTCTGGAATAAAGTTTATTATAACGCTGTACAATATAAACATAAAGCAGAATAAAATAATAACATGCAATGTAGGGGCAGAACCTGACATCTCCTGTTAATAGTTGATATCATGGACTGTGATGACTAGCAGCTTATCACTGACAGCATGTCAGACTATTTCTGTGTTTGCTACACTCTGTCATTTATAAAAAGATATATCACTTTTCTATAATACATCAATGATATTTCAGTGGAATAAATTACTTATTGACTTATTCATACTTCAAAAACAGCATCAATAAGTGATTAACATAAGGGGGGATCAAAATAAAATAAATAAATAAAAATCAACCAGCCACCCTCCTCCCCTGACAAGTAAAGAACAGTCCCTAAAGTGCGCTGAGGTTTGTGGAAATGTGAACTGCTCGTTTCTCCTCTGACACATCACATACCTGTGTGCTGCCAGGGCTTGGCTGGTATTTTTGGGCAGTCATGACACCGACGAAGACTTCTTGGACCTGGAGCCGGGCTTCTCGGTCGCCAGCCGGTAAGCCGTTATCATGCGCCACCGTATTTGACAGGAATACGTATTTCTGTCTGTGTCTGTGACCCCGCATTCAACCCACAATCGGCAGGATTCGCCTTTAGTTTCTGCTGCGGCTTGGCTGCTCCCTGGTTTATCCAACCAGCATTAGCTTCTGTTCCTCATCCCCACCAGTCAAGCTGGCACTGATGTTTACATCCATTATCGTTGTCAGTAATGCCTGCTACAGAGCATGCCGCCGGGCCGGCTCTCGCGTTGTTTTCGAGATGCAAACTGTTAAAGCCAGTCAACCGATTGCTAGTCTCGCGATACCCGAATCCATGACTCTACAATCGATTCATCTAAGGATTCATGGCTGATTCGTATCGATTGAGGAGGCTGCTACTGACGTAGCTGTATCTCTCGCTTGTCAAACCGGATATCCAGTTGTATCGGTTAATCGTTCCCAACCCTACCATTTACTGTTACAACAAGCCCCAGGCCCAAGCTGATAATCTAAACTGTCTGCAGCATTTCTCCTGCATTGTTCAAAAGCCTACTCAATTACGAGTGCTGCTAAGCTAAAAGCTAATGATTAAGCTCAGAGTTTAGTGATAGTCAGAGAGGACAGGAGAGAAAGAAGAGGGAGAGGACAGGACAAGAGCAGTCAGTGGTGGAGCGGCTCATAGCTAATGGGTACCTGTCTGTAGGCTCTCCACCTGTCAGTGAGACAAACATGAGAGACGTGCAGTTTAACCGATGAGAAGCGGTCATTACGTGCGACTATTACGCACGGTTGTGAGGTGCGCAGCAGCAGATCTCACAGCACATTGTTTATAAACCAGTGTACCAGTTTAATTGCAGGAAATGTTTAGTTGTTAAGCCATTTCTCATAAGTAATTTGATTTCAATCATTTTGTTTTAAATCTGTACATGTGCAGGTGGACTCAGCCAGTGCTAAGAAAGGTCCTATGCCTGCCTGTTGGAGAGATAGAGAGAAGATTAAAGCGTCAAATTGCGGTAAAAGATGCTGTATAAAAGACAGGCTACAACTTTTTTTCTTTGTCCCCCCTGGAATTATTCTCTAAAATTTTACTGTTTATTGTCCCCCCCTGGGTGCTACGATCATAAACATACTGGAATACCGAGCAACTCACGCCAGTCAAACGCAACTGAAGGCTGTGTGTATCACCAACATGTAGACAAGGTATTCCAGCCCCTTTATGATGACTGCATCGCCAATTCTACACGTGAATAACGGAGAACTCCTAGCACTTAGCCGATTATATTTTTGTTCAGTATAGGCAATTAGAAAATGCACTGGAGACGGTGAATGTACATTTAAAAGCAACTCGAACTTGTTATACAAGTACCCGCGGTGCTTCCCTGATTAGCAAACGTTAGCCCCACACTAGAGCCCTGCGCGGGACTGTTTGCTTCATCCCGCTCCTGCCCGCTCCCGCTGAATTTCTGACCATTACCACCCGCAACCGCAACGTGTGTGTTACACTCCCGCCCGCACCCGCAATGTGTATGTCCACTCCCGCCCGCTCCCGCAAAACTCTGAGAATTTATGCCCGCACAATAATAGACATGCATTGATTTTGTGTCTTCTCCCATCCCGCAGGAGAAAACACGTTATTTTATAGGCTATTAATAAAGAGATTCATGGGGTTGTTTGTTTCGTTTCCCTGGCCTGCATGTCTTTTGACGCACTGGTCGGGAATAGCGCTCCTATTTCGTTGTTTTCATTTAGTTTTTAATGACATAAAGGCTGTTTAATATTCTATTCTCCTCCTCTGTATTTTATTTATTTTTCTACCTTTATATAATCACGCAGTGATTGAGGTTAAGGTCTCTTTTCTAAGAGAGACCTGAATAAGAAACATTAATGAGATAAAGATAAAGCCTATGCTCAATAACACCGGCATCATCACGCCTCTTTATGTCATTAACAAATAGCAACGAGAGTAGGCTGTGAGTGGCTCAAATAACACTAATAAATAACATAAAATAAACAAAGTTAATGAATGAAACGAATGTATTTAACAAATGAATCACTTGGCCATAATATTGCTGTGGAGGAAGAGAATGTTGCTGACCGACTGCAGTCGTGTGTCTCTCTTCCAAGATGCGCCCACAGACACTAAAGGCCCGCTCTGAAGGCACACTGGATGCGGGGATACTGAAGATGAAATGCGCCAGCTTTGAGCGCGCTGGGAAGTAGAGGGCTCAGTGCGTCTTCAGACCTTGTTTGAGCTTCTTTTCCACATCATTTGTTAACTCCATCCTGTCGCTACAGGCTACATTCCGATCCCGCAGTGTTTTTTTTAGCCGCCGTTCCCGCCCGCAGCAAAGCAAAACCGCCCACCCCCGTGGGACCCAATCCCAATGCAACCCTCTATCCCACACCTCACAGGCACTTGTTGCATGTTGCTTTCACCGTCTCCAGTGCATTTTCTAATATAATGCAAACACCAATGCTACTTGTCAACATGTTGGAGATTCACACAGCCTTCAGTTACGTTTGACTGGCGTGAGTTGCTCGGTATTCCAGTCTGTTTATGATCGTAGCACCAACACTACACGTGAATAATGGAGAGATGAGAGACGGAGAAACAGTCTGCTCTGCTGCACCTGTGTGTAGCCTACGACGTCAGTGTTAAGGGCATGTTCAAGAACACCAACATTGTGCAACAGTTAAACAGGCTTCTCTTTTGGTCATCGGTCTCGTGAGCACAGGGATCAGCCTAAGCCGATTACCTCAAAATGGTGTTAGATCTGCCCGATTAATTGGCCAGCCGATTGATCGGCCGACCTCTAGTTAAAACGTCCTAAAATTACATCATAATGGTTCCTGACACCCTCCAGCAGTGCCTGGGTTTCTGTTGCAGTGAAATCGGGTCCCTTTGAGTCCATGGTTTCATGTCTTCTTTTGTTTAAAAGCTGAATTTATAGGACTTTGGTATGATTGGTTGAATGATTGGAACACAAGCTAAAGCAAATCAGCAATCAGCTGATCAGCAAACCAGGTGTTGTCCATAGCCGTAAACATTTTGGTAGGAGAGGTTATCGTCAAAAAGTGTTTGATGAACGTCCAACCAGAGCAATATACCACCAAAGAACTATTAGTTAGTTAACTAACTAACTAGGTTTCGCTTTGGCATTGCTGATATTAAATACATTGCAGATCTTGTCAGACCAAAACTTCAAAGAAGAACCCGAAGAAGTCAGTCTTGCTCTGCACTTCTATGCATCTGGGTCTTTCTTTCAAGTTGTTGACATTTTGGGAGTGGACAAATCGACTGAGTGATGATGAAAGCTGTGTCAGCTGCACTGGCCCACCTTGTGAATCAGTTTGTGTCATTTCCAAGAGGTGGCACTGCCCAGACCAAGTGCAAGTTTTTTCAGTTGGGGAACATGCCCAGTACTATTGGGGTTATTAACTGCACTCATGTGCGTACACAAGCACCTCATGAAAGGGAGTGGGAGTACATCAGCCGAAAAGAGAGGCACAGCATCCAGCTTGTGGCCGATGCTGACCTCATCATCACTAACAGTGTTGTGAAGTGGCCCAGGTCTGTCCATGATGTACACATCCTGAGGGAAAATGTTCTATACAGAGAGCTTCAAAACAACCAACCAGATGGCATTATCTTAGGAGACAGTGCCTATCCACTCCTGCCAAGACTGATGACCCCTTTTATTGCACCAAGCACTCCTGGTCAGGCCCGCTACAATACTGCCCGTTGCAAAACCAGATGTGCTATTGAGCGATTGAATGGAGTTCTTAAGAGGCCTTTTGCATGCCTTAATTATCTGGGAGTAGGGCCTCAGAAAGTATGCAACGTAATACTTGCATGTATTGTGCTTCACATGATGATGGTTAAGCACCTGACACCGGATTTCCACTGGATGCGTGTCCGTTGCAGAACGGCAGCGCTGGTTATCCACTGCGTGCTCCGCTGTCCGTCAATACCCACCGGCTGCGTTTGCTGTGCGGTGCGGTGCAGCTCCGCCGGAAGACATCTCGGTCCACTGCCATGATTAATATCTCCTCGTCCATGGTGTTCACGGGGTGAAATGACGTCTGAAAACCTCTGACCTGTTGACTTCAGGCCTGCCTCTGCCCATTATGTAGTTTTTAAGGTGTAGTGCAGGGAAATATGATCCGCCGTGAACACTGTGTACTTTATTTTGAAAATTAACCGGATGTTTTATTGTGTTTCTGTGCACAACTTCCTGCCCCGCACGATCTGCTCTGTGCTGAATTGCTGTGTTGTGCTCCGGCGTCCGGCAAAAATAGAAGTCCTGCGTATTTGAGTGCCAGAGCTGAGACGGAGCCGGAACGCAGCACAGCTGCAGCTGGTGGAAACACACACATTGACTAGAATGGAATCCTGTCGGCTCCACTGCCGTGCCGGAGTGCAGACAGATTACTTTATATTGTACTTTAAAGGGTTAAAGGGTAGCCTGTTTGAGGACCAATGAATTTGATAGGGCTATCGTACATCATACAGGTGAACACAAAGAAAGATGTCCAGTGCTTGATTTAATTTGTTATTTCAATGTCAAGTTCAAGATGGACAGATGTCGTAAAACTGGCGATTATCATCAGTCAAATCCAAGACGATGACTATCTTGCCATCAGGTTTACTGTTCATACACCACAAAAGCCTTGTGTCTAATGTAAAAGCGTGGCACTTAAACCCACACATCTAATGAAACTAATAAGAAACATCTGTGGAAAAACATGCAGTTAATGTCCTTGATCATTCAAATTCAACTTGGCTGCTTTTGTTCCTATCTTTGTCACTACTTTCCTCACTATAGTGCAGTATAGTAAGAGTTATAGTGATTATAGGAACATATATACAGTGGTGGAAAAAAGGTTTCGGACACCCCATGCATTTGTGAAATATTGCATTAAGAATCACTCTTAGGTCTTCAAGTGCAATTTCTTTTAGTACAGTCACAGCAAAAAATACTAAATAAATCCTAAAAAAGCCATTAAAACTTAGAATTGATTGGTTCCATAAAAATACATAAGAAATTTTGAGTATTGGGTCATTTTGGTACCAGTGATGAAGGTCGTTCTTTTTATTAAAAGACACAATTTTTGTTGCCAAGCTTCGTGTCTACATAAAGCCAGCACATTTGAAAGTTCTTCAGACACAAAAATGGCTAAAACAAGGAACCTAATGCAGGAAACACGCCTGAAGATAAAGATTCTCAGCCAGGAAGGGTACAGCTGCCACCAGATAGCCAGGAAGTGCAGATGCAGTCCTTCAGCAGTTGGATACATTCTGCAGAAATACAGACGAACCAACAGCTTGGAAGACAAAGCAAGATCCGGGCGTCCAAGGGTTTCTTCAGCAAGAAATGACCGCATCCTGATCCGCATGTGCAGGCAAAACCGCCGAATGACATCACAGGAGCTTCAGCAGCAGTGGTCAAACCAAACTGGTGTCCAGTGTTCCACCCGCACTGTACGTGGCCGACTTTTAGATCATGGCTTAAGGTCCTACAAGGCTATCAAGAAGCCCCTGATCAATGAGAGACAGAGGTTAGGCCGGCGTCGTTGGGCCCAGGCACACAAGAACTGGACAGCCAGGAATTGGAAGAAGATTTTGTGGTCAGATGAGTCCAGTTTCCAGCTTTATCTTCCTCCTACTAATGTGAGGGTATGCAGAAGGCCAGGTGAAGCATTATCTCCAGCATGTACAGTACCTACTGTCAAGCATGGTGGAGGCAGTATCATGGTTTGGGGATGCATGAGTGCTGCTGGTGTTGGTCATCTCACTGTCTGTGATGGCACATTGAACTCTACCAAGTATTGTACCATTCTCGAAACCCACATGCTCCCTTCTGCGCGTGCACTGTTCCGTCGAGGTAAAAACTGGATGTTTCAACAAGATAATGCCCCTTGCCACACATCCAAGGCCAGTAGAACTTGGCTGCAGGAGCACAGTATCCAGGTCTTAGAGTGGCCAGCTCAATCCCCGGACATGAGCCCCATTGAAAATCTGTGGTGGATTATCAAAAGGTCTGTTTCAAAGCATAAACCAAAGAATTTAGAAGAATTAAAAGCAGTAATTCAAGAAGAATGGGACAAGATTACCCCTCAACAGTGTGAAAGGCTCGTGGGGAACATGCCAGCCAGGATTAGAGCTCTACTATGTGCCAATGGCAGGACTACTAAATATTAATTTGATGATGTGATGGTTTATTTATTTTTTGTTCAGTTTTGAACACATTCTCTGTTATTTGTTGACTTTGATACCGACAATGTTGAGAACTGACATATTGAAACTGTCAATAATTTAGTTTTGTTAGTTTTTCTTGTAAACAATAAACAAAAAAATATAATTTGTATTTGTTTGTATCTGTCTAATGCAGCCACACCTTTTGAAACACAAAAAAGATTTTTCCAGAAATATTTCATGATAGTATTTGAGATTGTGTAAAATTTTAAGGGTGTCCGAAAACTTTTTTCCACCACTGTATATAAACATATATGTATAGTTCTATATATTAAATAGGGATGTACCAATTGTGAAATTCTGGGCCGATACTGATGCCAGTGTTTAAAATAACAATTGGGCCAGTAGCAAGTACTGATAATCAATGTTTTTATGTTGTTTATTTTGTTTTTGTTGTTATTTAATCCCCTTCTTGTGCCAGGGAAACAAAGAAGTCTTCATAATAAAAAAAAACTAACTCAACTGTTGTAAAGTCAGTCAGTCCTTCATCACACTATCTTTGAATAAACACAAATGTTTCTGAAACAACCTTTAAAGTGACCGTCTTTCACATGAGACATACTATATATATCATAATTCCCTCTCTTTATATTTCTGTGAAAACATCAACAAGTCTCTCCTTCAAACAGCTGTATTTATTCAAGTTTCTCACCCAAACTACATTTTGCAATTTACATTTGAACACATTATAAGAACATTATAATTTTTACTCTATTTTAGCTAAGAGAGCTTGAATGCATCATTTTTTAATTTTTATATACTTTATTAATCCCTCAGAGGGGAAATTCAATTTTTTTCACTCCTGTAACTCAAGCTCTCCTCTTGCCATTGTTAACCAGGCCCCCAGGAAGCACGCTGGGCTTTGCAGCCAATTTGTGTAGTTGCCGAACAGTGTAATTACACTGTCACTTGATGCCCCCCAAAAAAACTTTTTCCAGTATACTTACATGGGAAATCAGACATCTGTAAATCAATGGATACATTTTTTTTTAAACCTCACAACCCCCAGAGAATGACTTGTTTCACTGTCAGGGTTTGATCCATTTGGTTGCATAACATTTGGAAAGAAGAAGCCGCATTATTGAATCATTTTATCTTCATCCAAGTTAGCAGAGCGCTAAACCGGAAGCAGCCTGTTCAGACAGTGGAAGTCTCTAGTGCACTTTGCAGCTTTGGCTCAGGAAGTACAACGGGTCGTCCAATAATTGGAAGATCAGTGCTTTTATCCCGGTTCCTCCAGTCTGCATGTCGAAGATCTTTGGGCAAGATACTGAACCCCAAATTGTTCCCGATGTCTGTTCCATCAGTGTGTTAGTACTTTTAAAGTGAGTAGCAGGTGGCACCGTCTATGGTAGCCTCGGCCACCAGTGTGTGAATGTGACATGTTGTGTTAAAGTGCTTTGAGTTTGCTAGAAGACTAAAATGGCGCTATGCAAGCATAGTGTGTGAATGTGACATGAAAGGGTGAACGTGACATTTGTTAAAAGTGCTCTGAGTTGTCAGAAGACTAAAACGGTGCAATGCAGATATGCAGTCGACAAGGAAAATATCTGTTTATGCCGATGTGCGGCCAAAAATTGGTACATCTCTAATATTATATATATATTTTAATAGTAAAAAAGTAAATATTTTAGTAAAGAAATTAGTAAATACTTTCTTTGTTTCCAGGTGGACTATGACAACCATCCTCTGTATAAACATGGGAAGACAGGCAGAAAGCAGTCTCCTGTCAGACTCTTCACTAATATTTCAGCCAGAGACGTCGTCCTGCCCAAAGAGGAGGGCTACAGGTATCAACACACTTTCTGTCACAGCTTTAATGACTGATCCAACTGGCTGATATAATCTTATCACCAATATATCACTATGAGTATCAACAATCTCGGAATCCACTGGCTATCAGTCTGGCAAGGATAAGCCTCTTTGAGCAACAGCCAGTATTTCAGGAGATCTGGTGTGGCCAGCGAATATCCTAGCCAAGACTTCCTCTTCGCACGGAACAGGAATGCAGATACATTTTTTAAAAAGAAAAAAAAATTAGTATTAGCTGTATGGTGGGAGGAGGATAGTCAGTGAGTTCCAAGATTACATTTCGGCCAATGTGTTCTGCCTCTCCACATGGACTGTTTACATGCTGCTCAAACATGATTGAGTAAAACATCCCAGTTCTTGCATGGCCAGCATACTCACTGGACATGTCACCCATTGAGCATGTTTGGGATGCTCTGGATCGGCGTATATGACAGCGTGTTCCAGTTCCTGCCAATATCCAGCAACTTCGCACAGCCATTGAAGAGGAGTGGACCAACATTCCACAGGCCACAATCAACAACCTGATCAACTCTATGCGAAGGAGATGTGTTGCACTGCGTGAGGCAAATGGTGGTCACACCAGATACTGACTGGTTTTCTGACCCCCCCCCCCCCCCCCCCAATAAAGCAAAACTGCACATTTCAGAGTGGCCTTTTATTGTGGCCAGCCTAAGGCACACCTGTGCAATAATTATGCTGTCTAATCAGCATCTTGATATGCCACACCTGTGAGGTTGGATGGATTATCTCGGCAAAGGAGAAGTGCTCACTAACACAGATTTATACAGATTTGTGAACAATATTTGTGAGAAATGGTCTTTTGTGTATATAGAAAATGTTTTAGATCTTTGAGTTCAGCTCATGAAAAATGGGAGCAAAAACAAAAGTGTTGCGTTTATATTTTTGTTCAGTGTACATACATATATATATGTATGTGTGTGTGTGTGTGTGTGTGTGTGTATGTATATGTGTATGTATGTATATATATATATGTATACATATATATATATATACATACATACAGTACAGGCCAAAAGTTTGGACACACCTTCTCATTCAATGCGTTTTCTTTATTTTCATGACTATTTACATTGTAGATTCTCACTGAAGGCATCAAGACTATGAATGAACACATGTGGAGTTATGTACTTAACAAAAAAAGGTGAAATAACTGAAAACATGTTTTACATTCTAGTTTCTTCAAAATAGCCACCCTTTGCTCTGATTACTGCTTTGCACACTCTTGGCATTCTCTCCATGAGCTTCAAGAGGTAGTCACCTGAAATGGTTTCCACTTCACAGGTGTGCCTTATCAGGGTTAATTAGTGGAATTTCTTGCTTTATCAATGGGGTTGGGACCATCAGTTGTGTTGTGCAGAAGTCAGGTTAATACACAGCCGACAGCCCTATTGGACAACTGTTAAAATTCATATTATGGCAAGAACCAATCAGCTAACTAAAGAAAAACGAGTGGCCATCATTACTTTAAGAAATGAAGGTCAGTCAGTCCGGAAAATTGCAAAAACTTGAAATGTGTCCCCAAGTGGAGTCGCAAAAACCATCAAGCGCTACAACGAAACTGGCACACATGAGGACCGACCCAGGAAAGGAAGACCAAGAGTCACCTCTGCTTCTGAGGATAAGTTCATCCGAGTCACCAGCCTCAGAAATGGCAAGTTAACAGCAGCTCAGATCAGAGACCAGATGAATGCCACACAGAGTTCTAGCAGCAGACCCATCTCTAGAACAACTGTTAAGAGGAGACTGCGCCAATCAGGCCTTCATGGTCAAATAGCTGCTACGAAACCACTGCTAAGGAGAGGCAACAAGCAGAAGAGATTTGTTTGGGCCAAGAAACACAAGGAATGGACATTAGACCAGTGGAAATCTGTGCTTTGGTCTGATGAGTCCAAATTTGAGATCTTTGGTTCCAACCGCCATGTCTTTGTGAGACGCAGAAAAGGTGAACGTATGGATTCCACATGCCTGGTTCCCACTGTGAAGCATGGAGGAGGAGGTGTGATGGTGTGGGGGTGTTTTGCTGGTGACACTGTTGGGGATTTATTCAAAATTGAAGGCACACTGAACCAGCATGGCTACCACAGCATCCTGCAGCGACATGCCATCCCATCCGGTTTGCGTTTAGTTGGACCATCATTTATTTTTCAACAGGACAATGACCCCAAACACACCTCCAGGCTGTGTAAGGGCTATTTGACCAAGAAGGAGAGTGATGGAGTGCTGCGGCAGATGACCTGGCCTCCACAGTCACCGGACCTGAACCCAATCGAGATGGTTTGGGGTGAGCTGGACCGCAGAGTGAAGGCAAAGGGGCCAACAAGTGCTAAACACCTCTGGGAACTCCTTCAAGACTGTTGGAAAACCATTTCAGGTGACTACCTCTTGAAGCTCATCGAGAGAATGCCAAGAGTGTGCAAAGCAGTAATCAGAGCAAAGGGTGGCTATTTTGAAGAAACTAGAATATAAAACATGTTTTCAGTTATTTCACCTTTTTTTGTTAAGTACATAACTCCACATGTGTTCATTCATAGTTTTGATGCCTTCAGTGAGAATCTACAATGTAAATAGTCATGAAAATAAAGAAAACGCATTGAATGAGAAGGTGTGTCCAAACTTTTGGCCTGTACTGTATATAACATGACATTTGGTCAAAAACCTTTTTTAAAGCCGCTCCTAAATCAGGCCTGAAATACACAAATGGCAACCTTTTACGACACCTCGCCCTCTCGGACGAAAAACGTCCCCATTGAAACCCATTAAAACGACATTTTTTGATTCAATTTCCATAAAAAACATGATTTTTTGCTATCTCTGGCAGTCAGGTTGGTTCGAGAGACCCAAGAATGGTAAAAAAAAAACCAAACAAACAAAAAAGATGGGGCCAATGTCCATTTTCGGGGCCCTGCTGTCTTTTCAATGCAATTCCTGGTTTGGCCACTTGAAGCACTATAGGCCCCTAACTGGGAGGGTAAATGCAGAGTAGATCAAAAATGGTCTTGCTGTGCTCATAAGGATGTGACAGTGTGGTCTGTATAAAAATATTGCAATATTAGTTTGTGTGTGTGTGTGTGTGTGTGTGTGTACATGGACTCAAAATACACAATGTCAAATCCCTATGTGAAAATATAGCTAAATGTAAAACCATAAATTCCGTATTTGTTCATCACATCCTCATGGCAACTTAGAAACATGAATTTGATTATATTAGTCATGCATTCCAGAGTTAGGGGATCAAAATGGAAGTTTTTACTAAAATCCAGCTGAATCATACATTTTCTCCTGCTTCCCCAGCAGAGTAAACACACACTAAATAATAAGCAGTAAAACTGCCTGTATTTTTCTCCTATTTTTTCATTATTGAGGTTTGCGAGCCATTGTTGCAAAAAGAAATTAAAATAAATGCTAGGTTAGTGTTGATATGGATGTCTGGGGGCTGTGGCTGTGGCTGTATAGATACTAAAAAAATATTGTGTGTCTGTGTGTGTGAGCATATATATATATATATATATATATATATACACATACACACACACACACACACACACACACACATAATTTTTATCAGTGTTTTTTAAACAAGCTATCATAATTAAAACCAAGCACTATCTCTAACCACATATTTCCCTCACCGTGAGGACTCTGGTCTGGCTTGTACTGCATCTTGAATCTCACTGTCAGGACTATGTGGAGGGGTTAGAGAGATAGGCCCACTGTTGTCAATCTCAGCTTTCCTTTTCTGTCTTTCTTTAGCCTTCTGCCACTCTTTCCGCTTACGTCTTTGAGCTCTCTTACGCAGGTCATTGATGGATTTCTTTTTCCCTGCTTCTGTTTCTCTTTTCTACCGCTCACGTGCTTTCCTGAGGTATTCTTCCCTTCTCTGTGAATCTGCATTTCTTCTCACCCTGGAGCACCACATGGCATGAGGAAAACAAGAAATTAATATATTTTTCCAACACTATTGTTTGCTTTTTCCCAAACAATAGTAAATATAATTTATGCATGTAACAGTGTTGAAAGGTTGAGCTTGACGATGTCAATCTGACGATAAAAACGATGAAATATAGGTCAGAAAGTATGCTCACACTTACCTCTCTTTACAGTGTGAGCTGGAAAAGACGAGTGATGTCACTTCCTGGGTGCTGAGGAAGTTGTACTGAACCATTATTTTTAAAAAAGTGGGGGACTTGGTATGCTGTTATGGGGTTGAACAAAACTGGGGGACATGATTAAATAGTGCTATTTTATAAATAATTCATGTATTTTTCTCAGATTTCTTTTATTTAGGTTAAAGTAGACAGGCAAATAATTATATTAGCAGAAAAAACTTGGGGTTACTGGCTGTATTTATTTGTTTTATATTCAATGAAAAAGTAACTTTGGTCAGTGGGGACATGCACATTTGTGTGTTATAATGCAAAGATATATATATATGTATGTACACTGAACAAAAATGAGCTGAACTCAAAGATCTAAAACATTTTCTATATACACAAATATACACAACAATAATGAAGTGATGACATTTTATATCCAAAAGGTCAAAGGTCACTTTTAGTGTGACATCATAATATTCTGCATAAAACACTTTTCTGGCCATTATTCAGCATCATTTCTCAGGAACAGAAGGGGAAATATTTGGTCAGATACTTAATTGATGACACTCAACTTGGGTGTCCACTTTGAAACTGTGTTGATTGTATAGATCTTCTGTGCTGTCGGGGGGACAATGGGTGTAAAGTATTCATGTTTTACAGACATGGATGTAAACTGTAAGAAAAACTTGACTGGTGGGTGGAGGCATACAACCGCTGGGCGGTAATTCTAGTTTTTCATAGATCTTCTTTTGTTTATACACCAGAACTAGCCTAACAGCAGTGTTAAAGGTAAAGTTATAACAAAAGACAACTACAAGAACTTCACGTAAATGAAATAATAAGTTATAGTTATGACTTATTGTAAATCAAGAAATATGTGATCAAATAATATATGAATAATCTGGCAGGGCAATAGCTGCGAACTTTAAATACTTACCTTTAAGGACACACTTTGGATGGAACACATAAGGTATTCAACTTTAATACCCAGCTGTTAGAATCATGCAGTTAATATTATTATGATGATTTTGTGGTAAAAGGTCCTGTATTTTCTCCTCTTCTATTACTCCTTTTAGATTTTGCTCTGTATGCCAGAGATTTGTCTTTTCCCTCAACAAGCACTGTGCTAAATGCAACGTCTGCCCATCTAAGGTATAAAAGCAAAACTACACACACTATATTTACTCTAATAAAGGCATATGTTACAACCTCTGCTTTCTCTCTCTCTGTCTGCAGGATGGCCGAGAATGGAAGCACTGCTCAACATGTGAGAAATGCGTGAAACCGTGTAAGTAAATGTATTCATGATCACGTCAGACACGAGTAATATGCTCATGCATACACGGTTACTACTTAGTAAGACTAGCAAAAGTCTTCACGTCACTACTTTACTTTTTGTCTTATATGAATTTGTGTATTTATTGAATTTCTTTCCCTGTAAGCATGGAAACACTGCCAGTCCTGTGGCTGCTGTGCCCTCCCAGACCACCCATGTGGTCATGGTCAAGAAAAGGAGGGCTGCTTCAACTGTGGCAGCCTAGAGCACAAGCGCAAAGCCTGCCCTCTCAAAGACACACACAGGATCAGCAGGTGAGTTCATATATCTGTCACTGCTGTGGGCTCAATCTCTGAACTCTATCGCTGTGCCAGTAAGATTCAATATTTGCACTTCTTAATGTGTTTTCCTCCATCTGTGTGTGTATTGTGTTCTGCCCCTCCAGTCATCGGTCCAATGCCAAGAGTGGAGGCAAAAATGTATCCCATCATCCCCTCCTAAAGTCTAAAGCTAAGAGGAAGTCTGGCGCAGCTCGCAGAGCAAAGAAGATGGCTGCTCTGTCGAAATGACCTCAGCATTTATGCAATGGCTGTGCAATCACATGCAGTGAATTATTTTATTTAAATTCAAGTGACTGTTCTTAACAGTCTTGACAGTTGCAGTAGAATAAAAGTAACAAAAAGAGATTTTTCCTTGTATTTTCCACTGAAATGTATAGACATCCCAAGTTGGTATTTATTCTGTATATGGCAGTAAATCTCAGGAAGAGCAACTGAGGAGGGGTCCCTCTTCCAGAATGGACAGACGTGCAACAGATGTTGTGTGTATAGAACAGATCGGCATAATAAATTTGAGTAATTCATATGACAAAATGAGACATATACGTATACATATGTATGTATGTATGTATGTATGTATGTATATATATACAGTCAGGTCCATAATTATTTGGACAATGATACAGTTGTCATCATTTTGGCTCTATACACCACCACAATGGGTTTTAAATGAAACAATGAATACCTGCTTAAAGTGCAGACTCTCAGCTTTCATTTAAGGCTTTTTTCAAAAATGTAGTATGAACCATGTAGGAATTACAACCATTTCTTCACACAGTCCCCCAACTTTAAGGGCTCATAAGTATTTGGACAAACTAACATAATCATCAATTAAACAGTCAGTTTTAATACTTGGTTGCAAATCCTTTACAGTCAATGACTGCCTGAAGTGTTGGACACATAGGCATCATCAGATGCTGGGTTTCTTCCCTGGTGATGTTCTGCCAGCCCTTTACTGCAGCCGTCTGCACTTCCTGCTTGTGTTTTGGGTGTTTTGCCCTCAGTTTTGGCTTCAGCAAGAGAAACGCATGCTCAATTGGATTCAGGTCAGATGATATGACTTGGCCATTGCAGAACATTCCACTTCTTTGCCTTAAAAATGTCTTTGGTTGCTTTTGCAATATGCTTCAGGTCAATGTCCATCTGCACTGTGAAGCATCGTCCAATGAGTTTTGAAGCATTTTGCTGGTGACACTGTTGGGGATTTATTCAAAATTGAAGGCACACTGAACCAGCATGGCTACCACAGCATCCTGCAGCGACATGCCATCCCATCCGGTTTGCGTTTAGTTGGACGATCATGTATTTTTCAACAGGACAATGACCCCAAACACACCTCCAGGCTGTGTAAGGGCTATTTGACCAAGAAGGAGAGTGATGGAGTGCTGCGGCAGATGACCTGGCCTCCACAGTCACCGGACCTGAACCCAATCGAGATGGTTTGGGGTGAGCTGGACCGCAGAGTGAAGGCAAAGGGGCCAACAAGTGCTAAACACCTCTGGGAACTCCTTCAAGACTGTTGGAAAACCATTTCAGGTGACTACCTCTTGAAGCTCATCGAGAGAATGCCAAGAGTGTGCAAAGCAGTAATCAGAGCAAAGGGTGGCTATTTTGAAGAAACTAGAATATAAAACATGTTTACAGTTATTTCACCTTTTTTTGTTAAGTACATAACTCCACATGTGTTCATTCATAGTTTTGATGCCTTCAGTGAGAATCTACAATGTAGTCATGAAAATAAAGAAAACGCATTGAATGAGGTGTGTCCAAACTTTTGGCCTGTACTGTATATATATATACATATACATATACACATATATATATATATATATATATATATACGTGTATATATATATATATATATATATATATATATATATATACATATATGAGGCAGGGAGGAAGAAAATGTCAGGTTTCAATGTTACAGTGATTTGTATCATGGTAATAATAGAAAGTAATAAAAGAATAGTAATAATAACGATAATAATAATGGCAATAACAACAATAATAATAATAATAATTATACCGCTAATAATAATAGTAATAATTTGAAGAAAAAATGAATAAGTAAATAAGTACAAATTGAAAAACAACAAACAAACCCTTTTCCCTAAAAAGTGATGCATATTTTGACAATATTTTGATAGTATGTGCGAATATAGGAATGTGCGCAGCACTAGCCCAGTCCCATTGCGAACAAGAATGGAGACCATTTTTCCAGAAAAGTTGTGTTTTTGTTGTTATTGTAAGCAGTGATTTTTGCTTCCGTGGATATGTATTCTGAGAGAAGATTTGTCCAGTTTTTGGATTTCCAGTTTAAGAGGATTGGCAACAGAGAAATAAGCAAGCTGTTCTTGTATTTGTTTGATATTTTGATTACTGAAGTATCTCCTAGTAGGCAGAGTTGTGGGGATAAAGGGATTCCGCAGTCCAAGATGGTGGAGAGTTTTTGTGTTACAGAGTCCCAAAAAGAGTGAACCGGTTGGCAAGTCCAGAGTGCATGAAAATAATTAGCTGTTGTGCCTATGGTGCATTGTGAGCAAGCATCTGTGTTTGCCAGTCCCATTCTGTACATTTTATACTGAGTAATATGAGTTCTGTGTATTATTTTGTATTGGATTAGTTGTAGATTTGTACTGGATGTCATAGCAAAGATATTTTTTTTTATTTCTGTACAGAAGTCAGTTGAGGGGGAAATGGATGAATCAGTGTTCCAATGATTCATTGGGGCTGTTATGGAGTTAACAAGATGATGGAGTAGAATTAAAGGTCTTAATGACTTTCCACCAGGCTGTCAGAGTTGTGAAGATTACAGAATTTTGGAAGGAGAGATGCCGTTTAATGGTTGTGTTGAGGAAAGGTAAATCGGAGAGTGAAATGTTTTTACAATACAGTTTTTCCAAGTCTATCCATGGAGTATTGTGGTTGGTCTGATGGATGCCTTGAGATTTGTTTTTCTGTAAAGTGGTTAGTTTGATTTTTGATTTTTCCAGTAAAAATTTGTAATAAGAGTGTCAATAGATAAGAACCATTTATCTGTTGGTGTGACGGGCAGCATTGAAAAGTAGTAATTAATACGGGGTAGTATTTTCATTTTGACAGTAGCAATTCGCGCGAGACCAGCGAAAGCACGTGAACACACGTGAACACACGAGAACGCGGTGCCCATGTCTCACGGTCTCACGCAAGCGTGCACACGAGAACGCGGTGCACAGAGAGGCAGTTAGAGCTGCAGGCTACAATGAGGCTAAAAACAGAGTTCAAATGACGTTTTTCCAAACAACCTTTTATGTCAGGGCTTCAGGACACGTAGGTCACTACGTACGAGCAGTATGGAGATATTTTGTGGTTTCAATTATGTGTTTTTGGACGTTTGAACCTGGGGTGCAGTAAGCCTCCATTAGGTGGAGTTGTGTTGCTACCCCCTCTCCCCTTGGATCTCTGGAAGTGAGCCTCCATCGGCATATGGGTGAGTAGATAATGGGTGAATTTTCATTTTTTGGGTGCACTATCTCTTTAGGTGTGCATCCATTCCCAAATACTGCCCTGGACAGAGTGTACTTAGACTGGTTATTAGCTCACTCATTCTCTTACCTGATTTTGACCAACTGGATCTGGATGAGCCATTTGAATTTGATGACCGCCCGTATTCATTTGAACACGGAGTACACGGACATACACGGATGCAGAGCTCATTGAAACTGAAGAGCAGACGAGGAGTGAGGGACCAGTGTCACTTCGGTAGCACATATACTAAAATTGCAACAGGCAGAGGAACATGTCTGAATCCAGCTAAAGGTAAACACAGACGTTCATTTCTCCTTTCCGTTATGTTGTCGGATAATTATACTAACAATGTGAGCCTATCTGTGTGAAAAAAAAAGCACTTTTAGTGGACGTATTTTGACGTTGTTTGACACTGTCCCAGTGCCCTATTATTTAACCCTCCGGTCCCCCTCGGACGGAAAATGTCCTTTTCAGTCATTTTTCAGTTTTTATTTTTTGATAACTTTGGCTGTGTTCATGTACAGTACAGTACAGGCCAAAAGTTTGGACACACCTTCTCATTCAATGCATTTTCTTTATTTTTATGACTATTTACATTGTAGATTCTCACTGAAGGCATCAAAACTATGAATGAACACATGTGGAGTTATGTACTTAACAAAAAAAGGTGAAATAACTGAAAACGTTTTATATTTAGTTTCTTCAAAATAGCCACCCTTTGCTCTGATTACTGCTTTGCACACTCTTGGCATTCTCTCCATGAGCTTCAAGAGGTAGTCACCTGAAATGGTTTCCACTTCACAGGTGTGCCTTATCAGGGTTAATTAGTGGAATTTCTTGCTTTATCAATGGGGTTGGGACCATCAGTTGTGTTGTGCAGAAGTCAGGTTAATACACAGCCAACAGCCCTATTGGACAACTGTTAAAATTCATATTATGGCAAGAACCAATCAGCTAACTAAAGAAAAACGAGTGGCCATCATTACTTTAAGAAATGAAGGTCAGTCAGTCCGGAAAATTGCAAAAACTTTAAATGTGTCCCCAAGTGGAGTCGCAAAAACCATCAAGCGCTACAACGAAACTGGCACACATGAGGACCGACCCAGGAAAGGAAGACCAAGAGTCACCTCTGCTTCTGAGGATAAGTTCATCCGAGTCACCAGCCTCAGAAATGGCAAGTTAACAGCAGCTCAGATCAGAGACCAGATGAATGCCACACAGAGTTCTAGCAGCAGACCCATCTCTAGAACAACTGTTAAGAGGAGACTGCGCCAATCAGGCCTTCATGGTCAAATAGCTGCTACGAAACCACTGCTAAGGAGAGGCAACAAGCAGAAGAGATTTGTTTGGGCCAAGAAACACAAGGAATGGACATTAGACCAGTGGAAATCTGTGCTTTGGTCTGATGAGTCCAAATTTGAGATCTTTGGTTCCAACCGCCGTGTCTTTGTGAGACGCAGAAAAGGTGAACGGATGGATTCCACATGCCTGGTTCCCACTGTGAAGCATGGAGGAGGAGGTGTGATGGTGTGGGGGTGTTTTGCTGGTGACACTGTTGGGGATTTATTCAAAATTGAAGGCACACTGAACCAGCATGGCTACCACAGCATCCTGCAGCGACATGCCATCCCATCCGGTTTGCGTTTAGTTGGACCATCATTTATTTTTCAACAGGACAATGACCCCAAACACACCTCCAGGCTGTGTAAGGGCTATTTGACCAAGAAGGAGAGTGATGGAGTGCTGCGGCAGATGACCTGGCCTCCACAGTCACCGGACCTGAACCCAATCGAGATGGTTTGGGGTGAGCTGGACCGCAGAGTGAAGGCAAAGGGGCCAACAAGTGCTAAACACCTCTGGGAACTCCTTCAAGACTGTTGGAAAACCATTTCAGGTGACTACCTCTTGAAGCTCATCGAGAGAATGCCAAGAGTGTGCAAAGCAGTAATCAGAGCAAAGGGTGGCTATTTTGAAGAAACTAGAATATAAAACATGTTTTCAGTTATTTCACCTTTTTTTGTTAAGTACATAACTCCACATGTGTTCATTCATAGTTTTGATGCCTTCAGTGAGAATCTACAATGTAAATAGTCATGAAAATAAAGAAAACGCATTGAATGAGAAGGTGTGTCCAAACTTTTGGCCTGTACTGTATATAACATGACATTTGGTCAAAAACCTTTTTTAAAGCCGCTCCTAAATCAGGCCTGAAATACACAAATGGCAACCTTTTACGACACCTCGCCCTCTCGGACGAAAAACGTCCCCATTGAAACCCATTAAAACGACATTTTTTGGTTCAATTTACATAAAAAACATGATTTTTTGCTATCTCTGGCAGTCAGGTTGGTTCGAGAGACCCAAGAATGGTAAAAAAAAAACACAAACAAAAAAGATGGGGCCAATGTCCATTTTCGGGGCCCTGCTGTCTTTTCAATGCAATTCCTGGTTTGGCCACTTGAAGCACTATAGGCCCCTAACTGGGAGGGTAAATGCAGAGTAGATCAAAAATGGTCTTGCTGTGCTCATAAGGATGTGACAGTGTGGTCTGTATAAAAATATTGCAATATTAGTTTGTGTGTGTGTGTGTGTGTGTGTGTGTACATGGACTCAAAATACACAATGTCAAATCCCTATGTGAAAATATAGCTAAATGTAAAACCATAAATTCCGTATTTGTTCATCACATCCTCATGGCAACTTAGAAACATGAATTTGATTATATTAGTCATGCATTCCAGAGTTAGGGGATCAAAATGGAAGTTTTTACTAAAATCCAGCTGAATCATACATTTTCTCCTGCTTCCCCAGCAGAGTAAACACACACTAAATAATAAGCAGTAAAACTGCCTGTATTTTTCTCCTATTTTTTCATTATTGAGGTTTGCAAGCCATTGTTGCAAAAAGAAATTAAAATAAATGCTAGGTTAGTGTTGATATGGATGTCTGGGGGCTGTGGCTGTGGCTGTATAGATACTAAAAAAATATTGTGTGTCTGTGTGTGTGAGCATGTGTGTAATTGTGTAGCTAAAAATTGCAAATTATGAGCTGCAGGTTGCTGCAAGGTTACATTACTGTTTTCTCCATCTCTCTCTCTCTCTCTCTCATACATACACACACAATGAATATTTGGTATGTATAATCCGAGTAGGAGTTGGTTAAAAGATGTAAGCAAAAAAAGTAGAAAAAATAGTAATATTTAATATTTTTATGGTTGTTTTTCAACAAGGACGAACATTTTTTGTATAGAAAGTTATTCATAATTCATGTTTTTTTTTTTCATAAAAGTAACAGTGACTTCATGTAAATAAAATGGCATATAAAGGGTTAAAAATCCTCAAAATGAATGAATATTTGATATGTATAATCTGAGTAGGAGTTGGTTAAAAGATTTAAGCAAAAAAAAAAGTAGAAAAAAATATTAATATTTAATATTTTTATGGTTATTTTTCAACAAGGACAAAAAACAGGACAGGTGTGATTTTTTTTTTTTATAAGGGGGACCGGAGGGTTAATATAGCGCACGCTCACGGGCTGCAGGCAGGTCAGCCCTAGCTTCGTACTGGAGAAATATCAAATATTGAACATCCTATCACTCATTTAGACAAAAGTAGATCGGAAAATAGGGCCCAGGTTGAAAAAAAAACATTAGTTCCCCTTTAATAATTTTTGTATTTTCTGTTGTATTGTAAAATCTCAAAAATAATTGGCTATTTTCAAAATATGTTACTGAATGCCTCTCGCATTGAGGTCACCCAGATCAGTATAGAGGAACTGCCAACACTCGTATACATTTACTACATTCAGTCTGATGACAAATAAACAAGCTATTTTCAAAGCAAATTAGATGGATATTTTTCTGATTGTATATGTTAATTGTTTTCCATGTGTTCCATTTAAGGACATTTAGCATTTTAAGTAGATCATCTTACTTTTTTAACTTTACCAACATGTTTTATGTTACAATAAACATTTGGGCAAACTTGTCCCAGGCCCTAAGGTATTGATTCGGCTTGTGTTTTTTCCCCTCAGTTTTGGTTATTGTGAAATTGGTCTTACATTTAATTCTGAGTGGCATTAAAAAGTCTTATAATGTCTTAAATCTAACTTGTCATAAGCTGTAGGAACCCTTACATGACATGAGCCAAAAACAGCATTCAATGTTGTGTTATGATTACACAAAGTGAGTTCAAAGTGAGCTTTGGCCACTTGATGGCAGTAGTGTTCAGGGTCAGTCTGCTATCTCATTATCACCCATATTGCTTGCTCACAGGAGTTTGACAGATAAGCTGTTTTTATTGGTACTGTTTTACTGAGAGCAAAACATAAGGTACAGGTTGTGATGATAATACAACAAATATGCCTGAGTGTATTAGACATTAATTTCCACAGTGCATGACCACACATACATGCACAGCTTCCAGTGGAATACAGGATGCCTTATAAATGAGAAAAGGACACAGTACATCCGGCCAGAGTCATGTACTGTATATGTTTATGGTGATGATGGTGAAAAGACAGATTCATCCTGAATCTCACACACACACACGGAACCCCTTCTTGGGTCCACCCTCTCCCTCTCTCCGCTGTTGCCTACAGTAATTCTCCATCGATACAGCCCATGCATCTAATCGGCTATTTGAAGTGTCACCTCTTCAGAACGAAGCATGTCAATTCTGTTTTGAAATTCGTGTTATTTGCAAAGTCATCACTTGTAGACATAATTTTAACATTACTTTTTTTACTTTTGAAAAAACTTTTGAAATTACTTTTCTTTAAAACAGAAAGTTAAGTACTCGCCACCTATGCTAGCTACTAACGTTACTCATCAGAACACAGAACCTAGCAATGCTGAGATCGTTGAAAAAAACTGATGCAAGCTCCTCTAGTGCCGCTCCAGTTGGAGTAGGATGCGACACTTGGCTTCGGGACTCTGAAGACGATGTTTCATCTGTTTCTGCCCCTGTGGTAAGTTAGTTTGTTTAAGTAGGCAATAGGCTAGCTTGTTGATTTTTAGTTCTAGTTCTTTGCGATAGCTAACACTAGCAACTCAGCTAATCATGTATATGATGGCCTTACAAAGTTATAAAATGTGACTGTGTGTTCTAAATTTTGATGTTTATGTTAATGACGGTACAGTTAATCAGTGTGTGTGTGTGTGTGTGTGTGTGTGTGTGTGTGTGTGTGTGTTTGTGTGTGCATCGTGGCTCGTGGAGGGTGCCGCTAGAAATAGCTTCGGTAGCTAAGTGCGTCGCTAATGATGTTCTGTGTGAGTTAAAGTGAGTGAAATGTGTGTGAAGATGCATATGGTTGAGATACAAGAGTGACAGTAAATTGTGTGAAGCAGGATGAGCATCGATGAGTTATGTTGAGCGGGATAATGGATAAAGCAGGGCTGACAGTGCGAGCGTTTCACTCGCATTTGCGACTAAAAATAGGTGTGTGCGAACTGTAAAAAATATTTAGGGGCACATGTGCACATAAAAAATCAGCCGAAGCAGCCTATATTTTTGTCAATAAAAAAAATATGATGATCTAACCGCAAATGTTGGAGGAACTCCAGCCGCCCTCCCTCTTCCCTCTTCCCCGTGTGACAAGGTTATGGGCGGTTTTCCAAGCCACTGTCGGCACAATGAATATCATGCGCGACGCCAAGGGTAGCGGTGCCGCTTTGTCAGGCGTTGCTGCCCTCTCCATAGACAAACAATGGGACAGCCAGCGCAAAGCGGTTTTACAGCTGATCATGTGTAGAGGCATTTAGGGACCGTTCGCCACGATACCGCTGCTGGGCAGGGTGGAAATAAAGCCCTTTTCACACAGAGCGCACAAAGCGCAGACCTCCGCCGACAAACCCATTCATTGTGTATGTGCTACCACGGCGCATGAGCGCACTGCTCTGTCGCCGAGCTGAGCGGCGTGCGCCGCCACCCTGCGCTCGAATTGAATTTTTTTTAATTTCACCGCAACGCACTGTGACGACACCTCGGCGCTGTTTTAGGACATGTTATATCCTAGGATATCTTAGGATATGATAATGTTTAGGATAGTAATAACATTATATAAGATAATCATATTGCAAAGATAATATATATAAGATAATACCATTAAAGACAAAATTAAAGTGCAATACTTTTTCAAAACTTGATGATTTTACCTTTCTGTACATTTTGTACACAAATTCATTAAATAATTTTGCTTGTAAATGTCTATTTGCATCACGTTTATTACGGAAAACACATTATTTGATCAATTTACATTGTGCCCCTAAAGTTCTTTGTGCGCTCCTTACTTTTTCAACTTAAGAGCACATGTGCTCCTTGGGAAAAAAGTTAGCGTCAAGCCCTGTAAAGGCTGCTTCATGTTCATGCTTACTCCTGCTGATTTGCTAACACTATAGCCTGACTTCATTCCTCTCTGTCAGTAAGGTTTAAGGAGCATTTCATACGTTTTGGTAATTGAAGTTTGTATCAGGCTCAGTGTGTATTTTATTGTCACTCTTGTGAAACCATTGTGAGAGTAATTCAGTACTAGGCTGTGGATTAAAAACAAGGGAAGCTAGATTAAATATTACAACCGTGACGATATACAGTACAACGTCACAACCTCGAGTGTGATATTGCTGTTATACAACAGTTCAACAACAGCTTAAACAGCAATGCTGAGTAAGGAAATTTTAACAAAAGGTGATGAAATAAATTATTTAAGTATGTTATGTAGCTCCGCGAAAAAAAAAACAGTTCCCCCAGTCTGTTGCCAGGCAACGCAGCACACACACCAGGAACTCAATCAATCAATCAATCAATTTTATTGATAAAGCCCAATATCACAAATCACAATTTGCCTCACAGGGCTTTACAGCATACAACATCCCTCTGTCCTTTGGACCCTCACAGCGGATAAGGAAAAACTCCCCAAAAAAAACCCTTTAACGGGGAGAAAAAACGGTAGAAACCTCAGGAAGAGCAACTGAGGAGGGATCCCTCTTCCAGGACGGACAGATGTGCAATAGATGTCGTACAGAACAGATCAGCATAATAAATTAACAGTAATCCATATGACACAATGAGACAGAAAGAGAGAGAGAGAGAGAGAGAGATGCAGGACAGACGGTAATGACAGTAGCTTACAACAACATTAATGAAAGTAATAATATTATCGTTATAGTTCTGGCTACTGTGGTACAATATGTTGAAAGTATATATTAGTATCTGGCAGTATACATGTGTGATAATAATCATATGTGTATAATAACAGTAGAAGTATGACTAATGACTAATGATGGCAGCAGCAGCAGCAGGAGGCATCTGGCAGGACCACGGCAGCAGCACAACCACACACGTCACACTGTCCAGGCACCGCTGCGATATGAGTTCATCTGAGAGACAGTGGAGCACAAAGGCTCCGGAGAGGAAGCTGAGTTTGTGACATCCAGAATGGCCGAGTTAGCAAGATGCAGTAATAGGATACGAGAGAGAGAGAGAGAGAGAAGGAGAGAAGGTGCCCGATGTATTATAGGGGGGTCCTCCGGCAGACTAGGCCTAAGTCAGCCTAACTAGGGGCTGGTACAGGGCAAGCATGAGCCGGCCCTAACTATAAGCTTTATCAAAGAGGAAAGTCTTAAGTCTAGTCTTAAATGTGGAGATGGTGTCTGCCTCCCGGACCGTAACAGGAAGATGATTCCACAGGAGAGGAGCCTGATAGCTGAAGGCTCTGGCTCCTGATCTACTTTTGGAGACTTTAGGGACCACGAGTAACCCTGCGTTGTCAGAGCGCAGTGTTCTGGTGGGATAATAAGGTACTATGAGTTCTCTAAGATATGACGGAGCTTGACCATTTAGAGCTTTATAAGTTAGGAGTAGAATTTTAAATTCAATTCTGGATTTTACAGGGAGCCAGTGCAGAGAAGCTAAAACAGGAGAAATATGATCTCGTTTCTTAGTTCCTGTTAATACACATGCTGCTGCATTCTGAATTAGCTGGAGAGTTTTTAAGGACTTACTAGAGCTACCTGATAATAGAGAGTTACAGTAATCCAGCCTTGAGGTAACAAAAGCGTGGACCAATTTTTCTGCATCTTTTCGGGTCAGGATAGGCCTAATTTTCGCAATATTACGCAGATGAAAAAATGCAGTCCATGAGGTTTGTTTTAAATGAGAATTAAAAGACAAATCTTGATCAAATGTTACTCCGAGATTTCTTAAGGTAGTGCTAGAGGCCAGAGCAATGCCATCTAGAGAAACTATGTCATCAGATAAAGAGTCTCGGAGTTGTTTGGGGCCAAGAACAATAATTTCAGTTTTGTCTGAATTTAACATCAGGAAATTGGTGCTCATCCAGGTTTTTATGTCTTTAAGGCAGTTATGGAGTTTAGTTAATTGATTACTTTCTTCTGGCTTCATCGATAAATACAACTGTGTATCATCCACATAACAATGTAAATTTATAGAGTGATTTCTAATGATGTTGCCTAAAGGAAGCATATATAGAATAAATAGGATTGGTCCGAGCACAGAACCTTGCGGAACTCCAAAACAAAGTTTAGTACGTAAGGATGATTCATTATGAACGTCAACAAACTGAAGACGATCAGATAAATAAGATTTAAACCAGCTTAGTGCAGAACCTTTTAGGCCAATTAAGTGTTCCAGTCTCTGTAGCAGAATTTGATGGTCAATAGTGTCAAACGCCGCACTAAGATCTAATAAAACAAGTACAGAGACGAGTCCTTTGTCTGAAGCAATCAGAAGGTCATTTGTAATTTTAACTAGTGCTGTCTCAGTGCTATGATGCACTCTAAATCCTGACTGAAATTCCTCAAATAAATTATTATCATGGAGAAAATCACACAGCTGGTCTGTGACTACTTTCTCAAGGATCTTTGACATAAAGGGAAGATTAGATATTGGTCTATAGTTGGCTAACACCTCTGGATCCAGGGTGGGCTTTTTTAGTAGAGGTTTAACTACAGCTACCTTAAAAGACTGTGGTACATAGCCTGTTAATAAGGATATACTGATCATATCTAATATATGAGTGTTAACTAAAGGTAAGACCTCCTTAAGTAGCCTAGTTGGGATGGGGTCTAAGAGACATGTTGATGATTTAGATGAAGAAAGCACTGCGGTCAATTCTTGAAGAGAAATTGGGGAGAAGCAATCTAAATATATATTAGGTCTTACAGCTGTGTTTGAGGTTAGATAGGTAGGCCTACTATCTGAGGACAAGAGGTCATGAATTTTGCCTCTAATAGTTAGAATTTTGTCATTAAAAAAGCTCATAAAATCATTACTGCTAAGGGCTAAAGGAATACAAGGCTCAATAGAGCTTTGACTCTCAGTCAGCCTGGCTACAGTGCTGAAAAGAAACCTGGGGTTATTCTTGTTTTCTTCTATTAAAGCTGAGTAATAGTTTGCTCTGGCATTGTGGAGGCCCCTCTTATAAGTTTTGAGACTGTCTGCCCAGATTAAACAAGATTCTTCCAGTTTGGTTAATCGCCAATTCCTTTCAAACTTTCGCGATATTTGTTTAGACTTACGGGTTTGAGAGTTATACCAAGGAGCAAACTTTCTTTGCTTTGTTAACTTTTTAAGAGGAGCTACAGAGTCGAGTGTTGTTCGCAGCGAGCCTACGGCGCTATCAACAAAATGATCAATTCGGGAGAGGTTAAAGTCATTACGGGAAACCTCTGTTACTGAAGGACTTGGTATTGAATTTAACGACGGAGTAATCATTTCCTTAAATTTTGTGACAGCACTATCTGATAAACATCTAGTATAGTAACTGTTGCTGAGTGGCGTGTAATCAAGTAAAAAGAAATCAAAAGTAATCAAATAATGATCCGATAGCGAGGGATTCTGTGGAAAGACTGTTAGGTTATCAGTTTCTATTCCATACGTCAGAACTAGATTGAGGGTATGGTTAAAACAGTGAGTGGGTTCATGTACACCCTGTGTAACTGTCGTGATTTTGAGTTCATAATTTTAACATGATTGTTTATAAATAACTTACCTTTTGCATACATGATTATGATAATATTGCTATGTACAGTATATAATATGCTGAGAAATGTATTTACATTTATCTGGTTTAATTGCACCCCCTGCTGTTAAGTTAAGTATTGCAATGAGTGTGGTGCTGAGAGGTCATGTGATCAAAAGCGTCAAGTTAGATGGAGAGGAAGGAGACGAGAGCAGGAGTGCTACAAAATGTCCAAAGGGTTTAAATGAGTCAAGACGGATTCACGCTCTCCTAACTGCTTCCAAATTCCGGTTCAGAAGGTGAAACAGTATGTGTGACCATGTATATTTTATTTTGTATTTGTGTTATTGATCTGTAATATATATTTCATATTTGAGACTGACGTTCAGAGCTAGCAAGTCTGGGTTAGCTAATGTGATAGAGACCATGGTAGGTTAATGTCGGCTTTGTGTCGCATGTAATTATTGTAAATGTGATTGTGATTGTGTATATTTTGTGTTACAGTTTTTCACCGCAAAATGGTGTTCACATTGTGGATTGGAGGAGAATAAAGTTGTGGAACACTGGCTGGTTGACTTGTCAAGTCTGTCTGAACTAGAACAAAACATTTGGAGGCAGTTACACCCTGACTGAAGCCAATGGAGTCTAATAATGAGATAAACGCGGTAGCCAGGGAGTCATTATCAACGTCGACATGAATGTTAAAATCGCCTACAATAATAACTTTATCTGATTTAAGAACTAGACTGGATAAAAACTCTGAGAATTCAGATACAAATTCAGAATATGGGCCAGGAGCACGGTATACTATAACAAATAAAAGTGGCTGCAAGGTTTTCCAGGTCGGATGTAAAAGACTAAGAACAAGGCTTTCAAATGAATTATAATCTAGTTTAGGTTTAGGGCTGATTAACAGACTAGAGTTAAAAATGGCTGCAACTCCCCCTCCTCGACCGCTGCCTCGAGGAATGTGGGTATTATTATGACTGGGAGGAGTGGACTCATTTAGACTAACATATTCATCTTGACACAGCCAGGTTTCAGTGAGACTGAGTAAATCAATATGATTATCTGATATTAATTCGTTTACTAACACTGCTTTAGACGATAGAGACCTGATATTTAACAGTCCACATTTAATTCTCCTGTTTTGTCTCTCTGTCACAGAAGAGGTTTTAATTTTTATGAGGTTATTATGCACAACTCCTCTTTGTTTAATTTTAAATTTAAATAATTTAGGTGGTCGGGGGACAGACACCGTTTGTATAAAACTATGAAAACTATGGCTGGGTAACCGAACTAGAAGCTTAGAGAGGTGTATAGGACTGCGACTCTGAGTCCTGATCTCAACTCTGGGTTGTCAGGGATTTAAATTACTAATAAAATTTGCCAGGTTCCTAGAAATGAGAGCAGCTCCATCCAAAGTGGGGTGAATGCCGTCTCTCCTAATAAGACCAGGTTTTCCCCAGAAAGTTTGCCAATTATTAACGAAACCCACATCGTTTGCTGGACACCACCTGGACAGCCAGCGATTAAATGATGACATGGGGCTAAACATTTCATCAGTGGTCAGATTTGGGAGGGGTCCAGAGAAAACTACAGAGTCCGACATCGTTTTTGCATATTCACACACCGAGGCAATATTAATTTTAGTGATCTCCGATTGGCGTAACCGGGTGTCATTGCTGCCGACGTGAATAACAATCTTACTGAATCTACGTTTAGCTTTAGCCAGCAGTTTTAAATTTGATTCAATGTCACCCGCTTTGGCCCCAGGGATACATTTGACTATGGCCGCTGGTGTTGCTAACTTCACATTTCTCAGAATAGAGCTGCCAATAACCAGAGTTTTATCCTCAGCGGGTGTGTCGCTGAGTGGGGAAAAGCAGTTGGAAACGTGAACAGGCTGGTGGTGAGCCGTGGGCTTCGGCTTGGAGCTGTGCTTAAGGGGAACTGTAACCCAACCTCCCGGCTGAACGGGAGTTACCGGAGGACACTCACAAGCTACTTTGTATTTATATTGATCTGCAACTGTGTAACTTCGTCCATTTCGGCTGATGAAACGTTACCAAACCTGGATGTTGGCACGGCCGGATTCAAACACACCTGGAGGTCTGCACAGAAGAGTCCTGGCTTTCCTTTTCCTCGTCCTCTCCTGACAACCACTCATGATTTAATTCAAATGTAATTTTGGGGAAAATATCCATCTTCTTGGTGTAACGCTATAGTGTCAGTTTGCGTCAATGTAGCGAGTGTGACAGTTGGTTAATTAATGGTTGTATTTATATTTATAACACCTGTGAGCGGAGTGATTTTACTATTACATGTCCCAGTGATGTTATACTCTATATCAGCACTCATGGAATGCCTCTCGTCCAAACAAATTACTCAGTCGGAACTAACTGTTGTATAAATGGCATTGAATTATGGCCAGAAAAGAGTTTTTCCAGAACATTGTGATGTCACAGAGAAGCTGACCTTTGACCTTTTGGGTATAAAATGTCATCAGGTAAACACATAAAACACATATTTTATTCAACTGGCTTGCAATAAGCCTTTTGCTAGAAAGTGTGCTGAAATTTCCAAAGAAAAAAGGGAATACCACAGAATATTGTTAAGTCCTAGACAGCAACATACCAGCAAGATGTCACGTCACCTTCAAATCAAAAAGTAAAATCTGACACTGTATACCACAGTGAGGGTAATGTGTTCCTGTGTCTGGATGCCTTCACCATTCTGAGTGGATAAACATGAATGAAAGCAGGTGTGAGTGAGTGAGTGAGTGAGTGTGTGTGTGTGTGTGTGGGTGGGTGGGTGGGTGGGTGTGGGTGGGTGGAGCCAGATCAGGTGCAGCAAAAGCCACTGTATTTTTGCTGTTCATAAGTTTTTATTGAAATTATTCAAACGACAAAAGTTCAGATACCCATATGTAATGACGTTGTAAATAACACCCATTTTGATATCTGACTTTTTTCTTTTTTTTTTTTTTTGCTGTCCTGGAATTGTCCCAGACACATCATCTTTGTGTCCCAGTAGCAATTTTTATAGTCCCCGGGACATCAGGACACCGTTAGTTTCGAGCTCTGAGAGCATATTAATAATTTATTAACCTTTATATGACACTGCTCCCACTTTAGATCCGGTAGCTGCAAAGATGCATTATGAGCTGTTAATAAGAGCATATTAATAATTTATTAACCTTTATACGATACTGTTCCCACTTTAGATCCAGTAGCTGCAAAGGATCATTATTAACTATTAATAACACCTTATTAATTTAATATGATAGGGTCTTATAGTGCCTTATAAACCAGTAATAATTGTGGTTATTATTCTATAATTAACCCTTATAAATCATTCATTCATTCATCTTCTAACCACTTCATCCTCTTGAGGGTCGCGGGAGGGCTGGAGCCTATCCCAGCTGACATCAGGCGAGAGGCAGGGTACACCCTGGACAGGTCGCCAGACTATCGCAGGGCTGACACATAGAGACAAACAACCATTCACGCTCACATTCACACCTACGGACAATTTAGAGTTATCAATTGGCCCCAGTCTGCATGTCTTTGGACTGTGGGAGGAAGCCGGAGTGCCCGGAGAGAACCCACGCTGACACGGGGAGAACATGCAAACTCCGCACAGAAGGGCTCCCACGCCTGGGATCAAACCGGCAACCCTCTTGCTGTGAGGCGAGAGTGCTAACCACCACACCCCCCTTATAAATCATAATTAATGTAAATAGACATCTTATTAATATTTATGATAGCTTTATAAACTGTTATCAAGTTTCTATTAAGTGCTTATAATGCTCCTATATGCAATAATAACTCTGTTAATTATGCTATAATTAACACTTATATAGTCTTATTAATGGTAATAAACATCTTATCTTTCTTATCTGTCTTATAAGTGCTGATTAACTGTTAATTGGTGCTTATTAAGCATTAATTAATGCTTATTACAGTACCTTAATGTAAAGTGTTACCAATTTTTATTTACTTTTATAATGTTTTATATTGGAATTTCATCATTTTCACCTTGTACCCAACACAGACTTTAATATTACATACCACAATTCTCCAGTAAAAACTAACAAAATTATCTGATTTTTAGTCTATATTGCTATGCAGCTGAATCAAATATTTCTTCTGAAATATTTAAGTTAGGTACAATTTGTGACTTTCATTTTGCACATAATATGGGTGTCCCTTAATATTGTTGTCATTAACACCACATCAAAAATTTTGCAGAACAATAAAGGTTTTTTTTTCTACAGTTTATTACTTTGGTATCTATGTAAGTCTGCTGTGACACTGGAGCACATGCCTGTTCAGGGGGAAGACAGACATTTTGATTACCAGAAATGTAATTAAGTTTCTCATTTAAACTTACTAGCAAAAGAGTTTATTACATGTCTCAAACACGTTGTAGTTGGCAAACGTTTTTGAACTGCAGTTCAGTTTCTTCATATTTGTATAGAAACTGAGTACATTGCTAGCTAGCTCTGAAGTGATGTTTGCAAGTTTGACCAGTAGCCTGCAGTTAGCTAAAAATTCAGAAATGTCATTACCACCCTGCGTCATTAGCACCACTTCATGTGGTGTGGGGATAAAGACAAAAGCCAGACATATCAAAAGCCATTCCTTAACATTATACTAAAAAAACACAAGTCATGAACCTGTAGTTGGAATAATTCTATATTTCTTGACAGGATTTAGGAATATATTGAAAAGGTTGCACTTTGTTTAAATCAAATTAAAATATTTCTAACCACTAAGACATCACAAGTAAGGTGTGAAGTGACATAAAATACCTCAAAATCAAAAACTTTTCTTTTTTTAAAGTTTTGAACACTTTTGGCGATGTGGCGATATTAACCTTTTCCTCTAACGTTTGAGGAAAAATGTTAAATATTTAAAAGTTCTTCTCTACAAGCATGCTGAGATGATGGGTCCGGGCAAAATGACAGTGAAGCTTTGGTAGATAATTTAAGGTTTTATTTTTTGAAAAATTGAGAATCCAAAAGTGCCCAAAATCAAATAATCACACAGTGATGTTGGTTTCCTCAGGGCCCTGGCTTTTTTAAAGTACTGTAACATAACTGAGGATGTATCGTGTGAGTGTAAATGGTCAAAAATGGGTTTGTTACCTTGAGGCAACACGGTACCATATAGAGCTAAACCTGATCCAGTTTTGAAGAGTAATCAGGAAAGATGTTGATATATGATGAGATGAACTCTCAATCTGATCCAGTCAAAAGAGACGTGAGAGGGACACTTCAAATAGCACATCCCAGCTTCAGTGTTTGAAACTGGTCAGTACAGATTATTAAAAAAAACGTGTTCCTGGATAAACTACACTTGTGTTTTGTAACAAAACAAAACGACAACAACGACAACAAAAAAAGCTGAAAGGTGCCAAGCTGAAAGGGGTGGTTGTTGGTTTTATTCCCATCCAGACACACAGACACCTGCAGACAGACACACAGACGCCTGCAGACAGACACACAGACACTTGAACATCAATAACACACGTTTGTATCCCTGCCACTCCATTACATGCACACTCACCCTTACTCTAAAGAGACAGAGGACTGAGCATGCTTTGTACTGATTTTGTGTCACAGGACCTATTCAGCAGAAAGGATGCTGGCAGCTGTTCTGACTTGTCCCTGCAGCAAAGCACTGTACAGCAGGACAGTTAATCTAACTCTCTCCTAACTTGATTTCAGCTTGACTACACCTACAGTATACCTACAGTATTTATCAGAGTGACATAACTAGTCTAGCCTTGCTCTGCCAACTCCTGAGAAAAAATATTTGTCTCTTTAGCTGCTTATGCTCCCCTTTGTTCACCAGCTAGTCTCTAAGGCTTTGTTTATACTTGCAAGAGATACCATGGTGTGAGCTTTCCCTAACGTGCATGAGACAGAGTCCTGCATAGGCCCATCTTTGAAAACCCGCCCCCACCCATTCACTTGAAGCTCAGTACCAGAACTGACCTGTTACCTGTCATTATGTCTAAGTCAAAGCCACTGGAATAGCCTATAACTCTCTTGTATATTGAGTATTTTGACACATTAGTTTGATATAATGTTGATGGAAAGTTTGCTGAAATATGCTCACACTCTTTAAAGGAGACCTATTGTGCTTTTTGGGGTTGTCCTTCTTGACTGCGTTATATAGCATTATTCTGCTTCTATAAGGTCTGCTAAGTAAAAAAAACAAAAAGTCCAGGCTAAAGGGAGTTCTGTCTCCCCACAGACACACAGCTCTTGACCTGCCTGAAACCTGAATTTAATGACTTAACTGTGGAGAATCTAACAGAGCTCAGATGTGCAGCATGTTCATATTAACAAAAGTTGAAACATTTCTATGTGTGATGCCTGAGCTAACCAGCTAGCTTGAGCATTTAGCCGACAGAAAACAGTCAGACCTGGCGTCGAATTAAGAGCTGCATGTATTTGTCAAAATGTGTGGCAGTACTTCGAGTTTGATTGGGAATCGGCTTTTGAGGAGGACCTATTATACTTTCTCCCTTTTCCTTTGTATTTTACAGAGCATTATAGCTGTAGGTCTCGGCTTACTGGCTAACAAAAGCTATTGTTTTGAAACGCTTTTGCTACACGGCTTACAGTAAGTTAAACTGCTAGTCTCAGTAAGATGAATTTAACGATTGGAGAGTCTAACAGAGCCAACAATGTGCAGCATGTCCATATTGACAAAAGTTTCAATATGTCTATCTGTGATACCTGATCTGAGCAGCTAACTGCCGCTAGCTCAAGCGATTAGCTGACAGGCAGCAATCAGACCTGCATTTATTTGTCTAAATGTGTGGCTGTACTCGGAGTTTGATTGTGAAACAGCTTTTATCATACGTTTTATGGAAAATGTACGACATGATTGAAGCTCTGTTACATGAAGGCCGTTCACAATATCGGTATGTATGTTCTTTTATAGGTACTTTTACACATTTTGGTTTAATTCATTATCATCCTGCAGCCTCTCATCTATGATCTGTGGTAGGGCTGAACTCCTCCACATAAACACACATACACGCACACACCTACACAACACTGTAATCTGTGAACAGCTGAGTGGCAGCGGTGGAAACAAAGTGAAGATAACTCAAAAATTACTCGAGTTGACGGCAGCTACACTCGTGCAATTAAACATTAGCAAGTAAGAAGCCAGTCATTTATTAATACATATGTTCAGCAAGCATGAACATGTAAACATGTAGAAAGCGATATTCAATATGTTCCATCCACAGTCTCTCATCCACTGTCACTAACGTTATGTCTTACACACTGATTTAGACAGCACGCTAGTTTGGCTGATAGCGAATTGTTACTAATAAGCTAAAATGACAGCTGTCTGTATGTAGACTAACTTAGTTTGACATTTATCGTAAAGTTGGGCAGATACTTTTAAACTTAGCTGCTGGCTGAGACAAACAAATCCCCATCCCAAAGGACCTGGCATCCCAGTATGAGAGACCCTCAGAGGAGGAAGTGTTTGCCTTACACATCTCTCACCTCAGCCAAGGGGCAGCTGGAGGCCAACACAGTGACCAGCCAGATCAGGAATTTCCTGGCGTATCCAGAGTACAACAGAGGATGGGATGGACGCCTGAATGGAAAGAATTGGACACTATTAGTGTTGCAGATAAAATGCTGCTGTGTTTCTATACTATATCTATCTGTTGTACATTATTTAGTAAGTTTTTTGTAGTTTTTGTTTTTTACATTTGCTAAAAATAAAGTTCTTTTGACAAAAGACTTATTTGTCATTTCTTCATAATTGGGTTTTATGGTATAATGAAACCTTAGTGTTCAGAATTGAGTTTACACAGTTGTATCTCATTACATGTCATAAAACGTACTCATACGTACAGTCATATCTGTAAATGTTGTGGATGTTCTGTGGGGTGTACGGATTCAAATAGTCAGGCTCCAGGCCTGGATGATGTATCAAACATGTAGGATGAACTGGAACCTAGTTCATTACCCCAAAACCTAATAGGTAAAAAAGACACAAGGCATACTGTTATATAAGTAAGCAAAGAAAGATTCAGGAGACATCACTACATAGAACAAATACTGATCCAGGAAGCAAAATGTGTTTTAAACTTTGAATTCATATAAATGATGTGGAAACTGTGGTACATTGGTACATTGTACATATTGTAGATTACAAACACAAGGTGAAGATGATTATAAAATGCAATTTATAATAACTTTGGTATTATTACCCAATACAAGCTACATTAGTCTGATCATAGATAAGCCTCCTTAGATGAAAAAAGGAGTTATGCTTTACACCACTGCATATAACAGTAGAGTGCTGCTGTTGGTGTTTCCACGTTATGTAGTAACTGACTATATTGTTAGAAACCTTTTGTACTCTGCAGCAGACGTTTCCAACTTCATTCAGTCAGAGGACAAACATACAGTTATTACCATAACATCCGATAAGTTACAGTTATCATGTTACAGCTGAAATATAAGACGGCTACAAAATAAAAACTTACCACTATGAAATGGGGGGGGGGGGGGGGGGGCAATAAACAGTAAAATTTTAGAGAATAATTCCAGGGGGGGACAAGGAAAAAAAGTTGTAGCCTGTCTTTTATACAGCATCTTTTACCACAATTTGACGCTTTAATCTTCTCTCTATCTCTCCAACAGGCAGAGTGAATCTCTATACTTATGAGAAATGGCTTAACAACTAAACATTTCCTGCAATTAAACTGGTAAACTGGTTTATAAACAGTGTGCTGTGAGATCTGCCGCTGCGCACCTCACAACCGTACGTAATAGTCGCACGTAATGACCGCTTCTCATTGGTTAAACTGCACGTCTCTCATGTTTGTCTCACTGACAGGTGGAGAGCCTACAGACAGATACCCATTAGCTACGAGCCGCTCCGCCACTGACTGCTCTTGTCCTGTCCTCTCTGACTATCACTAAACTCTGAGCTTAATCATTAGCTTTTAGCTTAGCAGCACTCGTAATTGAGTAGGCTTTTGAACAATGCAGGAGAAATGTTGCAGACAGTTTATATTATCAGCCTGGGCCTGGGGCTTGTTGTAACAGTAAATGGGATGTGTTGTAACTTGTGTAAATTAAACTGTGTCTGTGTGAGTGTACATCTTACCCTGCGATGCGCAATGTGGGCAGCGGGTCCAGCCACACGCTGCTACTGCTGCCAAGCAGCCCCACCTGTTGGAAAGCGTGGGATATACCACTACTAGGAATGGGAGGGGGGGACTAAATCTTTTAAGATTTAAATAGCACATTATTGCGCGATTATAATGAGCACCGCTTACATTGTGCTTTCAATAAATACTACTGCATTGTTCAAAAATTATTAATTGTGTCTCAAATTATTCTAGGGGGGGCAGCTTTACTGAAGGGGGAGTCATGTCCCCCCTGTCCCCCCCGGGATTTCTGCCCCTGTCTACAATATACTTAACAGCTATCTGGATAAGCTAAATGTCATAGTCCCATCTCAGTATGGATTCAGGAAGAAAAATACTACATATATGGCAGTACTGGATCTAACTGATAAAATCAATGATGCAATTGATAAAGGCGACTACGGTATTGGCATCTTTTTGGACTTATCTAAAGCATTTGATCATCAAGATTGACATCCTAATCAACAAATTGCAACACTGTGGTATTAGAGGCCTAGCGCTAGACTGGTTTCATAGTTATCTGTCTGGAAGACACCAATATCTTATCTTACTATATAATGACGAAAACTCTGTCTGTGTGTGGGTGTGTCTGTTCCACGTTTTCTCCTCACTGACTTGGTCAATCCATGTGAAATTTGGCACAGTGGTAGAGGGTAATGGGAGGATGCGAATGAAGCAATATTACATCAATTGGCCAAAGGGGGGCGCTATAGCAACCGATTGAAATTGCAAACTTTGAATGGGCATATCTCGTGCCCTGTATGTCGTAGAGACATGAAACTTTACACAGAAATGCCTCTCCTCATGAGGAACAAATTTGCCTCAAGAACCCATAACTTCCGGTTATATAGATTTTCCGCCATTTTGAATTTTTTGAACACTTAAAATCGATCTCTTCCTAGGAAGTTTGACCGATCTGCATGAAACTCCGTAAACATAATCTAGGGGCCAATATCTAAAGGTCCCTCTTGGCAAAAGTTGGAAAACTTACTAAAACTGAGCTTCTATAATGCAATTAATATTTTGGAGGGCGTGGCTCATCACATAAAGGTGTATAAAATCTCAAGGGTTTCACCGATCACCACACAACTTTGTAGGCATATGACCACACATAATCTGAGGGGACCCCTCCATTATTGACCTGATCAAACAAAATGGGGGCACTAGAGAGCTAACTTCTTATCTAGGCCTAACTGCCATATCGATTTTTACTAAACTTGGTAGATATGTAGAACAGGATGCCTCATACTGAGAACATGTGACTTAGATGAAGGTCGAGTGTCATGGCGCCGGTGAGACGGCAGCCTGTTGCGTGCAGCTTTGTGTAGCCTGAATGTTTGTAGTGTTTTAGTAGTATTTTTTTGTGTTTTTAAGACCTCAACAACAAGACGCTCTGTCAGTGAGTTATTATCCTGGGGAAGGGATTAATAACTATAAAAAATATGTGTCTCAGATCGGCAATACGGGAGGTGGAAGGTGATTTCCAAAGAGCAACTGTTTCAACATGCTCCAGACAGACACTACTAAGCCTGGCAAAATATGCAAAATTTGGAATTAGGCATGACATACCTTAAGAAATACTACGGCGTCATCAAGGAACTTGTGCCTGTGTGAAGAGGAATAGGAGGCGAGCTGAGAGAGCGTGGAAAAAAGCATTTAAACCAGCCCTGTCATCGATCACCATGGGAAATGTTCACTGCTTGTCCAACAAACTTGAAGAGCTTGAGATACTTGTCTGGAGCCAGAAATTGTTCCGAGACAGCAGCCTTATATGTCTGACTGAGACATGGTTGACAGACTGCACCCCCAATTCTCTGGTCAGTTTCACTGGCTTCCAGACGCTGAGAGCGGACAGGGACACGGGTGTGAGCGGTAAGCAGCGAGGCGGGGGGCATATTGCTCATTAACAACAAGTGGTGCAATCCCAAACATGCTACCATCAAAGAACAGATATGTACCAACGATACTGAACTGTTGGTAGTGAGCTTAAGACCTCACTATCTTCCAAGAGAGTTCACTGTGGTATTGGCCATCCTTGTTTACATTCCTCCATCTGCCAATGCGGAAGCGGCCAGTGACGTAGTGCTCAATGTTATCACAAGACTGCAAACAAGGTATCCTGATTCGTTCATCTGCATGTCTGGGGATTACAATCATGTCTCTCTGTCCAAGACTCTGCCCACCTTCAATAGTATGTGGACTGTACAACAAGGGGGGAAAACACCCTGGACCTTTTGTATGCAAATGCAAAAAATGCATACAAATGTACCGCACTGCCCCTCCTTGGTCGTTCTGATCATGACATGGTGCATCTCTCTCCCTCCTACACCCCAGCTGTTAAAAGGTTACCTGTCATCACCAAAACATCTAAATGCTGGAATCCTGAAGCAGATGAAGCACTTAAGTGCTGTTTTGAAATAACAGACTGGGATGTTTTCTGTGAGGACTACGGCGATGACATTGATGGTCTAACCGAATGTATTACTCAATACATTAATTTCTGTCATGAAGCCATTATGCCCTCCAGAGAATCCGCTGCTTCCCGAATAATAAACCGTGGATTACAACCAGCCTGAAAACTTTGTTGAATGAGAAGAAGAAGGCCTTCAGAGAGGGGGACAGGGAGAAAGTCAAAGTACTGCAAAAGGAACTGAAGGTGAAAATCAAGGAGGGGAAGGAAGCGTGTAGGCAGAGACTGGAACAGCAACTACAGCAGGAAGAGGGAGTGAAGCAGGTTTGGGCTGGCACGAGGGCGATCACAGGCATGAAGAGGAATGGAGGCGCTCTGCCTGAAGGTGACCAGAATCTGGCTGACAACCTAAACAGGTTCTTTAACAGATTCGACAGTCCAACAACACCACAACCCCTCCCATCTTGCCTGGTCCCTGTTCCCAAAAAGAGTCACCCAACAGATCACAATGACTATAGACCTGTAGCACTTACCTCACATGTTATGAAGACATTTGAGAGACTGGCCCTCTCCTACATCAGGTCTATGGTGTCAACTTTCCTGGATCCTCTTCAGTTCACATACCAGCCGAATATCAGTGTGGAAGATGCTTTAATCTACATGCTACAGAGGACCTATGCACATCTGGACACTTCGGATGCTTACGTGAGGTTCACATTCTTCGACTTCTCTCGTGCCTTCAATACGATCCAGCCACAGCTGTTGGCTGAGAAGATGAAGAGAATGGAAGTGCATCCATCACTGGTCCTGTGGTGCTTGGATTACTTGTCCAGCAGACCACAGTTTGTGCGCCTACAGAGGGGTGTCTCCAACACAGTTCTGAGCAGTACAGAGGCGCCGCAAGGAACTGTGCTGGCCCCGTTCCTGTTCATTATTTACACGGCGGACTTCCAGTACAACACCGGCAGCTGCTTCCTACAGAAATCCTCAGATGACACGGTTGTTGTGGGCCTAATTAAGGGAGGCATAGAGGAGGAGTACAGGAGAACAGTCAATGACTTCGTGGTCTGGAGTGAGGACAATCATCTACAACTAAATACATCCAAAACAAAAGAAATGGTTGTTGATTTTAGGAAGGGGAGGAGGACTCAACCGGCACCAATCACCATCCGGAGCACTGAGGTGGAGAGGGTTTTCAACCACAAATATCTTGGAGTGCAGCTGGACAGTAAGCTGGAGTGGAAGTGCTAACTGGAGGCGGTGTACAAGAAGGGGCAGAGCCGGCTTTATTTTCCAAGGAGGCTCAAATCGTTTTAACATCTGCAAACCCCTGCTTCACAGCGTCTACCACACCATTGTGGCCAGTGCTCTGTTCTTTTCTGTGGCCTGCTGGGGAGCAGGTGCCCATTCAGCAGAGGTGAACAGAGTAAACAAACTTATCAAGAAGGCATGCTCTGTTGTTGGATCTGTCCTTGATTCAGTTCAGCAGGTGGCGGAGAAGAGGATACTCACCAAACTGAGGTCAATACTGGCCAATCCAGCACACCCATTCCATGCTCTGGAGGTGATTAACTCCAGCACCTTCAGCAACAGGCTGCTGGCACCAAGGTGCAAGTCTGAGCGCAGCAGGAAATCATTCCTACCAGCTGCTATTAAACTGTACAATGCGTAATCATCAGCTGGGTGACAAGATCACACAAGGGACTCTTTTTATCAATTTTTAACTTATTTATTTATTGATGTTTTTTTTTTTTTTAACTTGTAACTCTGTGGTTTGAATGTTATGTGTTGTTTATAACTAAGCTGCTGTGACATTTTTTTAATTTCCTGTAAAGGATTATTAAAGTTCTATCTTATCTATCTATCTAAGGTGACTGGAGAAATTTAACTCTAATTGGCAACTGGGTGGCGCTATAACAACAGAAAAATACTTGAAAATGGCTAAAATGCGACCAATCGCTGTGGCTCCCCCTGTGGCCGAATAATGTTGTTTTTTTTCTAATTTTTGGTATGACTAAGTCATGGTATAGTATGCTGTACATAATCACGGAAACTGTCAGTGTGTCAGTCAGTCATTCTGTTTCTACTCACTGACGTGGTCAATCTATGTGAAACTGCACATAGGCATTGAGGATTGGCATATGTAGAAGATGACAAAGCTACCAATGGGTATGGACTAGTGTTTATGTAAATGACCATCATACCAATCCATCAATCATGGGGTTCCCCAAGGTTCCATTTCCCTTCATCTTGTATATAAATGACTTTGTTAATTTCTCATCTGTACTACATAAAGTATTATTTGCTGATGATACAAACCTGTTTTTTTCGCACAAAAACCCAAATATGCTTGAACAAATCATAAATAGTGAGTTAATGAAAAAAGACACCTGGTTACAGTGCAAAAAACTTGCCCTTAACATCAGTAAAACAAACTACATTGTGTTCCGTTCCAATAAATAAACTGACATGAAGCAAATCTGTCCAAAAACAAACTGACAGAATATTGGAAGAGTCAGCTCTACAAAATTCCTGGGGATCCTCATCGATGAATCTCTTAATTTTAAATGTCACATTTAAGATCTCACAAAAAACTGTCTAAATATGTTGCTTTGTTTTTTAAGTTGAGACATTTTCTACAATTTTCTGCACTTCATACCCTATATAAAACCTTGTTTGAGGCTCATTTACAATATTGCAACATCATATGGTGTAACACATTTCCAACTTACTTACAAAAGCTAGAGATACTCCAAAAAAAAGTCATACGTGCCTTATCATGGTCTGAGTTTAATGCTCCCGTGGGAATACTTTTCCAGTGCCACAATCTTCTGAGGCTTGCGGAGAACAATTACCTCCAGAATGCTTGTGTGTACCAAATGTACCAAATTGTCCACAAACTAAACCATAAACTATGTGACCTCATTCCAATCTTCCATCCTATGCACACCTATACCACCAGGAACAAAAACCAAATCACTGGAAAAAAAACGAAGGTTAAAATGTACCAACTTTAGTATTGTGTGCAGAGGACCACAGATTTGGAATGACCTTGATGAGAAGTTAAAAGGTCACATTCCATCTTCATCTTCCAGAAAAAGCTAAAAATGCAGCTCCTATCAATGTATATTTAATTCACTGATTATATTAAGAATCTTACATATGAATGTCACTTGTATTTTATTATCTCTCAACTAACGTTGTAGAAATTTGTTACTGTACAATGATTGTACTGACTGATCTAATGTAACCAGAACACTGGGACTGTCTATTGTGTGTCCATTATATGTCTGTTTGTATGTTGTTGTATCCTAAGGATATCTGGCAAATATCCTGTCTATTATAAGCTTTAAATAGCTTCCTTGGGGTGACCCTTTCACACATCAAATTACTGTAATGTCTGTATGCAGCATGTACTGTATTTTATATTATGATGTGTGTGAAATAATAATAATAATAAACTGAACTGCTGGGCTGTGATCACAGGTCCCACTAGAGAACGGTGGGCCCTCATGCCACCCTCATTGAGTCTGTTTCTTGCAGTTTGGTCAGAAACATTCACACAAGTAGCCTGCTGGAGGCCTTTCTACAGCCCTGTTTTCTCCTCGTGTAACAACCGGTCACCTATCTCCTCCATGCTCATGAGATAAGATAAGATAAGATAAGATATACTTTATACTATACTAATTCAAGTATCACAGCAGCAAAAGACAAAATCAAAGGACATTAAATAGAATAAGATTAAAGAGAAGAAATAAAATGTAAAAATTAAAGATAATGATAGATAAATAAAAGATAAAATAAAATTGATAGAATAAAATTGATTATGTGCTGCAAACCATCTTGCGATCACACGCACATAGTGCTATCCTGGAGTAGCTGGACTACCTGTGCAAACTGACTGGGCTGCAGGTACTGCCTCATGCTACCAGTAGTGACAAAGACACTAGCAGAGCACAAAACTGGATAAGAATCAGTCAGGAACAATAAGCAGAGAGCAACTGTCTGTAGCCACCACAAGCAAATCCATTCCCTTTTTGAGGGTTGTCTTACTTTAGCCTCTCCATTGCACCTGTTGTCACTTTCATTTGCACCAAAGAAAAAGAAGGTAAAACTGATTCACAATCACTTGTGCGTCCTATATGGACAGATTGATATCCCTGAAGTTTAACTTGGTGTTATACTGTGACCATTAAGTGTTCACCTCTTTTTTGTTTTTGTTTTTTGTTTTTTGAGCAATGTATTTCCAATACTACTAGAATGAGGGCTCCATAATGACTGCTTTCTGTATGAAGCTTAGGCAGCTACATGTGTAGGCTACCCCAGAAGATTACTACTGTTGTTTATTAAATAGCGATGATGTGAAGGTGATGAAGGAGACTCTGCTGACACCGTCTTGCTTGTGTATAGAAAGGTTTATTACAAGAAGTCCAGCATCAAATCAAGCACCTAGGATTGCCTGAGAGAGGGTTCGAAGCCAATATGAACTGCTCTGAATAACAGCTCCAACTACCCTGCTTATAAAGGTTGGTTGTTTTTGTGAACTTTGAGACAAAATGAAACATATAACACTGTAGTTAACATTCAACCTTTCAACCTAGCTAATCAGTTCTTGACCTGGGCCCCTAACTGACCACATCAGACCCAGGACGTCAAATACCATATGGAACTTCAGATACTACATATTTCCCCCCTTCGAGACTACACAGAGTCTCAAAAATAAAAGAGTAATACATACATATTTGCAGTTGTGACAAAAATAACAGTGCCTCCCACAGTGCTTCCTACAGCATAACGTTAACAATATAGCAACTTTATGGAGTGCCAGAGCGAAAACCTGTCAGGCAGCTATCTTTCCTGAAATGCTCATCAAACAATCTAGACAGGAAAAATTATCTCATGGCCCCTCTGCCTTAGGCGACCACATATAGTACTCCAGGCCAATTTAAAAAGGAGGAATTTTGACATTTTGTGTAGGGATATGACTTAAACAAATACATGTGGAAACCTCAGTAAATAAAATCAAAACAATGTCCAAATTCAGGCTGGTCGATCCATCGCACCTTCCAGTGGACCTTTCCCTGCCTAGCACCAATATCCCTAAGCACCCGAAAAAAAAGAAAACATCTGAGGTCCCAGTGTATTTACCCAATAGCAGAAACCATCATTCTTCAAGCAATTAAATACAGAAAATATTATAAACTTTAAGTATTACTCATGCAGTAAATGAAAACTCAAAAACTAAGCCAAACTATTATGTCTTACTAAGATTATCACTACCATATAATCATCCTTTATCAATATCACAGATTACAATATAATAGAACAAAATCCAAAAATATATGTAAGAGAAGACATAAAAATGTATCGCACTGCAGCTCCTCAGCAGCGTTGACTCTCAATGTAGTGTTGATGGTGTTTTAAATCTGGACATTTTTATCACAGTGTCCTTGTTGAGGGCCCTCCAGTCCATTTTATTGTCCATGTTTGAGTGTCTGAATCCCTTCAGAACGTCGGGGTGCCTGAACAACCAACCACCCTCATGGTGGTCTTCCCCCAATATCGTCCTAGGAGGGAAGAAAAGAAAACACCAACCAGTATCTTTGCAAAAACAGCCGATGCAAATTAATTGAAACTTCAAATGCAGAAACTTTAAATGCAGATTAACACCTTATACGTAGATGTGAAATTCACAATATCATACTTTCACATTATTCCAAATTATATGTCACATTCAGGTAATTTTCCTCACCGATCTTACAGAATGAGTTATCTGCTAGAGCCATAAGTTCCTACCTGTCCATGGGTCTGCGATTTGTAACACAGAGGAATCAAATCCACATGCCTTCCACTTAGTTTCTCTCTTCTGTAATGCATGGTGATGGTCAGTCATGTCTTCTGATGTCCAATCAAAGTCAAAAAACTCATCTTCCACGTCTGAAACAGTCCTCTGAGCTGTCAAAGATGAATCTGCATTATTCTCTTCTACCATCTGTTCTCTAGTTTCAAAAATCTCATTACTACTGTCCACACTAAGCTCTATCTTTAACATAGGCTCCTGAGTTACATTTACTACCTCCTTAAATTTAAAAAATATCATATCAGGTGTCTGCGTCACATTTACAAATTTCATAAGCATCAGAGATGTTGTCACTGTTTTATTGGCAAAGGTTGCCCTTGTCACAACCTCACTTGTAAAATTTCCAGAAGTGACAAAAGGAGAAGTTGTCACCATTGCTGTTGTATCATTCATCCCCTTCAAAGTTGTAGCTAGAGTAGCAGCCTGAGTTAATGTATTAACAATCTTAGTTGTTTCCAGAGCTAAAGTAGGAAGCTTCATCTGTGCACTATTCACCCTTCGAGTGGTTACTGTGGTGAATCGTTCCTGAACCCCTTCAGCAACTGTGAAACCTTCAGTAGGATTCAAGTCTTTTATCATAAGTACCACCTTACAAGTTATATAACCCTCTATCCAATAATTTTGAAATGGAACAAATTTAAACAATGGCTCTAGATAAGTGCATGTGTATTCCCCTTGGTCTTCCCATATAACATTACGCAAGATAAGTGAGCAATCACCCCTAACTTTCAACCACTTCATATCATTGTTTAAAAGATACTTCCTTTGATTACGAGGCACAGTGTCAACTTCAGGTCCTGTTAACAACACATCTTCACCACGACTATTTTTCCACTTAAGAGGATTGTTACCACCAACATTCCATCTTCCACATTGACAGGGAAGGTGAGCCGCTCTTCCTAACTTAGCTCTGATCACATCTTCAAAAGGAGCTGGCGTCGTAGAAATCATCTGAGGCGCCACTGTAGTTAAATGCGACACATTCATACTTTCAGTAATCTTCAATGCTGAAAGAGTTGACGTCATCGTAGTCAGTTCTCTTGTTTCCTCAACAGCTTGGATCTTTATACTCTGACTTTAATCTATTACCACTAGAGTCACTATACTAGCTCTGAGTCCTCTCTCTGACCCCTCACTCTCAAACTGTGGGTCATAAAAAGAACACCTATAATCACCTTGATCTTCCTGCTGGGTGCTACGTACATAAAGACTACAATCTCCCTCAATCTTCAGTCATCTCTTGTTGTTAAGTAACACATACTTTCCTAATGATGATATCCCTGACAGATCTAGAACCCTGCCATGGCTATCTTCCCACTGAACTCTAAATTTCCCTTCACCACTATTTTCTCCTGTACACTGGCATGGGAGCTGAACTGACTTCCCTAAGGTCACTTCGACCCTAGTCCTCGTAACTCTAAATTTCCCTTCACGACGTTCGTTATACCACTTCCTTCTAAACACCTTCACAAACACTTTCACAAACACCTTGTCTCCTCTGTCTCCTCTTTTGCTCATCGAGCCTCTCCTGCACTTCCTCTTCTCCTTTCCTAAATTTCCTCGACCTCTTCCTCTCCATGTCTCCATCACTGTCTCCCTTCTCACTTTCATTAGTGCTATCATCTCCTGGGTCCTTATAAACAACGCAATAAATAATTCAGTGTGATTTGCGCACATTATCTGCCAACACTTAGATCATTTTCATCTACAACAGATGTTTTCCTCCTTTAAACTACAACTATTAACAAATACCAAGTTATGATTACATAAAATACATTATCAATTTAGAAATTTTAGTTTGTTTCACTCTACTAACATCTTAAATCTTCCAGTAGTATATTATTACCCACAGGCTGTATTTCTTAATACTCTTTTTACTTTAAATTAATTTGAATATCTTAAAAACTGTCAAACTATCAGAATCAAATCATAATGATCTAACATTTTTTTCCATTGCACTACCTTACAAGGTGAAAAGGGAAGGGAGCACTCCCCCTATTAGGAAGATCAATCTTATTTGTGTTCTATATGTCCCCTCTTGCTCCACCTCTTAAAATTAGCAAGAACTTCCAGTATATTCTAGGTCTCAGAGAGTGAACATCTAGCCCAATCTCCGTATATATCCCCTAAAGATCAGATTTTTTTTAATTTTAATTTTAATTTTTAATTTTATATACTTTATTAATCCCCGAGGGGAAATTCAATTTTTCACTCTGTTGTCAATTACACACAGGTCCGAACACACACATGCACAAACTGGACCTATACATGCACTAAGTGGAGAGATGTCAGAGTGGGCTGCCCATGACAGGCGCTCTGAGCGGTTGGGGGGTTCGGTGCCTTGCTCAGGGGCACCTCGGCAGTGCCCAGGAGGTGAACTGGCACCTCTCCAGCTACCAGTCCACGCTCCATATTTTGGTCCGGACGGGGACTTGAACAGGCGACCCTCCGGTTCCCAACCCAAGTCCCTATGGACTGAGCTTCTGCCGCCCCCCCAGATAGACTCCATATAACAAGGTACAAATTCAGAAACAAAGAACACACACACCGGCCGGAGCACACACACACTCACACAGACTCACTGAAAATATCCTCACTGATCTTCACACTTCTCTTCAAAATCATAAACGTCCTTCTTGGGGCTCATACGTTCTAACAGGTTCAAAAACGTCCCCTCGAAAGAGGCTCACAGCTCTTCATCAAAGTCCCCCTCAAAGGCTCATAAGTTTTAGTCAATATTTATAAAGTCCCCTTTTTTTTCTTTTGAGGCTCATATGTTTTAACACTAAAAGACAAAATATCTTTCCTTATGAATTACTAAATCTCCTGTTCTCAACCACAACCTATATACAGTATGCCTATTCAATATGAAATCTATCACATAAACCACATAAACCAACCCATTCCGCGACCTTTCACACACACAACCGGAACACAACTGAGACAGCGCTCCACACACACAGAGAGAAATCAATTGTCCAACAAACAAAGACACAAAGCAAACTCAAAGTAAAAACACACAACAAATTCAACATCATCCCAAACACACAAACAGCATTCAATCCTAAATTCTCAAAGTCGACTCATTCATACTTTTCCTATAGCATGCTTTTTCTGCCGCTCCTTTCTTTCTTTTTCCTTCTAAATTTATGCTACCTTATGAGGTGTAGATATTCAATAAGAGGCTGCTTCAGACACTGTTCGTCAACTAGTGTTCGAGTGGGAACTTACAATTGAATTTTCCATTCTACACCTCCAGTTCATAGAACTGACCTGAAATTCACCTAGTGATTGTCCAGGATTTAAGGCCCATCTAAAACCGCCTCCCAGAGGGCTTTTGTCCAAATTTCTCTTTATTCCTAGACTCTGCGGTCTTGGTCCTTCTGGATCTGACAGCTGCCTTTGATACAGTGGATCACAACATTCTCCTGTCTCGCTTAAACACCTGTGGGCATTAAGGGTACTGTTCTTAAGTGGTTTCAGTCCTACCTCTCAGACAGGAGCGTCTCTGTCCAGCTGGGCCAGTATTCTTCGGCCACTTCCCCCCTGAGCTGTGGGGTGCCTCAGGGTTCTATTTTGGCCCCCCTCCTCTTTTTGATATATATGTTGCCATTGGGATCCATATTTAGAAAGCACAATGTCTCATTTCACTGCTTTGCAGATGACGTACAAATCTATCTGCCTTTAAAAACAAATGAGCAAGCCTCTGTTCAGGTGTTATTAGGCCCAATCCCAATTCCTACCTTAACCCTCAATCTTAATTCTCAAGCTCAACCCTCAATCTCACTAGCCCTCAAAACCAAGTATTAAGGGCTATCTTGTGACTTTAAAATGGGACACCCCTCAAAGGCAAATACATCTTAATACTGTCGGGGGCAGAAATATGCCAAAACTTCGTCCAGTCTGTCAATTCAAAGAAGAAGAAATATATGTCATCAGTAGTTGTTGATAAAAAAGACGTGACGAGTTCTTGTACAAAACAAGCAGTGACAGACATGAACAGAACAAATAAGCCAGGGTTAAGAGAAAAGAAAAAGAAATAAAATAAACAAATAAATAAATAAAAAAGTTCAGCAGCTCAAACTGTTTGTTTACATATTTTCAGAATCTTTATAGCTTTGGAGTTTGTGGAGTGCTGAATGGTTTACAAGTATTGCTGCATTTCATTCATAAAAATTTTGAACAAGGGTTTTCTGTTACAAAATTTACTCTTATGAATATGGAATTTCCTGTTTGTTTTGAAATGCTGACATTATAAAATCCAAACAGCACATCTTTGTACAGTAGTGAAAATAGAACATAAATGTTGCAACGAATATACTCGACAAAATCTTTCCAAAAAGTGACAGTATAGGGGCAGCAAAACAAATGTACAGTTACCAGACAGTAATCTTAGACAATGCCATCTGCAGCTGTGCTGATTTCATATTGAAACAGAATGCTTGATCATTAGGGGAACAGTTGCCGTTGTGACTGAGAATTATGTTAGGAATATGAACAGTTCACAAGTTACAAATTACTCACTCCCATAGTTTTTTTGCTTTTTGTAAACTTGTCTTCATTGGTGGTCCTGAAATGAATCAGGGCTTGTGTTTTGTCTGGTGGCCCTGAAATGGAACAGAGATAACAACATTACTTTCTTTTATTTTTTATTTTTTTGGGCTACCTGTCAGATATTTGTTAAGCTACTAGTTTAGTTTCATGCAGGTATTATCACAATGAATACTGTAGTCAACATCCAGCAGAACTGGTGAGGCTGTATACACAGTCACACAAGTGTTATCTGGTGACTTTCATCCACGTTAACGTTTCACTCTTTGGGTTATAAGTTGATATTCAACCAAATAACCTGTACCACAACAACTGACGTAACGTATTCAGCAGAAAGTCACCAGATAATACGATCACTAACATTAACTTGCAGCTGTAACGTTATCAGCTGCAGACTCTACGGCTACAGGAGATGACACCGTCCGGTCATCTTACAAAAATGTCGATGAAAACATTTCACGTATATTAAAACAACTTAACAACTACATTATCACTGAGAAAAATGACTTTTTGTAACTGAATGACAGCATACTCGTTTATCAGAGAACCGGGGTTAACGTTACGTGCGGCGGGGTAGACAAGCCGTCGCCCGCGACCAAAAATATGTGTGTTATGCTACAAAGAAGTCTATAGTCCATAAAATGATGTTAAACTAAGATAATGCAATGGTTATCATAATTTTAAAACAACTATTAACGAGGAAAACACTCACATTGATAACTCCGCTTCCTTACGCTTGTCGCCGCCATCTTGCATTGACTGAATCGTCTGTACTCGGCCGGCTTCAGCTGAGCTCGGTGGATGATACGCAAAGGATTCTGGGATAGCACTTATTGCCAAGGGTGGTCCTGGAAAATATTAAAAGTGAGGGCCATACAGCCCTTATTCTTGACCCTCAACTCAACACTCTGACAATCGGGACAGCACTAGCACTTCGCGGGAGCGCGGATTTTTGAGACTGAGGGTTAAGATTGAGGGTTAAGCTAGGAATTGTGATCGGGCCTTAGTCTGCCTCAATGATATCCGATCTTGGATGGAAGTGACCTTTCTCTCCATGAACAAAAATAAAACTGAGATTATTTTATTTGGCCAGCAAAATCTGTTAGATGGGTATGACAGCACCATTGGCACCTTTAAGTCTCACTGTCACCCTTTTGCAAGGAACCTTGGTGTTATTTTGGACAGTGACTTTAGGTTTGATAAGCAGGTAAGCTCTATTGTTAAAACGAGCTTCTTCCAGCTAAGACTATTAGCTAAAGTAAAGGCTTATCTCCCTAGAAATGATTTTGAGAAAGTTATTCACACCTTTGTTACATCATGCCTAGACTACTGTAACTCTTTGTTTGTTGGTCTCAACCAGTCAGCATGAAAGAAACGGCATGATCACATCAATCCCATCCTTGCATCTTTGCACTGGTTGCCTGTTAATCTTAGGATCCAGTTCAAAGTTTTATTAATTGTTTTTAAGTGTTTAAATGGTCTGGCACCGCCTTATTTATCAGAGCTTGTACAGCCTCACAGTACTTCTAGAGCACTTAGGTCGTCAAACCAGCTGCTCCTGGCAGAACCTCGGTCCAGACTCTTTACTTGTGGGGACAGAGCCTTCTCAGTGGCGGCCCCAAAGCTGTGGAACAGCCTACCTTTCCAGGTTAGAGCTGCACAGTCTGTTAAGCACTTTAAAACATTACTGAAAACTAGGGGTGTAACGGTACACAAAAATCTCGGTTCGGTACGTACCTCGGTACACAAGTCACGGTTCGTTTTTTTTCGGTACAGTAATGAAAAAAATAGACAACTATTAAATATCTTTTACTTATTGGTAACCTTATTAAAACATACCACTACAGCAGTTAACTCTTTTTACACAATTTTTGAATGAAACAAATACAGTACAGGCCAAAAGTTTGGACACACCTTCTCATTTAATGCGTTTTCTTTATTTTCATGACTATTTACATTGTAGATTCTCACTGAAGGCATCAAAACTATGAATGAACACATGTGGAGTTATGTACTTAACAAAAAAAGGTGAAATAACTGAAAACATGTTTTATATTCTAGTTTCTTCAAAATAGCCACCCTTTGCTCTGATTACTGCTTTGCACACTCTTGGCATTCTCTCGATGAGCTTCAAGAGGTAGTCACCTGAAATGGTTTTCCAACAGTCTTGAAGGAGTTCCCAGAGGTGTTTAGCACTTGTTGGCCCCTTTGCCTTCACTCTGCGGTCCAGCTCACCCCAAACCATCTCGACTGGGTTCAGGTCCGGTGACTGTGGAGGCCAGGTCATCTGCCGCAGCACTCCATCACTCTCCTTCTTGGTCAAATAGCCCTTACACAGCCTGGAGGTGTGTTTGGGGTCATTGTCCTGTTGAAAAATAAATGATGGTCCAACTAAACGCAAACCGGATGGGATGGCATGTCGCTGCAGGATGCTGTGGTAGCCATGCTGGTTCAGTGTGCCTTCAATTTTGAATAAATCCCCAACAGTGTCACCAGCAAAACACCCCCACACCATCACACCTCCTCCTCCATGCTTCACAGTGGGAACCAGGCATGTGGAATCCATCCATTCACCTTTTCTGCGTCTCACAAAGACACGGTGGTTGGAACCAAAGATCTCAAATTTGGACTCATCAGACCAAAGCACAGATTTCCACTGGTCTAATGTCCATTCCTTGTGTTTCGTGGCCCAAACGAATCTCTTCTGCTTGTTGCCTCTCCTTAGCAGTGGTTTCCTAGCAGCTATTTGACCATGAAGGCCTGATTGGCGCAGTCTCCTCTTAACAGTTGTTCTAGAGATGGGTCTGCTGCTAGAACTCTGTGTGGCATTCATCTGGTCTCTGATCTGAGCTGCTGTTAACTTGCCATTTCTGAGGCTGGTGACTCGGATGAACTTATCCTCAGAAGCAGAGGTGACTCTTGGTCTTCCTTTCCTGGGTCGGTCCTCATGTGTGCCAGTTTCGTTGTAGCACTTGATGGTTTTTGCGACTCCACTTGGGGACACATTTAAAGTTTTTGCAATTTTCCGGACTGACTGACCTTCATTTCTTAAAGTAATGATGGCCACTCGTTTTTCTTTAGTTAGCTGATTGGTTCTTGCCATAATATGAATTTTAACAGTTGTCCAATAGGGCTGTCGGCTGTGTATTAACCTGACTTCTGCACAACACAACTGATGGTCCCAACCCCATTGATAAAGCAAGAAATTCCACTAATTAACCCTGATAAGGCACACCTGTGAAGTGGAAACCATTTCAGGTGACTACCTCTTGAAGCTCATCGAGAGAATGCCAAGAGTGTGCAAAGCAGTAATCAGAGCAAAGGGTGGCTATTTTGAAGAAACTAGAATATAAAACATGTTTTCAGTTATTTCACCTTTTTTTGTTAAGTACATAACTCCACGTGTTCATTCATAGTTTTGATGCCTTCAGTGAGAATCTACAATGTAAATAGTCATGAAAATAAAGAAAACGCATTGAATGAGAAGGTGTGTCCAAACTTTTGGCCTGTACTGTACGTAAAGTTTATTTTTTTAGCAATAGATGAAGATGCCTGTAGATTATCCATGACATTGCCCGGTTCACTCTGCAATGGATTATTCCACAAGCCATCAGTTTTTTAAATATGGACAGGAAATAGGATCCAGCCAATCTGGCCATAACATTATGTGCAAATGGAGATACTGTATGGAGTGTTCATGTTTATGTTATTTTAAGTGTGGAATGACGTGGTTTTTTCCCCCCCACTGCAAATCAATTTCCTTGTAATAAAGCCAACTTACTTTTACACCAGATACGCCTCTTTTTTAAATTGTTCCTGTTCGGGGAAGTCAGAGTGGGTCAAACACTACACTGATCAAATTAAAGGTTTAAGGGTCCCTCCTACCCCTTAGCAGGAGGTGGCATTGCCAGGCACTTTTAAGAGTAATCTTCGTACCAGGTACTACAGTAGTGTTACTGTTTTTACAGATTATGTGCTCTGTAAGCATGTAAAAGGAGCTTGAGTTCCACTAGCGTGAGATAAGTTGCTCTTTGTTTATCTGGTGTTTCTATGGTGAATCGGTGCATACAAAGGTTAACATATTCAGAGTTTATTCAACCAATTCAGATCAGCTGTTCTAGAACTGAATACTCAGTTTCCCATATTCAGAGTTCATTGTTAGACTGAAAGTTTGTTGAACCTCTGGAATACCTCTCAGGGCTGTTATAATGCTGACTGTTGCTATTCCTCAACCAGGCATCTCAGACCATCATTGGGTCCTTCACTAAAGATGTGAATGGCAGATAAGAATAATAACAATAAGAATAACTTTATTCAATTGTCTGTCAGCTCATTTATTATTTGCAAAAAAATTAAAAAGCATGATGGCTGTAGGTATGTAGGATCTTCTGTATCTCTCTGTCCTGCATTGAAGAGAGAGGGGCCGTCCACCACAGTTTTTTGTTTCATCAAGGTGTTACAGAGTGGATGAACTGGGTTATTCATGATGGCCTTTAACATCTTCAGTGTGCATCTCTCCACCAGCTCCTCCAGTGTGTCCAACCACAACTTGAAGAGTTGTGTACATAGTTGTGCCTGCAGTAAATCTCATATGGCTTTTTAACCATTTCATAGCCCCACCTTTGTTCTGCTGTCCTAATGCTGGAATATGATCTCTGTTAAATAAGACTGTTCTTCCTTAATGCCAAATTTATCATTTTCTGTGATGTAAGTGCCTTCATACATTATCTTATAATTTTTTATTGTTCTCACAGACACACAATTGCTCTTACTGTCACATTCATCGTTTAAATACATAAAATGTTTAACTGAAAACCATCATTTATCATCATTGTCCAGTGTCAGGGAGTATTCACAAATAGCCTACATTAATCTCATGTAGCTACATAAGAGATGCACTGTACCAGATTACAGTTTAGTTGCTAATTTATCTGCAGTCCATGAAGCTAACACAAAGCTCCCCCCCCCCCCCCCCAAAAAAAAAAAATACAGAAAAACTTGTCTAGTTACACTTTTAGTTATCATCCAGCCACTCAATTCACATAACTGACATTGATGTATACACAGTAATTCATTAAGAGTTGTAAATGTACCTGTGTATGGTTTATTTTAATATTTACCGTTCAAAAGCGAGCTCACTGCTGTCTGTCCCGTAGAAGAACATGACAGCGGAGGCTGTGTTTGGAACTATTGAGGCTTACATGAACCACGTGACCACTCTGGCGGCGACATCAAAGGCTGTCGCCACTCTGTTCTTATATATCGCTCTGGTGATATCAACATCCATGATCAACAACATAGACGCATTTATTTTTATCACAAAACTAATAAATAATCATGGTGGATTTACTGAACAGAGTTCCCGAAAAAACGCTGCACTTAACAGCTTATTTATCTTTATTTCGGCCATGATAATTATTCTTTTCTTACCAGTTGGTCTTTGGCTGCAAGAAGAAATCTGCACTGACTGAAACACTGCATTTAACGGCTGGATTAAAAAACCTTCTGTAAAGGATATAATTGCCCAAATTGCCCACCATAGATCGCCTAAAGGGTAAGTTTCTGATTGTAATTTCTCCCCATTATGTTCCGTTGTGTGTGTTTGGAGATGTTAAAACAACATATTAATGCAACTGCTATGTTTCCTGCCTTTTTTGGATAAGCGGGGAACATAGAACCTTTTTTTAGTAAGAGGGAAACATAGAACCCGGGAAACAGAACCTTTTTTGTGTAAGCGGGGAACATAGAACCTTTTTTGCAGGGTTAAATGGGGAACATAGAACCCGTGGAACATAGGGATGACCCCTTAGTTTAGTTGTCTCAGATTAGTTTTTTGTTGTTTCAAAGTTTTTCAGCACATAAATAGAGATGTTGAGCTTTTCAAATGATGATCAGAAAGTGTGTGCTGGTAAATCACCCCTTAAACCTGGCAAACACTGCTGGAGAATTGACAGTTTGTTAGTGTGCATAAAGTATTTGTAGCTGTAAAAAAAATTGTCTGAATATTGTCTGAATTGTCTGAATTTTTATACAACCTGTCACCTTGACTCTAATTTCTGATACATGAATTAGCCTAACTAGATTAGTTTAAAGACTGAAAAACATACAGAAAACATAATGACTGGCTTCCGGTTCCGGCACTGAGAGGATGACAGCCTAACTCTTTAGCTCCCCGAAGGTTTTACCAATTAACCCCAAAAGACTCGGTTTTGTCAATCCTAGTGGATACTTCATGCAAGAATGAGGAAAGGGGTTACTACTAGAAGTGGATTTAACATGGGTTCGACAGAAGATGACCCAGATTCGAGGCACGACCGAAGTAGCTCTCCGGACGAGGAAGTTAGCACCTAAGCTAGCCTGCAAAGTATCCTCAACGAAATCCGTGAATTCAGAAGAGACAACAGGGCGCAACTCTCCGACATTAAAGAAGAGTTAAAGAGAGCAAACGACAGACTGGACGAAGTAGAAGGGAGAATCGATGAAACTGAAACCGTGCTTAAAGCAACATCAACGTTAATCAAGCAGCTAACGCAGTGCCAGGCTAGCTTGGAAGTGAGGCTAATTGATCAGGAGGCTCGAGCGCGGAGGGATAATTTGAGGATTTACGGAATACCCGAAGACAAAGAGGGCACCGACATGGCTGGTTTCCTGGATAACTTGCTAAACACCGCACTCGACCTTCCACATGACGGAGACCTCAAAATTGAATGGGCACATCGAGCTCTGGCACCGAAGCCCACCGGCCCACAGGCAAAACCTCGCTCCATAGTGGTCAAGTTTGGAAGCTGGCGGACCAAAGAGGAGGTGATTAAGAGAGCGTGGCAGAAAAAGGAGGTGTTGTATGACAATGTTAGATTCTATGTCGACCATGACTTTCCCCCTGAAGTGCTAAAGAAACGCAACGAATACACTGGGGCCAAAAAGGTGTTGAAAGAAAAACGAATAAAGCTTCAGATGCCATACCCTGCAAAGATGCGGATCTTTTATGATGACAGCACCCGGCTATTCCAGGATGCAGCGGAGGCTATGAGGGACATGTCGGCGCAAGGGCTGCCAGTTGCTGTGGTGAGGACCCCCGCCGCACTGGACCAAGAGGAGATCCAGCTGGCAGGTGGCAGGGAGATGGGGAGATGGGGCTGGAAATCAGGAGCCTGTCGCAGTGGCAGTGCACAATCGACACACCAACGCTCTCAATATAAAGACAGACTGAAGGAGTTTAGAAGACAATCCCACTGACTGATCATGATGGATTACTTTTACATACATTTTATAGATAAGTCTTATTTGATTTTCCAGTGATACATGTAGCCTACATTTCATTTTGGTTTAGCTAAGCAGAAGACCGCCATACAGTTATGCTTTACCTGGCCGTGGCCCACATCTGATTATAGTCTACACTTCTATTTTCTTTGTTTAATTAAAAGAAACGGGACTTGTTAGGCGAGTCATCCTCGATTCGTTTGTTTTTATTTTTATTTTTGTTTGGACTCTAGCTGAAATGCGGCCACATCTCAGGGCCCCACCACTGCGACGTGGGACGTTCCTTTAAGAGGGCTTTGACCTACAAAGTCCCGCAAGGCTCTTTCTAATCGAGCCTCAACATCGGAAGCAACTGTTCTAAATTTATTCTGGTGATGTTCTGTTCTGCACTGTTTTGTATTGTTTTTGTTCATGTTTCTTGGGAAAGGTAGGTTTAGTATACATACTTCCAGGGTCATCAGGTTTTTGTGCGTGTGACAATCAATGTGGGCCGTAGTAGTGGATAACGAATAGGCAAACCCTTAAAGTTATTTCTTTTAATGTGAATGGGGTTTTAAACCCAGCTAAGAGGAGACAGATATTGATGAAAATGAAAAGGGAGAATGCGCAGATTGTGCTCTTGCAAGAGACGCACCTCACTCCATCAGAACATGAGAAAGAATGGGGTTTTCAAAGGTATATTATTATTCTTATAAATCAGGCCATAGGAGAGGTGTAGCAACTTTGATATCTCAAAAAACACCATTTGAACAGCTTTCAGAGACAGCTGACAAGGAAAGGAGATATGTAGTAGTCTCTGGGAAAATACACGATGTTATTATAACAATTTGGAATATTTACACCTTCCCCTGGAAGTGATTTTGCTTTTTATAGAAACGTATTTGATTTGATGTTAGGGGGCACAGGGGTTGTCATATGTGGTGGAGATTCAGTTACTACACGATATGCACAGGAAAATTAATGTTTTAATGACAGAGCTGGGTGTACTAGATTTATGGAGGGACTTCTACCCATCAGGCCGTGACTATACTATTTATTCACATCCGCATGATGCCTATTCAAGAATAGATTATTTTCTTGTGTTAAAGAGAGATCGTCATAGAATATGTGGTTGTGATATTGGTTGTATTGATCTATCTGATCATGCCCCCCTCTCCGGCACTGTGGATATTAATGATAACCCTGGTAGAACTTTGTGGTTTGAGGTTGAACACTAATATCCTTAATAATCCAAGATTCAAAACTCAAATGAGAGAGGAAATAAAAAGGTTTCTAAAAGAAAAAGGTTAAGGGAGAGGTTGACTCAGCTATAGTGTGGGATACTTTAAAAGCTGTTATTAGAGGAAGAATCATGTCATTCTGCGCCTATGAAAAGAAACAAAAACAATTAAGAGTGATAGACCTTAATTAGGAATTGAAAGATCTTGAGAGACAACATAAAAGAGAACAAAAACCAGAAACACTGACTAGAATAAAAACAATTAGAAACGAAATAAATATGATATATACACAGGAAATTAAAAAGAAGATGATATTCACAAGGCAAACATACTATGAATCAGGAGCAAAATCACTAAAAATTTTGGCGAGAAAAGAAGGTGCTCAACAAATTGACGACTTCTTAAAATCCCACCAGTTACCTGTTATTTCAGAGCAACAAAATAAAATATTAACAGCCCCTGTAACTGAGACAGAGTTGAATAGTGCCATTTCCACACTGAAAGCAAACAAATCGCCCGGCCCAGATGGCTTCTCCTCAGAGTGGTACAAGGTCTTTAAAGTCGAGTTAATGCCAATCCTTCTCCGTGCTTGCAATACAACATTAGCAGACGCTAAAATGCCCCCATCCTGGAATGAGGCGGTGATTTCCGTTATTCCCAAGGAGGGGAAAAACAAATTAGAATGTAGTTCATATAGACCTATCTCGGTGCTGAATGTTTATTATAAACTTTACGCAACCATTCTCGCCAGAAGACTGGACAAGATTCTCCCCCAGCTTATACATAACGATCAGACCAGATTTATTTCACAAAGACAGACTCATGATAACATTAGACGATCAGTATATTTTACACCATATCCAACAGAATAATCTTGAAGCTTGTTTAGTTAGTCTAGACGCCGAGAAGGCATTGGACTCTGTGAGTTGGCAGTTTCTTTATAACGTTTTAGATAGATTTGGCATGGACAACATTTTTATTAGAGGGATTCTTATATTATACAGCAAACCATTGGCCCGGATAAAAATAAATGGATACCTTTCAGATACCATTATACTGGAACGCAGATCAAGACAGGGGTGCCCGATTTCGCCCCTGCTGTTTGCACTCTATATAGAGCCCCTGGCACAATGGATAAGACAGACTCAGATTATTAAAGGCATCTGCATCAATGGAGAAGACCACAAGGTGGCGCTATACGCTGACGATGTTTTGGTTTATTTAAGTAATCCTCCTAATTCACTCCCCAAATTAATGGTTCTTTTAGAAACATTTGGTAATTATTCAGGATAAAAATTAAATGTACAAAAACACAAATTTTGGCTATCAATTTTCAACCCACAAAGCAACTTAGGGAGAAATTCCATATTAATGGGGATCAGAATTCATTGAAATATTTAGGAATAAACTTACCAAAAAGAATTCAGACACTGGCAGAGATAAATTATGGCCCCCTCTTAACGAAAATTAAAGAAGACATGCAAAGATGGAACTCAATTTCTTTCCTTAGTCTTAGTCACAGAATTGATCCTGTAAGAATGAATATTCTCCCACGATATCCCTTCTTATTTCAGGCACTCCCTGTAGAAATTCCCTCAAAACAATTTTCTGAACTGAATAAAATTATTTCCAGATTTATTTGGCAGGGTAAAAAACCCAGGGTTAGATTTAAAACATTACAACTTCCAGAAGAGCAAGGGGGAATGGCATTACCCCATTTTAAAGATTATTTTTACGCAGCTCAGATTAGACCCCTAATTAATTTGTGTAACCCGTCCTTTCAGGCCAGGTGGAAAGCCATGGATCAAAGTGCAGTTAAAAATCTTGAATATGATAAAAGACAAGTACAAATTAAGTAATAAGTTACAGATAATTCAATGGTGTGCCTATGATCCTGAGTTTAAGCCTAACACAATAGATAAGGGATTTAAATCATGGATTTTGAAAGGAATAACAACATTTTACTCTCTTACAGAAAAGGGACAATTTAAAAACTTTGAAAAGTTGAGGGAAGACTATGATCTGGAAAGATCAGATTTTTTCAGATTTCTCCAGGTATGTAACCATTTTGAACATAACATTAGAAAGGAAACAGACCTTAATGACCCGATATTGATCATTTTTATTGATGCCTACCAAAGTAAGTCAAATAAGGGTGTCATCTCTAGATTTTATAAAGGCCTATTGTCCAAAAAGTCTCACAGTACAGGATATGTTAAGGAAAAATGGGAGAGGGAGGGTAATCTGTTAATATCTGAAGAGGATTGGCTTGACATTTGTCAATCCCAATGGAAATGCACCAGCTCTCACGCATGGCGGGAGTTTGGGTGGAAGTGTATTCTCCATTTCTTCATTACACCAAAACAAAAGACACATTTTACTGAAGGGGATGCTATGTGCTGGAGACGGTGTGGACACTGGGAAGCCAGTCACTGGCATATCTTTTGGGAGTGTCCAGTGGTTAAACCCTTCTGGACAGAGCTTCACAAAGTAATGAGGCATATTTAACACTAACCTACCTATGCAATTTTCCACGTTATTTTTAGGAAATTTAGGTTTACACGTTAGAAGAGCTGATGAATATTTATTTGGTATTTTGATAACTGCCGGTAAAAAAGCAATTACAAGGCATTGGTTACTTCCTGACCCACCCACAATACAGGAGTGGATGGTTATAGTAAATGACATTTATCTTATGGAAAAGATTACCTTCTCTCTTTGCCTTTGGAAAAATGCATTTATTAATCTTTGGACCATGTGGGTTAGATATGTTAGCCCCTTACAGACAGATTTTGTGGAGGTATTGAATGAATGACCCTGTAATGCTGTTTTTGTATTTATTTATTATTTGATGTTTTATTGGGCCTAAAAATTAGTCATGTTGTACTTATAATTTATTTCAAATCCCCTGGTAGACCTTTTTTTTTAAAAAAAAAATTTGCTCTACGGGCGGCACGGTGGTGTGGTGGTTAGCACTGTCGCCTCACAGCAAGGGGGTTGCCGGTTCGATCCCGGGTGCAGGAGCCCTTCTGTGCGGAGTTTGCATGTTCTCCCCATGTCAGCGTGGGTTCTCTCCAGGCACTCCGGCTTCCTCCCACAGTCCAAAGACATGCAGATTGGGGATTAGGTTAATTGATAACTCTAAATTGCCCGTAGGTGTGAATGTGAGCGTGAATGGTTGTCTGTCTCTATGTGTCAGCCCTGCGATAGTCTGGCGACCTGTCCAGGGTGTACCCTGCCTCTCGCCTGATGTCAGCTGGAATAGGCTCCAGCCCCCCCGTGACCCTCAAGAGGATGAATGAATGAATGAATTTGCTCTAATGTATATGTCTATCTTTCCCAGAATGTTCAAAGTTCTCAAATATAAGGCGTTTGACTTTATGTATTTTGTTTCTTGTTTTGTAAACAAAAAATTACAATTGTGAGCGGCAGAAGAGGTACTGTTGTATATTGTCTGAATGTAAGCATTGTAACACTTTGCTCTCACAAAATAAAAATAAAAAATGTAAAAAAAAAAAAAAAAAAAAAAAAGAAAAGAAAACATAATGACTAAGTTGACTTAAATGTCATGAATTTCCGTCAACTAAAACATTTTAAATTTTCCTCAACTAAAACTAGACTAAAACTATGAAGGATAAAAATGACTAAAATGTGACAAAAACTACTAAGCATTTTTGTCTCAAGACTAATACTAAGTGTAAAATAGCTGTCAAAATTAACACCCGTCAAGAGCTAAATAACTAATCAGCCAAAGTCATGCAAACATCCAAAATCCTGCCATGTGAAATTAAGAGTATAAAAGACAGTTGCGCAACAGTGGTTTCCCAGTCCAGATAGCCTCTCTGCAGGCCTGCACAGTCTCCAAGCTGGAGAGGAGGGGGGGGGGGGGGGGGTCCCTTGTGTGGAACACAAGGAGGAATTATTATAGTCCTGTCTCTGCTTCCCTTGTTCACTTAACACTCCTTTTTATTTTCTCTTTCCCCTCCAAAAAAGGATACGGATAAAGCCAGGGACAGGAGGGTGGGGGGTGATAAAAGAGGGGAGAAACCAGAGGAGGAAACCCCCTTGTTTCGACTCCATCAGTGCATGTGCATGAGTGCATATGTTGACGCTGCAGAGGTTGCTCAGCTGAGCCAGAAGGACTTGCTTCTATCGCCATGGGGTGAGTATGATACTCGAGGATGGGGTCTGCCAATTAGACAGACCACAACCACAACTATTCATGAGTTGTGTGTGTGTGTGTGTGTGTGTGTGTGTGTGTGCCTGTGTGTGTGTGTGTGTGAGAGAGAGAGAGAGAGAGAGAGAGAGAGAGAGAGAGAGAGAGAGATATGAAGCCTGGAAAGTTTGGTGCTTTGGAGGAAGAAGAGTTTGTCTGTGATACTAGATAGTAATGGAGCTAAGTGCCTAGACTGTGTGTGTTTTATTTGAGCAGACCTGTTAATCTGAATGTAATTTCTTCTGAGCAAGCCTTTTACACTGCACTGAAAGAAAAGTGGTGCTGGCATGTAAAAAAACACAACTTAAGAGGACCAATGCCTCAATACTGCAAGGGGAATTTGAAGTCCTGGCATTAACTCCCAAGCCTGCCTTGTTTTCTCTCTGTTTGTGTCCAGACTCGTTATCCTCCAGTGGCTTCATTGAACAAATGCGAGACTGAGCGTGTCTACTCTCACACTTTGACAGCCCCTACCCTCCTCTTTCACGTGTCATTGTTGCCGCCCATGGAGGCATAAATAAACACATGCCGTCACTTAAAAAAAAAAAAAAAGTCGGCGCAGATCCCACAGTCCGGCACTGTGCAGCACCAGTCCCAAAGAGGTCATGGGACTTGTGGGCTGCATCTGAACTGGCTCCAGGAATTTGGCGATGAAGCTTGAAAGCTACAGCGAGGAAATCCTCACCTTTGACCCCCCCCCCCCCCCCTCCCTTCTTGAGCGTGTTGTGATTGGCCGGGTCGGCTAAGGGAAGCGGAGACTTTGGCTTGTCAACTGGTCAGTTTTTCTTTTGGACTTTGTTTGTTATTGTATACTCTGTCTTCTGTTGCATGTGCTTTTCCTTTTTTCATCTTCAAATTCTCTCTCTTACACAACCTTCCACACATAAACACCTTTGTTTTCTTATTTTCCCAGCATTTCTCCACTGAGCTCAGGATTCTCAATATTTTTCCTCATATATTCTAAAAGAGCTCATCAGTTCTAGTGGCTTATCAGTGAGCTATGGAGAGGGCAGCATCCAGAGCTGTTGGCTACCTGAGCCCGAGGATGAGTTTGTTCTGACTATATAAGGCCTCTGTCTTCTCTCCTCTGGTCTTGCTCTTCATTCTGCAATCTGGCCTCCTTAACAGTGGAAATATCTCAAGGGGTCTTTTTCTTTGTTTTCACCACATAGGATCAGAGACGTTTATCTGCAGAGCTCTTTTTAAATGATGTGGAAAGTGGCTAGGATGTAGCTCATAGGGCCGGTTTAGCTCTGAGCCTTGATGTGTGCATGCTGGAGGAACTATAGGTTTGGTGGAAAATGAAGCAAAGTGGAAACTGTCTTAGCTGCTAAACCTGTGAAACAAAAGATGGAATTTTGATTCATTTTTAGGCTGACTGACCACTCCGCGATTACCATCTTACCACACTTTAGCTCACTGCGGACAACTTAAAGATGCACTAATCACTGTGTTAAAAAAAATTCACGGTTCGGTTTGACACGCTATAGTGGTGTCACAGTTTGGTACGTTGTTGATTCAGCAAAAAGGAGAAACGCCAGAATAATGTCCTTGGTTTTTGAAATTTTAAATGTATGAAAACTCAGAGCCAAGCAATACTTCACACATCTATTTCCAAACAGGTGTACAGTGTATATGCAAACAAATAGAGTGCTGAAGAAATATTGTAGCTCAGCTGTAACTTGAAACGTTGCAACATTAAAATCATTATTATTTCTTAAAGGTATAATATGTAGTTTTTACACATAAAATGTCTAAAAACGACTAAACCAATATTATATATTTTGTTTAGTTGTGTACTTTGATTATCAGAAATGTTTCCAACAATTTTTCAAACCCAGATAAATATGAAATATTAATAAAAGTTACGGACCGTGTCATTAGGTCGCATGTCAATTTAGCCTAGTGACGAGCAGAGATTTCCTCTGTTCATATGAAGCCAGGATAAATCCCGAAGTATAAATCCCTGAAGGATAGATCACACACAAGACTTAAAATGCTATTTTAGTGGAGGCTTTACTGTCTTCACAATTTATTGTTTCTTATCTGTGAAATACAAGTAAATACAAGCTTCGTTTCCACTGAGGGAAACGGTGTCAGTATACAGAATCTGACAGGCACTGTTGCCAACTCCTCAGTAACAAAAGTAGCTATTGTCTGTCCTTAAAGTCGCTAGAAGTCGCTAAATGACGTCATCGCCTAATTTGCATAATTGTCCATGCATGTAATTGTAATGGACGCTGTAGGAGAGAGGAATAACATCGTGGGAGAGACATAAACTGAGTAAAAAACACCCTGAATATCTTTAGAAATACAAATGAACCTTCTTTCAGTGATTTATATTAGACAAAGAAAATTTTACATTTACATCCCGCCCTGACTGTAAGCCAGGTCAGGATCAGCCAGCGGCGGTTCCGCGCATGTGTGATTCACTTGCAGTCTGGATGCGGAGGGGTTAACATCTCCTGCTCTGACTGCAGCTGGGAGGGAGGGCTGGGCCGCCTGTGAGTGCTTTGGGGCAGGGGAGGGGCCCACGGCAGCATCCACTGCTCATTGAAAAGGATAAGAACGATACATGCTTTCACGTCAGTCTCCAGAAGTCTCCAATAACATCAGAAAAAGTCGCTACATTTGTCGCTAGTCGCTTTTTTTTTTCAAAAAGAGTCAATAGAGGGGTCTGAAAAGTCGCTAAATACAGCGACAAAGTCGCTAAGTTGGCAAAACTGCTGACAGGAGCCCTGCGTCACTGCGACGCTGAGCATTAGGATGGGAAAGTAACACGGTGATTATTCGACCATTGAGATTTTGGTTGGACGTGAGCATATTGACCAAATAATCGACCAGTCGACCGGGAGACTACAGCCCTAATGAAAACTAACGTGGTCTTTCAGTTCTTTGTACAAAAAACAAGCTGCACAGCATCTCGTTCTTCAGCTCGGAAGTCGTGTTTGTTACCGTGCTACTGGGTTAGCTGCTAAGGAGAATCTGTAGCTGTGCAGTGGCTCGTTTTTTGACTCGGTGTGTTTTTATCTACTACCTTCTCTCATCACATCACATTGCCCACATAATTCACAGTGAAACCAAAATGGTCCAAATACCAGACCTGTAGGTTATCAAAGGATCTTCTATCTCCCTAACCTTGCATATTTGATTTTCCAACAATATACTCAACATATCGTTCAGTTTGTAATGCATACCGAACTGAAAGTCTCGTAGCAAATGGTTCAATATGGACATGTGTATTGTTACAATCCTACTATTTTATGTATTAACAATAGATCACATGACAATATGTAACGCGAAACCTGTTGCATATTGATGAAACTACAGAGAATTATCACCCAACTCTTAAGCATCTTTTAGGTTGTTGTTTTGAGAACAGCAGAGTTGGTGATAATTCTCTGTGGGTTCATCACTACCCAGGGACGTAAATATAGACAGTGCAGGCAGTGCAGTTGCACTGGGGCCTATGGGATGGGTGGGGGGGAACTTATGTTAAAATAAGAGTGGTGCAATCTGCCATATGTGCCCTTGAAAAGGCAAACCAATCCCCATCATGTTTTTTTGTGTGTGTGTGTGTGTGTGTGTGTGTTTGTGGGTGTGTTTGTAAAATATTCAGTAAGAATTTAAAACAAATTATGTGTTCATTCGACAAACTATAGAAAATATAAATTAACTATGAAAATTATGCAATTAATTGAATAATTTCTGATTTTGTTTGTTATTTTTGTCATATACAGATTTGCAATAGTGATTGCTGGGGAATATGTATGTTGATATTTTCCCTTGTCAAGTCTGTAGTCAAGATTGTATTTGAGCATGTGACAGGACGATATGATATACAGTAGCTAGTTAAGACACAAAATCTGGCACGAGGGCCCATAATGATATTGGGCACTGGGGCCCATCCTAGCTATCGTGAGCCACTGTCACTACCTGACACCTTTCCCATACATATACTGTATCTATTTGTTTCATCAATTGTCACTAATAAAAATATTGATAAGAGCAGCTTTAACTGTTGTGGTATACAGTCTTCTGTTCTCTAAATGGACATGCATTTGTATTAGAGTTGTACCGATACCGCTACCAGTATTGGAAATGCCTCCGATACTGCCTAAAATGCGGTATCGGGTATCGGCGAGTACAGCCTATGACCATTCCGATACCACGTAATGCCTCACGTCATTACGCATACACACGCTACAGGCAAACGAAACGGAAATGGAGTGGAGTTTAAAAAGCATTCTACTGTAGCCTTTAAAGTGTCTTTTTTTACCAAATTGTGTGGCTGCACTTTAACCTTTGTCTTGATCTGTGTCAACACTGGATAATAATAATAATAAAATGTTTTTATGGCATTCATTCTACTATTATGTATTTTTTTCTTAATATTTTACATAGAGTTTTAGGAGTTGAGACATACAACAATTCATATCCCATCCATTTTTATTTTACATGCTGGTATCGGATCAGTACTCGGTATCAGCAGATACCTAAGGTTCAGGGATTGGAATGGGTATCAGGAAGGAAAAAGTGGTATCGGTACATCTCTAATTTGTATAGCACCTTTCTAGTCTTCATACCATTCAAAGTGCTTTAACACTACATGCAACATTCATACACTGGTGAGGCTACCTGGAGTATCCTCTTGTGACCCTGCGTCCTCATATGAGGACATTACATTTTGGGATTGCTGGACCTTATACTTCATTCTGCTTAACTTAGACCTGTTGTCCTTGTTTGTGAACACTTTGATGTGCTATATAGTGGTAGTAAGAGCATGATACACTAATCCATGTAAAAACAAGATGGGAGCCATCTCTGCCAAGTCAGTCTACAACTGATTCCAGCACAAAAGTGGACAAGGTACAAAACCTGACCAAATTTCATTGATAAAACTTGTTTATTTATGCTTAATATGATTTGTGGTCTGACATTGTATACACATTTCAAGATGTGTTTGATGAACACAACTGGGCACGTGCGCAAGCTGCGACTGACTGAGGGTTTCTCGGCATCCTATGTCCTGTGTTTTAAGTGATTTTATGAGTGTTTTTTGTGTTTTTATGCCTTTGATTGTCATGGACAAGTGCTTCTAGACATTTTTCTATTGATCGACTGTGATGGAGTTGTCTGTCCTCGTCGCACTGTGGACTTTGATCAACCTGTCTTTGGGGTCCAGTGGGATTGCACTTCCTTGTCCGAGGATACAGTATGCTCAAGATTGTCTGCTGCAATAGAATACACAGAACCAAATCACTGGGTTAACACCGGACTTTCATATGCCAGTTACCAGATGAGATTCGATGAGGTCAGTGTGAATTTTGGCAGCAATTATATGAAGGGAATTAAAAAAAGGAAGCGGAATAAAAGGGGAGGTGTCAGGCTGCACCTAAAGAAGCGGCAGCTTACTCGCCTTCGCCTGCCCTCCCTGATCCTGGGGAACCTACAGTCTCTGCGGAATAAACTTGACGAGCCTCAAGGAAATGTTTGTGTCCTCCGCAACTACAAGGACCGCAGTGATTTCTTCAGCTAAATCATCAACGTGTCTCTTAGACCCCATCCCAACTAGGCTACTTAAGGAGGTCTTACCTTTAGTTAACACTCATATATTAGATATGATCAATCTATCCTTATTAACAGGCTATGTACCACAGTCTTTTAAGGTAGCTGTAATTAAACCTCTACTAAAAAAGCCCACCCTGGATCCAGAGGTATTAGCCAACTATAGACCAATATCTAATCTTCCCTTTATGTCAAAGATCCTTGAGAAAGTAGTCACAGACCAGCTGTGTGATTTTCTCCATGATAATAATTTATTTGAGGAATTTCAGTCAGGATTTAGAGTGCATCATAGCACTGAGACAGCGCTAGTTAAAATTACAAATGACCTTCTGATTGCTTCAGACAAAGGACTTGTCTCTGTACTTGTTTTATGAGATCTTAGTGCGGCGTTTGACACAATTGACCACGACGACTGGATCACTTAATTGGCCTAAAAGGTTCTGCACCAAGCTAGTTTAAATCTTATTTATCTGATCGTTTTCAGTTTGTTGACGTTCATAATGAATCACCCTTACGTACCAAAGTTTGTTTTGGAGTTCCGCAAGGTTCTGTGCTCGGACCAATCCTATTTACTCTATATATGCTTCCTTTAGGTACCATCATTAGAAATCACTCTATAAATTTACATTGTTATGCGGATGATATACAGTTGCATTTATCGATGAAGCCAGAAGAAAGTAATCAATTAACTAAACTCCATAACTGCCTTAAAGACATAAAAACTTGGATGAGCACCAATTTCCTGATGTTAAATTCAGACAAAACTTAAGTTATTGTTCTTGGCCCCAAACAACTCAGAGACTCTTTATCTGATGACATAGTTTCTGTAGATGACATTGCTCTGGCCTCTAGCACTACCGTAAGAAACCTCGGAGTAATATTTGATCAAGATTTGTCTTTTAATTCTCATTTAAAACAAACCTCACGGACTGCATTTTTTCATCTGCGTAATATTGCGAAAATTAGGCCTATCCTGACCCGAAAAGATGCAGAAAAATTGGTCCACGCTTTTGTTACCTCTAGGTTGGATTACTGCAACTCTCTATTATCAGGTAGCTCTAGTAAGTCCTTAAAAACTCTCCAGCTAGTTCAGAATGCAGCAGCACGTGTACTAACAGGAACTAAGAAACGAGATCATATTTCTCCTGTTTTAGCTTCTCTGCACTGGCTCCCTGTAAAATCCAGAATTGAATTTAAAATCCTACTGTTAACTTATAAAGCTCTAAATGGTCAAGCTCCGTCATATCTTAGAGAGCTCATAGTGCCATATTATCATGCCAGAACACTGCGCTCTGAGAACGCAGGGTTACTCGTGGTCCCTAAAGTCTCCAAAAGTAGATCAGGAGCCAGAGCCTTCAGCTATCAGGCTCCTCTCCTGTGGAATCATCTTCCTGTTACGGTCCGGGAGGCAGACACCATCTCCACATTTAAGACTAGACTTAAGACTTTCCTCTTTGATCAAGCTTATAGTTAGGGCTGGCTCAGGCTTGCCCTGTTCCAGCCCCTAGTTAGGCAGACTTAGGCCTAGTCTGCCGGAGGACCCCCCTATAATACACCGGGCACCTTCTCTCCTTCTCCTTCTCTCTCTCTCTCTCTCTCTCTCTCTTTCTCTCTCGTATTCTATTACTGCATCTTGCTAACTCAGCTTCTTCTCTGGAGTCTTTGTGCTCCACTGTCTCTCAGATTAACTCATATCACAGCGGTGCCTGGACAGCGTGACGTGTGTGGTTGTGCTGCTGCCGTGGTCCTGCCAGATGCCTCCTGCTGCTGCTGCCATCATTAGTCATTAGTCATACTTCTACTGTTATTATACACATGTGACTATTGTCACACATGTATACCGCCAGATATTAATACATACTTTCATCATATTGTACCAAAATAGCCGTAATTATAACTATAATATTATTACTTTCAATAATGTTGTTGTAAGCTACTGTCATTACCTGCATCTCTCTCTCTCTCTGTCTCTCTATCTCTCTCTCCCTCTCTCTGTCTCATTGTGTCATACGGATTACTGTTAATTTATTATGCTGATCTGTTCTGTACAACATCTATTGCACGTCTGTCCATCCTGGAAGAGGGATCCCTCCTCAGTTGCTCTTCCTGAGGTTTCTACCGTTTTTTTTTCCCCGTTAAAGGGTTTTTTTGGGGGAGTTTTTCCTTATCCGCTGCGAGGGTCATAAGGACAGAGGGATGTTGTATGCTGTAAAGCCCTGTGAGGCAAATTGTGATTTGTGATATTGGGCTTTATAAATAAAATTGATTGATTGATTGATTGACTGTGTCATGGCTTTCACGGAGTCCTGGTTTACAGAGCAGGACTCATATACTGATCTTTGTATTGATGGATTTGGATAACCACAAACAGCCACAGCACAGCACCAGGGGACCGACTTTAGTTCTTTAAAATTATATACTATCAAAATCTAAAGTTTTAGTTGCCAAACTCTGGTTGAGTTGACACAGAATGACCCTCGAGCATCTACAGTTACCCTGTAGATGCTCGAGGGTCATTCTGTGTCAGATAATTAAGTGACAAATACCTGCCTGGTTTCTCCCTGTCCCTCTTCTAACTATTGCAATAAATGTGCAAAGAAAAATTTAAATAGAATTAGAATAGTAGTGGTGACATAACTGTGGAAATCAATCGCAAAGTGACTTTTATGCTATAGACATTTTCTCTCAGTCAGTTAAAATCTCTCCTCACCTGTGAAGACCCTGCATGATCATCCTTGCTGGCCTCTGGTCCACTGTCTCCTCCCTAACCCTGCTCTTTTTATTGTGGCAATAAAGATTACAAAATATGTGCTAAGCAATAGTGAGCACAAGTTCTGCGCAGAAATTAAGGAGGAGTGGGTTTATTCCTAGCATGAAACTAGCTAGTAAGCGATTTAACATAGGTAACAATAACATTAGTATTCTTGTTAACTAGCTTAACTTGATATATTGGCATCTATTAATTAGTCATCATTTAGCTAACATTATCTACATGCAACAGCATTACTCAACTTACACGGTTTGTTTGGAAGAAACTGTGCAAGGTTTTTTGCTTCTTGCTGGCTGGTTTACTGAACATAGTTAACACACAGCAGCACACGTCTCGTCTGTGTGATTGATTCAGATCACAAGAGACAGCGTGTGTATGCTGCCTGGCGCTGTCTACTCATGGTGCGTTTAAAGACGGCTCAGGAAAACACATTAGTACATGTTAAAAATGAATTTAGCGGTTGTAACGGCTCTAAAAAGTGCGGGGGACACAGGATACAGATACGGGAAGTGCAGAGGACATGTCCCATGCATACCCTGCGTCAGCTACGCCCATGCACTCACCTCGTCTGTCACCTAGCAGTATCGTCATCTTCCTGTCAACTGAATTCAAGTTTTCCGTGTTCCACGGATACATCAGATAACTTCCTGCGTGTCGTTTCAAAATAAAAGCTGTCCGGCGTGTTAATATGTTTACCATGCTGTTTGGGGCTTCTTCTATTTTTTTCTCTTTGAAATTTTTACCAAGGTCCGGACCTCGGTGACCTCATAGCTGGCTACGGCCATGCTTATAAATCAATTTGGCTGCATCCATTAGGTTCTGCTGACCACAACAGTGTGCTCCTTCTCCCTACATACAAAACTGTACTAAAAAGTGGAAAAATATAGACCAATGAGGTTAAAATCTGGTCGGAGGAATCAGGAATCAACTGCTCGTCTCCAAGGGTGCTTTGACTGTACCGATTGGGAGATGATGATTGGGAGACTCCTGCACCAACACTGATGAACTCACTGAAGTGATTTGTTCGTATGTGACTTTTTGCGAGAGTATGATCATTCCCACCAAAACCATCAAGGTTTACCTAAATAATAAACCCTGGATGTCCAAGGAAGTCAGGGCTAATCTACAGCAGAAGAAGCTGTCCTTCAATCAGGGGGGACCTTCTGAACTAAATGCAGCTAAAAGAGAGCTGAGAAGAGAAATTTTACGGGCTAAACAAAGATACAAATCCAAAGTAGAGAGCAAACTAGCAGAGAAGAACCTTTCCACTGCCTGGTCTGGTATGAAGACAATGGCAGGCATACAACAGACAAAGTGCACTGGCATCACTATCGATGGTTTTGGGTCAAACTGTGAATTAGCCAGTGCTCTCAATAAATTCTATATGCTATTTGATCAGTTTGACTTCAGGAAGGAAATTAAGAGTTTAATCTTATATTATTACAGTATTAATCTTAATAGAGATATTCTTAAAGATGATCAACAATTTGCACTAGAACAGAGAGAACTGGAAAAGTCTCTCCTCTCTCTCAAAACAAATAAAAGCCCTGGCCCTGGCAAAATCTAGAGCTGTAGTCTCCTGGTGGACTAGACGATTATTTGGTCGATGCTCTCATCCAACCAAATTCTCATTAGTCAAATAATCACAGTGTTACTTTCATAAGGACAAAAGTGCTACATCAACAGCTTTCCAGGATTAATCCATTATTTCCTGCGGCGGGGGGGACACGCTAAGTTACCTGTGAAAATGGGGGTGTTTTCAAAACACCCCAGTTGTTGACAGAAAGTTGAACTCGCCCACCCTCATGCTCAGCGTCACGGTGACAGAGCTCCTGTCAGTTTCTGTAAACTCAGCTGAAACCATTTCCCTCAGTGGAAACGAAGCTTGTATTTAGGCCTGCTTGTATTTCAAAAATAAGAAACAATAAATTGTGAAGACAGTAGCTAAAGCCTCTACTGAAATAGCATTCTAAGTTGTGTGTGTGATTTATCCTTTAGGGATTTATACTTCGGGATTTATCCTGGCTTCATTTGAGCAGAGGAAATCTCTGCTCGTCGCTAGGCTAATGTATACCATGTAAAATGCCATAGGCTGGCGCTAATAACGTTAGCATGTTGTATTTGCTTGGAAAACATGTTTAGTGTAAGACAGTTGTTTTGTCGGTGAATCTTGTAAGTTGTAATGGAGCCAAATTATGTACTGTTACCTTTGTTAAAGGTTGCTGTTGTCCCTGGTTTTATATGAGAAGAGGAAAAGATCGCTAGACGCTAGGCTAGTTTATACAATGTAAAATGCCATAGACTTGTGCTAATAATGTTAGCATGTTGTATTGGTGGGGGAAATGTGTCCAGATAAAGACAAGTGTTTGTCTGTGAATGCTGCGATTTATAGTGAAGCCAGTTTGCATACTTGTGTTTGAAATGGTCTCTATTAAGCCATATTTAATGTGTGTTTTGAATCAACTATATAAATGAAGTTTGATTTGAACTAAACTTTACAGCACTTAACACAGTCCTCCACTGCTGACTAGTGTTTTGGAGGTGTAACTGCAGAGTGACACACACACCACCGCAGAAATAAAAATAATGTGCAGATTTTTTTTTTTCCAACGACTAATCGATTAGTTGAAGACTATGTGTGACTTTAATCGACCAAGATTTTCTTTGGTTGACTACAGCCCTAGTAAAATCAGTGGTATTTTACTTAAGTCATGTGCAAAACAACTGAGTTCTATCTTCTATCACATTTTTAATGTGTTGCTGAGTCAGCAAAAGGTGCCCAGGCTGTGGAAACAAGCTGAGATTATCCCTGTTCCTAAAGTCAACAGACCTAAAATTCTGAATGATTTTAGACCAGTCGCCCTCTCCTCTCTTTTAATGAAAACATTTGAAAAAGTCAGAGCTTCTAGAGAGGACAGCACATGCACTTGACCTAATGCAATTTGCTTACAGGGCCCACAGAGGCATTGAAGATGCCACACTTACCCTGTTAAACCTTTTACTTAAACACCTGGAAGGCAACAAAACCCACATTAAACTGACTTTTATTGATTTTTCATCTGCTTTTAACTCCATCCAACCTCACATTTTAGCCACAAGGCTTATTGAGCACTTTCAGCTGAGCCATAATCTGGTGGGTTGGATTTTTGATTTTTTAACAAATAGAACACAAAGAGAAAATGGCACTTTATCTGAGTCTCTATGTTCTTCTACTGGCTCACCCCATAGATGTGTTCTTTCCCCTTTATTTTTTATCCTTTACACAAACATGTGCCAGAATGTTTATGAAAACAGGCACATTTTAAAATTTGCAGATGATGTTTAGTTTAGTTTATTTAGTCCTTTGCAAGGAAATTATTTTTACAGTCAGTGATACTGTTATTGCGAGTTTGTTGCACAATAATGAATCCAGCCATGGTCCAGTCTTGGAAGATTTTATCAGTTGGTGTGATCTTTCTTTCTTGGTGCTTAACACATCCAAAACGAAGGACATGATTATTGATTTTGGAGCACAGGCTCCAAATCGTGATCCCACAGTCATTAAGGGCCAATCTGTGGAATGTGTGGATAGTTATAAATATCTAGGGACTGTCATTGATGCCAAACTGACTTTTAACATGAACTGTGAAGCAGTGTGTAAGAAGGGACATCAGCATTTGTTTTACCTTCGAAAACTGTCCCATTTTAACAATGAGAAAATTATGATGACCCTATTTTATTGAGTCATTATTATTTTCTGCCCTGGTGTCCTGGTTTGGTAATCTGTCACTACAAGACAAAAATTCCCTGAACCAAATCATCAAGTGGGCTGGTCGGCTAATTGGGGAGCCTCAACTCACTATGTCAGCCCTTTATGGCACACAGCTGCAGCGTAAAGCCAGCTCTGTACTTAATGACTGCTCACATCCTCTGCATGGTCAGTTCCAGCTCCTTCGTTCTGGCTGTTGTTTTGTGGTCCCTAAGGGTAGGACAAAATGGTACAGAAATAGCTTTGTACCCACAGCAATTGACCTATGGCTAAGCCACGCCCCTGAATAGTAAGGCCACAAGGTTTGGTATGATTGTATTGTTTTTTCTGTTGTGTGATCGATTTGACTGTCATGATGTCTGTTGCGTGGCTGTGATTTTATATTAGGATTGCTGAGTCCCTGTCTGCACAACAAATTTACCTTCAGGTACTAATAAAGAAACCTTGAACCATGAACATTTGATCAACTTTGGCATAAAAATAACCTAAGATCCTGTTAATAAGAAAGTACTAAAGAAATTATATATATATACATATATATACATATACATATATATACATATATATATATACAGTACAGGCCAAAAGTTTGGACACACCTTCTCATTCAATGCGTTTTCTTTATTTTCATGACTATTTACATTGTAGATTCTCACTGAAGGCATCAAAACTATGAATGAACACGTGGAGTTATGTACTTAACAAAAAAAGGTGAAATAACTGAAAACATGTTTTATATTCTAGTTTCTTCAAAATAGCCACCCTTTGCTCTGATTACTGCTTTGCACACTCTTGGCATTCTCTCCATGAGCTTCAAGAGGTAGTCACCTGAAATGGTTTCCACTTCACAGGTGTGCCTTATCAGGGTTAATTAGTGGAATTTCTTGCTTTATCAATGGGGTTGGGACCATCAGTTGTGTTGTGCAGAAGTCAGGTTAATACACAGCCGACAGCCCTATTGGACAACTGTTAAAATTCATATTATGGCAAGAACCAATCAGCTAACTAAAGAAAAACGAGTGGCCATCATTACTTTAAGAAATGAAGGTCAGTCAGTCCGGAAAATTGCAAAAACTTTAAATGTGTCCCCAAGTGGAGTCGCAAAAACCATCAAGTGCTACAACGAAACTGGCACACATGAGGACCGACCCAGGAAAGGAAGACCAAGAGTCACCTCTGCTTCTGAGGATAAGTTCATCCGAGTCACCAGCCTCAGAAATGGCAAGTTAACAGCAGCTCAGATCAGAGACCAGATGAATGCCACACAGAGTTCTAGCAGCAGACCCATCTCTAGAACAACTGTTAAGAGGAGACTGCGCCAATCAGGCCTTCATGGTCAAATAGCTGCTACGAAACCACTGCTAAGGAGAGGCAACAAGCAGAAGAGATTTGTTTGGGCCAAGAAACACAAGGAATGGACATTAGACCAGTGGAAATCTGTGCTTTGGTCTGATGAGTCCAAATTTGAGATCTTTGGTTCCAACCGCCGTGTCTTTGTGAGACGCAGAAAAGGTGAACGGATGGATTCCACATGCCTGGTTCCCACTGTGAAGCATGGAGGAGGAGGTGTGATGGTGTGGGGGTGTTTTGCTGGTGACACTGTTGGGGATTTATTCAAAATTGAAGGCACACTGAACCAGAATGGCTACCACAGCATCCTGCAGCGACATGCCATCCCATCCGGTTTGCGTTTAGTTGGACGATCATTTATTTTTCAACAGGACAATGACCCCAAACACACCTCCAGGCTGTGTAAGGGCTATTTGACCAAGAAGGAGAGTGATGGAGTGCTGCGGCAGATGACCTGGCCTCCACAGTCACCGGACCTGAACCCAATCGAGATGGTTTGGGGTGAGCTGGACCGCAGAGTGAAGGCAAAGGGGCCAACAAGTGCTAAACACCTCTGGGAACTCCTTCAAGACTGTTGGAAAACCATTTCAGGTGACTACCTCTTGAAGCTCATCGAGAGAATGCCAAGAGTGTGCAAAGCAGTAATCAGAGCAAAGGGTGGCTATTTTGAAGAAACTAGAATATAAAACATGTTTTCAGTTATTTCACCTTTTTTTATTAAGTACATAACTCCACATGTGTTCATTCATAGTTTTGATGCCTTCAGTGAGAATCTACAATGTAAATAGTCATGAAAATAAAGAAAACGCATTGAATGAGAAGGTGTGTCCAAACTTTTGGCCTGTACTGTACTTCCTAAGCAGTCAGTCGAGTCAGTCGGATGAAGTCCAGCGGCAGGTAGAAAACCACAGTTCGCAGGATATCAGTAACACTGCCACTGAGGAGGAGGAGGAGGAGGAGGGGGTAGTAAGAGAGGATGCAGGTGACACTGAGGTCAGTAGGCCAGTCAGAGAGAGAACCATGGAGCAAAAGGTTAGAGTTAGATGGCCTAGGGCAAATGACAGTAAAGAATGGGAGATAGTTAATAGAGATTTGTCAGTAATCTTAAGCGGGCTTAGGGGAAATGCAATCGAAAGGTTAGAAAAGATGGGAGATATAATTTACTCATATGGTGCAGAGAGGTTCGGGGTGCATGAGACAAAGAGGAGTGAGAGGGCACAGTCAGGTAAGTCTAGGCAGCAAAGAGAAATAGAGAAGTTAGTTAAGGAAAGGAGACAGTTAAAGCAGTGGAAAAAGGCTACAGAAGAAGAAAGGGAGGGAATTAATGTGCTGCAAGATGAGTTGAGAAGCAAGCTAGCAGTTCTTAGAAGGACAGAGCATCTCAGGAAAAAGAGGAGGAAGAAGGAACATGTAAGGACAAGTTTTTTCAGGGACCCTTTTAAGTTTGTTAAAGGGTTGTTCAGCCAGGAAAAGGGAGGGCAGCTTAAAGCAGAAAGGCTAAAGGTTGAAGAATATTTGAGAAATACATATTCAGATTTAGAGAAGAATAGGATAGTAGGTTTCCCACCGGATATCCCTCCATTTGGAGGGATAGAGCATGAGATGGATGTCAGGCCACCTAGGTAGAAGGAAGTTCAGGAGGTCGTCAGGTATGCAAAGGCTTCTTCGGCCCCAGGGCCTAACGGAGTCCCCTACCAGCTTTATAAAAGTGCACCTGATATCCTTAAATTTTTGTGGAAACAGCTAAGAATAGTTTGGGAGAAACAAATTATCCCAAGAGCATGGCGTAGGGCAGGGGGTGTCCTCATTCCTAAGAGAAGGAGTCTGTGGACCTTAGCCAATTCCGGATGATTTCTCTCTTCAGTGTAGAAGGGAAGATTTTCTTTAGTGTAGTAGCGCAGAGATTAGCTAGCTACTTAGAAAGGAATAGCTTAATAGATACTATGGTGCAGAAGGCAGGAATACCAGGGTTTGCAGGGTGTTTAGAGCATACTAGCATGATCTGGCACCAGATTCAGGCAGCAAAGATTAAGAAAAGGGACCTGCATGTAATATTTTTAGATCTTGGAAATGCGTTTGGTTCCGTACCACATAGCCTCATTTGGAGTGCGTTTGACTACTTCAAAGTGTCACAGGTAGTTGTTAACTTAGTGAAGGCATATTTTCAGGATATTAGGTTGTGTCTAAGTATGGCAGGTTTCACAACAGGTTGGCAGAGGCTAGAAATAGGCATCATGGCAGGGTGTACAATTTCTCCATTAGCATTTACTATGGCGATGGAAGTAATCATCAGGGCTTCTAAGTGGGTGGTAGGTGGGGAGAGACAGCAGAATGGGTTGCATCTTCCACCAGTTAGGGCTTACATGGATTACATGACACCGGTGACCACAACAATGCCATGTACAAAGAGGCTACTAGAGAAGGTAAATAAGAACCTCAAGTGGGCCAGCATGAAGATCAAGCCTAGTAAGTCTAGAAGCATCTCGATACGTAGAGGGAAGTTAAGTGATAGGAAGTTTGTCATAGATGATGAGGAAATCCCAACAATTAGGGAAAAGTCAGTAAAGAGCTTAGGTAGGTGGTACAGTGTAGAGTTGAATGATGAGGAACAGGTGGTGAAATTTAGAAAAGATGTGGCGGAGGATTGGATAGAATAGATAAATCAGAACTTCCAGGAAAGTTGAAGTTGTGGTGTTTGCAATTTGGGCTATATCCTCGGTTAATGTGGCCATTGTCAATTTATGAAATCCCAATATCTGTTGTGGAAAGAATTGAAAGGTCGGTTAGCTCCATTATTAGGAAGTGGTTGGGGGCTCCTAGGTGCCTAAGTAGTGTTGCATTGTATGGAAAAGGGATACTTCAGCTGCCAGTATCTAGTTTAACAGAGGAATTTAAATGTACCAAGGTCAGGACAGAGCTCTTGTTATCTGGGAGTAAGGATGTGGTAGTTAGGAGTGTGGTTCCAAATCCAACCAAGGGGAGGAAGTGGAACCCAAGGTCGGCAGTTCAGGAGGCAGAGGCAGCTCTTGGGCATGCAGAGATTGTAGGTAATGTTCTGTTTGGCCGGGGAGGCCTGGGGCTTGGCTCAGGCAAACCGGTATGGAATAAAGCAGGTCTCAAAGATAAAAGAAAGCTGGCCGTGGGACAGATACGTAGACAGGAGGAGATATTAAGGGGTGCAAAGGTAGTGTCCCAGGCTAGTTTAGTTTAGTTTAGTTTATTTATTTATAGTTTCATGGACAATCCCCATTAATTGACTGTAGCAAAAAAAAAAAAAAGTAAATAGGGCAGCTTTAGCCAAGGTGGCTAATTTCCAGCTGTAGTCCCCGGCCAGATGATGATAGGCAACCTAAAATACAAATACAATACAGTTATAACATCAATATTAAAATACAATACAGAAGCAGTGCAGAACATGCAGGGCTGAAAAAGCAGCATCAATGCACTCACTAAAACACAACACACCGGTGGTACATAAAATCACATGTACATACGCAGGCAGCATGCCCAACCATACATGTCCCAGAGCATTCCCAGCAACATCAACAGCACATACAGTCACATGCAGCACATCACAATGTTCACAACGCAGCAGCAGCACATATAATCCCATGCAACACATCACAATGTTCACAACTCAGAAGCAGCACATATAATCCCATGCAGCACATCACAATGATCACAACACAGAAGCAGCACATATAATCACAAAAACAGACGGGCAACATATATCACTATGATCATGTTACATGCAATACATATGTCATATCCAATCCAATCTAGTGTGTGCAGGTGTAGCTGCCAGCGAACCAGGTTTTTAAGTGTGCAGTGAAGGTGGAGTATGTATGTATGTCTTTGACTTGGGTGGGTAGAGAGTTCCAATTCTGAGTGGCTCTAACTGAGAAGGACAGTTGACCAAATGTACTTTTCCTGAAAGGGACTAACAGGTCGCCACGTGTAATGTTTCTGGTAGTTTGACTGTTACTGTTACGTTGAGTTATGAATGAGTTAAGAGGGGGAGGAGCTGTATTGTGTAAAATTTTGTGGACAAGGCAGATGTTCCTGTATTTTATTACATCTTCCCAACTCGGAAGTTTATGTTTTTTCAGAATCGGACAATAATGGGAGCTGTTCGGTCTCTTATCCAGTACTTTAACAGTTTGCTTATAGAGAGTGGCCAGTGGACAGGGACAGTGGTTGAATTGGGCAAGTGTAGAGAAGAGGAAGCTTAGTTGGAGGGACCTGTGGAGTATGGAGAAGAATCGTATTAGATTCCTGGTAGGGGCTACATACGATGTCTTACCAACCCCCCAGAACCTAAAACTGTGGGTAAATGAGGACCCATCATGCCCATTGTGTTCACGTACTGCAACTTTAAAGCATATTTTGTCAGGCTGTAAAGTTAGCTTGTCACAAGGCCGATATACATGGCGACATAACCAGGTGTTGAAATGTTTAGCTGCAGGCATCAAAGGGAAACGAAGACGGGTGAATTCAGAAGGTGTTAAGGATAGGAGTTTAGCAATTCAGTTTGTCCGTGAGGGGGAGAAATACAGAAGGGACAAGTTAGTAAGGAGGCAAGGGTGTGGCCGCCTAGAAGGTGCTTGTGACTGGGAAATGCAAGTAGATTTAGAGGTAAAGCTTGTTGTTCCCCAGGAAATAGTTTGTAGCAAGCAGAGGCCTGACATAGTGTTGTAGTCAGTGAGTCAACGGATAGTTTATTTCATTGAGCTGACAGTTCCTTGGGAAGAAGCCTATGAAAGAAAAAAGCTTAGATATGCAGACTTAGGAGCAGAAGCTGAGCAGCGAGGATGGAAGACTAGGATTTGTCCAGCGGAAGTGGGGTGTAGGGGATTCATAGCAAGATGAGCTGTCTCGCTCCTGGGGGAACTCGGAGTGCGGGGACAGAGTTTGAGGATGATGAAGCAGGTAGAGCAAGCCAGTGGATCTGGGTGAGAAGAAATAATTACTGAACTACTAAGCAGAGTACTCCTTGAGATCAGGTGGAGAGATCCACTTCCTCTCAGGAGGAAATTCAGGAAGAGGAAGGTTATTTAAGTGTGGGAGTGGCCTATTTAAATCCCTTTTGTTTGAGACCATGCTGCAAGGTAAGTGTGTTTGCTGATCCTGTGAGTTATCTATCTCCTTTAACTTTAGCTTATATTGGAGTTATGCTATGTAGCGTGTGAGATAGAGTATGGTGAATGTGCTAGGAAAGGTAGTATCAGCACTGTTTCTACCTGGAGCTCGCATGTACGGAGCCTGGGTTTGGTTGAAGGTGGCAGTGCTGTTTGGGCTGAGAAAGCCATGCGTAAGTAAGATAAAGGAGGTTATTGGGTTGGTGCGGGGAGCAGTGAGACCTGGCATTAGGGGAGTGTCTCTGGGACGCCAGAGATCACTGTCTAGCCTCCTGGAGGTGTTGTGGGACCAACTAGACGAAACACTGGTGAAAGGAGGTTCCCAACCGATGACCCCAAAGACATGTTAGTTATCACTGCTCACTGGTCTGTATAGTTAAGCCTTGCCATAATAGCTTATCATAGGGCTTAGGAGGTTTTCCACTGAGTGCTGATCCTTTCTCTAGAGCACAAACTTCTTGTGTCTATTTAAATATATAAATATATATACATATATATATATATATATATATATATATATATATATATATATATAATTATATATAAATATTTTCAAATGAAGAAGAGAGACGACTGGTTGCTCTGTATAATCAAACATAGAGAACAGGCTCGTGGAGAACGGGAAACAACAGGATACACAGGAAGGCAATCCAGGCTCTCCAAAAATAAAGAAAATGGGGAAGGAAGTCTTAAATAGCCTTTACTGTAGAGGCTAAATTATTAAAAGAGCCTACATGTTTCGACCATTGCAGGTCTTCATCAGGGCTTTGAAAACAAGTTTTTACATCTGTTTTACAAATTTCTTAAACCACAACAAAATAAAACAACACCCTTAGAAAACAAAAGGCTATGAGTTATTATTGACCTTAGGGCTTTTCAAATTTTAAAGGAAATGTTTTTTATAAATGCATATAAATCAAACAGTGAAATAATAGTACTACACAATGCAAACACAAATACATGGTCTTAAACGAGGGTAGCACAAGTCGGCCTACATAAATGAGAATACGTATGAAAATAAATACAAACCAGGGTACAAGCATACAGATAAAGAGGTATATTCAGTCAGAGGATTCGGTGATAGAGTTGCATAATTTTCCATAATATATGGATATATCAGTATCGGTTATCAAGCAAATGAGTCGTTATATATCGGCATATCGGATATTGGCAAAAAGTCCATATCCCTATCCAGGGTATATGCAGGAATCCTGAGGTTAATTTCAATACCTTTTTAAGACTTTTTTAAGACCTTCCAAAAAAACCTTAAGACCTCATCGCCACTTCAAGCTGTCGTTAGCAGCAACACATCTTTAACGTACTCAGCAGTTGTAGTTTGCAATTAAATCTATGGAGCACAAACATACAACAGAACTCAGATAAGATGAAAAGGAATAAAGCTTGAAAGAATAAATTAAACCAAAGGCAGGTTTATTAAAATACACCTTAGGTCATAACAAGTAACACAGCTCTACAGCTCAACATCAGCTATTCAAGGCCAACTTGCTGAAAACAACAACCTTATGGCTAGCCCCTTGCATGTGGGATTTAGGGCTGACCAAAAAATTTGAAGCTTTGAAGCTTCGTTCGATGGCACAGGATTCGATTGTGAAAAAAAAAATCGAATATTCGGCCTTTTTTTCTCCCGTTTTTTTGGGGGGACCTTGAACGCAACACTAATCATGCTGTCTGTTTACGGTTGTTTTTTTCCCCTTTAGCCATATGTAAACTCAAAGAACGAGAAGCAATGTCTGTTAGGCATATAAGATTTCATTTTTCAGTTCCAGTTTGTGTTTTTAATTGATTGATTGTTTTTGGTTGGTTGACAAATAAAGTCCGGCCCCATTAGGCGGAGTAAAGAAGTCATCTGGTCTGATTGTTGCATGAATTGCCTAAAAAAGTTTCACAGTAAATCAGAGAACACATATTATTATTGCCACGGGTTATTTGAAATGGACAAAGGTATTCTTTACTGGTGAGTTAAGGGAGAATAGCTATCATGTAATTAAAAAAGAAAACATCTCCGACAAGGAAATAGAAAGCCTGACGTGCAATGAATGGAGACCTATTATCCTGCTTTAACACAGACGACTAAATTCTTTCAACAATGTGACTCAAAATAATGATAAAATAGATTTTATTGATATAAAATAATATGCTGATGGTGACATTTTTCACCGGTCCACTGTGCTCTGAGTCTGGTGTCAGTGACACATGCTGCTCTGAGTCGCGCATCTGTCTGCTTGCGCTGCAGTGTGCCAAGGGTTTTAATTTTTAGTGTTAAATCAAAAGTTAAACACTACTTATCAGCAACCAGAAGTGTTTTTCATTTGTGAATATTTTTATCTTAATTCTAGAGTTGCAAGAAACTACCTTTTCACCATAAATTGTAAGTTATTAACCTTTTTTGGACTTTTTTTTTTTTTTGCTCAGCACCCCCCGACACACACCCGATGGCAGTCCGAGTGTGCCTACCTACACATCGTTGTTTGTAATAGTTGCGAGGAGGAAAATAAATTATACATTCATGGATACTTTTTGTCAAAGCTTGAATGCCAAGAAAATTTAATACTTCATAAAATCGCGATTAAGACTTTTTAATACTTTTTAATGGCCTTAATTTTCCGACATTTGATTTATCAACTTTTAATACTTTTTAAGACCCGCGGACACCCTGCTATCCCTAATATAGTTCAAAATTACTGGAATCTGCCCATTAAAAGGCCCCCTTAGGTAAGTTTTTATTGTAGAATGTGAACTCCCCTTAGGTTGGTATATGGCGCTTTCTTTATTTTTGATGGAAGTGTAAATAAGCCACTCTTTGGTAACACATCAGCCATAACAACTTTATAAGGCAATAATAATAATAACCAGGGTGTGTTTTCAGCTTTTCTCAGTGCCCCCTAGTGGTGAAAAATCAAAAAATGCAGTTTTAAACCTGTAGCACGTTTTTTGGTTACTCTTTCTTTCTGCAGTGACTGAGGCTGTGCTACATTTCTCAGCCCTGACTGGATATAAACACTGTGGACAGTCATGTCTGTTTATAGAGACATATATTTGCTCTAGTGGGAGAAAACCCTTCTGGGTGTAACGGTTTGATTAATGGCCCTGCTCTTCAGCTAGATTTGGATGAGGCCTGCGAGCACTGCTTGGAAGTTATTGCTTTATAATTGGAACATGTAAGCAAAGGCCATGTGCTTTTCATCACTCCAGGAACGACAATTGCATAATGAAAAAAAAAAAAGTGAGATCAAAGATGAACATACACTGTGTGATGTTTGGAGATGGGTGAGTGTCGCATTAATTTGTTTTTTGTTATTTGGTTCAAATTCCCTCTGTCCCCCCCTCCAACCCTGCATTCTCCCTTCTTTTCTGTTGAGGTTACATGAGTCACTCATTCCCTCTGGGGGTGACAGTGATGGAGCCAAGTTCCCATTGTGTTCATCCCAAGCTTCCATTTCAGGATGAGAGCTATTCCAAGCCATACTTGGTTAAAAATAGACCTCAAATAGTGAGATGAGACATCGGAGAAAAATGGTGATGCAGGCGGAGAGGTCGGAATGAGGAGTACAGATGTGGACAAGCTGTTGTACACTTCCTTGAGCTCATATAGATATCTGCTGAATATGCCTGGGTGTACTAGAAACTACTCAGAAAGTACTGATTTGCTTCTGTGTTATGTACTCCCATATGTGTCACGTCCCTCCTCAGGGCGGCTAGTCCGGCCAAAGCCTGCCCCAGCAGCCATTTTAACAGTCATTTCTCTCACCCGCTCTCTGTGTTCAGGCGCTCCCCAAGCCCCGGCAGTGGTGTACTGATCCAGCCCGTCAGCTCTCTCCTCTTTTATTTTCGGACCGCCGGAAGCATTTTCTCCACATCATCGTTCGTTGTGGTCGAGATGGCGGGTGAGCTGACACTTGGAGGGCGACGTCTGTTGTTTGCTTTTCTTCTAACACCAGTATAACGTCCCTCAGTAACCACACGGCGAGACATTAGCCAGTTTACCTGGCAATTTATTTCTGATTGTAACACAGGCTACTGTGGGCCATAGCCATGCCAAAACAACAAAAGCCTAACAGAAAAGTCCACTAGCCACACAAGTAGAATCTGGGCTAAATCTCTCTTATTTATAACACAGTAACGTGGCCCAGTTCATTACAGTATTTTTCAAATATAACAATGAAACTACACTCTCCTCTTCTGTGTAACGTCACATTGTACTTTACTTTGAACGAAAGGTGAACAGCTATGCCCTCTCCCACCTGGATCAGTTTCTGTAAAAACTGTGTACACCTCCTTTAATTTAGGGTTCATTTGAGTTGTAGGTTGTAGAGCTACTAGGGGGTGCTTCTCCTTTATTTAGACTTCAAATAACTGGCTGTCTGGCATATATCTGGAATATATCAGTCTTTCAATTTGCCTGTGCCTTAGCAGCAATTGAAGTTCTGAAGTTAAGTTGTTTATGTATTTAACTATACCCTTTATGTTGTGCAGAGACAAACTTGCTAAGCAGTCAGCCCAGCACACGATCAAGACATTATGAGCAATGTTGACTAGCCAATCACTCAGGTCCAGCCTCACATTAGGTTCAGTTCATTGACTCAGTAACACACCTGTTAATGTAAGCCAGAGTCAGCTGAGCCTCCCAACACTGCTGCTAGCCTTGTTTGAGGACAAATTCACAGCAGTGGTACTTCAGCCTAAACATTCCTATGCTACATGGTATTATAGTATTAGTGAAGTATGTGACGCAGGTATGACTGGAAATTTTAAAGTCTGATAGTAATGTGTCTTGAAATTGGATTACTAAAGAGTGTTCTAGTGCAGGCCCCTGTTAACCCCAGGTCCACTGTGTGTCACATGGTTTGTGATTATTTGACAAATCCAAATTTTAGGGGAATATTCCCTATAAAATCACAGCAACTAAAGTGATTATAGCATTACAGGTATACTATGAAGGATTGTCAGCTTGCCAGGAAAAGTGAAGGTAAAATGCAACTTCAGATTCACTCTCATTGGGTGTTTCACTGCGCTATATTTGCATTTTTCAGTGCTGTGTCTCTTAGATGTCTGCTGCTTACCGTCTGGCACCTAGTCACTAACTGAGTGCTGTGATTGAGATTTTTTCTTTTTCTTTTTTTTTTAATTCATCAGTTGTGTACCCTTCTATGGCTGCAGTTTTCACTGAACAAGTAAAAGCATCCCATTCATCTTTTTTTGTGTGTTATTTTATATCCACTACTGACAATACTAAATATGACACCTGGTTTGGTGTTCACTTTCTGCAGAGGTACCCCCACTTCGGAACTATTGAAGTTTTTTTTGTGTTTGGTGCTTCTCCCTCTTTTGGGCATTCTTGACTTAATTCTCTCAACTTTTCTTTTCTGTGTGTGCACATGGCCCTGCAGTCTCATGCTCTATTATGGGGAACTGCAGGGCATTTACATGTGCTAACTGTGATTAACTGGCACATGCTTTCAATCTACAAAGACCAAAGGTTGCCTCATGCCTTCTAATATGGGGGTTGCAAACAGCTCTTGAGCCCAGTTCAGCAACGAGACAAACTGTTTTAGAATGTTGCAGAAATTTTTTTTTTGCCCAGACATAAGCTTGGAACGGATCATGTGTGTGTGTGTGTGAGTCTGTCTGCAACTAATTTCACAAACTACTGGACCAGTCAGCCTCATATTTTGTGTGCACATGTATGACTGTACGCTGAAGGACCTCTTGTGGTTGCGTAAATTCATAATTGTTGAAAAACCTGAACTGTTTTTTCGCGTCTGTAACTGTTAACTCCTCACTCCTATTTAACCAGCTGGTAGGGGCACTTGCGGTCACATTACATGGATGCTGGCCAATAGAAAATAGGCCAAATAATCTGGCATCTCTGATTTTAGAGCTGTTATTGTGAAAGTTTTCTGCTTTGGACCAGTGTAGCTGTTACACAGTTTGATGTGAGACTGGGTTGTCCACAGCCACAGTGCCACCCGGCTGAGCGCCAGGATCCAGAGCAGACCTCCCTGGCAGGTGATGATTATGATGGATGCTCAGGACCCGCTCTCCCACAACACGTTACCTAACACCTATGCTGGCTATTCATCAGTTTGCTGCTGCACTGGGCTTAATCCAGTTAGCAGAGCAGACAAAGAGCACAGGAGCACACGGAGGGGAATAGAGTGTATAGGTGTATATTTACATCTAATAAAATGCCACAGCAATGTGGCTACAGTGATTTATTCCCTTTATGATCAGTGACTAAAATTCATAATGCTTTTTTTGTTTAATTATTTTAAGGTCAATAAACAACACTATCATTGTGCAGTTGACATATTGTGGCATGTTGGGGCTAAATGGGTGGAGATTTCCAGCATGCCACGAGACAATGTAAGATCATAAGCCGAAGAAAACTGTGTTTAAATGTGTACTATATCACTCGTGTTACCCATTACACGGTGATTAATGTTTATGTATTTCACAATAGCTCTAATGGGTTACAGTTAATGTTGTGGTAAAAGACCTCCGGCCTATGAGGAGGTCACTTTATGTTAGAGTATCTAACATAAAGTTGTGCTCATGTGAAATAAAGAGCACTTCCTGGTTCAGAATTTATTTTTTTGTCTTATTTTAGCATTTGAAAAACCTAAGCTTGCCACAATATGTTTTTATAGTCTAACAATTTTTAAAAAAAATGTTATATAAAAATATATACTGTATTTTTACAGTCATATGACATAGAATTAATTCACAAACAACAATAAAGTTATGTTAAACTGACAAGGGTCATGTGACACATTTATTTTGTGTCTGTTGTACTCAAATCTTTTATGATACTGTATTGTACTGAACTAAAAGTTTTGGGTTCAAGCTGTCTTTTGCAGGTATGTAGTTCTTGGGGGAGCTCCCAAGTTTCTCTCAGGGAGTCCCTCGAACTGTCTGGTCCAAAAACACCTTCAATAGCTTCAAAGTCAGGCTTCCTTGGTTAAATTTGAATATTTAACAAAAACATTGGCAGGCATTTTGGCAGTCAGACACAAGGTTGACACAGAGACATGCTCACATTTACACCTACAGGCAATCACTGTGGCTGTGGACAACCCTGCGAGTCATCAGTCATCGGAGGACCCTGAGAACATAGTGCTCCAGGGATGAAGTTTGTCTGTAGGCGACAAAAAGCCGATAGGATTTTTTCTATGAAATTTTGGATTATTGCAGGAAATAAGCTCTGTGCCAAACAAATATTTATGGTAGGTACACATTTTGTTCAGCGAGATAATCTTCACAAATGAACACCACTTTATGATTTTTAAAGCATAGTTCAAATAAATACAAGAAATTTGTGCTCTAGAGAAAGGGTCAGCACTCAGTGAAGAGCTTCCTAAGCCCTATGATAAGCTATTATGACAAGGCTTAACTATACAGACCAGTGAGCAGTGATAACTAACACCTCTTTGGGGTCATCAGGTGGGAACCTCCTTTCACCAGTGTTTCATCTAGTTGGTCCCACGACACCTCCAGGAGGCTAGACAGTGATCTCTGGCGTCCCAGAGACACTCCCCTAATGCCAGCTCTCACTGCTCCTCGCACCGACCCAACAACCTCCTTTACCTTACCTATACTACCACAGAGGAGGTAGACCCAGGGAGGGAAGCCTTGCTGGGCTATAACACTCCCCCATCGGGTTAGGCTATACAGTCTACCTCCCCAAGACCCAAGACAAGCCCTCACAACAATTTCTACCTTACCTATACTACCACAGAGGAGGTAGATCCAGGGAGAGTAGCCTAATTAAGGCTGTAACACTCCCTCCCCGGGTTAGGCTGTACAGTCTACCTCCCCTAGATGAGCCCTTAAAACAACCTCCTTTACCTAACCTATTATCATATGGCTTTCTCAGCCCAAACAGCACTGCCACCTTCAACAAACTCAGACTCTGTTTATGCATGCTTGAAGTAGTGACTGTGCTGATACTAACTTTCTTAAAACATTCACCATACACTATTTCACATGCTACATTCCATAACTCCAATATAAGCTAAAGTTAAAGGAGATAGAGAAGATAAACTCACAGAATTGGCACACACTCACCTGGGTTGCGGCATGGTCTCAAACAAAAGGGACTCAAATAGGCCACTCCCACACTTAAGTAACCTTCCTCTTCCTGGAGAGGACTGATTGGTGGATCTTTCCACCTGATCTCAAGGAGTTATGTACCCTGCTTAGTAGGTCCCCCTGATCTCCCCCTCACGGACAAACTGAATTACTAAACTCCTATTTGTAAAACCTTCTGAATTTCTTTGTTTTCCTTCTATGCCTGCAGCTAAGCTTTTCAACACCTGGTAATGTCACCATGTATACTTGCCTTGTGACATGCTAACTTTACAGCCTGACAAAATATACTTTAAGGTTGCGGTACCTGAACACAATGGGCACGATGGGTCCCCATTTACCCACAGTTTTAGGTTCTGGGGGGTTGGTAACATATCGTATGTAGCCCCTACCAGGAATCTAATACGATTCTCCTCCATATTCCACAGGTCCCTCCATCTAAGATTCCTCTTCTCTACACTTTCCCAATTCAACCACTGTCCCTGCTTAGCCTGGGCCACAACCTTTGCACCCCATAATATCTCCTCCTGTCTACGTATCTGTTCCACAACCAGCTTTCTTTTATCTTTGGGACCTGCTTTACTCCATACCGGTTTGCCTGAGCCAAGCCCCAGGCCTCCCCAGCCAAACTAAACATTAGCTACAATCTCTGCATGCCTGAGAGCTGTCTCGTCCTCCTGAACTGCCAATGTTGGGTTCCATTTCCTCCCCTTGGTTGGATTTGGAACCACACTCCTAACTACCTAACTAACTTACTCCCGGATAACAACAGCTTTGTCCTGACCTTGGTACATTTAAATTCCTCTGTTAAACTAGATACTGGCAGGTGAAGTATCCCTTTTCCATACAATGCAACACTACTTAGGCACCTAGGATCGCCCAACCACTTCCTAATACAGGAGCTAACCATCCTTTCCATTCTCTCCACAAAGGATATTGGAAAAATAAATGTAATCACCAGAAGTAAAAAGCTAATGTTATGCAGTTGCATGACTTAATGACCCCACCTAAACAAGACTGTAAAGCTGTGTTTGGCCTGATGACATTCTGTCACTTCTTAGCAACTGCCTTTTTTAAGATACATAAAAGCTTCAAATTTCACATTGGAATATTTACTGGCATATTTTATGAACAAAACATGAAAGTCTCTTTAGCTTGTGTTAACCACAGACCTTATTTCAGGCATCTAACCAAAAACCCATTGACTTTAAGACAAGGGAACCTGGAGTGGTAAAATGCTAACTCATTTCCAGGTTTTAGGACTCATTCCTGGAGCACTCTATACACACGCCACTCAAAAGTGCTTAAGCTGGGGGATTGGAACCTGGAAGTCTCATTATTTAAACTGATACATTTATCAACTGATCATCATTATACATTGTAAAATGCTATAATGACTCTTTTGGCACATTTGAGACTCCACTAACAGGTAAAGGTAGCATGCACATCCCAAAAACTTAATGCTGGGTGCTGGACCAAAATAAGTATGGAATAAAAGATAGGGCTCCTGCCCTTCATCATGTCTGTTGAAGGGCAGGAACCCGAAACGTTACGTCTAAATAAATTTTCAAGGAGCAGCTTCTGGTGTGTGGACTTTATCTTTTATTTCACACTTGAGACTCCATACAGACAACTGAATATCAGCAGATTGATAAAGCGTATTAGTGTAACTCCTATCGTGATTGATAATTAGTGGCCCTATCAGAGGTGTGTTCTTACTCTCTGCTTTAAGTTCAGTTCCTCTTAGAGTGAACTGAAAGATTATGTGCTTGTTTCAGCATTTATTTGTATTTCTTTATTTGATAGACTGCTTATTTTAGGCCTTACCTTGGTGAGGAGAGGAGAGGAGAGGAGAGGAGAGGAGAATGCACTTAGCCTGATAGTTACGACTGAACACAGGCCTACTTTGTAGTTTGGAGGGTAGATTGGTTGGTCTGTTATTATATTTATTCAGAGAACAGCGTTAGAGCACTAAAGTGTGCACAATGTGGCATTGTTTTCTTTGTTGTTTGCTGTTGTGAATAAATGTTAAATATATAAAGTTTAAGTGAATGTGTAGCAGCTGCTAGTAGTGTATTAGCAGCTAGTATAGATCTTGAGACACCTCAAACTAGACAGACATTTTCCCTGCTCATTACTGTGCACAAATGTACTCTATGGGCTGCATCCCAAGTCTCTTAATTGTATACTGCTAACTCCTAACTCCTGACTTGAACCGGAAGTCGTTAGAGGTCCGCCATCTTTAAGGCCGTCTCATGTCTCTTATTCCTGCCAGTAGGGAGTCAGCGTTAGATTTAGGAGGGATCTTTTAGGTGCGATGATTAAGGAAACACGAGAGGTTCCTAACAGGAAGTGTTTTTCAGCTTGAGGCCCTGATGTATAAATACCCGCCCCCTACAGTTGGCTCACTTGAACGACAGCGAAAGTGTAAGTACCCGTTACATGCATTCTTTGCAATGAAACGCTGTAATTCACATGCCTACGTGACTACAAAGAGTAACGTTAATGATATTTCGTGCAAGACTGTCATGTTGTAATTAAGTTTATTTCATTCACAACCCGTTGCATTGTTCAGCGGACTGTCGGTGATGTGTGGCTGTTAAATGTGCAGCTGCTCATGTCCAGAACCACACGTATTGATATAACACCATGCATACACACACACGAACACACACAAACACACAAACACATTTGCCCATCATTAATTGTCTTGCATGTCATGTGAGTGGAATAATGTTTAATAGCTTGTAGTTAATATTAATATTAATATTAATATTAATATTAATATTATCACTTTCATTAATGTTGTTGTAAGCTACTGTCATTACCGTCTGCCCTGCATCTGTCTCTGGCTCTCTCTCTCTCTGTCTCTCTCTCTGTCTCATTGTGTCATACGGATTACTGTTAATTTATCATGTTGATCTGTTCTGTACGACATCTATTGCACGTCTGTCCGTCCTGGAAGAGGGATCCCTCCTCAGTTGCTCTTCCTGAGCTTTCTACTGTTTTTTCCCCATTAAAGGGTTTTTTGGGGAGTTTTTCCTTATCCGCTGTGAGGGTCCTAAGGACAGAGGATGTCGTATGCTGTAAAGCCCTGTGAGGCAAATTGTGATTTGTGATATTGGGCTTTATAAATAAAATTGAATTGATTGAGGTAGACTGACAGGTCTGATATGTCTTATTCACTCAGCAGCTGACTTGTTGAATGATAGCGAGTGGATTTAATAATAGTGATAATGATGATGATAATAACAATAATGATAATGATGCTCATCACAGTGACAGTGGCAGGGCTACAGATTGTTCTTTAATTGCGACAAACTTCGGCAAATGACTCAGTTACAATGGTAATACATGCAAAAGTGTGTGACCAAAGTCATGACAGTGGGGGGTCGAGGTTACGGCTTTGATCAGCGAATATAATGTGACTTGGGATGTACGCCAAACACTGGCTCCGTTATGCAGCAGATCCAGCTGTGCCACCCATAGGTGCCGCCGTCATCAGAAAAGGACGTCGCTTTACGTGACGCTTCAGAGTAAGGCTGTCTCATGTCTCAAATCAGCAATCCTCACTCGTCACTCCTAACTCCTGACTCCTTAAATGTTTTCCTAAGTGGGAGGGACTAAACAGTTAGATAAGGTGGCTAGATAAGGTGGTTAGCAGTAATTTTAAGAGACTTGGGATGCAGCCTATGTACTTAGACCTCAAGAAACCCTCTGGTGCTGGCAGATAGCACACTCCCACTAGGCTGCACTTTTTTTTTGGCATCAGCATAATTAGCACAAAAAAAGACAAAATTGGAGGAAGAGATGCCTTTTTTTTTTTTTTTTCATTTTAGCATCTGCCCTGCAAAATGTCTGTGAACGGCACTGAGTGTCAGTGTTCCAGGAATACACATAACAGATGTAAACAAGAAGTATAATGTTGCCATGGATTCAGTAAGTTAGCCTTGGGCTACAGAAAACAATCTTGTTTTACTTTGATACTGAAGAAAACTCAGTCCCCAGAAAGGTATATGTGTATCATGTTTGATGTTTCGATTTGACTGAGTTATGAATCTTGTAACCCACTTCTGATAGGGTACACAGAGTAGTTAAATAGTTAGGACCAGTGTCTAGATTCGTAAGAGGGATTTAAAGAAAGAATGACAGACAAAATAAGTAGCTGGAGCCAGATGATGTATTAAATGTAAAATTATATTAAAGGCACTTTGGAAAAATAACAAAATAAAATATTTGTTTAAACCAACACTCTAGCTTCACTCAACCGGTTGAGACTCTTAAGTGCATTCAATGCAACAAATCAACAATATTTCACCCTTTTGAACAGGTAAGGCAAATTGCACAGTTCACTTTAAATAACAGAAAATGTCCCTTTAATTGATAAAGAGTTCAATGTTCCCTTGTTCCGTTCCTTTAAGTTCAGTTCAGCTAGCATCAGACAGTCAATTTCAGTCAAGTGCTTTTTATATCAGTCAAGTCAGGTAGTGAGGTGTGACCTTTAGTCCTATCACAGAGGTGAAAGGGGAAAAGACGGGAAGGGGGGTTTCCTCCTTGGGGCAAAGGTGATGTCACTCCAGCTCCTCGGATGAGGAGTTGCTCAGTTTCACAGTTGGCTCGCCATCTCTTTCGTCAAGGAGAATGTGAATCCACATCCAAATCTAGGGGTTTTCTCCAGGGAATCTCAAAAACCTAGCCTGTGCAGAAACAAAGCTATTACTCTCTGGGTTATGTCTGAGTTCCTGTCTCTTTTGGCCATAATAAAATAACATCAAAATTCTTCAAACACTACTGTAACACAATAGTAATCAACTTCATGAATTACTGTTCAGCATTTCTCAAGAAATATTCATCCCTTTTAACATAACTTATCTTTTTAGCTTTTTAACCATGAATTATGATTATTTAACATTTTACACATTAAATTATGATTATTTGACATTTTATCCATGAAACCGACATGTATGTATCTTTTTGAATCATGAGCTGAATGACAGCACATCAGCATTGATGTTACACATGACACAGTAGTTTTTCTTACCCATACTGCATATTATTTGCACTGGTGGTGCATATCAGGACAGCTAAAGTTATGCTGCAAGTGTACCCAGTAACGTTATAACATAAAAAGAATACAAAAAATAATTAATCCACCATCAACAGAAAATAATTGACTTATTACTCATATTGTATATTTTTCTATCAGGTTACCAATGCAAAAATTATGCTGCTTTAACACTCTTTATATCATAACAGTATGTACAAAGTCAAGTTCACATATTAGCAAGGAAACAAACTTTCTGCAGGACCTCACATTGAACATGGCATGCAGACCTGCTACCATTGTTAGCTGCAGTTAGTCACATAAGCTTAGCTCGGCTCAACCCACCAAGGCGCCAATCTGGAAATCCATCGGTAACAAAAAAAAAAAAAAGAAAAAAATTCTTCTTACAATGTAAGTTGCAGAATCTGTCTTGAGAGATTACCAAGACGCTGCCAAAAGTTGTTAAAACTCCTGGCGCACAGGTCCGTGGATCCAGTCGGTCACTTCACACTCAGACTTCTGCTTAAATTTATTCAAACCACTAGTTTTAGTTTTGCTAGTTATCAACTCATTTAGCACTATGTCCGCTTCATTCGCTCGTGTCGTCTCCGTGCTTCTCACTGACGGACTGCTACGTGAAGAGGGTGGGACTTAACTCTCTTCTCCAATCAGAAGCCTGCATTGGCTGATTGAACCAATAAGAATCAAGTATAGGTAGGATACCTGTGATTGACACTTTAGCAAAATGTGCTGGAATGAAATAAATAGGTTCGTTCGAGATGAGCCAGGCCTGCGCAGATTCGATCACCGGCGATCGGCGCACAATGCATGCCGGTTAGTTTTGTGTCCGACTTCATCCCGACTTGCTCTGATGTATTACAAAAGTGGACGGCGATAAAGCCACGAGAGCGAGGCGGCCGCAGTTTTTAGAGCCAGGCGCTGCAGTTGCACTCTACTGACTGCACCGCCTGGCTCTCACCTGATCTAACAGCTGATTGGTTTAGATGCCGACTCAACAATATGACATTTTAGATAAACTACTCATTTTTGTTGAATTTTAGGGATTAAGATTGTATTTGTCTGATCTGAAGGTTTATTCTGTGAACAGAAAACATGTTGTGTGACTGATGGTGAAAACAAACTGATATATGGGTCTGATCACTTTTTTAATGAATTGACATCATTCCAGACAGGATGTAAGTGTGTCTGTGACTTCCTGTACGGACTGAAGGCTGCTGGAAACTGTCGGGAAACTGTCCGACTTCACCGCAGCTTTCTGTTGGCAATGATGGAACGCCCACAAACTTCACATCCGGTTAGAGCCAAGGGGGGAAAACAAACTGGTCTCTGCCATTAGCCACAATGCCGAAGAGTTGCTGTGTGCCCTTTTGCACCGCAAATAAACAAAAAAAATCACCAATTAAAGTTTTACATTTTACCAAATAATAAAACGGAACCACAAAGGAGGACAACATGGCTTCAAGCTATCAGAAGAGAGCTTTTAGCTTTGCACAGAAACAAGCAATATAAATGTCCTTCAGAGGGCTATATTTTATTTTATGCTTGGAGTACATTTCAGAGCCAGCACTTTTTTTTTTATTTTTTTTTTACATATACCGTACTCAATAAAGAACTTTAATTAGTACTTCTACTTTTACCAGACTTTTGTACACAAGTATCTGTACTTCTACTTAGGTAACGTTACTGAATGTGTACTTTTATACGTGTTGTGAGGAAATCTACACAAATTACAAATGTAGTACAAAGTTCACTAGCGTTTAAACAATTAATCTAATATTCCTGATACCCCTGACATGGCCATTTTGTCCTCCTTTGTGGTTCCGTTTTATTATTTGGTAAAATGTAAAACTTTAATTGGTGATTTCTTTGTTTATTTGCGGTGCAAAAGGGCACACAGCAACTCTTCGGCATTGTTGCTAATGGCAGAGACCGGTTTGTTTTCCCCCTCGGCTTTAACCGTATGTGACGTTTGTGGGCGTTCCCGTCATTACCGACTGTATCTGTAAAAGAACACTGGGAGTAAAATAATTTTACAGAACTCAGTTTTCTACTGGGTTACAATCTGGAAAGGAGTAAGCAGCCAAATCAGCAGCCAAACTACATAACTAACATTAACTTTTTGCTATTTTTAGAACACCAGCATGCACCTGTCCCTTTCACCTCAGTGTCACACAGTATCTTTCCTTCATATCTCTCCCTCTGTGCCTCTCCTTCAGCTCTTCTGCACCCAACTTGGGAGGCTTGCCTTACAGTTTTAAGGTTACACCTTATTAGAAAAGCAAAGTCCATAGGTGAGTTGAGGGATGCTGCCAGTTCAGACATAGCCTATTGTTAATAACAGCAGGACAGACAGGAGGAGTGTTGATCATTCATAGCTGATGTAAGGACTGATTGCCTTTTCTGTTGAGCGTGATTCTGTCAAAGTATAGTTTAAGGAAATGCAGCAAGCCTAACCTTATTTTGGTTAATGAGCAGATGGGTAGTGATGTTGTTTACCCTACTTGCCATAGTGTGCCAGACACAGATAAAAACTGAAGGCTCAACACTGACCAACAGCTGACTGTCAGCTTGGTTTGCCAGGGCCTTAAGACCCACTGCTGCCACTGGCTCCTACCTGCCTTTTCACCATGACTCATGTACTGTAATTATTGACCAGGGAGCCTGTGGATCAACAGCTTGCACTGATCAGGTCTACATGGACACAAGTGCATCATGGGACAACCACAGTGTCTGTGCAGTATGTGTGTATAGGTTAGTAGCCAATCACCATCTGAGCACAACCGTGGGACATCACACTCAGCCTCACAAACGCAGACACAAACACACACACACACTTTAATGAGTGTGTTTCCACTCAACACTGATTTTTTTTTCCCCACAGTGTTTCCACAGGTTGATTTTTCCGTGTACACACACACACACACTCATGCAAACAAACACCTGAAATCACCAGGTAGAATGAAAAGAGAAATTACAAAACAAATAAACAAATCTTTAGTTTTTTAATTCAAATAAACACAAGAAGTTTGTGCTCTAAAAAAAAAAAAAAAAAAAAAAGGATCAGCACTGAATAACCTCCTAAGCCCTACGATAAGCTATTATGGCAAGGCTTAACTATACAGACCAGTGAGCAGTGATAACTAATATGTCTTTGGGGTCATCGGATGGGAACCTCCTTTCACCGGTGTTTCGTCTAGTTGGTCCCATGACACCTCCAGGAGGCTAGACGGTGATCTCTGGCGTCCCAGAGACACTCCCCTAATGCCAGGTCTCACTGCTCCCCACACTAACCGAACAACCTCCTTTACCTTACCTATACTACCACAGAGGAGGTAGACCCAGGGAAGGAAGCCTTGTTAGGCTATCACACTCCCCCGCCTTCCTCTTCCTGGATTTCCTCCTTACTTACACATGGCTTTCTCAGCCCAAACAGCACTGCCATCTTCAACCAAACCCAGGCTCCATACATGCGAGCTCCAGGCAGAAGCAATGCTGATACTAGCTTTCCTGTCACATTCACCATACTCTATTTCACACACTACATAGCATAACTACAATATAAGCTAAAGTTAAAGGAGCTAACTGGACTTACAGGATCAGCAAGCACACTCACCTTGCCGCATGGCCTCAAACAAAATGGATTCCGATAGGCCACTCCCACACTGAAATACTTCCTCTTCCTGGATTTCTCCTGACAGGAAGTGGATCTCTCCACCTGATCTCAAGGAGTTATGTGCCCTGCTTAGTAGTTCCCCCTGCTGGCCCCCAGCTGACATTATTTCTTCTGTAATAGATAAACTGGCTGCATTTAATTGCTTCATCTGACATTTCCCTCACTGTCTTCCTCAAACTCTGTCCCCGCACTCCGAGTTCCCCCAGGAGTGAGACAGTTGATCTTGCTATGAATCCCCTACACCCCACTTCCACTGGACAAATCCTAGTCTTCCCTCCTCGTTGCTCAGCTTCTGCTCCTAAGTCTGCATATCTAAGCTTTTTTCTTTCATAGGCTTCTTCCACTGAGTCTTCCCAAGGAACTGTCAGCTCAATGAAATAAACTATCTGTTGACTCACTGACCACAACACTAAGTCAGGCCTCTGCCTGGTACAGACTATTTCCTGAGGAACAACAAGCTTTCCCCCTAAATCTACTTGCATTTCCCAATCACAAGCACCTTCTAGGCGGCCACACCCTTGCCTCCTCACTAACTTATCCCTTCTGTATTTCTCTCCCTCACGGACAAACTGAATTACTAAGCTCCTATCCTTAACACCTTCTGAATTCACCTGTCTTCGTTTCCCTTCGATGCCTGCAGCTAAACATTTCAACACCTGATTATGTCGCCATGTATATCGGCCTTGTGACAAGCTAACTTTACAGCCTGACAAAATATGCTTTATAGTTGCAGTACGTGAACACAATGGGCACGATGGGTCCTCATTTACCCACAGTTTTAGGTTCTGGGGGGTTGGTAAGACATCGTATGTAGCCCCTACCAGGAATCTAATACGATTCTCCTCCATACTCCACAGGTCCCTCCAACTAAGCTTCCTCTTCTCTACACTTTCCCAATTCAACCACTGTCCCTGTTTAGCCTGGGCCACTACCTTTGCACCCCTTAATATCTCCTCCTGTCTACGTATCTGTTCCACAACCAGCTTTCTTTTATCTTTGAGGCCTGCTGTATTCCATACCGGTTTACCTGAGCCAAGCCCCAGGCCTCCCCGGCCTAACTGAACATTACCTACAATCTCTGCATGTCTAAGAGCTGTCTCTGCCTCCTGAACTGCCGATCTTGGGTTCCACTTCCTCCCCTTGGTTGGATTTGGAACCACACTCCTAACTACCACGTCCTTACTCCCAGATAACAAGAGCTCTGTCCTGACCTTGGTACATTTAAATTCCTCTGTTAAACTAGATACTGGCAGCTGAAGTATCCCTTTTCCATACAATGCAACACTACTTAGGCACCTAGGAGCGCCCAACCACTTCCTAATGTAGGAGCTAACCGACCTTTCAATTCTCTCCACAACAGATATTGGAATTTCATAAATTGACAGTGGCCACATTAACCTATGATATAGCCCAAATTGCAAACACCACAACTTCAACTTTCCTGGAAGTTCTGATTTATCTATTCTATCCAATCCTTCAGCCACATCTTTTCTAAATTTCACCACCTGTTCCTTATCATTCAACTCTACATTGTACAACCTACTTAAGCTCTTTACTGACTTTTCCCTAATTGTTGGGATGTCCTCATCATCTATGACAAACTTCCTATCACTTAACTTCCCTCTACATATCGCGATGCTTCTAGATTTACTAGGCTTGATTTTCATGCTGGCCCACTTGAGGTTCTTATTTACCTTCTCTAGTAGCCTCTTTGTACATGGCATTGTTGTGGTCACCAGTGTCATGTCATCCATGTAAGCCCTAACTGGTGGAAGATGCAACCCATTCTGCTGTCTCTCCCCACCTACCACCCACTTAGAAGCCCTGATGATTACTTCCATTGCCATAATAAATGCTAATGGAGAAATTGTACACCCTGCCATGATGCCTATTTCTAGCCTCTGCCAACCTGTTGTGAAACCTGCTGTACTTAGACACAACCTAATATCCTGAAAATATGCTTTCACTAAGTTAACAACTACCTGTGGCACTCTGAAGTAGTCAAACGCATTCCAAATGAGGCTGTGCGGTACTGAACCAAACGCATTTGCAAGATCTAAAAATATTACATGTAGGTCCCTTTTGTTAATCTTCACTGCCTGAATCTGGTGCCAGATCATGCTAGTATGCTCTAAACACCCTGAAAAACCTGGTATTCCTGCCTTCTGCACCATGGTATCTATTAAGCTATTCCTTTCTAAGTAGCTAGCTAGTCTCTGCGCTACTACACTAAAGAAAATCTTCCCCTCCACATTCAAGAGAGAAATCATCCGGAACTGGCTAAGGTCCACAGACTCCTTCTCCTTAGGAATGAGGACACCCCCTGCCCTACGCCATGCTCTTGGGATAATTTGTTTCTCCCAAACTATTCTTAGTTGTTTCCACAAAAATTTAAGGGTATCAGGCGCACTTTTATAAACCCGGTAGGGGACTCCATTAGGCCCTGGGGCCGAAGAAGCCTTTGTACGCCTGACCACCTCCTGAACTTCCTTCCACCTAGCTGGCCTGACATCCATCTCATGCTCTATCCCTCCTAATGGAGGGATATCCGGTGGGAAACCTACTATCCTATTCTTCTCCAAATCTGAATATGTGTTTCTCAAATATTCTTCAACCTCTAACCTTTCTGCTTTAAGCTGCCCTCCCTTTTCCTGGCTGAACAATCCTTTAACAAACTTAAAAGGGTCCCTGAAAAAACTTGTCCTAGCATATTCCTTCTTCCTCCTCTTTTTCCTGAGATGCTCTGCCCTTCTAAGAACTGCTAGCCTGCTTCTCAACTCCTCTTGCAACACCTTAATTCCCTCCCTTTCTTCTTCTGTAGCCTTTTTCCACTGCTTTCTTAACTGTCTCCTTTCCTTGACTAACTTCTCTTTTTTTCTCTGCCACCTAGACTTACCTGACTGTACCCTCTCACTCCTCTTTCTCTCATGCACCACAAACCTGTCTACACCATATGAATACATTATATCTCCCATCTTTTCTAACCTTTCTATTGCATTTCCTCCAAGCCTACTCAAGATTACTGACAAATCTCTATTAACTATCTCCCATTCTTTACTGTCATTTGCTCTAGGCCATCTAACTCTAACCTTTTGCTCCATGGTTCTCTCTCTGGCTAGCATACTGGCCTCAGTGTCACCTGCATCCTCTCTTACTACCCCCTCCTCTTCAGTGGCAGCGTTACTGATATCCTGCGAACTGTGGTTTTCTACCTGCCGCTGGACTTCATTCGACTGACTCGACTGACTTCTTAGGAAGTACTGATCAATGCGGCTACTCTGCCCTTTCTTTGCCACACACTTCTTCTTTCCCTGATGAGTTCTGAGGCCTTTCACTGATGTTACTTTCTGCCAGCCGCAAGGACAAACCTGAAGCATCTTGTTCTCAACTGTGCTACTTTTATCCTCTACAGATGCGCTCACCTTGCCCTGAGTGCTGCTAATTCTAGCACTGGTGGATAGGTCCGTGCCCCTATCCTTCACTGAGTCACAGATCCAAGTCATAGTTGTGTCCGTTCCAATGTCTGTTACCGTGTAATCCACCTGTGAGTCATCTTCCACCCCTGCTCTCGCTGACTCTTGGGGTATTTTTCCTATGTTGGCTGTAGCTAATTTTGGTTGTAATAAGGCTGCTAGGCCTCACCACTGCTACCATGGGTTGCTAACCCATGCCAGCACCGTTGGGGTCTTTTCCCTCCTGTCAGCTGTCTTTCCAAGCGGTCACATGGTCTTTATATTAATTATGTGAAATGTTTTCAATATGATAGAATAAATATTTACTTTGCTTTTCACTGTTATTTTGATCCTCACCTTATTAAACTCTACAACACCATAGTGAATTTATGTTTCATAACACACACACAGGTGTTTTGTCTAAAAGTATCTGGCCTTTTCCTGCAGATCATTCTGATGTGCCACAGCTAGTTTCTATATCCACAAAAAGCCATGAGCCAAGCAATGTTTGTCATTCTGCATTTATTTTTTTGTAACTCAGGTTTGGTCTCTGGTGAGGACGAAGGTGAGTCAGCATTTATTTTAGGTCAGTTTACTGTGACAAATCTTTCTCTATAAGTAGGGTTGGGGTCTTGCAGCATTTGATCAAATCTGAATCTAACACTGAATCTGCTTATGGAATCCATTTCCTTTCAAATCCATTAATGAATGTAAGGTTTAGAAACATTTGCAAGTTACAAAAATTGAGTGTCTAAAATTCGAATATCTGTCATCGCTGAAGGCACAAATGCTGCTGTTTTCAGTAATAGCCAAATAATGTCCACAGCCTATAGTTACAATCTGAAAATAAAATGTTAGAAAGAAAAAGTGAGATGTTGATCAAATATATCTGATTCATTAAAAAAACAAGTGTAACCTAATTACTATTAGGTTGATACAGTAGCATGCAAAAGTTTGGGCACCGCTGGTCAAAGTTTTGTTTACTATGAGTAGTTATTTAAGTTGAAGATGACCTGATTTCTGAAAGGCATGAACTTAAAGATGACACATTTCTTAAATATTCTAAGCAAGATTGCTATTTTTTTTATTTCAATCTTTTATCGTTTCAAAATAACAAAAATGGAGAAGGACCTGAAGCAAAAGTTTGGGCACCATGCATGGTCAGTTAGTAGCGCGCCCCTTGTCAACTATCACAGCTCCTGAATGCTTTTTCTATCCAGCTAAGAGTCTTTCGATTCTTGTTTGGGGGATTTTCACCCATTCTTCCTGCAAAAGGCTTCTAGCTCTGTGAGATTCTTGGGCCGTCTTGCATGCACTGTTTACACAGATTTTTAATGATGTTTAGGTCAGGGGAATGTGAGGGTCATTGCAAAACCTTCAGCTTGCTCCTCTTTAGTTAGTCCATTGTGGATTTTGAGGTGTGTTTAGGATCATTGTCCTGTTGTAGAAGCAATCCTCCTTTCATCTTCAGCTTTTTTACAGATGGTGTGGTGTTTGCTTCCAGAATTTGCTGGAAAATTAATTCAGAATCCATTCTGCCCTCTACCTGTGAAATGAACAGGTAACAGGTGAAATGAAAAAGCCCAAAGCGTCATCGATCCACCCTTGTGTTTAACATTGGACAGGTGTTCTTTTTTGGAAATTCTGCACCCTTTTTTCTCCAAACATACTTTGTTCATTGGGTCCAAAAAATTCTGTTTTAACTGTATTTTGACAGGACTTGTTTCCAAAAAGCATCAGGGTTGTTTAGATGTGCAAACTTCTGACACTGAATTTTGTGGTGGGGACATAGGAAAGGTTTTCATCTCATGACTCTTTCATGAAGGTCATATCTGTACAGGTGTCGCTGCACAGTAGAACAGTGCACCACCACTCCAGAGTCTGCTAAATCTTTCTGCAGGTCTTTTGTAGTCAAACAGGGGTTTTGATTTGCCTTTCTAGCAATCATAGGAGCAGCTCTCTAAGAACATGTTCTTAGTCTTCCCAACCTCAACTTGACCACCACAGTTCCTGTTAACTGCCATTTCTTAATTACATGAGGAACTGAGGAAGCTACCTGAAAACACTTTGCTTTCTTCTAATAGCCTTTTTCTGCTTTGTGGGCATCCGTTATTTTAGTTTTTAGGGTCAAAACTGCGGCGGCATCCACTGCATGTAATCCTCTTAGTCTAACAAATACGTTTAAGACCCTGACATTAGTCAAGAATCACTGTTATGCATGGCTGCAAGTCTCCGTGGGAACAAGTACACCAGCTCCTCCACTACAATCAATCAATCAATTCAATCAATTTTATTTATAAAGCCCAATATCACAAATCACAATTTGCCTCACAGGGCTTTACAACATACGACATCCCTCTGTCCTTAGGACCCTCGCAGCAGATAAGGAAAAAGTCCCCCCAAAAAAACCTTTAATCTATCTATTGCAATCTATCTATTGCATGTCTGTCCAAGATGGACAGACATGCAATAGATGTCGTACAGAACAGATCAACATGATAAATTAACAGTAATCCATATGACACAATGAGACAGAAAGAGAGACAGAGAGAGAGAGACAGAGACAGAGACAGATGCAGGACAGACGGTAATGACAGTAGGAGTAATAGGAGGTCCCCCGGCAGACTAGGCCTAAGTCAGCCTAACTAGGTGCTGGTACAAGGCAAGCCTGAGCCGGCCCTAACTATAAGCTTTATCAAAGAGGAAAGTCTTAAGTCTAGTCTTAAATGTGGAGACGGTGTCAGCCTCCCGGACAGCAACAGGAAGAAGATTCCACAGGAGAGGAGCCTGATAGCTGAAGGCAAGGCAAGGCAATTTTATTTATATAGCACCATTCATACACAAGGCAATTCAATGTGCTTTACAAGAGAAATACATTAAAATAAAACATTAAAGGAACAATAAAATTGTGTTTGAGATCATTAAAAACAAAAGCTAAAAGCAAGACAATAAATAGTTAAAAACAGCAGAAAATGCATTTAAAAAGCAAACATAAAGCAAAAGCAACAGCAGACAAATATAAAAACAATAGCTACAGATTATCCTAACAATAAGTTACATATCTAGTTCACTGGTAAGCTGCAGCAAATAGTAATGTTTTAAGCCCTGATTTAAATGAGCTGACAGTTTCAGCCGACCTCAGATATTCTGGAAGTTTGTTCCACAGGCGGGGAGCATAGAAACTAAAGGCTGCTTCACCTTGTTTGGTTTTAATCCTGGGAACACTGAGTAAACCTGTTCCAGATGATCTGAGGGGTCTGGGTGCTTCATAACGTACAAGTAAATATAGAGATGTATTTAGGCCCGAGACCATTTAGTGCTTTATAGACAAGTAACAAGATTTTAAAGTCTATCCTTTGACACACAGGAAGCCAGTGCAGTGACTTAAGCACTGGTGTAATGTGCTCCACTCTCTTGGTGTTGGTGAGGACTCTGGCAGCAGCGTTCTGGACAAGCTGCAGTTGTCTGATTGATTTTTTACTCAGGCCTGTGAAGACACCGTTACAATAGTCCAGCCTGCTGAAAATGAAAGCATGAACAAGTTTTTCTGTATCTTGTGTAGACATAAATTCTTTTATTCTTGCTATGTTTTTAAGGTGGTAGTAGGCTGATTTAGTAATTGTCTTAATGTGACTATTGAAATATAGGTCTGAGACCAGAACTACACCAAGATTTCTGGCTTGATTTGTAGGTTTTAGTGTCATGGCGTCAAGGTGAGCACTGACTATTGATCTTTGTTCTTTGGGGCCAAAAACAACTATCTCAGTTTTGTCTGTGTTTAGTTGTAGAAAATTCTGGCACATCTACGTGTTGATTTCGTCAATGCACTTATTTAGCAGATGTAGGGGACTGTAGTCATCTGGTGACACTGTTATGTAAAGTTGTGTGTCATCTGCATAAGTATGGTAGGAGATGTTATGATATTCCATAATCTGAGCAAGAGGGAGCATATAGATGTTGAACATAAGAGGCCCAAGAATGGACCCTTGAGGAACTCCACATGTAATTTTTGTTCACACAGATTCATAATTGCCAAGTGACACAAAGAAATCCCTGTCTTGTAAATAAGATTTAAACCAATTTAGCACAGTGCCAGAAAGTCCCACAAACTTTTCTCGTCTGTCGAGCAGTATCTTATGGTCAACTGTGTCGAATGTAGCACTGAGGTCTAGTAATACCAGAACCGAAATCTTTGATGCATCACTGCTCAGATGAATGTCATTTAAAACTTTAACAAGTGCAGTCTCAGTACTGTGATGTGCTCGGACCTTAGGGACCACGAGTAACCCTGCATTCTCAGAGCTGAGATGTGCGAATCGTGGGTGTACCAGACCAACCGGGTTCCAGTTCACCCATGGCAACATCCAAACTGCTAAGGGAGAGACACTTCAGTTGGAGAGAGAGGGAAAAGTTGACAGTTCACACCAGTCTTTTGGCGAGAAAGTCAGGGGATAAATCCAGCGCTATCACCATCAAGATGATAGCGCATGATGACGGAGACTGCATGGAGATCCTGCAAACAGCCTGGGATTGGGCTCTGCGTCATTACAATCAATCAATCAACCAGTCAAACTTTATTTGTATAGCACTTTTCATACATTAAAAATGCAGCACAAAGTGCTTCACAGAATAAAAACAAACAAAAATACTACATACATATTGAAAACTCGCCCCTCCCACCCCCACATATAAACACACACACACACACACTCTGAATGCAGCCTCCCGGTGGGTTTTTGTTCTGACTTTTGGAACAATTAAAGGGAAATTTCGGTTTATTTCAACCTGTCTCCTATCGTCCTAAATTTGTTTCAAGTGACTAGTGACATAGAAATAATAGTTAGCATGTTAGCCGTAAGCCTAGATACAGCCGTAGCGTCAGACCTGTTAAAACGTAAGTGAACGGGCATCCCTTCAAGTGCAAAGTTAGTCCACTAAACAAGCTTTTTTTCCACAAAGACCGCCTCATATCGTTAGGATAAATGTCAGAGAGCATATAGAAAACGACATGTAAACGTGTTGTCTTACAACCTTACCAGTTTTTAATAATTCAATTATACCAATAAGTATCTTTGACCATTGACCTATTGAGCTGTCATGGGATGTAGGTTCTAAGTCAACATGTAAACGATAGAGACTTAAAGCATCTCTCCTTAATGATAAAGAGTTTATTACCTTTGTCACAACAGAACCTAAATTTTATTTAGACACCAATACCTCTCCAGAAACATCTCCACTTACCTTGTGGGATTGCGCAAAAGGCTACTTTTTTGATACTTTTTATTTAGTGATTTTAGAAGGTCATAAACATATATAGCAACATAAACATAGATGCTGTTATATGTGCAAATAAGGAAGAAAAGAAAAGGAAATAAGAAAGAAGTCAAAGAAGAATAAAAAAAAGAATATAAAGGTAAAGATAGATATGTACATACATTTACATATAACTGTATATTCACTTACACATATACATGCATACATATCTACATTCAAATATTTCTTTCAGCTTATATTTGGAGAGAGGTTCTGGGGGACTCATTCATCTTAAACTTCAAACAAAAAGATAACTCCCATCTCCTCTCCAAAACTTTCCATTTGTTTGTATTTAGTTGATTGGTTGATTGGGCCTGGCGTTGCATTCTACATCATCTCTGTTCTTAAGATTTTATTATATTTACTCTCTTCACTATTTGTTTCTGACCCCAAATTAATTTTCAATAATTTCAGTACTCAAAAGCTCATGTATACAGTCACCGCTTCCCCTCACATACATACATGTACCAACACACACGCGTATCGACACTCTCACCACTCTATAGTCTATTTTTCTGTTTTTCATATTACATCAGTCTTTTTGATCCTTTCCCATTTTGACTCAAAAACATCACCTAAATTCCTTATCCTATGTGTTATTCTTTCCATAATATAAATTACATTGATTGTTTCCTTCCATTTTATTATTTGTGGTGCCACCAGATTCAGATTCAAAACTCCCTCCAAACTAAGGAGTTTGTCGTTTTCCATGTATTTGTACACATATCTGTCCAGTCTTCCTCTGTTATATTTATATGTATTTTTTTTTCTAATTAGTCAAAGCTTTTAGTCTGCCACCCTTTTCTCCACCTTTGATAATTCTGTATATTTGTCCCAGTATGGTCTTACTATTAAATTTGTTGTGTGTGTTAATTATGTATGTATGTAATTAAAGGATGTATGTCATTTAAGGTTTTATTATGTCCCATTGTTTTTATCAAGTAGCTTCATACCTGTAGATATTTATAGAACTGTGAGTTTGGAAGGTTAAACATTTTTGAAAGATTCTCAAATGTGTCTACCCCTTTATTTGTGATCATCTGGCTAAATCTAATCAATCCTTTATCAGCCCATATTCTAAATGAGTCATCTATCATGCTAGGTTTAAAATCTCTGTCTGTTGTAATTTCTCTCAGACAGACCAAGTCTTTTTGGAGTTGTTTTGTTGTCTTATAGGGTTTTTTTTATACAAATATTATCTATTTTACCAACAGTTGTATTGTTTACTTTGGTAAATACAAGTTAATTCAAAGGTTTCTCCATTTGTAAGATTTCCATTTTTCTCCATTTTGCTATATAGTTATTATTCATCCAGGCTAGGATTGATTTTATTTGAGCAGCTATGTAATAGTTTGATAAATGTGGCAATGCCAATCCTCCAGATCATTTTTTTTTTTAATTGTCTTTAGTTTAAGCCGGGCTTTTCTTCCTCTCCAGATAAAAGTACTTGATAATTTATCCCATTTATTAAAATTATTTTGAGGAATAACTATTAGTATGTTCTGAAATAGAAAGACAAATCTTGGCAAGACATTCATTTTAATTGTTTCAATTCTCTCTTTAATAGATAATGGTATAATTAACCATCTCTGCAGGTCTTGTTTAAGGTTCTTTTCAAGTGTTCCAAAACTGTACTCTAGTAATTCATGTAAATCTTTGGGGATAATGACTCCTGGGTATTGTAGTTTGTTTTGTTCCCATCTGAGCTTATATTTTAGTTGATTATCTTGAGATATTGGTTGGCCTATTACCATTGCCTCTGATTTAATTGTATTTAATTTATATCCAGATAAGTTGCTGTATTGCTTAATTTCATCCATCACTTCAGGAAGTGATTGATTTACATTAGTTAAATAAAGGATTACATCGTCTGCATACATTGCTATTTTGTGTTCATCATTTCCAATCTGTATTCCTTGTACATTATTATTAGGGGCCAAGCCCAGAGGCAGAGGACTCCTCACAGAGGAGTCCTCGCCTATTGTTTTTGCTGCGTTTATTCTTTATTCCGCCGACTCTTTGAGCTGGAATTTGACCCCCTAAACATGCTCAAAAACTCACCAAAATTGGCACGCATGTCAGGACTGGCGAAAAAATTTTAGAAAATCAAAAAATTAACCCCTAAAATGCCAAAATGGGCTCTCTAGCGCCACCTAGGCGCACTAAAATGGCCACTGCAGCCCGTAGGAATGTCGTAGAAACCCCTGACCTAAATCCAACAGGAAGTGAGATATTTGCCCTTTCAAAGGAAGATTTCGCCTCAAACATGCTCTTCTTCAAAAATCATCTTCTCCTACACCGTTTATTATATCAGCTTCAAACACACACACATGCCAGGCCAACTCCTGCCAGATCTTGGGCTCTAGTTTTGCAGACCGGGCAAGGCGGGGGCGCAGCGCACCTGCGCTTCGCCAACTGGGTGTGGCCAGGCGGATTTTGCAAGTTTGTCCCACCTCCGTCCCTCATACCTGCGCAAGTCGGAAAGAGGGAGGAGAGAAGGTGTGGAGTGGGTTTTACACACATCACACCAATCAAATGAGCCCCTCTCCTCGCCCTTAAATGTGCCGCGTGAAGGTGTAATGAGAGTTTACTTAATTCACCGTGGCAGAAGAGAGCGGCAGCATCAGACAGCCAAACTTCTCCCAGGAGGAAACTGATGTTTTGGTCCAGGAGGTCTGCTCGCAGTGTCCAAATATACGGAACTGCGAGCAGACCTCCACGGGCTGATGATGCAAAGGTAGCCTGAGAGGAGGTCACCACAACTGTAAATCAATGTTGCGTTTCTCTCGTGCGTGTGCGCTCTCTCTTTCTCTCTTGCAGTCTCACTCTGTTTCTTTTCTTTTGACTTTTCTAAGATGACAGATGCTGAATATATACTCCCTATCTGATGCTGTGGCTGTTTGTGGTTGGCTGAGAGGGATGTGAACTCATTAGTTTGCAGCTGTGTTATCAAATCAGGTTGGGTTTCCATTACGCGTGCCAAACGTGCCAAACGGTGCCAATCCCCTTTGATCTGACATCAGATGTGACGGGACAGTCGATATAGAGATACATGTATGTGCTGATTGCAGATAGTTGCATTGAATAGTGTTTTTTGGGTATTTATTGCATTATTAATGTGCCTGATATTCTGGAAACCTGCCTGTGAGGTTTTGGTGACATGTGCGCACTGTCTGCCGGTCAGCCAAACTTCGGCTTACACCGGCTGCGCTTCCCCTGCGCTGACAGTAGACCTGGTTTCAGCTGGTGAGCTTTTAGCGCACCTTCGGCGAAGCCTTTTGGCACGAAACTGTCACTGCGCCAAGCTGGATCTGTCGACACCTCCCCCTGCTGTGCCGCCACACCCATCTCAGCGCACCTCGGTCTGCCAAACTACCAAACTGAGCGCGCCTCGAGTTGCACTGCTCGAAACTAGCTCTGCGTGGGGTTTGCCACCCTGCGCCGCGCCGGGAAACTAGAGCCCCTTCTGTATAACTTTGTCATTACTCGAACAGTTTGGATTTTATGGGCTCCTAAAGGTGACATGTCACAAAACGTCCAAGGTGACATGTCACAAAACGTCCTGACAATCTTCGAAAGCTGTCCCATAGGAAATGAATGGCAGCAGGGGGAGAAAGGGACCAATTTTTTGGCTTTGTCTAACCCATACAGTGTCTCCATACTTTGTGCTACAGACTCCATTCCAAGTCTCAAATGTTGCCACAGGTCTCATTTATTCACTTTTTTTTAATCTGTGCCTCTCAAAGTACCATGAGCAAATGTGGAGAAATTGTCAGTTTATAATGGGTGTGTATTGCATGGAATGCTGTGAGCTAGAGTGGAGAGGGCTCTAAAAATCGTCTAAAACTTTTGTCTTTAACTGGCTGAAATGACTGAATCCCATCTTTGTCTACAATAGTTTTTTCACTGTGGAAGGGGATGCTATTCTTGATCAGTGTCGCCACGCCACTCCTTGCAGAGTGAAAAGAGGATGAGTACACCTGAGCATTTGCCAGTCGTTCTAATTTCTTATGTTCCTCTTTTGAAAGATGTGTTTCCTGAAGGAACATTACATCTCCTCCCTCTCTCTTCCTCCTTAATAAAACTTTTTTTCTTTTTATCGGGTTATTTAGGCTATTCACATTTGGTGAAGTTATTTTAATTTCCTATGTCATAATCTTTCATTTTTTAAAAAAAAATGTTAACTAGATTCATTTTTTCTTTTCTCGTGATCTTTCCAGGCCCACAAACAAAACTGACCAAGAACAAGACTAAAGAAGTAAATCTAAGATGATAAAAAAGTAAAACAAAATAACGTAAAATGGCTTCCAAAGGTGCCACCCCCTTCCTTGGGTAGCTTTGTTTGGTTTTTCATGTGTCTCCCATCACATGGATCCTAGGGTCTGTTGCTGGTTGAGACCCTTCCCTTAACGCAATGTTAAGGTTTCTGTTACAACACCTCATTATTTATAGTAGTTCCATTCAAATTGAATAAGCCAAATAAAAATAGATAAACAAATAAAAAAAAAATTCTGTAAGGTAGTTTATTAGCTACATTGTATGATCCTAAGACGGCATTTGATAAATGTAAAAACCGATATGTCTGTCTACATATATTTTCTGAAATCTTGCTCGTGGTCAAGGCAATATCAAACTAGTGTTGGATTGTTATGACAACCCCTTTATTCTTTTTTCTTTCTTTTCTCCTTCTTTTTCTTTCCCTTAATGGGAACTCAAGGGAATATCAATTAAACTAGTGCTGGTCTATTCATTTTAGAGATGGTGAGAGAGAACTAAAAACCTTTACAAACAATCATTACATTGTCCGTCTTATAGTTTGAATGAGCCCAAAAGTCTATTCAAATAAAATCTTGCCTGACATTAATTTTCAGTTGTAGGCTAAACTAAAACTATGCATGGAGTTGGGCCAGAACAAACAAAGAAAAAATAAATAAATAAAATAAAGAATAAAAAGAAAAAAGAAAAAAACCCAAACAAAGAAACTCACTTATAATATTTTTGTCTTACTTAAATTATAATTAAAGCAATTTTCAAGTTTTCTCACTTATCTCTCATCCTTGTAGGTTAAACTTAATGCATCTCCACGTATGAATCTGAGTCTTTTACACCATTGCCACAATAAACTTTAGCAATCTTAACTTGGACAGTCTGTAGTTTATCTCATTTATTTCAACCCAGATAAATCCCACGATCAAAGGAGTATCCTACCTCCCCGTAGTACAGTCCATTTAACTAATTTAACCCACTGTGCACGCTCCTCTCCGCCTCGCGTCTTCGCTGCTGTCCCCCCTTGGATGTCTGCCTCTTCCACAAATCACCGTCCCGCAGCTTCTCCTCTAAGTCCATCAGGTAAGATCTTGGGATCTGTATGTCAAAGGCCTTTGCTGCTTCATAAGCATCATCATATATGTCTGTTTGGTCTTCTCCAAACACCTTTAATTTCGCAGGGTAGATGATGTCGGATTTCACCTGTCTTTCCTGCAGGTGTTTTTGGATTGGGCGCAGTCTGTGTGTTTCCTGTTGTACTTTCGTGGTAAAGTCCTGGTCAAAGTAGATTCTTTTATCATCAGGTAGGATCTCCTTTTTCCTCCACACCGCTTTGAGTTCTTGTTGTCTTGTGTCCCAATCCAGGAAACAAACAATAATCAAGTGTGGTCTGTCTCTGATCTCTGCGCGCTGGCTTGTAGCTGTGCGGTGCGCTTGGATGATTTTTTGCTGAACTTGTAGTTCCAATTGCTCCTTCAAGAGGTCCTCAACAAAAAGGGTCAAATCTTCTCCTTCGGTTCCTTCCTTCACGTTGTATATCCTAATATTATTTTGTCTTGATTTATTTTCCAGGTAATTGAGTTTACTGCTGGCCTCTTTCAGTTTCATCATTAGAAAGTTATTTGTCTCATGGAGCACCTCCTCTCTCTCCTCACACTGGACAATTCTTCCTTCATCTCCACCAGCCTTTCACTGGTGTCTTTTAGTTCACATTTCACCTCTTTAATTTCTTGACGCAAATCAGAGAAGGCTTGTTTTGTTTCGGTTCGAAATTCTTTTAAGTCTTTCCTGAAGTTGTCCAGTTGATTGGTAATCTTCTCTGTGAATTGTGAGACTGCTCCTGAGCGCAAATTCATTCCTTTGTGAGGATAAGCCGTTGGACCGTTCCTGTGTTCTTAGTTTGTTTTTTTCTGAGTTTACCCCTTGTTTTCATTTATAAACGTATAAACTTAAGCCGAGTTGATAAGGAGCTCAAGCCTCACACTGCCATCACCTGCGTGCTTCCGGCAGAAGTCCAAAAGAAGGGCTACCTTAGGGGCGTATTATTTCATTTGCAAGTGCCAAAATGAAAAAAAGGAAGCTGGACTACAAGAACTGGAATACATAATTAGAAATTTAGAACAAAAACACAAACAATTCCCAAACCCCACTCTTCTAGGTAATCTCCAACATGCCCGTAGAGAGTATAAAAGCCTGAATGCTGAAAAAAATTGAAGGCAGTTTACAGTTCACTAATCAGAGATATTATGAGCATGGTAATAGAGCCAGTAGACTATTAGCATTCAGATTACAGAAACAATGATCATTAAATATAGTACATAAGTTAAAATGTTCCAAGTCAACTAACCCTCTCACAAAGCCAAATGAAATTGCTTAAACGGAAATTTCGGGTTATTTCAACCTGTCTCCTATCATCCTAAATTTGTTTCAAGTGACTAGTGACATAAAAATAATAGTTAGCATGTTAGCCGTTAGCATAGATACAGCCGGGGCGCATAGTAGCGTCAGACCTGTTAAAACATAAGTGAACGGGCATACTTCAAGTACAAAGTTAGTCCACTAAACAAGCTTTTTTCTACAAAGACTGCCTCATTTCATTAGGATAAATGCTCTAGATAAAGCTCAGCTGGATACTAACGTTACTCCAGGTGGAGGTGTCTCGTCCTCAGTCACATCCAGACCTTGAAAATAAGACTGCAACCGGTCCCATTCCTTGCAACAGAGGCATTCCTCTTCTGTGGGCATTGGGGCACAGCATTCACAGGTACACCACCAATCTCCAGAGCTACGCAGCCTTGCAGCAGCCATTCCTCCTCTCTCATCCTCTACCTGTTGTGCCTCTCTTTCTCTCCTCCTCCGTTCTTCAATTTCACGAAGCTCTTCGTCAGTGCATTCTGGCTCAAATAAATAAGGGCGGCCATCAAACTCTGCAAAATCAAATTGCTCCTCCACAAAGTCGAAGTCTGGCAAAAAGTCAGCCATTATTCTATAAATCTTTCATAAAATAAATGAATGAACTTTTCAGGCTACTGTCCGGTTCTGCCTTCCAGCTGTTGCTGCTTGTTCTCGCAAGATTTCAGGCACGGTATGAGATCGCTGCTTGTTCTCGCAATATTTCGGCCGCGCTTTGGAAAGCAGAGCTAAATGGTAAACAGAAGAGCTCCGTGAAATTGAAGAACGGAGGAGGAGAGAGAGAGGCGTCTGTATATAATAAATTAACTGAATTAAGAGAGACAATGGCAAAAGACCTACATGTACACATTAAGGAGTGGGAGATAAAAGAAATAATTTCCACATTAAAAAATAATAAATGTCAGGGACCTGAGGGTTTCATTAATGAATTGTATGAATACTTTAAAGACCTTCTACAAAAAGCAAACCACCATGCTCTGCAATTGCACACATTGGCGCCGTCTTGGAGAGAAGCCACTGTAGTAGTAATACACAAGGAACGTAAAGACCCTACTGAATGTCAATCGTATTGGCCCATTTCCTTGCTGAACAGCGACCTACCCATATTAATAGCTATCTTGGCTAAGAGAGTAAATAAGATAACCGCTCAGATTATAAATCCAGACCAAACAGGCTTTATATCTGGGAGATTTTATGGAGACAATCATTGCAGAGTATTAAATATAATGAGTCATTCAAAATCCAAGGGAGAGGAAGCGTTGTTTTTATCCCTAGATGCATCCAAAGCCTTTGATTGAATGTCCTGGCAGTATTCATTTCAGACTCTTAAACGGTTTAAATTTGGCTCCAATTTCATAAAATGGATACAAATATTGTATTTAAACCCATCGACTTCAGTGAAGGTGAACGGTCACAGATCGAAGAGTTCTGTACTGGAATGGGGCTGTAGACAGGGATGCCCCCTTGTCACCCTCTTGTTCTCTGGCTCTGGAACCCAAGTCCTTGAGAGGGGTTGCTCCAGGTGAGAGGCGGAGGGCCGGGGTGGGCTTTCTGATAGCCCCCAGACTCTCTGCCTGTATGTTGGGGTTCACTCCGGTAGACGAAAGGGTTGCTTCCCTGCGCCTTCAGGTCGGGGAACGGGTCCTGACTGTTGTCTGCGCTTATGCGCTGAACAGCAGTTCAGAGTACCCACCCTTTTTGGAGTCCCTGGGACGGGTGCTGGACAGTGCCCCGACCGGGGACTCCATTGTTCTGCTGGGGGACTTCGACGTTCACGTGGGCAATGACAGCAGGACCTGGAGGGGTGTGATTGGGAGGAACGGCCTGCCTGATCTGAACCCGAGTGGTGTTCAGTTATTGGACTTCTGTGCGGGTCGCAGTTTGGCCATAACTAACACTATGTTTGAGCATAAGGATGTCCATCGGTGCACGTGGCACCAGGACAGCCTAGGTTGCAGGTCAATGATTGACTTTGTAGTCGTATCATTTGACCTGCGGCCATATGTTCTGGACACTCGGGTGAAGAGAGGAGCAGAGCTGTCAACTGATCACCTCCTGGTGGTGAGTTGGATCAGATGGCAGGGGAGGACGCCGCGCAGACCTGGCAGGCCCAAACGAGCAGTGAGGGTCTGCTGGGAATGCCTGGAGGAAGAACCGGTCAAGATGATCTTCAACTCCCACCTCTGGGAGAGTTTTGACCGCGTCCCGAGGGCAGAGGGGGACATTGAGTCTGAATGGGCCTTGATCCACTCTGCTATTGTTGAGGCTGGGGCCAGTCGTGACGGTAATCCCTGAACCCGCTGGTGGACACCAGAGGTGAGGGGAGCCGTCAGGCTGAAGAAGGAGGCCTACAGGGCTTGGTTGGTCTGTGGGTCTCCGGAAGCAGCTGGTGGGTATCAGCGGGCCAAGCGGAGCGCAGCAGCGGCAGTCGCGAAGGCAAAAACTCGGGCGTGGGAGGAGTTCGGTGAGGCCATGGAGAAGGACTATCGATCGGCTCCAAAGAGGTTCTGGCAAACCGTCCGGCACCTCAGGGGGCGAAGGCGGCAACTTGTTCACATTTTTCACAGTGGGGGCGGGGAGCTGCTGACGTCAACTGGGGACATTGTCGGGCGGTGGATGGAATACTTTGAGGAGCTCCTCAATCCCACAAACACGTATTCCAGTGAGGAAACAGAGCCAGGGGTCTCGGGGCCAGGTCGTCCAATTTCTGGGGCAGAAGTCGCCGAGGTAGTGAAACAACTCCACAGCGGCGGAGCCCCGGGGTTGGATGAGATTTGCCCTGGATATCTCAAGGCTCTGGATGTTGTAGGGCTGTCTTGGCTGACACGCCTCTGGAACATTGCGTGGACACTGGGGGCAGTGCCTCTGGAGTGGCAGACTGGGGTGGTGGTCCCCATCTTCAAGAAAGGGGACCAGAGGGTGTGTTCCAATTACAGGGGGATCACACTCCTCAGCCTACCCGGTAAGGTCTACTCCAGGGTGCTGGAGAAGAGGGTCCGGTCGATAGTTGAACCTCAGATTGAGAAGGAGCAATGTGGTTTTCGTCCCGGACGCGGAACCATGGACCAGCTCTTCACCCTCGCCAGGGTGCTGAAGGGGGCATGGGAGTTTGCCCAACCAGTCCACATGTGTTTTGTGGATTTGGAGAAGGCTTACGGCCGTGTTCCCAGGGGCATCCTGTGGGGGATGCTCCAGGAGTATGGGGTTGGTGGTCCCTTGCTAAGGGCCATCCAGTCCCTGTACCAAAGGAGCGCGAGTCTGGTTTGCGTCACCAGCAGTAAGTCGGACCCGTTCCCGGTGAGAGTTGGACTCTGCCAGGGCTGCCCTTTGTCACCGGTTCTGTTTATAACTTTCATGGACAGAATTTCTAGGTGCAGCCGAGTGGCGGAGGGTGTCAGGTTCGATGACAGGAGGATCTCGTCTCTGCTTTTTGCGGATGACATGGTCCTCCTAGCCCCATCGAACAGTGACCTCCAGCTCTTGCTGGGACGGTTCACAGCCAAGTGTGAAGCGGCTGGGATGAGAATCAGCGCCACCAAGTCTGAGGCCATGGTCCTCAGCTGGAAAAGGGTGGATTGCCCTCTCCAGGTCGGGGGGGGGGGGTCCTGCCTCAGGTGGAGGAGTTTAAGTATCTTGGGATCTTGTTCACGAGTGAGGGTAGGATGGAGCGGGAGATTGACAGGCGGATTGGAGTGGTTGTCAGCAGTGATGCAGTCGCTTAACCGGTCCGTTGTGGTGAAGAGGGAGCTTAGCCAGAAAGCGAAGCTCTTGATTTACCGGTCGATCTACATTCCAACCCTCACCCATGGTCATGAGCCCTGGGTAGTGACCGAAAGAACGAGATCATGAGTACAAGCGGCCGAAATGAGTTTCCTCCGCAGGGTGGCTGGGCTCAGCCTTAGAGATAGGGTGAGGAGCTCGGACATCCGGGAGGGACTTGGAGTAGAGCCGCTGCTCCTCCACATCGAGAGGAGCCAGTTGAGGTGGTTTGGGCATCTAGTAAGGATGCCTTCCAGACGCCTCCCTTGGGAGGTGTTTTGGGCATGTCCAACCGGGAGGAGACCTCGGGGTTGCCCCAGGACACGCTGGAGGGATTACATCGCCCGGCTGGCCTGGGAACACTTCGGGGTTCCCTCAGAAGAGCTGACGGAAGTGGTTGGGGAGAGGACTGTCTGGGCTTCTTTGCTGAGGCTGCTGCCCCCGCGACCCGGACCAGGATAAGCGGAGGATGAAGAGTACGAGTACGAGTACGAGTACGAGTACTCAAATGGGAGAGTGGACTCGAGTAACCATAAAAATCTGGAGAGCTACTCAAACTGCATTTGGCCTGCCAAAACAAATCTCATAAGTGGCAAGTACAGGCTATCTTAAGAGTTTTATTCCAGCACTTCCAGATTCAGGCTTTAAAAAATGATCTGAACATGGACTTAATTATTTACATCAAATCCTTCACAATGGAGAGCTCAAATCATTCGAACAAATAAAGGCCAAAACACACCGGCGGCGTCATATGACAGCGGCGTCATATGACAGCGGCGTCATATGACAGCGGCGTCATTGACGCGAGTCAAGTGCCGCCCCCAACACACACAAAAAGTGTCGCGCTGCAGGGCGTCAACCGGATTTCTATTGCACACTTCAGTCCGTGAGAGTTGGGAAGTACAAAATAACGTTTTTTCAAGGGCGGCGACGCTGGAAAAATAGGACAATAGCGTAAAGTGCCGCGGTGCGGCACGTCGATGCGCGTCCAGCCGCCGCCGGTGTGGGTTTGTCAATAGAAAATAATGGGGGTGGCTGTTTTGACGCGCGTTGTACGGCGCTGGTGTGTTTTGGTCCTAAGACAGTTGTTCATGTTCCTACAGTCTGATTTTTTTTAGATATTTACAATATAGACATTTTCTCACAAAGCACAAGGAATGGGAAGATCGAAATGAAGTCAGACATATCACCACACATCTGGAGCGAAATTTTTAGTGGGGCACATTTGATGACTTATTCCAATGTCTGGCAAGAGTTTAAATGGAAAGTAATGACAAGATATTTCCGGACCCCACAAGTAACAGCTAAGTGGGCTCCATCCAATTCAGACAAGCGTTGGAGAAAATGTGGCCCACAAACTGGAAACCACATTCAAATTCTGTGGTCCTGCCCCAAGTTAGGCAAAGCAGTGATCAATCAAAATATCCCTAGAGATCCAGGGGTGATTCTCCTTGGAGCAATCCCTGAAGGGTTCAAGGGGAGGGCGAAAATTTTACAATTACAAATCCTCTTAGGGGCTGCAATTACATGTATCACAATTAGATGGTTGAATCCTGAACCTCCAATGTACAACGTGGATTAATAAAATATGGGAACTGTATGAGATGGAACACATATGAATATGAATCACATATGCATTGAGGTTGCAAAGACCAAAATTCATAAAAAATGTGGAGCCCTGTAATAAGTTTGTTAATGCAGTAAGGGAGCTCTAAATTTCATATCTCCCTCTTATTCCTATCCCACTTTTATATTTTTAAGTTTACTGTTTTATTCATATCTATTTCTCTTCCCTTGCTTTTCCCTACTTTATCTCTTTTTTTCTTCTCTTTTTACTCGTATAAAACCAGGATAGATGTTACGGCAGCTGATAACTTTGTACAATGATCAAAGTACTATGTACTATGTGAATTATATAAAAACTGTATTGCTTGTATAGAATGCTGAAGTTGAAATAAAAATGAGGGGTTTTTTTTGGCACAAATGTCCATTTGGACTCAACGCTAAATTGAGTAGTTTTGGGCAGTCAAAGGTCAAGGTCACTGTGACTTTGTCTATCTCATTCTCGTGAACATGATATCTCAAGAAGGTCTCGAGGGAATTTCTTCAAATTTGGCACAAATGTCCACTTGGACTCAACAGCGAACTGATTGGATTTGGTGGTCAAAGGTCAAGGTCACTGTGACCTTGTCTGTCTCATTCTTGTGAACAAATTATCTCAAGAACACCTTAAGGGAATTTCTTTGAATTTAATTATCCACTTGGACTGAGGAATAAATTGATTAAAATTTTGTGGTCGAAGGTCAAGGTCAGCATGACCTCACAAAATATGTTTTTGACCATGGCTCAAGAATTCGTATCCTAATTATGACAAAACTTTACACATATGTCTAATAGGATAAAACAATGAAGTGGTGACATTTTATGTGCAAAAGGTCAAAGGTCAAGTTCCCTGTGACATCATAATATTCTGCATAAACACTTTTCTGGCCATTATTCAGTATCATATCTCAGGATCAGAATGGGAGACATTTGGTCAAATACTAAATTGATGGCACTAATCTTGGGTGCCCTCCTTGAAACTGTGTGTGAAGCATCCATGTTTTCACAGCCATGGATGTAAACTGTAAAAGAAACTTGACTGATGTGTGGAGGCATACAACCTCAAGGTGGTAATTTTAGTTTTTAATATAACTCTAACTTTGATGCCAGTTTACTCTTAAAATTGTAAATGTTGTTTCAGCTTTATTTTGGGCTGTATGTGAATGTTTCTAACAACAGGTATGGCATACATGAACTCTACACCCCCATTGTGTTCACTTTAATAACCACAGCTGCCAAGATGAATCATGAATCTTGGTTCCTTCCCCAATTTTCTACCAGGACATTATGTCTCTGGATTGCTACATTTATCCACAGAAAACAAACCATCATGCAAGTATCCTCCAGTCAAATTAGGACAGGAGCTGGTGTGACAGCTCCTCTTTACGATTAACTTACAAAATATAAAGTTCAGTTCACTAACAAATAATGTAGTAAAATATGACGGGAAATCTATATGCATTACCTTGCAAACTGATAGATACATTCCAGATGGGAACATCTACTTTGCTGAGTTATGGGGGCCATTATGACTGTGGAAACTGCTATAAATTTGCACGGTAATTGAGATCAGGACAAGCATTTTCATGCGAGATAGATGAACAGGGAACTGAAGGCATTCCCAGGCATGAAGTAAAAAGCCAAAATCCTGTTGGAGACAAACAATAAGGAAGGAGGGCATTGTTGTTTAACATATTTGTGGTACAAACTCAAATATTTGGTTCAAACTGTATAATTTGCTAAAAGCCCTGGAATCCAAAAGGAAACTATCAGCTTTCAGCAAACAATGCATTTCATCAACTCTAAATTACATGATTTAAGCCAAAATCCACCTAATCGGAAACACGTTTATTTGACAACAAAGCATGTTGTAGGCTAAAAGACAAGAATAAATGCTGTTCAGAGAAGTCAAATCCAACTGCCTCAGCAATGTTGACCTCTCCCAGCTGACACCCCAAATGACCAAAATGTTTGTTCTCTGTTTCACTCCAGGAAAACTCTGACCCTTTTACCTGATTTCAGAGTAATGAAAAAGTGCTTCATGCTCCCCAGGCTGGGATCTCACATCATTACCATTTAAAGTTTTTAAGGTGATGCAAATTTTCTTTCCAGCTGGAGCATAGCATTGATTCTTTTTTTCATTGCTTTGTCTTATTTTCCAGAGAGGACATTGGCAATGTACTGTTTCTTTAACAATATGCTTAAAACCAGGCTGTGGGTTTCACTCACATAGTCTTGCTTTTCTCTTTAGTCACTCAAAGTTTGAACATGAGATGATGCTTACAACAGAGGTGCCATTTTAGATCAGTCTGATGATAAATCAACAATGTCAGTTGAATTCTCAGGTGACTTCTGGCATCTTCATCTATCAAAGAATTGTACTGATATAGATTTATCTTCTGTAACACACTCCACTGCTGAGACACATGTCAGTTCTCAAGAGGCCATGCAAATGTATGATAATGATTCAGCCAGGTGCCATCATACATCATGTATCTTCTGTGGAGGTTGGCAAGCAGCTAAGCAATCAATTCAGACATCACTCAAAAATTCTGATTAAGAAAAGGATGCAAAGTTCACAGCTAAAGCCTATGCACATACAGTGTGTGTGTAAAATAGTGAATCTGTAAATGTATGCCCACTATTTTGACCAGCGTGAGGTTTTAAAAGCAGATGACACTTTCTAGACCCAAATATTAAAAATAGGTGTCACTGGGGTAGAGGTGGGAGGGACTGCTACAACGGTTACAAGGGTTACCAACGGATGTTTCTGAGGTAGCCTACTGTAGCAGCAATAGCTAACTAGGCTTACTGTGCATTCACACCAAAAGCTGCCAGAGCTGCAAAGGCGTCAAGTCTAATTCATTTTCAATGGATAGTGGCGACCAGAGGCGTTTTGAGCTGCAAAAGCGATGAGCTGCGGTATTTGGCGAATTGAGCTGCAAATGAAAGTTGAAGACTGGTTAACTTTATGCAAATTAGCTATGACGTGTTTGAGCTGCAAATGACCAGGCACCAATCAAAAAGTAGATGTCCATCGCTTGTGTGGAATCCAGAGAACATCCTCAGAAACTTTTAGTTCCTACCACACATTCGTTCCTACTTCAAACAAGCAGCAAGCTGTCAAACTGATATGATCAGCCTGAAGTAGCGCTGGAGCCTCTCCCCATCCAGCAACAGCTCCCCCGTGCTGTTCACGGCCCTGGACGATATCATGAACCCAGACCCGACGGCAGCTACATCCACACAGGTACCACATGGCAGCACAAATTACAAGAGTGTCTTCTTCCATGTTGAATCGATACATAAGTGTGGACAGGCGCACATACTTATACAATTTATTTGTTTGTTATTAGCGGGAATGCAATTCATTTGTTCTCCTCACCACCAGTTTAACTAATCGCACTGTAGGCACTTGAACCCAAACCATTGGCTGTGTTTCCCCTAGGATTACAGCTTTGGGGGGGAATAACATCTAAAAAGGCTGCTCAAATTCGGTTTGGGTTCGGCCCACTTGACATGCTGCTGTGTTGTGCTACAACGGATTCAAGCACTAGAATATGTTATTTACGTGACAACGCCTGAACGCAGCACAGGCTGTGTGTGTTAAATGTTTAATGTCAGAACTATTTAGATTTTATCCTGTTTTCATTGTCCAAATGTTAAAGTTTCTGTACTCAGGCAAATGCACAAAGTCACATTTCTGTTCTCCAGCCAGTAACCTGCTTTGCGGCTCCTTTAAATTGAGAAGCATAATCGAACATTCAGAATTTGACGTCATGAGCGACTGGAGCTGTTTTCACTGCCACAGATATTTTACCAGTGGTGCTGCTAGAACGAATTCAGCTATTTTGCAGCTCTGGCAGCTTTTGATGTGAACGTACAGTTATAGTGAAGAACTCACACTTATCTTGGAGATGAACCTTGGCTGTGAATTTGAGTCTTATTTTCCCAACCCCATCTTACTTTAAAGTCGTTGAATACCGGTGCTTGGTCAGTGGCTTCCGGCATCAGACACTGACGAAAAAAGCCATCCTTTTATGTTGGCCTGATACACCACCGGTTGTCATTATTGTGTAATGGTGCCTGGCAGTGTCAGGGGGAAATAATGTGGCGGGACAACATAATATGTTAAAGGCACGCTAAGCACCGTTGGGCGTCACTTCTGTTTACGTTCAACAATGTTATCAAACACAACGGAGCTAGCCCACCCATCCTCTGTGACTCTGTCATGAACGAGCGATAGCTGCGAGTTACCCTGGATTTACACACCTGTTCAAGGGATAGTGCACCCAACATGAAAATTCACCCATTATCTACTCACCCTCATGCCGATGGAGGATCAGGTGAAGTTTTAGAGTCCTCACAACACTTGCAGAGATCCAAGGGGAGAGGAGGTAGCAACAAAACTCCACCTAATTGAGGCTTATGGCGCCCCAGATTCAAACGTCCAAAAACACATAACTGAAACCACAAAATATCTCCATACTGCTTGTCCATAGTGATCTAAGTGTCCTGAAGCCCCGACATAAAAAGTTGTTTGGAAAAACGTCATTTGAACTCTGTTTTTAGCCTCATTGTAGCCTGTAGCTCTAACTGCCTCTCTGGGCACTGCGTTCACATGTGCGCGCTTGCGCGAGACTGTGAGACATGGGCACTGTGTTCATGTGTCTGTGCTTGTTGGTGCAGCCTGGACCAAAATGTTTTTGTTCCCATTTGCGGAGCCTGGGCTGCCTACAGAGACTGGACTTTTTCACAGCATATTCAGAGGACATGTAGGTAGCGGATCGTGTGGAGATGTTTGCTGTATGTGACAAAATCTTTTCAAGGTTAGGAAGACTTAGAGAACCTTTAAGGGGAAGAAAGTCCAAGTGGCAGCACAACATAAAAAGTTAAGGGGGCGAAAGTCCAAGTGGGGCAGAAGCGGGGGTTGGTAGAGAGTCCAACAACCACCGACCTTCACCTGGGAGGCCAGTGTTCTTAAACCCAACTACATGCTTTTGTTTCCTTAGCCCAACCACATGTGTGGTTGGCTAAATGTAACCATGTGCAATTGTTGTTCAATGAAAAAAAAACATGTAAATTTGTGGTGTTGTACCGACATAGTGCATTTATTTTGAAAGAGACTACATGCAAACTGTACATTTCCTGTGAAAATGTACAGTTTCTAAATGTCTATTTAGAAAAAAGGCAATGCATGTAACAGGCTGAAGTTGACACGCCACCCCAGAACATCAACAACAGACACACCCAGGGTATTTTGCATGTCAAATGACAAAGTCGGAGTGATCATATCTCAAAATTGAAATATTTTACATAGTTCAAATAGTTTATGAAATGTTAAGAATTATTTTATTTATGTATCTACATCTTCTATCTAAATCTTTTGAATCAGTGTGTTTTGTGTGTTCATTTTCCAAAATTGATGAAAAAAAGTCAAATTTTTGTATTCTTTTATGATGATATTTCAATACTTTAATCAGTTATATGGTTTATTGACTTACATAACCTTATAGCTTAGGTTGTACAGAGTCTATGAATATGAAGCATTTGTAGATACATCAATAAATGTCATCACAAAAAGCAAAAATATCAATGTAGTCACTGGTGGACCATTTCTATTGCAGAGTTCAAAGGGTAAAATACAGAAGATTTCAGAAAAGTAATGAGTAATGTAACTAATTACTTTTGCTGTTGAATATTAAGGAATGATATCACTTTATTAAGTATTGATATTTTTCAGGTAACTGGCACAATATACCATGTAACTGGGTAGCATATTCTCATAGAACGGTTAGTATGATACCCTATGAAGTTACAGAGGTTAAGTTTACACAATAAAAGTTTCTGTAGTTAGAAACATGGTTAGGACGTACCTTAAAATGACTCAAAGTTCACACAGATCTGAACATGTGACTGCAGGGGAAAGTCCTGGGTGAGAGTCCATTTTTTGTGACCCATCCACCACCCCAATCTGCCTCCTTTTAAGCGCTCAGGACTGCTTCCTTGTTTACTGCCATCAGCGCATTGGTCATGTGTTTGCAGCCTTTCAAAATACGTTGGGTATACAAATTTATGGGGCATTACTGTTCCTAGGAAATCATATGTAAAATTTGTGAGAACAGCCTGTGCTGGAAGCCTATCCCAGTATGGACTAGGCAAAAGGCAGGGAGGCAGTCAGGTATTTCAGACATATTCATCATATGACAGAAACATGTGAGCAAGCACAAGTCCAAAATGTCTTCAAACTGGTTTATTAATTGGACTGTGATAGAAACACAGATGAACATGCATACCTCCATAAAGTCATTTATAAAGCTATCTGCACATATTTGGAACATCTCTGTAAGGACAAGTTTCTCAATTGAGATTGCTTTGTGGTCACCCTCTTTCTCTGTCATTATAATTTCCATGTGTTTTCACTCCACACTGTCAAACCTAGAGCTGCCAAAGTGGAGTCACAATGGGAGAATAGTTTATATTTATGCACACACAGATTTATTTTCTCATGAGTTCTTTCAGCTTCACAGGTAATTGTATTTTTGTTTAGTACTAGGAGCATCAGCACTGAACCCTTCATTCATCTCCTGTATTCAGACTCTCCCAGACTACTGTGTTTGTGAAATAACAAAAAAAAAAACTGTTGTTGGCTGGGGCAGTAAGTCATTGTAGTTCTAGTATTAGATTTGTGCAAATTATACTTCCACCACAAAATGATGGCTAAATGATGGATTATGTTGTTTATTTTCTTTCTTTTTTTTCAGTCACTGTCACTTTGCTGATGTGCTGTTGAAGGCATTCCAGTGACTTTTCAGAAAACATACTTCTATTTGAGCTTAAAGAGAGCAGTTCTCTGTGGCTCTCCTCTTGTGACATTTATTCCTGTTGTCTCCCACTCTGTGCTGACACTGTGCAGACACACATCTGTGTTTTTTCAGACATTCGCTGTATGGAGGGAAGCCATTAAACATAGCTGTGCTCACCAACAGCCCTGCTTTAAGGATCTGAGTTGATGCTGAAAAGAAGGTTGTTATCTCCACAGGGCCAACTTATACTATTTAGGTCTGTAGAATACTTATACTTTTGGGTCTTGGGCTTTTAGGCTTGGAAAAAAAAGTGCACAAAAGATGTGTGTTGGCCTTGAGTGTTGGTTTTGTAAAGGTTTCATCAGCAAGGGTGGTGGATTTCTAACCCAGAAAGAAGTGTGGAGTCCTTAAATAATACGTTTCAATATAAGGGTTTTCTCTGAAAACATCAATATCCAGGCACTGTAAGCTGATGTGTGAGCAGAGTTCAGGTATGGCTGATGGAGCGCTCAGATTTTTATTTCCTTCATTCGTGTTTCAGACTTGTTTACTGAGCAGCTCCAGACAGAAAAGTCCAGTCTCACACAGCCTTTATTTCTAATCACTGTGTGTATGTATATGAGTTAATTACTGTATACTGTATGCACATGTGGTAGTTTGTGTTTCTTGGTGTGTGTGCGTTTTCTCTCTACAACACTGAGTAAGCAAAGTTGTAGCTGTTGATGATTTAAGGTCTCTAAAAAGCTCCATATTACTGTGGTTGATTACTATAGGACACCATCAGCTATCAGTGGAACTCTGCCCTCCTTAATTGCGCTTCTGCTAGGATTGAATGACATTGTCATTATTCAGTTTATCCTCATTCAACAGTTTGTATGATATCCCATGAATTAGCACCACACGAATGACATTACGTCCTTAACATAAAGTTACATAAGTAATGTCAAGTCACGGAGATCAGGTTTAGGCAAGTAAAGTTACTGTGGCTAGGTTTAGGAAAAGAAACAAAAAAAAAAAAAAGGAAACGAAACATGGTGAGGATGCACATTAACTCAAAATTCACTCGAAGTAGACAAAGACGACTGCAAAATGCATGCACAGTTGGAATTAGCCAAAGCTGATCATTTCCTCACTGAAACATCTAACAATCTAAAAGTATGAATTACTGGCTCATCATTATGTGTGATATGTATGAATTTTGGTGCATTACTTTTCGTAGGAAAGTGTTTCCATTTCAGAGATGCTTAGTGGCAGGGGAAATACGAGGGACTAGCTACCTCAACTTTTTGCCTGAGCTGCCGCAGGGTGCGGACTCAACAGGCGAGATACTTCTCTGTCAACCAGAGTAGATTTGTGCCTCTTTTTTCTTCTTGAGACGCTGCGTGATGTCATCTTTTAAGGCCATGGGTTGCCAGGGGTAACAGGCGACGCTATGTGAGACGGCGGCACGGGAGGGAAGAGAGGGATTTTTTTTTTAGCTCATTACACAGTGCATGAAAACGGCCTGTGTTATTAGCGTTCTAAACTGGAACTGGCTGCAACCAGTAGGCCTATCTGATGATTTTAAAGCCCACTGTGACTCACTTATTCTCTTTTTAGAGTGTAGATTGTTCTACTAGATTTCATAAATGACCACTGTGTTGTCACCACGATTAGAAATACAAAAATTCCCAAAACCAATCCACGCATGATTGTTATGCTTGATTTGAGACACTGGGTTTGTTTCACTTGGATTGTGGGAAAATTAACCTTAAAAGAAAATTAACCATAAAAGGCTGAAACAGTGCATGGTTTACTTTAAACATATCCAAATTACTATATGAGTGCAATGTGGCATGGGCAAAAGCCAGGAGAACAAGTCTTGATTTAGAATGGCTGCTTTTTTAGGCGACTACAAAATGCATGCACAGTTGGAATTAGCCAAAGCTGATCATTTCCTCACTGAAACATGTAACAATCAAAAAAATCCCTTGAAACTTTCCATCTAAGGTTTCAGTGCATACAGGCAGAAGGTGTATTTAAGGGTGTGCCCCAGGGAACAGCCCTTAGACCTCTTCTATTTATTACATATATCAATAATAGCATTAGCTTTTCTTGATCAAAATGTTTTCATCACAATTTTCCACTTTTATGCTGAAGATACTGTGATATACTCAACTCTACTCAACTCAACTTTATTTATGTCCCCAAGGGGCAATTTGTTTTGCGGCATAACAGATACAGACACAACATAACACACGCATATCGGAGTACAGTGATACAGTGGACAGCCATACTGGGAGACACTGCCTAATGTCAACAGCAGGACAATAAATAACAATACAATAGATGTACAAGATAAAGAGCTAAAAAAAAACACCACATGCTTATTAAAAAGTTAAAAACCATCCATAAAAAGACCCTGTGGTCACAGTAAGAACTGAAAGACTCTGCCAGGTAAGGGCTTGTTAACTCCTCCCCAGACCAGAGTTTAAGATAGAGATGACTGTGGGGATTAAAGAAAATTCATACCTGTTGCTCTTAAAGGAGCTATATGTAAGAAATCTAAAGCAAATAGTCGTAAAATCATGCTAATATGTCACAGAGACTAAGGAATAATGTTAATATAACATACCAATCTCACGACAACAATAGTACAGCCAGAATATTCGCATTTTTTAAAAAAAAATTGCGGTCTGCAAATCATGTTTATGTTTTGAATTTGTGTTTTGGCCTGTTGCGCCACCCACCGCCATCTACCAGTCACACAGTCAGTAGAGTCTCAGCATCACTTACAGTTATGACTGAGCTACAATGGCTGACGGTGCGACTAAAGCCAAACGACCTCGTTATGATTCCCAAAAACGCCAAGACAAAACTCGAGGCAAAGCGAGGGTCTATATAGGAGATGCTTTTGAACAGTGGAGCCGGTTGAAAACGGAGAAGAGTTTGAAATCGGATGTCGAAGTGGCTACTCTTCTCCTCGACAGGTAAGCTTTAGCCAAAGTTGGCTAACTAGCATCATAGCTAGACGGGGATGGACATTTCGAATACTTTCAACTGTTATTCATTTTCGATCATACATTGTAGCCCATGTGCAGGTGGGTCATCAACCCGACTGATTTTTTTGAGAAACAAACGTTAGCAGCACAGCAAACAGCATTAGCAGTGGCCCGGTACATAGCATTAGCAGCCGGCTCCTCCTCCGCTGTATCCCGGCAGCAGCGTTAGCAGCAGAGAAGCCGGACTTGTTTGAACGGTCCGCTGGAAAATCTATGATCAAGGACGCGGTGACGCAGCCCTGCCACGGCAGCCACCATGGGCAAACAAATCCAAACCAAGCTCTTTGTCAGCTGCAACTTGCTTTTAATACTCTACAACGTACCCTGTGCAGTTTAAAACTTGTTCTGCTTGCTGATAAAACAAAAATGTTTTCAAATGCAAAACCAGAGCCACTGAACCTTTCATCTATCGCCACTTTTACGGCTCTGAGATTGAGTGTGTATCTCTGTATATATTTTAGAAATTAAAGTTGATGATCCTCTGTCATTCAAGCCTCACAGTGAGCAACTGGTGAAAATTGTGTTTTTAACATTGGCACACAATGGAAACAATCAATTTAGAAAAAGTGGCCTTTAAGTTGGAGAGTGATGAGGGGGACTATGCTGAGATTTGGGCTCCAGTGGAAAATTACTTACATGTGCTGTTCTACATTTCATTAAGTTGCTCATTGTGAGCAGAGAAGTAGTATGTTAATGTATGAGACCATGAGGAGTACATTCATTAAAGAAGTGTGAGGGTGGGGTTTAGGATGGGGAGGATGGACTGGAAGGGGTTACAGATGCTGGTATAAATTTATTTTGTTTTGTTTTTATTTGTTTGGTTGTTCTTTGTTTTATTTTTGTTGTTGTTTTTTGTTTTAATTGTGCAATTTGTGTGTCTGTTGTTTGCTTTGTTTGTATCTTGTCTATAAAAAAAAACAAAAAAAACACTGGCACAAAATGACTCCCCTTTTAAATCCAGAGATGCCATGGTTGCCTTACCAACACCTCCAAACTCTTCTGCACTTTTATATAAACACACAAACAGGCATTTATACCTTTATACAGTGTATGTCTCTCTCATACTGCACATGCTCCCTGAATGGTTAGTCTGACCAGTCATTTTGAGAAAGCCTTTCAATTATGTCAGCTCTGATTGGACCACAAGAACTGGACTAAGAGAAGTGGAGGAGATATGTGAGATAGACAGAGTCAGACATTTCCAGCTCATCAAAAACTCTGCAGCTCAGCTATTAACCAGAACCAAGAGGAGAGAGCACATCAGGCCAGTCTTAGCTGCTCTGCACTGGCTTCCTGTTACATTTAGGGCTCTAGTTTCCCGGCGCGGCGCCGGGTGGCGTGGGGTGGCAAACCCAGCGCAGAGCTAGTTTCGAGCAGCACAACCCGAGGCGCGCTCAGTTTGGTAGTTTGGCAGACCGAGGTGCGCTGAGATGGGTGTGGCGGCGCAGCAGGGGGAGGTGTCAACAGATCCAGCTTGGCGCAGTGACAGTTTCGTGCCAAAAGGCTTCGCCGAAGGTGCCCTAAAAGCTTGCCAGCTGAAACCAGGTCTACTGTCAGCACAGGCGGAGCGCAGCTAGTGGGGAGTATATTTTCAGCATCTGTCATTTTAGAAAAGTCAAAAGTAAAGAAACAGAGTGAGACTGCGAGAGAGCAAGAGAGAGTGCACGCGTGCACGAGAGAAACGCAACATTGATTTACAATTGTGGTGACCTCCTCCCAGGCTACGTTTGCATCATCAGCCTGTGGAGGTCTGCTCGCACTTCTGTATATTCGGACACTGTGAGCTTGGACCTCCCGGACCAAAACATCAGTTTCCTCCTGGGAGAAATTTGGCCGTCTGACGCTGCTGCTCTCTTCTGCCATGGCGAATTAAGGAGAGGGGCTCATTTCATTGGTGTGATGTGAATGGGCTGTGTAAAACCCACTCCACGCCTTCTCTCCTCCCTTTTTCCGACTTGCACAGGTAGGATGGATGGAGGTGGGAAAGAGAAGTAGCTGCGCCAGCGCGCACGGTGTGCCAAACTTGCAAAATCCGCCTGGCCACACCCAGTTGGCAAAGCGCAGGTGCGCTGCGCCTCCGCCTCGCCCGGTCTGCGAAACTAGAACCCTTAGAATTGCTTTTAAGGTCCTCCTCCTGGTATACAAAGCCCTAAATGGGCTGGGACCAAACTACATTGCTAACTCCCTTGTTAACTATTTGCCTCCAAGAACACTGCGATCATCTGCTGCTGGTTTATTGGAGGTTCCCAGCAACAGCCTGAGGAAGATCAGGGATGCAGCCTTTGTCAATTATGCCCTAAAGCTATGGAACACACTACCTATAGATTAGGGAATCTAGCTCTCTAAATATTTTTTTTTTTTAAAGATTATTTTTTGGGCTTTTGCCTTTAATGTACAGGACAGAGTGAAATGGGGTGAGAGAGAGAGAGAGCAGGGGTGACGTGCAGCAATGGTTTGCAAGCCGGAGTCCAGCCTGCGACCGCTGCAGTGAGGCATCGCCTCTATACATGGGGTGCCAGCACTATCCACTATGCTACCGACACCCCTCTAGATATTTTTAAAAGAAAGCTAAAAACGTATCTGTTCACTTTAGCCTTTAACTAGCTCTGACTTCCTAAAACAGGTCTGACACTCTTTCTTTTTAGGCTTTTACTTTCTATTTATGCTTCACGCTGCTGCAGCTCTTCTAAAATCTTACTTGATTTTATGATTTATAGTTTTACAACTCATTTATGTTTATTCTGTCAATTTTCATGTGAAGCACTCAGTGCTTATACTGCCCTTATTGTAAAGCACTTTGTACTGCATTTCTTGTATGAAAGGCTATATAAATAAAGTTTATTATTATTATTATTATTATTACTGTTATTATTATTATCATTATTATTTTTATTTTAGAGTTTCCTTTTAGATGCTGAACTTTGCTTTTTGTGCAGCACCTGCAGGCACAATGTCTGTTCCACATCTGTATATTCACTACTTTTATAGGTCTACTATGACAGTATGTTGTAATAGATAACAGAGTATGACTCCTAATGAGTTTTTATACTTACTGGTCATTGTTTAGACCATGGGCGGATGACGAGACATCTGCTCTTGGGCACAGATGTACAAAAGGCCCCAGCTCCTCTCCCACATGGGAGCAAGACACACAGACTTTACAGCTGATTAGCCTTTTTATTTATTTATTTTTTTTATATATATATACTTTATTAATCCCTCAGAGGGGAAATTCAAGTTTTCACTCCGTTGTCATTAACACACGGGTCCGAAATACACACACAGGCACAAACAGGACCTATACATGCACAAAGTGGAGAGATGTCAGAGTGAGGGGGCTGCCCCCGAGCAGTTGGGGGGTTCAGTGCCTTGCTCAAGGGCACCCTGGCAGTGCCCAGGAGGTGAACTGGCACCTCTCCAGCCACCAGGCCACGCTCCGCATTTGGTCCGGATGGGGACTTGAACCGGCGACCCTCCGGTTCCCAACCCAAGTCCCTATGGACTGAGCTACTGCTTATTGTTGTTTAGCATCTTTCTGTAGATTTGTGTCTCTTTGTGGTCATTTTGCATCTCTTTGTAGTTGCTTTGCCTCTCCTTATAGTCATTTTAAGTTTCTTCATAGTTGTTTGCGTCTCTTTGTAGTTATCTAATGTCTCTTTGTTGCCATTTGTTGTTTCTTTGTAGTCATTTTGAACTTCTTTGTGGTTGTTTTGCATCTCTCATAGTTATTTTGAGTCTCCTTGTGGTCATTTTGAGCCTCTTTGTGGTTGTTTTGCATCTCTTATAGTAATTTTGAGTCTCTTTGTAGTTGCTTTGCATTTCTTTTTCATCATCTGAAGTCTCTTTATGGTCATTTGTTGTTTCTTTGTAGTCATTTTGAGCCTTTTTGTGATTGTTTTGGATCTCTTATAGTCATTTCGAATCTTTTTGTAGTCTTTGAGTCTCTTTGTGGTAGATTTGCATTTCTTTGTAGTCATTTTGAGCCTCTTTGTGGTACTTTTGTGTCTCGTATTGTCATTTTGAGTCTCTTTGTAGTCTTTCTTTGAGTGTCTTTCTGGTAGCTTTGTGTTTCTTTGTAGTCTTTTTGAGTTACTTTGTAGTCTTTTTGAGTCTCTTCATAGTCATTTGGAGTCCCTTTGTAGTCTTTTTGAGTCTCTCTGTAGTCTTTTTGAGTCTCTTCATAGTCATTTGGAGTCCCTTTGTAGTCTTTTTGAGTCTCTTTGTAGTCTTTTTGAGTCTCTTCATAGTCATTTGGTTTCATTTGTTTTGCCCCTTTTTAGTTGTGAGTCTCTTTGCAGCTGTTTTGCATCTTATAATCTTCATTTTGTGTCTCTTTGTAGTCGTATGTGCATTTGTCATCATTTTGAGTCTCTTCCTGGTCAGTACGTGTCTCTTCAAGTGACACTTTGCAGGTGATGGCAAGGGGGAGCCCTGACACTTTGGGCCGCTGGGTCTGTGACTGGTAGGCCCATTCAGTAATCCAACAAAGGTTGAACAAAGGTAGAATTGCACAGTTATAGAGGGAAAAGCTCAGTGGTACAAACAAGTTGTGACCAGCTTGGCTCAGAAACATTAAAAGGAACTTCAGGAGTCAAAGAGCCTGTGGGTTTCAATTTTCAATTCAATTTTATGTATAAAGCCCAATATCACAATTTGCCTCACAGGGCTTTACAGCATACGACATCCCTCTGTCCTTAAGACCCTTGCAGCGGATAAGGATGTCGTACAGAACAGATCAACATGATAAATTAACAGTAATCTGTATGACACAATGAGACAAAAAGAGAGACAGAGAGAGATGCAGGACAGACGGTAATGACAGTAGCTTACAACAACATTAATTAAAGTAATAATATTATAATTCTAATTACGGCTATTGCGGTACAGTATGTTGAAAGTATATATTAATATCTGATAGTATACATATGTGACAATATGTGTATAGCAACAGTAGAAGTATGACTAATGATAACAGCAGCAGGAGGCATCAGGACCACGGCAGCAGCACAACCACATACATCACACTATCCAGGCACCGCTGCGATATAAGTTAAACTGCGAGACAGTGGAGCACAAAGGCTCCGGAGAAGAAGCCAAGTTAGTGACATGCAGTACAGCCAAGTTAGCAAGATGCAGTAACAGAACGTGAGTGTTAGCAAAGGAGAGAGAAGGAGAGAAGGTGCTCGGTGTATCATAGGAGGTCTCCCGGCAGACTAGGCCTAAGTCAGCCTAACTAGGGGCTGGTACAAGGCAAGCCTGAGCCAGCCCTAACTATAAGCTTTATCAAAAAGGAAAGTCTTAAGTCTAGTGTAGAGACGGTGTCTGCCTCCCAGACCGCAACCGGAAGATGATTCCACAGGAGAGGAGCCTGATAGCCGAAGGCTCTGGCTCCTGATTTACTTTTGGTGACTTTAGGGACCACGAGTAACCCTGCATTCTTAGAGTGCAGTGTTCTGGTGGGATAATATGGCACCTATGTGTGTGTGTTACAGGAGTGCAGTGGAAAGTATACATGCCTGAACTGACCTTAATTCACCTTTTTATTTATGGAAGATAATGTTGCTAAATCTGAAATTGTTATGATGTAAAATATGTAAGGTAAAAATCCTAATGTGAATTACAATGGGAATCATTCTTACTCAGTCTGAACTGATCATCTTTAGGTTATTGGAAAATATGAGTCTGGTGATCCCTTGACTAAGTTCTCACCTATCCAGTGAAATCTACTTGATCAGGGTCAAGTCAGTGTAATTTTTATAGCCTAATATCACAAATGACAAACTTGCTTTAGGGTGCTTTACAATCTGTACAGCACACGACACCCTCTGTCCTTAGACCCTTGATTCAGATAGGGAACGGTCCCCAAAAAAAACCTTGATGGGGAAAAAATAGAGGAAATCTCAGAGAGAACAACAGAGGAGGGGTTGCTCTGACGGGAAATATTGTGTGTACATAATAGATTAAGACTGTAAAGTTACAGTAAGGCAATCTCTTCATTTTCTCAGATTACAATACTCATACCCTTTTCCCACCAAAATTAGCGTGTGTATGCTGTTTTTTTAACAAAGGAAAACCCATTAAATTGACTGATAAACTCCTTTCGCATTGCCGGTAGACCAGAGCCTTGTAAAAGGCCCTGCAGCAGATGAGTATCTCTGGTGTGTTACATTTGTAGTCATGGAGAAAATGGAAAACAGGTTAGCAAACAGGAAAACAACGTGGAGGCCACTGAAAATGTTACGGTGGTTATTGAGTATCAATGTCTGGTGTAGATTTCATGCAAATAGCTGCATTGGTAATATGTTCAATGACAAAAATATGAATGTGTTGAATACTTATTTCCTTTACTGTATTTGCTACATATGAAATGTAATAATGTAACATACCACAGGCTTTCAGAAGCGTACAATGCCAATATTTATTCTGGTAATTAGGTTGTTGGTTAACCCATGACATTTCATGCAGCACCACCTGCAGGTCAAGATTTGTTGAATACTTTGGCTATACTGAGGCTATACTGTTATTATGTCTAGTTTGGTCATTTTAAACATTGGAGGTTACCTTTGGTGCAGTGGTTAGCATTGTGGCCTCACAGCAAGAGGGTTCCTGGTTCGAACCCAGAGTCGGGGTTCTGCCCTTCTGTGTGGAGTTTGCATGTTCTCCCCATGTAAGCGTGGGTTTTATCTGGGTACTCTGACTACCTCTCACAGTCAAAAGACATGCAGGTTAATTGGTGACTCTAAACTGGCCGTAGGTGTGAATGTGTGAATGAGCGAGGGAAAGGTTATCTGTCTCAGATGCTGTGATAGTCTGGCAACCTGTCTAGGGTCTAGCCCGCCTCTCACCCAGTGTCAGCTGGGATAGGCTCCACCCACCCCTGCGACCCCTAACAGGATAAATTGTTACAGTGAATGAATGAAAGAATGAATGAGGTTACCTTTGGCAATGTAAGGCCGTGATCACACAAATAGTTTTTTATCAGCTGGAGGCAGCTTTTTATAATTGCTTTTAAAGTCTCTCTAAGTCTTCCTAAGCTTGAAAAGTTTTTGTCACATACAGCAAACATCTCCTCACGATCCGCTAGCTACATGTCCTCTGAATATGCTGTGAAAAAGTCCGGTCTCTGTAGGCAGTCCAGGCTCCGCACAAAACTGTAAGAAAAAAAGGATAAAAATTATTGATATTATATCATATTGATTATATATTCCTAAATCCTGTCAAGAAATATAAAATTTCTCCAACCACAGGTCAATAACTCGTGTTTTTTTGGGACCCATATATTGACCCATATATCTATGAACCCTTAAGTTAACCATAAAATTAGAAAATTTGAAAACTAATATATAAATCTGTATAGCAATTTTTCGGAACAAAGAAAAAGTTATTAATCAGTAGGATTTGTCTTTACTGCCACATCGCATGAAGTGGTAGTAAAGACATTTCTGAATTTTTAGCTAACTGCTAAAAGTTTGACTGGTCAAACTTGCTAACATCACTTCAGAGCTAGCTAGCAATGTACTCAGTTTCTATAGAAGTATGAACAAATTGCACTACAATTCAAAAACATTAGCGAACTACAGCATGTTTGGTAATAATGTGTACTAAACATACTCTATTGCTAGTAAGTAGAAATGAGAAAATTTCTTACATTTCTGGTGATCAAAATGTCTGTTTTCCCCTCTGAACAGGCATGTGCTCCAGTGTCAAAGCGGACTGACATAAGCCTCGTTTCCTCCAAACAATTTCAGTATTTTACCTTTGGAACCAAAAGTAAGCCTTCAGACAGGGTACCTAGCCCCCACCATTTCCACCGCAAACAGTACCCTTAAATGTGGGCGGGGTTGTTGTAAACTCACTGCTCTGCCCAGCACTCACTGTATTTCCTCATTATTGGTGACACAGGTGGAAGTCTGCACCTGCCGACATTTTCAGAACAAAATGCAGGCTGCAGTTAAAGTCTCTCTCCATGGGATATTTAGAATAGTGGGTTTCTGCATGTAGTCATTCTAAGGCAAGCATAAGGGTTTAGTGTTGCCATAACCGGCCGGAATGACCTCTGCAACGCTTTTTTTTTTTTTTTTTTTTTTTGCAAGTGAGGATTAGAATATATTCTGTCACATAACCCAGCCAAAATGAATGTATACATGCTTGAAGATCCACTCATTACTAAGTGTATGTCATATAAAAACTAAAGTAATGGTCAGAGTTGTCATATGGAATATCTAAGGTGTGTTGACTGACATATGTCTTCACCTCATGCATTGAGTAACATTACAGGTTAATGTTCCAACTTAAAAGTTGCCGGCAGTTGGCCCATTGAATTAAGTTATAGTTACAGTTTACGAATAAAACTCCCCACAGTATGAACAGTGGGTACATAAGCCTCAAAACCAGCCACAACTCAGCCCTTAGCAGAATGACTGTCCGCTATTGACCAATCAACGGACTGCAATGTTCACAGCTCCACCTTTTAGTACCAGATCTGACCTCAACAGAACGGGTACCAAAAATGGAAACGGTACGGAACGGTTCCATTGGTACCATCCACAACTTTTCGCAGTGGAAACGGGAAACAAAGCGTACAAACTGAACTCTACCATACAGCTTGGTGGAAATGGGGCTATAGGTACCAAAGTAACAAACTCTGAAAAAACGTAAAATAAAAAATAAAAATAAAAGTCACATGTACCAAAGTTAAATATTTGAGAGGAAATATATGATAGCAGTGTCAGTTGTAGTTATAGCAATATAGACCAAAAATTATTCACTCAAGAGAACATTTAAGCATAGTGGAAAGAGAAATAAAGCATTCTACGCAATGATAATATAAATAACAGGAAAAAGCTTTTTTTTCTTAAATATTTATTCCAGGGACATAAAAGTGCCCAAAATCAAATAATCACCCCAATGCAGGATGATCAATGTGATAACGAACAACCTGTGAAGACACAATGTAAAGAAACCACAAGTAGACAGAAGAGCAAAGATGATTTGTCTGTTAGTGTGTCTCCTTTTGCATCTCACCAGTAGGCTGACTGAGGCTTTGTTGGCTCTGATTGGCTCTCTGTGCTGTGGGGGTGGTGGGAAGCTCAGAGGGGGTTGGGATGCTGCTGGTGGGTTCCCCCTCGGGACAACCAGCCACCATCTGCTGGTAAGGTAACACCACTGGTGGGGGCCAAGTGTACAGCTGGAGGGACACTGGAGACCAGCAGAGTGAGGACAGACACAAGCTGAAAGCCATTACACTTTATCAATAAAAGCCTGTACTCCTCCAGCTATGTCATTCACAGGAAAACTGATAGAGCTGATTATTTGTGTTGATATTTCAGTGAGAAAGGTAATGGTCACCTCTAAAACCACTTTGACACATTTCTTTCTGAATATGTGCTTGGTTTTGTGTGGGAAATCTGCATCTTTCTGGGGACTTTAATACTGCAGATGACGCTAAAAGGTCATGATGTAAAAGCAAAGGTAAATTAGTATACACAAACTTTGTCTGTGGTGCTCAGCAATGAATTTAGTTTCATACCTTATAGTTGGTGTGTTTGTGCTCTTTATTTTCCTATTCAAATGTAGATATTCAAATGTTTTGCATAACTTCCTTTATATTACTAAAGGAACTCTGTTGTGACTGTAAATTCCTGTAATACAACACCAGGGTTTAGGTGTCTGTGGTTACTCAGTAGAAAGATGATAGTGAATTTACTTTGACATTTTGGGACCCCTTTATCATTCCCTTGTGCTTGTTAAACATTTTGGATAAATTATTTTACTTTGAAATCAGGTTCAGGTTGCAGCTAACTATAGCTATCAGGAGCTTTTCTCTACAGTAATTATCTGGTACATTTTAGTAGTGGCCTTATTATATAAAAAAAATCGAACACCAAACCAACGGTCAGCCATTGGTCAATGTTGGGCCAGTGGTGAGTGGTCGTGGCCTAAGTCGCTGTGATGCGTTCCTCACTGTTGCCTTTCGTCAGCGTTAGTCAGCTTTTTTCCATCGATTAACCATGATGAATCGGCGTTGGCAACTGCGGGGCAGCTGGTGTATGAAATCACTCTGACTGGCAGATCAGCTCAGCACACCAGAATGAAGTCAGGAAAGTAAACAAAGATCTTAAATCAAGAGGGAGTGAGATCAAAACAAACTTGTTCCATAAGGTCAGATTATTTTTCTTTATCCACTGAGCTCTTTAGCCAGGGGAGTTGCTAGAAGTTGAAAACATCAGGGGCTTTAGCCCATAAGTGGGAACAATTCTTTACCTTGGGGTTAGGGGGACACAGATAGGACACATCTTTGTTAAATCAACATCCTTTTTAGTGAAAAACAAACAGTCATCTTAATAATAATGTAATATGTCGACATGAAAGTCTGCTGTAAAAGCAGCGATATGCAACGACTTGTGATGAGATTATGAGAGTTTTAAGGGGATAAAGGGGTCCCAAAATGTCAAAGTAAATTCACTATCATCTTTCTACTGAGTAACCACAGACACCTAAACCCTGGTGTTGTATTACAGGAATTTACAGTCACAACAGAGTTCCTTTAGTAATATAAAGGAAGTTATGCAAAACATTTGAATATCTACATTTGAATAGGAAAATAAAGACTTTCATGTCGACATATTACACACAGAGTATTCCCCTGAGTCTGCTGTTGATGTTCTGAGATGCTGCAACCAATGCCAGGACATGAACGAAAGCACATAGTTAGCTTTAGGCAACAAAAACACTTGGTTAGGTTACCCATCACAGTTTGGCTGTACTTTCATATGGAAAGCAAACACTAGGCTCTCAGGTGAAAGTCTGGGATTTGTTTGATCCATCCACCGCCTCTCCCGCCTGCACTACTGGGACTTTCCAACTCCTTACATTATTTCGTTACGGGCAGCGTTTAAAAATGGCGCCATCTCAGGTGTACCATACCGCTGCAACAGGTACCATCTGGCAGCGTTATGAACTGACACTGCCCATCTGCAAATCATACTGCCATGACAGGTGCCTGCTGGCTGACTGGCGGCGAATCATAACGCTGGGAAAGGCGGCTTTTGGCATTGGTGTCTGATGCCAAAGCCACTGACAAAGCAACAGTATTTGATGATTTTGGAATGAGAGGGGCTGCAAAAAAGCAAAATGTGTCTCAAGTATTGGCATTTTTACAGTCAGAATTTATAATGCCATTTGGAATAGTTGAAAAGCCTGACTTTTTAAGATGACTGTTTGTTTTTCACTAAAAAGGATGTTGATTTAACAAAGATGTGTCCTATCTGTAAGGCAATGGAAAAAATATTTTTTTCTGAACAAAATGTGATTCCAGTATATTTTGGTGCCAAGTTTTAAACATATTTTGATGATTATTGGGATGATAGACCAATCATGAATTACAATTATTTTGGCCAAAATAATCGTGAAATCGTCCCATGCCTTCTTGGAACTACTGCATCTTTCTGACCAAAATAGATATTTCCTTGGGGAATGTTGGAATGTTAATTTATAACCATATGGGAACATCCTCCTCCCCATCTCCAAAGGTTTTCCCAGAGATTGTTAATGATGATTTAATGGATACCTTATGCGGGCAGCTTTTTTTTTAAGAGGTGGAAAGATACAGCATATCAAGCTACATCTAACCCTCTTGAATGCCATATCTAATATGACTAATTCACTGTATAGCAGGGGTCTTTAACATTTTTCATGCCAAGGATCCCTTAGCTCAAAGAGGGATGGAGCAGGGACCCCTTACCATATATTTGGTATAAAACTGAGTTGCACTTGAGATAATTCTCTGAATATTTTTGGGTCTTCTCTTGTTAACATTTGCCTTTAGCTGCTAATTCAGCAGCAGCTGTAGCATGGCTAGCTGTGTTAGCCTCACCCCCGGCACTTTCACTCATGTTTTCTATGGTGAATGATATTTCAGAGTCTCTTGCTCACTTGCTAACTTACCAGTGTATTTCAATAGTACGTAACTGTTTGTTTAATGTTGTGTGCTGTAAATTGAATGGGTTTATTTTTATGAACAGGCCGCTTTACCTTTGCGAATTATGTGTAAGATTCCTGTTCAAGTGATAAATTTAAACCTAAATAAATGATCAAAAAATAGTTTGGCGGCCCCCCCTGCAGTAACTCTGAGGACCCCAGAGGGTTCGCGGATCCTCTATTGAGGACCCAGGTCATAAGGTCATAACGGGTCATCTGGGATTAAGCACAGAGACTACAACTTTCTAACACAAAGCCTGTGTTACCAACTCAGGAAGTGGAGTTTGAAAGATGCCGGTTAATACCAGGGAGGATTACGGAGGCAGAGTCCTGCACTGGTTCATTTTTGCAAACCCGCACCCATCCATACCCATAAAGCTCGGTACCAGAACCGACCCATTACCTGTCATTATGTCTAAATCAAAGCCGCACCAGCCTAAACCCATTAATAGAAGTCCCGCAACCCGACCTGCACCTGTGATTTAACACATACAGACTACAGTCACTCACATTAAGGTGGGTTCTCCATTCTTGAATTACAAATCCAGCGAAGGAAAAGTCTCTTTCACTGCCTGCACTTCATGCCGGGATGATGAAAACATTCTGCGCAATCACTGCCAAGTTAGGAAATATTTTAGCATGCTCCTTCCACCACTGTAAAACTCAAAAGGATCCCCCTTGGGTGTTTTGAACTCTGTGTAGGCTGCCACCTCATCCTCAGGCTGCAAAGTTTCATCATCGAAGTCCTCCATGTTGGTGATGAATGTGACAAAGGGGTCCATGGTTTCACTTGTGTCACTGTTTTTCAAAATAAAAGATATTGCTGCTTGATAATAGGGTTTTAGATGTCAAAATAGTGCACATATACTACTCATCTTTTTCATGTGTTTAATTCTAAAAAATGAAAAATATATTTTTGTTCTTACCCACTGCCCATCTGTGGGTAGTTAATTTTTACCCGTGCCCGTAACCATGAATTTATATACACACACACATACATATATTTACCTGTTAGCTTTTTTGGACTACTCGCGGGTACCCAACTCAGTGCAGGACTCTGTATGGAGGTATAAGAGACTTGGCTACAGCATTGGAGGGGGGTTCCTTTCAATCTTACAAAAGCTGAAGCCCAAAAAGCTCTTATTCAACTGTATGCAGTTATCCAGATCTTCTGCATTGTGCAGACCATAGAGCACCAGAGACTTACGGCAGCCGAGTAAAGCCTAATTCACATTACATGATTTTCACCGTGATTTTGACGTTGCAGAGGGTCTTGAGAGCCACCTTGGGTCAGAGGTGAGTCAGCAGATAGTCTGCCACGGCGAGTCCTCATGTGTGAACAAGCCCACCAGCATGTCGCCCCCTCGTCTGTGACTGGGACTGCATATCTGGCATGTGTGTGACACGACTGACAAAGAGCATCAGCCAATGAGAGGCAGGATACGTCCCACGTCAGCACGCAGGAGGATGGAAGAAATGTGAGGAGGACAAGCTGCAGGGTTGCCAGGTCGCGATATTTGTTTTCCTACTATGGTGAAGGCAAGACCCGCACTACTCTGCCTTACTCTGCCTCTGATTGACTTACCCCGACATTCTTACCCTAACCCTAACCAGTCTCATTCCTCATGCCTAAACCTAACCAATCCAATGAAAAAAGCAATGACTACTAGCCAATCAGAGGGAGAGTAAGGTGAGCCATGCTTTTGCCATAGTAGGGGAAAAAAATTAGCTGCCAGGTTCTAGGTATTAGCCACAACTTTGGGCTTGTTTTTTTGTGAAGTCGCTTACAAATATTAGTAGTCGCGGGTTGCCTTTTTTGGGCTTGTTTCTAAAGTGGAGTTGCTACTTTGGGCTTGCTCTCTAAACGTCACCTTTCAATATATATTTATATCCGTCGCTTCTTTTGGGCTTGTTTCCATGGCCCTGGTTGCTTGTTTCTCTCCCAAGATCTGGCAACACTGACAAGCCGGCAAACAACACCAACAATGGTGGCATCCACAGGATCACTGGGAGCACACTGTGTTTGGACCCAGGCCCTGGAGGCAGATCTGATTCAACACTGGGAAGAATATCCATGCCTTTACGATGTGTCGTATCCAAGTTAAAAAACGTAGTTTGGTGACGTCACCGTGTTATCTGGAGCTCTGTTGGCGAGGGCTCGGTGGAGAAATCTTGTGGTGTGCACGCACAGGTCATAACGCAGTTGAGGAGACTCCCGATGACAGAAACACATGTCGCCAGGTATGAACACTCAAAAGATTACAAGTCTCTGCGACGCAAACTCAGGGTGAAAATCGTGTAATGTGAACTAGCCTGAAGGCCAAGTGTGGCTAGGTGGCTGGCACTCCACTAACTTAAATTGGGTTAAAATGATTCAGTCTTTCAGCTGTTCTACACTTTTGAAATGTTACCAGCCCGAATGGATCAAATCCTGATAGTAAAATGAGTCATCTTGCGGGGGTTGTGAGGTTAAAAAAATGTATTCACAGATTTACAGATGTCTCTCTTACAGTGTAAGTCTACGGGTATATTTGGGCCCAATGGCATCAGGTGATGGACCCAGATGGTGTAATTCCACTTTAGCCACTATTTAAAATTGGCTTCAAAGCCAGGCGTACTTCCAGGTTGCTTGTGGAGGACAAGTCTGACAAATAGGATGCCACAGGAATGAGTCCTAAAACCCAGAAATGAAAATGAATGAAATGTGTTTTAATTATGAAATTACATTTATCATATAAATACATATAACTTGTATTGCGAGTGATTAAAGTTAGTAGGTAAATTGTTGTACTTGATCCCAATTAAGGGTCAACCACAGATCTTTTTATGGGCTGCCCCTTGGCCTTGGGACAGGGTCATCTGTATCAGATGGGCCTGATTGTTGAGAGAGGCTTTTTGACGAGGGAACCAGTACAGAGCTAACGTTTGCGTCGGCCTGCAGTAAAATGTAATTCCTGGGGCACTCTATATAGAATATATGGTGCTGCATTATGGGAACTGTAGGATCCAGTGGTTTTGGAACTTGAGGCAGACTGTAAGCCTGGATATCTCCCCCTCTGATGTGTTGATTTAAACCATACTTAAAAACCAAATTTTTGAAAGTGTGATACTAAATGACTGGAGTGACCCTTTAATATCTGCAGTTCAAAATTGTTTCCTCAACAAATAACATTTACATAGCCTATCACTACAATAAAGTGCATGGAATTAGAAAAAAAATCAAACAACAACCGTTTTTTTTACAGTACATCTTTAGTTTTCAATGGCAATCTATGTCTATAGTGACCTATAATGTTTATTATTTAATTAATGTTGCTGGTAATAAAGTAATAGTGGTAACAAAGGTGAGAAAGAGGAGGCACCTATTGCTGCTCTCTCTCTCTCTCTCTCTCTCTCTCTCTCTCTCTCTCAGTGGTCGCTTCACCATCTAGGAAACGCACAGTCAACGCTTTATTATCCGCTCGCACGGACCGACCGGTCCCTGACAGAGCAGCTCTCTCCTCGAGCCGCTCTTGCTTTCTTACTCTCTCTCTGTCCTCCTGCATATACATTATTCGGTACAGTGTACAGATGTAGACGGTAACCGGAGCTCACAGTGGGAGACTCTGTTGTCGCGTTTGCGCCATGGAGGACTGCTGTTCTCCGGAAAGCGAAAGGATGGAAGCGTGGCTGGACGACCACTTGGAGTTCACCCACTCCTACTTCATCAGGAAGGCGTCAAGGTAAAAGGAGGGGGGTGGGGCTGTCACTCAGTGAGAACAGTAAACCTGATTTACTTTGTTTCTGTGCAGCCTCATGAATGTGACTGTACTTTACAGTGGGAATCTCTGCTCAGTTTGCTTTTGTGTGCAGCCTCACAGCCAATCAAGAACAGTTTCATTTCCTTTTTTTCAATATAATTTTTATTAGGCATTACTTTACCTCTGTATGAAGGACAGGAAGGCTATAAACCCTTCCCTGATCATATCTAACAGTTAACCCAGCCTGTCCTGCACAAGTGACTGTGGCTCTTTCAGGTGCACTGTGACCTGGAAATGTTGTGTCCCTGCTCAGGTAGAGCTGCTGTAATGTACTGTGATTGTCATGGTGTCCACTCACAGCTCAGCTCTTTTTCATTTCACCACCCACTCCACAATCAGTAATGGCTCTGAGAGTTGTAGGGTCCTTAAATGATTAACTTTTACTGCTGCCAATGTTTCTGTTAAATGCTCAGCATGTGCTGCTGAAGAGGTTCTTGGTGATAATTATACAAGCACTTAACATAGATGCCTTGTGCTTCGAATTAAAGGGGAACTATGCTCAATTTCAAAATTCATTAATGTTATTCCTATGGTCTGTGACAGTCCAAAATATGAGTAAACATGACTCACTCCCAAACCTAGCGTGCTAAAACTTAAATTTGTGACGTCATCTAGTGTTAAGTCCAGAGCTGCTCCATAGACAATAAATAGTGAAAGGTGTTCTAGATCAGTGGTTCCCAACCGATGGGTCACGGTCCAAAACTGGGTCAGGGTTTCATTCTGATTGGACCGCAAGTGCTGAATTTTCCAGTTTTTTAAAAACCAGGGATGCACAATAATACTGGCACGCCATTGCTATTGGTTGATACTGGCTTTAAAATAAAATATCAGAATCACCCAACATGCTTTGTCTTTGCTCAATGAATGAATATTACATAAATTGAAAAGCATTGTATTTCATGTCTCCATCTGCTGGTGGGCCATCATGATAATAGTATGCATGTATAATATGATGTTAATTCCACTTCAGAAGACAATTGATGATGGGGGAAAAAGTGGATATATCAATATGGGTATTGGTTATTGGTCAAATGAGTTGTTGCATATCAGCATACCAGATATTGGCAAAAAAATCCAATACTGTGCATCCCTAGTAAAAACACACTTTATTTTGAAATACAGTGAATTTTTGGCACAGAGATTTTATTTTGAAGTGCTGTCTCCTTTTGTAGAGTGAGTGACTAACAGACAGCTACCTGACAGAGACAGCAAACTAGCTTGACAACATGACAAAACACAAATATGATTAGGGATGCACCGAAATGAAAATTTAAACGCTTGGCCGAATACCGAGTACCGAGTACCGAATACCGTTGTTTAGTTTTTCATTAGTTTTTGCAGACAAACCCCCTCCAGATTAGTGTTGTCACGGTACCAAAATTGGGATGCACTGTATGATACCAGTGAAAATATCATGGTTCTGAGTAGTATCACGATACCACAGCAAAAATGAGGCAGATGTGCCTTTTGTCATTTATAAAAAGATAAATCACTTTTCTATAATACATCAGTGATATTTCAGTGGAATAAATTACTTATTGACTTATTCATACTTCAAAAACAGCATCAATAACTGATTAACATAGGGGGGATCAAAATAAAATAAATAAATAAAATAAAAATCAACCAGCCACCCTCCTCCCCTGACAAGTAAAGAACAGTCCCTTCATAAGTAAAGAACAGTCCCTAAAGTGCGCTGAGGTTTGTGAACCGTTACCTGCCACAAAGAGAGAAATGTGAACGGCTTGTTTCTCCTCTGACGCGTCACATACCTGTGTGCTGCCACAGCTCGGCTGTTCAGGTATTTCTGGGCAGTCATGAAATCAACAAAGAGGAAATTACTGGACCTGGAGCCGGACTTCTCCGTTGCCGGTAAGCTGTTATCTTGCACCGCGGAGCACTATGGCCGCCGTATTAGACAGGAATACGTATTCCTGTCTGTGTCTGTGACCCCTGTTCAACCCACAACTGGCGGGATTCGCCTTTCGTTTCTGCTGCTGGTTAAAATCTGTACAGCAGAGCGTGCTCCTGAATGATTTCTTTTGCTTGCACAGAACTATTTTTAGTCGCAAATGTGAGTCCGGTGACGGACAGAGTAAAATATCGCCACACTGCCGACATTTTACTCCGTCCGTCACCGCAAGCTGTTTGATTGCGTTATCAAAACACGCCGCTATTATTCGGCCTTGCTTTTCACTTATTCCACCGAATACCGAATGTGTGTTTTTGTGCAATATTCGGCCGAATATATTTGGTTACCGAATATTCGATGCATCCCCAAATATGATACTGAACGTATTAAATTTTTGAACCTTGAACTAATGACTAAGGACAAAAATGGACCCTGTGGTTGGACCAGTTGGGATCCACTGCTCTAGATGACACTGATACCCCTTTCCCAACAACATGGAACTGGTTCCATTCCAGTTCCTACACCTAATTTTTAATCGTTCAGAGCATTTCAGTCAAAAATAAATTGGTTCACAACCCAGAAAGTTGGTTCTCATCTGGAATAAAAAAGCAGGTATTTCCTTGACCTGAAGTCAATCAAACAATCAATTTTATTTATAAAGCCCAATATCACAAATCACAATTTGCCTTACAGGGCTTTACAACATACGACATCCCTCTGTCCTTAGGACCCTCGCAGCGGATAAGGAAAAACTCCCCAAAAAACCCCCTTTAACGGGGGAAAAAAATGGTAGAAACCTCAGGAAGAGCAACTGAGGAGGGATCCCTCTTCCAGGACGGATAGACGTGCAATAGATGTCGTACAGAACAGATCAGCATAATAACTTAACAGTAATGAAGTGAAGTGAAGTGAAGTGCGAACCTTAAGACATCAGTGGGCATAACATATTCTACAGGTTGGAAAGAGAGGGTGGAGAAGTCTAGTGAGGAATAGAAAAATAAATAAAAAAGAGCGTGCAGTGGTTTCATTAATAGTCGTTTCATGCTTGTTTTCTTGGGACAAACAAATACCTCTACCAATGGAAAAAAAAGTTTGCAGGTAATCTACTATTGTTAACTTCTGTTGTGCATTGTGCAAGGCCCTTTGTTGATGACACAACCTGGATTACTATGGTGTTGAAAAGGGGTATGAGAGGGGCATGAGAGCACCCATGGGAATGTTCTGAGAATAGACCAAATTACTGTGACGTTGCGAAGCAAGCTTGTTTATTTTTGTTGTCATTTTCAGCTGTAACTGCAACATTTAAAGACTTAGGGCTCTAATTTTCCGGTGCAGCGCAGGGTGGTGCAGGGTGGCGAACCCCGCGCAGAGCTAGTTTCGAGCAGTGTAACCCGAGGCGCGCTCAGTTTGGTAGTTTGGCAGACTGAGGTGCACTGAGATGGGTGTGGCGGTGCAGCAGGGGGAGGTGTCGACAGATCCAGCTTGGCAGTGACAGTTTCGTGCCAAAAGGCTTCGCCGAAGGTGTGCTAAAAGCTCGCCAGCTGAAACCATGTCTACTGTCAGCGCAGGCGGAGCGCAGCTGGTGTAAGTGGAAGTTTGGCTGACCAGTGGACAGTGCACACACGTCACCAAAACCTCACAGGCAGGTTTCCAGAATGTCAGGCACATTAACGATGCAATAAATAGCCACAAAAACCACTATTCAATGCAACTATCTGCAATCAGCACATAAATGTATCTCTATATCGACTGTCCCGTCACATGTGATGTCAGATCAAAGGGGATTGGCACCGTTTGGCACGTTTGGCACGCGTAATGGAAACCCAACCTGATTTGATTAACACAGCTGCAAACTAATGAGTTCACATCCCTCTCAGCCAACCACAAACAGCCACAGCATCAGATAGGGAGTATATATTCAGCATCTGTCATCTTAGGAAAGTCAAAAGAAAAAAAACTGAGAGACTGCGAGAGAGAAAGAGGGAGCACACGCGCACGCGCACGAGAGAAACGCAACATTGATTTACAATTGTGGTGACCTCCTCCCAGGCTACCTTTGCATCATCAGCCCGTGGAGGTCTGCTCGCACTTCCGTATATTTGGACACTGCGAGCTTGGACCTCCTGGACCAAAACATCAGTTTCCTCCTGGGAGAAGTTTGGCCGTCTGATGCTGCTGCTCTCTTCTGCCATGGCGAATTGAGTAAACTCTCATTACGCCTTCACGCGGCGCATTTAAGGGTGAGGAGAGGGGCTCATTTGATTGGTGTGATGTGTGTAAAACCCACTCCACGCCTTCTTTCCTCCCTCTTTCTGATTTGCGCAGGTAGGAGGGACGGAGGTGGGAAAGAGGAGTAGCTGCACCAGGCGCACGGTGTGCTAAACTTGCAAAATCCGCCTGGCCACACCCAGTTGGCGAAGCGCAGGTGCGCTGCGCCCCCGCCTCGCCCGGTCTGCGAAACTAGAGCCCATATAGTTAAACATGGTGGTTCGATCTATCTATCTGACATTTCTGCTGTGCTCATCTTATGTACTGTGTTGCTTTACTATCATATTTGTTGAACCAAATCTATCGGCACAGAAGCTAAATAATGTGCTGCTTTGGACAGGGCTGCATCAAAACATATTCTAGCCACCTAAAAAAAATAATATTAGTGTAAGTGTGCGCTACATTTGAGTATTTGCTCTGGTTTACTTTACACACTAACTGATTGAGGCAGCGGTAGACTAGTAACTCTTGTGTTCTGATAAGTAAAATAACTGTTTTTGTCAATGGAATCTAGTGGCTTTGATGTAACGGCTTTAATTCTTCTTCGGAAAAGACTGTCTGACTGCAAGTCAAAGTGGTGAAAATATTAGTATAACTATTACTATATGCTAAATATTAGCATATGGTGTTAACTTAAGCTGACATCGATTTTTTTGGTGGGCCTTTTTCAGGTGGCTAAAAACTAAAACTAAAACAAATTGAGACAGCGTTTGCTCAGTGCCATCCGCTTTTATGTGTGTGATGTGAGGGTTTTCTACCCAGAAGTTATTGTAAATAAACATTATGGGTCCATTTTGTGTTTCAGAACTGAAAGCACTACAATAGAATAAAGCTCACTTGGGTATGAAAAAGAAAAACATTATGTGGGTCCACAAAATCAGACTCCCATTCGTTGTCTACGGAGCAGCTCCGGACTTTATTAGGGCTGCCCCTTGAAAGTCAGAGATTCGACTCATCAGTCAGAGACCCCTCAGTCAACTGAGATGGTTCAAGTCGACTTATTATTATTATTATTATTATGATTTGTTAGTCAGTGTGTTGTGTACCTCTCGGGATGTTTTGATCCCCCAGATTTGCTGTGGAGTGACTCATTGGTACAGACAGCTGCGGACGTGATATAGCGGCGCAGAGGAGGAGGAACTCTGCACAGTAAGGCTCTGAGATTACATTATCCTCTCTTTTCTGCTTGGAAGTGGTGAATTTACAGCTCACCGATACTTAATATGATACTGTCTCTGGCTTTTGTTTGACATCTAGTGTCAGCAAAAATGTTGTTGCACATTTCCAATCCATTGTTAGCATATTCACTATATAACACGAATGTTGCTGTCACAGTAAATACGTTTACATACACATTGGAGTGGAGAGTTGTAGCTCGACTAGGCCATTTAATTGTACTACTGTCCTTGTTCTGGTATACCAGTATCGGAGGGGAATCCATTTATTGACTGAAATATGTGCGACTCCGCTACAATAGGTGGCGATATGCCCCCTTTCAGCTTGTTAGTATTGGACATTTTTCCGGTTGACCTATTACATCACCGACCAAACAATTGACAAACAAGTTAGCTACGGTTAGCTAGTGGCAAACTGGTACCATGGTATACAACTTTACAGCTCTGTACATTTCATCTGTCCAAAAATGCACGGTTCTGGACTTAGATTTCAGCGTGTTGTTAGCAGCTTCTTCTTCTGTTACGCATTTAATGATATTGGACTTCCGGGTAAAAGCCCGGGGCAGAAACTGTGAAGCATGCACAGAGCGCCTAGGCCAGTTTGTGTACGATTGACTGTATACATGCAGGAGTAATTCAACTTCCAATCGCATTATGTGTATTAGTCTGAATTTGAGAAATTCGATTTAGTATGATTTCAGTCGGACTAACACAATAAATCCATTTTCTCGAATGCCATGTAATTGACTGAGCCCTTTCAAACTTTACATGGAAAAAAAATCTTTGTCGAATATTCATATCAAACAGCTGAATCTGATTTGACTGACATAATTCTGAGTTGGGTACAGCCCTAGACTTTATACCTTGTGACATCACAAGTTTGAGACTTACTTCTCTGGTTTCTGTCTTTGAGAGAGTAGCTCATGTTCACAAATTTTGGCTGAACTTTCCTAGGCCAGGGAAATAACATTAATTTGGGTGGTCTTCCCCATTTTCTGTTGCAGCCTCCTTATTTTAGACCTCAGAAAGTGTGGCTAGGAGCAAATTAGCCATTTAATTTCGCAAATACATATCAGTCTTTTTTAGGCAGTAGCAGCTTTGTGAGGCTTCTTTTGCTGCAGGCATATCTGAGCATTTCATCAGCCTGGCAGCACCTCATCAGGACACTCTAGGTCTGTGTTTGTTTTTGTGACAAACCCCTTCAGACCCATTTTTCCACTTAAACCACCATGGCAACTTCACTTAGTTTTCTTTTCATCAAGTAACTGCAGCACACATTATCTCAATCCCATCTGCATCTCAAAATATTTTCCATAAAAAACATTGTCAGAGGCCATATTTTCCTCTGTTGCTGTTCTTGACCGCATTACAAAAAATGCAAAAAAGCAACAAAAAAAAAAAAGTGCCTCAGTGCAAGAGGTTTGCACACATCAGCCATTCTGCCGTTCTGGTTGAGAGGCATTTCTTAGAGAAGTATTGATTCAGCCACACCTCCCCTGGATACATTAGGGCTGGCTCTGTGGGGAGGCAAGCAGCTCAATGGCAGAGCCAGGAGGACTGAACCTGACTGGCTCTGACACACTGCAGTCAGATAACAGCCCATTCTCTGTGGCTCTTAAAGTTTTATTTGGCTGGCTCGGGGCCTAAGATACCATGGTTAATTTCATGGCCAGTGCATGTTACCGTATTCCCTTCCGCTCAGGTGAACAGAGCCTTTGACTGCTGTGGGAGAAAGAATGAGTCACATGACCCTCAGTGTGTTTGAAAACTAGAGCCGAAGCAGAGAAAAGCATGCTTGAAAATGTTTGTGTGTGTGTGTGTGTGTGTGTGTGTGTGTTGGCATTGTAGAAGCTGATTAGACAATGTGTTGGCTGATTAGAGAGCTTCTCCATAATCACATCTAATTTATTGTCCACACACAAAAGTACCCCCTGTCTGGCACACACGCTCACATTTGATTTGTGCCAGCAAATGTTCACATTAGACACTTGAGCATACACAGGCTAAATGAAAACAGTTCATCACATGCTAGCACTGTAACCGCTTTCACTTTTATTACCCATGCTTTCTTATTATTTGTCTAAGAAGATGTGTTATCAGCAGTGCCCTCACTGTATCCTTTCTGTTATCACTGCTAAGAACTGTTGTTATTTGCTGGCCTATTTCACAGGCACAAAGCTTCGTTTTAGTTTGCAGAAAACTGTTCTCTGGTAATATATTTAAATGTTTTCAGATGCATATATTTTGCAGAAGAAGTGAGTCAAAAGACAAATCTGTTTCTCTAGTAGGAAAGGATTAGGTGAAGAAGACATGACTAGTAAGTGGTGGATGAATGAGCAGATATATTTAACTTTGTCTCCAGCAACCAGGGCTCATTTTCCAATTTATGAATGGCGTTCTCTTATATAAGTTTTAATTTTTTAGCAAATAGCCTACCTGAGCCATAATTATGATAAAGAAGAGCTCCTAACCTTAATAGTCCAGTGTGTAGGATTAGGGGGATTTAGTGGCATCTAGCAGTGAGGACTGCAGATTGCAACCAGCTGAAGCTTCTCCTGGTAAGAATTCCAGTGTTCATTGTTCAGGAGGCTTTTAGCAGGGGCCAAATTATCCACAGAAGTCTCTTCCTCTCCAAAACAAACAGACCAGCTGATTGAAACAGTTTAAAAACACTAAATTAAGCAGTTTAATGCTACAAAATCTGTGTTTTTCCTACCCTGTTTGGCACATCACAGATGGCCCATTTACCTAGCACCTGCTAATGTGTACTCACCTTTTTCTCTAAAGGCCCGTTTCCACCGCAGGAACTTCGGGGTAATTTTATGGGGCCGTGGCCGTTGGTGCGTGTCTCCACCGCAGGAACCACCCCCGAAGGACAGAGTTCCGGAACTTTTACAGGGGCTAAACAAGTCCCTGCCTCGGAGTAGGTACTCAGAACGGCCCCGAGAAACTCCTGGCTGGGGCTTGGGGATTACTTGGTGCTGATTGGATATACTCAAGGCGGGTTGTGACGTTTTGTAAATAACAACATGGTTATCGTAGTTTAGCTAGGCTAACCGTTAGCTGTTAGCGGTGTCTGTAATAACTCAATAAACGGTCCGTGAAAAAAATATTTTTTCCAGCGGATATCTTAGTTACAACATGATTGAGCTAGCAAAGCAGTTTTGTGTTGCTATGTGTGGTATTTATTCAGTTTTGGGAAATCACAATGTCTAGAAAGCATCAGCTGACAGGGACAGCTAACAGCAGCAGCAAAGCTAACATCAGGACGTCATCTCTTAAAAGCCTCCCGTTGTCAGATACAACATGAAACTACTCCAGTTAGCTCAATCATGTTGTAACTAAGACATCTGCTGGAAAAAATATTTTTTTCACGGACCGTGAACGGAGTTATTACAGACACCGCTAACGGCTAACGGCGTTCCTACGCCCCTACGCCCCTACGTCGCCCCGGTCAAAATGGTCGCGCAACGATTACGTCACATACAGAGCCCGGTAACTTTCAGGAACCTTCCTCCTACTCCGCTCTCTCAGTGGAGACACGGCGGTTGAGAGGGCCGAGCGAGAGGACGTTCTTGTAGTAGTTCCTGCCCCCCAACTACTACCAGGAACTTCTTCAGTGGAAACGGGCCTTAACTTAATGTACGCTCACCTTATTTCTGATCCAGATGTTCTTGCGTTTTTGACCATGAGCCAAATTATCTGTAGAGGTCTTCATCCTCTCTGAAACAAATGGACCAGGTGATTTAAATTGATAAAAACACTGAATAAAGCCAACCTGATCTCACAGAAATACGTCAAATGACCACGACCTCTTAACACCGCATTCCGTGGTGGCAGCACGTAATGGGTTGAAATTACGTGCTGCCACCACGAAAACAATGCCAATGTAAAGTCAATTAGGATCCTCTCCCGTGGTGGACACACGGATTCCCTGATTCAATCACGTCACGTCAACCTCGTTTTCCTCAATGATATCTTTAACATTCCTGTATACACACAAAAACATGGAAGTGTCCTTGATAACTCAACAATATGACAGGTTAATGTCAAGGCCATAAAATAAAATAAATGTATTTTGCCAGCTTTTGATAGCGTAGGGCTTTAAGAGCATTGTGCTGTGGGCAGATGGGACGCGTTCCACTACTGTTTTGTAGCTGCTGTCTGCCGTCTGTGGGCTTCATTCCATTTCAGATTGCCATCCGTCTGCCGTAAGTGAATCCAAACGCCACTAATAAATAAATAAATAAGAAGATAAAAATAAGGCTGAGCACGGAAAAACCAGAGAGGAAACACCATCACATGGAGCCGTCTGCCCCTGGCAACCCGGCCATCCTCCACTCCACCAGGGGAGAGTGGACCCCAAGCCAGCGCCACAGAACCAGCAGCTGCCCCGCTGGTTATACCTCCGACCGTGGCAGCTGTCACACAAACTGCTGCTGAAAATTATACATTTTGATACAGGTAGGCTATATACATATTGCAAAACTCTGTAAATGTACACCAAAGCATATTTTCGTTTCCAAATATTTATTTGAAAACGAAACCATTCATACAGTCAATACAAAACATTTTGTTAGTAATAAAAAACAAATGTAATCTCAATGTGACCACGCCAGCCGGCGGGACTGTGGCTGAAACAGTTCCAATGTTCATTCATTCATTCATTCATTCAATCGCATGTTCAGTGTGTGTGTGTGTGTGTGTGTGTGTGTGTGTGTGTGTCAGAGAGGAGTATCAATAAAAAAAAAGTAATTATTTCGTTGTTTATTTCTTTTATTCTTCCGTTTTTTTTTAATTAAAATGCGTAATATAGCCAACAATATTATAGACCAAATGTTAATCTAATTATTATTGTAGAATGTATTTAGCAAATCACCACTCTCAACTGGAGACAGCAGCAAAAAAAAAAAAAAAAAGGCATTATAAAAAGCTGACAAATAGTGTTAATTAACTGACGTGAGACATTGAAGAGGTTGTCTCCTATAGTCTGTAATTTTTTATTTTTTTATCATAACTTCTCGGAAATTACTCAAAAGTAGAACATGCTAAAAGTAAATACAATAATAGGCTAAATAGTATCTAAGCAATAATAAAGTGTCTAAACAATAATAAATATTATCTAAGTTATCTATTAGGCTACCATTCCACTCTGTAAATAGATTTTAAAATTTCAATATGATTTTAATATTATTTTTGCTTATTTCATTATTGTTATTATTGGTTTTACTTTTTAGTAGTACTGTATTGTCTGAGGATGACTCATTTTAGAGAAAAAAGAGAAGAAAAAAACAAGCAAAGAAACAAACAAACTCATTTTATACACGGGGCCTTCAAAGTGCTCTCTGAAACTACACCTGGCATGGCTTGTGTCCAAAAAATGAAAAAATCTAAACTTTGTCGTAGAGCTAAACCAAATACATCACTGGAAAGATCTCAACCTGGAGAGTGACATATGTCAGTATGAAGATTCTACATGGCTCCTGCTTTCAGCCATTGACCTTTGAACCTTGACCTCAGTGCATGTTTGAGGGCTTATAACTCAGCAACTAAAGGGGGTACAGACATGGGACCAACTGTTATAGAGACCTCTTGACCTCAGCTATCATGTGAGTGTAATCAACAACTGAGGGTGCTGTCAGATATGGATAAAATATAGATAAAATTAATTTTCACCCATTTAGAAATTAGATATTTAAAATCTGATTTCACAAATGTGTTTGCCATCCCCTTAAAGTCCACAGTGTACTCTCAATTCAGTATTTACAACTTCCAAATGTGGGAAAAACACTTAGATTTTTAAAAAAACTACAATTCCCTGGGACCGCACCATGCAGTTTGATACATATCAGCAACATAGTTGTAGTTCTTCTGATTTGCAAAGTAGGGTTCTAAATAGGGTTGTAAAAAGATATATCTACTGAATATATCTAATATCAAGTAAAGCCGAACTAGTTATTACACTCCACCTAGATGAACTATGGTAAGAAAAAGTAAAGATGTCGGCTAATTTTCGATATTTTACACTAGAAACGGCGTTTTTGGGACAGTAGGTTCGTTTGCGGCTTGTAAAATAGGGTTGTAAAAAGATAGATCTACTGAATAAATCTAATATCTAGTAAAGCCGAAGTAGTTATTACACTGCGCCTAGATGAACTATGTTAAGAAAAAAAGCAAGGATGTTGGCTAATCGTAGTTATTTTAGATAGTACTCTAAAAACGGCGTTTTTGGGACGGTAGGTTTTTTTGCGGCTTGTTGTAAAACAGGGTTGTAAAAAGATACATCTACTGAATATATCAAATGTCTAGTAAAGCTGAACTAGTAATGACACTGCACCTAGATGAAATATGTTAAGAAAAAGTAGGCATGATGGTTCATTTCAGATATTTTAGCAAGTTCTCTAGAAACGGCGTTTTTGGGATTGAATATTTGAATAGGCTATAACAAATATCTAGAACAGCCGAACTATCACGTTATTATCATTATTATTATTATTGGTGGGAAATTATAACAGAGAAATATATTTGCCGTTTTAATATCAAGAACACTTCCGTGTTTTTGTGTGTATACAGGAATGTTAAAGATATCATTGAGGAAAACGAGGTTGACGTGACGTGATTGAATCAGGGAATCCGTGTGTCCACCACGGGAGAGGATCCTAATTGACTTTACATTGGCATTGTTTTTGTGGTGGCAGCACGTAATTTCAACCCATTACGTGCTGCCACCACGGAATACGGTGTTAAGAGGTCGTGGTCATTTGACGTATTTCTGTGAGATCAGGTTGAATAAAGCAGTTTCACGTTACAAAACAGTATTTCACCTATGCTGTTTGGCATTCTGGAGACCTCCGGCTAGCCTACAGCCTGCTGATGTGTTCGGATTTTTTGTCTCTGGTAATCCAGACATTAAGGAGGTTTTTACCAGGAGCTGGATTATCCGCAGAGACCTCTTCCTCTTCACAACAAACAGACCAGGTGATTGAAGCCAGTAAAAACACACAATAAAGCATTTTTTTCCCACACTCTCGTTGCAGAGGGGCTGCTAACTACAGTGCCCGATGCGAAAATGCTTAAAGGTGGATGTACCTCTCTAGATCCAGTGTTTGGTTTGTCCGTTCTGGGCTACTGTAGAAACATGGCGGCGTAACATGGCAATCTCGGTAGACAAGGACCTGCTTCCTGTGTCATTATAAACGGTTCATTCTAAGGTAACGAAAACACTACAATTCTTGTTTTCAGGTCATTATACACTTAAGAAAACATACTTACTATATTATATTCCATTTCTGCCAATATATCACTATATATCATCTATAGAACTTGTGAAAATAGATATGTCCGTTTGAAATGCTGTAAATATCACTGGCCTTTTATTTCCATGTGTCCCTTATACTGGCATAAATACAGCCAATAGATGGTACTAGGGCAGAGTCAAAAGTTGTACACAACAAGAAATGCGACGGTGGAGTAGGTTGTAATATTATATCTTTCAATGGAGACAGCGTTGTAGACAGCAGTGGTCTGTGAGGCCATTAAATACATTACAACATGTGGACAGAGAATTCTTTTCACTTTATTAACATTTTGTTCTGCCATTATTTAGATTTCTTCGTTGTCTCCTACAGACGTATACAGTCCATCTCTGTATATGGATCTAATGTTGAGCATAAATGAGCCCTTAGTTGGTCTTGTGTGACCAGCAACTACTGGTGGCTAATTTTAGCTAGTGTAAGCAAACTAACGATGATAGAGAGATATTACTGTGTGACGTCAGTCAATCAATTCAATCAATCAATCAATTTAATTCATAAAGCCCAATATCGCAAATCACAATTTGCCTCACAGGGCTTTACAGCATACGACATCCCTCTGTTCTTTGGACCCTCACAGCGTATAAGGAAAAACGCCCCCAAAATAAATCCTGGTAGAAAAATGGTAGAAATCTCAGGAGGGATCCCTCTTCCGGGATGGACAGACATGCAATAGATGTTGTACAGAACAGATCAACATAATACATTTGCAGTAATACATATGACGAAATCAGTCAGTTTACTAACTTTAATGTGAGACCTTGCCTAACCTCACCAGCAAAAAAACCAACAGCAGCACTATCTAGTAGACCTAAAAAGCAACTGATTTGTATTATTCTACCACCAGAAGTTGTAATAAAATGTCACAATGCATAAATGAATAATGTATATAATAAAAGATCAATACCTGGCGACCATGTAGCCATACAATATCGCCATGCACAATATTGTGATACTATGCCGTATCAATTTTTCCCTTACCCCTAGTAGGCACAATTTAGTCTGTCCTCCTCTTTGGTGTCTTTTGTTTGGGGTAGTGACCTTTGTAAATGTGCATGCGACACCTATTCATATCAATAAAACATTAATTAATTTTAATTCACTGCACTGACTTATGAACTTTAATAGTTCATATGTGCTTCAGCAAGCATTTCTGCTCATGTTCAAAACTATATGCACATTCAAAACATCCCACACATATGTGTTCTCTGAGATTTCCCGAATTTAATGAAAATAAAGTCACAATATTTTGTGCAAAAAAATCCCCCTATCCTATCTATAGTCTGCTGTACATTTAGTTATTACTCTGTGCTCTGGTGATGTGGTAGCATCCCATTCAGATTGTCTGACAGTCAGGGACAGGGACAGGGACTTTCTTCGGATCAGACTATGTTTAGAGAAGCAGCTTTGTGCTGCTCTTGACGAGAGGTGGAAAACTTGTTCTAATCAGACATAAATCTCAACATTCTGTGGCTTATTGTCCACACAAATGTTTACTTCACCACCTCCCATAAAGTGCAGCTCAGTAGCTGCTTTCCCTAAGCATTTCAATATGAAGCATCTTGGAGCAGGATGCTCTGTTTGGGACTCCCAAACAGAGCAAAAGTGTCCAAATTAAAAATAGAACACAAAATAGAACAGCAGCCTTTCCTCATCTAGTTGGAACATCAGAGAGTTAACACTTTGTAGAGCCAATGGATCGCATTTGATTAAACCCATACGCAATTAATAGTAAATTAGTGGTATGGACAATTTTAGGTAATAAGAAAAGTGGCAGGGACGCCACCTTCCCTACCATCCCTATAATAAATTAAACCTTTTTTTTTGTTTTAAATCACAAGTAATCACTCTGTACCTCAGCAGGAGACATGCTGGTGGTTTTCTGCTTTTGGACACTTGAGGGCAGTGCGGTAAGCTGTAAACTCGATGTTGACATATCACTTCATATGTTGTTGATATGGCAAACGTGTTAGCAAACAGTTGATTTATCCAGCAGATAAAGGGCAACATTAGCACTGATTTGTCATGTACCCTACTTGCTCTATGATGGGCTAGTACTTGTTACCTTTAGTCGGGGTGGATTGGTTCGGTTTAGGCAAGAGGAGTAAGATTGGTTAGAGTAAGAATGTCAGGGTCAGCCAATTAGAGGCAGAGTTATGCAGAATAATAATAATAATAATAATAGTAATAATAATACACTGGATGTATGTAGTGCTTTTCTGGTTTCTCAAAGACACGTTACAGAGAACAAGAACAACATAACAAAACAAACAAACAATACTAAAGTGAATTAATTCACAAGAAGGGAAAGAATGCAGAGAGGGAGAGGAATGCAGATGTTGTAGGCAGTTTTGAAGAGGTGGTGTTCTGAGGGTTTTCTTGAATGTGGATAGTGAGGGGAGGTCTCTGATGACTTCAGGGAGTGAGTTCCATATGGTGGGAGCAACAATAGAGAAGGCCCTGTCCCCCCAGGTGCGGTGGTGAGTCCTGGTGGGCGGGGACAGGAGGTTGGCATTAGTAGACCTGAGAGTGTGGGAGGGAGTGTGCCGGAGGAGGAGCTCAGACAGGTAGGGGGGAGGCGTGTTGTGGAGGGATTTATAGGTGATGATTAGGAGTTTGAAGTAGATACGCTGGGGGTTAGGGAGCCGGTGGAGGTTATGACGGACAAGGGTGATGTGGTCAGGGGTGCGGGAGTGTGTGAGAAGATGAACAGCTGGATATATTGTAGTTTCTTAAGAGTTTTGGATGCTGAACTGTAGAGGAGACTATTGTAGTAGACCAGTCTGGAAGTGATGAATACGTGAATACAGAGATGGGGACTCGAGTCATTGTGACTTGGACTCGAGTCGACTTGAGTCGCTGTTTTGATGACTTGTGACTTGACTTGACAAAAAATAAAAGACTTGAGACTTGACTTGGACTTGGAAATTAAAGACTTGGGACTTGACTTGAGACACGACGACTTGAATGACTTGAGTGTTCACATCATGTTTTCAGTTTGAATATAAAATTAATGAATTAATTTAAAAAATAATGTCGATTACCCGGTAGGAGCGCAGGCTGAGAATGGCGTTGTCATGATTGGATCACTACCCTGTCAATCAGTCATGCCCTCTCTACGTACTGTACGTGTTTATTGGAGAAACACGCCCTCTTATATCAGATAGGCATCAATATGTCAGCGGGAGGGGTACCAAGAGTCATCGTCTTTGGCTTTCAGAATTACCATTATGACGGCAAAAGACGAACAGCACAGTGCAAGACATGCAGCATAAACATCTCGGACAGCCAGGCGACAACTTCAAACTTTGTTTGTCATTTGAAGAGCCATTCTGCCCAGTAAGTGCTTGTCAATTAGCTAATATTATCTGGTTAGTCGGTAGTTAGCTAACGTTAGCTTGATACGATACGGGGGTGGGGGGGGTGGGTCGGTTTGGTGGAACTTGTTTTTTAATTTATTTGCTAACACTAACCCCAGAAAACGTGAGCGAACATTCCAACCGGTTCATCTCAGACCGGCTGTATGTTTTATGAACGAGCAACACAGGGTTAAATGAGCTAAATGGGTGATTTTGGCTGCTGCCTTGGTTAGTGTGTGTGTGTGTGTGCACGCGCGCGCGCATGGGGGTCGTCCCTGCAAAGTAAACATTGCAGCGATGAAGTCTGAAACACATACAGATGTTTCTGATGCTCTATAATAGGTTTTTTCTTTCAGATTTTTATATGTTTGCCTTTTTTTCTTGGCAACTAAAATATTTCAAACACTGTTGGCAGAAGTGAGGCAGAAGTGATCTTGTTTAGATTGAAAGCCATCAATAAATAATTTTATGAAGTTATTTCTGTTTTGTTTGATTCCATGATGTATTTTACTGAATATCAGTAATTACAATGCAAATCCAAATTATTGTCATATTTTTTAAACAGGTTTGACACATTGGCCAATGATGTTTTTTTTTTTTTATAACTTAAATTTTTATTAGGTTTTCACATGCATATAGACAAAACAATACAGCAAACAAGGTACAAATTAAAATAACAATAGTAATAACACTAACAAACTGTCTGGAGATGAGCCACTATTGAGTCCACTGTTCCATTTGGCATTTGTTCAGTTGGTGTCACGTCTCATATAATGTTCCATTTTTCCCAGTTCTTTTCAAATACATTCTCTTTGACTCTCAAAAGGTATGTCAATTTTTCCATAACAGAGATTTCCTGGACAATTTCCAACCACTGTTCCTGTCTTGGGATATTTACATTGAGCCAGTTTCTTGTGACTGCTTTCTTTTTTATTTTTTTATTTTATTTAACCTTTATTTAACCAGGTAGAATCATTAAGAACAAGTTCTTATTTACAATGATGGCCTGACAAGAGGCACACGCTTCTTGAGGGGGAGGGGAGAGAGGGCTGTGAAAGAAAAAGGATTGGTTAAAAAGACGGTAGCACAGCACAGAGCACAACTATACAGACATGTAGCAGGACATCAACAGAGACAGCACACAAGCATGGCTATGCGGACAAAGAGCAAGAGAGTGACAGGGACAGAAAGGGTTAACAAACATCTATTCAGTCATACAGGCATACAGGCAAAGCAGTGGGGGTTAATAGCGAAGATTATTTACAACATCACAACACAAAAAACATAAAAACAAAGTTGATAACAGGATTTCTTACTTGCTGCGAGTAATATTTTAGTCAAGTGCAGATCTTCTTTCAATATGACCTTCTCAATATTCCCAAGATACATCACTGGACAAGTATTTGGGATTTCATATCCCAAGACATTTTTTACAACTAAATTAACATTTTTCCAGTATATTCTCATTTTTGTACAGTTCCAGAAGATGTGTGCATGGTCTGCCTCCGCACTCCCACATAGTCTCCAGCAGTTTTGTTGTATAGCGAGTTGCCTAGATTTTATTTTTGGTGTTATAAAATAGCGAGTTAGGTTTTTCCAGCAGAACTCCCTCCATATCAGTGAATTTGTAGATGTACATTGTGTCTCGCACATGTGGTACCATTCCTCCTCTTGTATTTGGATATTTAGTTCTGCTTCCCATTTTGCTTTTATATAGAGTGTTGATCCCCCCCTGCTCTCACCTAAAGCTCGATAGAAAGCAGAGATGGGCCGAGACCCCTTCCGTTTGTATGAATCCATAATGACTCCTATCACCTTATTTATAGTTTCAACTGACCTTATCTCTTTTGTGAAATAACCTCTTAACTGCATGTATCTATAGAAATCTTTGTTTTCGAGGCTGTACTTTTTCTTTAGATCTTGGAAGCTTAGAAATTCTCCACCTTCTGAAACCATACATATTGCTGTCATACCCTTTTGTGCCCATTCTTTGAATACTGGATCATACGTCCCTGGCTTAAACTTTGAATCGTACGCGAACCACCTCAGAATGCATATGTCCCTCTTAAGTTTGTATTTTCTTACTACAACGCTCCATATTTCTAGTGTAAATGCTACTATTGGGTTCATAGCATGTCTCAAAGCACCAATCAGATGTTTATCCCCCACCAATATCTGGGTCTTTCCATTTAGACTCATAGTCAGGTCTACACCAACAGGCCAGAGGTCTGAGTTGAGCTGCATAAAAATATTCTGTAAGGTTAGGCAAAGCCATTCCACCCTTACTTTTAGGTAGCTGAAGTGTCGTAAATTTTTTTCTTGGTTTTTTACTGTTCCAAATGAATCTAGAAATCATCTTGTCTCAGGCTATAAATTTGTTTTGGGGGATATTAATTGGAAGAGCTTGAAATAAATATAGCAATTTAGGTAGAATATTCATTTTTACCGTCTGTATTCTAGCACTGAAGTCTAACGGAAGGGTAGACCACCTTTCAATATCTTTTTGAATGTTTTTATCAATTTCGCTATAATTGTTTTCAAACATGTCAGTAAGTGTTTTAGTCAGAGTTACACCAAGATACTTCGTGGTTTTAGAATTCCATTTCAAATTATATGCATCTGTTATTTGTCGGGAAGGAGAATAATTTAATGAAAGAATTTGTGTTTTTGCTATATTCAGTTTATACCCTGAATAATATTCATACGTTTCCAGTAGAGACATTAGGTGTGGGAAACATATATCCGGTTGTTCAAGAAAAATAATGACATCATCCGCGAAAAGGCCAATGATATGTTCCGTCCCCCCCACATTGAGACCCTGCAGTTCCTCACGCTGCCTTATTGGCTGTGCTAAAGGCTCGACATATAAAGCGAAAAGAGCAGGAGACAGACAACAACCATGTCTTGTCCCTCTCTCCAACCGAATCGTATTGGACAGGCTTCCATTTACTCTGATCTTAGCTGTGGGCTCTTGATAAATAGTTTTAATACATCGGATTACATTTTCATTGAAGCCAAATCTCTTTAGTACCTCATACAAGAATAACCAGCTAACACTATCAAATGCCTTTTCGGCGTCCAAACTAACCAGAATTGTACTTGTACCACTTTTTTGAGCATTGTCTAAAATATGGAGGGTTCTTCTAATATTATCGTGTGTTTGGCGTCCTTTAATAAACCCAGTTTGATCTTCATCAATCAAATCTGGTATGAGGGCCTCAAATCTTTTGCAAATAATTGATGTAAATAGTTTGTAATCTACATTTAAAAGTGAAATCGGCCTATAGTTTTTGCATTCTTCTTTGTCTTTGCCTTCTTTAGGTAGAACGGTAATAATTGCTTCCTTCCATGATGGGGGGGGGCCCGCCCTCGTTAAGAGTCAAAAAAAGTTAAAACAGGACAGAAGCAAAGGTGTTAGCTCCTTCTGAAAGGCCTTGTACCATTCCGATGGAAACCCATCGCTACCTGGTGATTTACTAGCCTTTAACCTAGGGCTGCACGGTATATGCGGTAGACGGTAGAAATGATATAAATTTGGCCCACGGTAGAGATTTGTGCTCTACCGTCCTATTGTCGATGATGTCATCGCACCTACCTCAGTGTGAAAATGGCTGCGAGCACAGAGACAGCGGAGCAAGAGGAGCTGGTTCACGTCCGTGATTTAGCGTAGCATGTGCAACATGTGCTGCTGGAGAACTTGTGAGTGAGTGAGTTAATGTCTTATGAACAGCCCCGGACTTCTCAGACTCTTTTAGCGACTTACTGTTCAGAGGGAACTCATTGAGTGTCTCCTCTGGCAGCAGCACAGCGTCTCTCCCTCTCCTCTCTCGCCGTGCGCACACGGGAGTTGGTTTTCGGCAAGAGAGTTTGTCATAAACCTTTGGTAATATAAACCTATGTGACGCTAGGGGCTCCACAAAAACCTCCATATGTGAATGTGTGATAGTTGTGCTATCATAGCAGCCTGTCACAGGTTACAGCGTGATGATTAGAGGAGAAATGGCAGAGCATAAAGGTCCAGGTGGAAAACACACAACTCAGTCATTTAGGATTTTGCTAAAAGAAGGAAATTACCTTTTGATATAGATCTCAGGGGACATTTTGCACCATAGAGTACTGGGTTTTAATTTTGAGTTTTGAGATCTGCATTCTGCACAATAAATGCTCTAAAAATACATTATATCTTTGGTTTTGTTGTTGTTGTTGTTGTTTTTTTTATCAATTTAGCTTTGCTAAGGGACTACAAAACCCATTCAGAAACACTTCTATTATAACTTTTACACTTAAATTTATACCGCGATATATACCGTTACCGTGAAGGGATTCGATTTATACCGTGATATGAATTTTAGGGCATACCGCCCAGCCCTACTTTAACCTACTAATTGCAGCTTCCAGCTCCTTAACTGTAAATTGTGACATAATAGTGTCATTCTGTGTCTCACCAATAGATGGCAGGTCAAGTGAGTCAAGAAAACTTCTTATTGTTTTTTCATCAGCTGATAATGGTTTAGAATAGAGTTTCTTATAATATTCTTCAAATAGTCTTTCTATTTCCTCTGGTTCATGTGATAATTGGTTGGTTTGAGGGTTCCTTATTTTATGAATTGTGTTAATGGCCTGCTGTTTCCGCAGGCATCTAGCTAAAAGTCTTGTTGCTTTTGGGCCTGATTCATAGTAGGTCTGCTTTACAAATCTTGCCCTCTTTTCTACATCTGACCTGAGTATCTCATTTATCTCTTCCCTTGCCTTCTTTATTTGTTGTAATACAGACTGATTTTCTGTATTTTTATGTTTCTTCTCCAGTTCTTGCAGTATTTCTACTTAGTGTTTATATATAGCTAGGTGAGTCTTTTTTTGTGATGTTGTCAAAGCGATTAGTTTCCCACGAATAACTGCCTTCATACCGTCCCACAATACTGCAGGGTTCACCTCCCCATTATCATTCTCTTCTATGTACCTTTTTATTTCTTCTCTTATCTGATCCACATTTGCCTTATTGTTCAAAATGCCCACATTTAGCCTCCATACAGTATTTATTTTCCTATTATTCAAGTGTATTGTCAATCTGATCCCACTGTGATCTGATACATCTGCCACCCCGATTTTACACTCTGTGACCCTGTGACTTTCACTTGTATTAATTAAAAAGTAGTCGATTCTGGAGTAGGCAGAATGAGGTACTGAATAGTGTGTATAATCCCTTTCTAGTGGGTGAAGTTCTCTCCACACATCAATTAGTTCCATTTCCTGAACTGATGTATTAATAAACTTGGTTAGATGCATCTTGCTTCTTTTGGGGCTTGTTGTATCCAATTTATAGTTCATTACCACATTATAGTCTCCCCCACATATCAAAATACCTTCAGTTTGTATAGCAATAGTGTCAAACAGAGTTTTGAAAAAACATTTGGTACTCTCTGGGGGGGCGTATACATTGATCAGTGTCACCATTCTGTTTTCTAGCTTTCCTTTAATTAATACAAATCTCCCCTCATTGTCCCTAACTTCTTTAAGACATTCAAATTGAACTGCATTTGTGATAAGGATAGCCACTCCCCTCTTCTGGCTAGGTTTGTAGGAACTGTAAAATGTATTCCTAAAACCAAAGCGTTTTAGCTTTTCATGTTCTTGTTGAGGCAGCTGAGTTTCTTGTAAAAATAGTACTTGAGCCTTTTCTTTTTTCAATTTAGCCAGGACCTTGCTCCTCTTAACTGGATTATTCATCCCATTTACATTAAGTGACACCAGTTTTATGTTATTATATGGCATTTAAATGATCCAATCCTGTGTTACATTCATTAACCTCCAGACAGCTTAAAACTGCACAGACCTGAACATCTGGACAACATGTGCTAACTGACAAAAACAAAGAAAAAACAGTTAACTCCCAAGTTAGGGTGATTCTTCGCCACCCTGAGTCCCCGTTGGTAGGCAGAGGGGAGATCCTCCTCCAGGGGGGCCCCTCACTAGAGGTGAAACACGCCATTTCACACATCCTAGTAGTCCAATGCCATCCGATAGCATTTATTTTGTGTTCCAAATGAAGTCTTCAGCATTGGTCTTAAATGTTTTGGCCCCATATACCAGCTTAAAAATAAAAAATAAATGAATAAAGAATAAAATAGCTGCCCTACCAAACCACCCATGTATAATGATTTCAGGCTCACACCACGGGCAGAAGTGATGTAATAGTCATTTAAACGTTAACTTCTCACAGCTGGTTTCACTAAGGGGCCAAGTAAATTTCACATACCGTGACAAAGTAAAGAATTAAAATTAGTTGGAGGCGTTCCGCTCAAATTCCTGTAATCTTTCCCTCGCATGGAGCGCAGTGTCTTCTGTGCTCCTCTCTCTGGCGGCTCACTGCCATGTCGAGGCCCGAAGAAGCTGCTCCATCTCCCGGTTCGGGCCCGCGGCGCTACAGCCTGGTATCTCCACCGAGTAACCTCTCTTCCCCAGCTCCTGCGCTGCATCTTGTGCACTCTCGTAAGTACGTGTTCCCGAGTCCCAGTGAATGCGCATCTTGTCCAGTGGAGTCTGGAAACGGATTCCTTTCTCTTTCAGGAGTCTCTTTATCCCAGTATATGCCTTGCGCTTCTGAATAATCTCTGTGGCATAATCATGGTCAAACGACAGGCGTCGCCCTTCAATCATTATTTTCTTTCCCCAGGCTTTTTTCAGTACTGCTTCTTTGGTATTAAACTCCAGAAAATTTACCACTATGGACCTGTGTGGCTCGTTCGGCTCAGGTTTGCGAGCTAGAGCTCTGTGGGCACGCTGAATCTGTAACCCTAACCCCCTGTCAGTGCAAGTTCACTTTTCAGAAGTTGCTCCACGAAGTCAGACACGGAGTTGCCTTCTTTCCCTTCGGGTACGCCATAAATGCGAATGTTGTTCCGCTTAGATCGTCCCTCCAGATCTGTCAACTTCTCCTGCATGGCTTTCTGTCTTTCCATGGACTTAATGAGCGCCTCCTTCATAGCCATGTTAGCCGATTCGGTCTCGTTGATCCGTGCTTCTGCTTCTTTCAGCCTGGTTTCATGGGCCTGGATCCTAGCGGAGTTAGCAGAAAGTTTTTGGTAAATTTCCTGCTTCAGATCTTTGAGTTAATTTTTCATATCTTCCTTGAGTTCTTCTTTGAGACTATGTAGGTCCGCTTTATGCTCAGCCCTGAAGTCGCGTATTTCCTTACTAATACTTTGAAGCACTGAGCACATGTTTTCTGCAGAGCTGTCGTTAGAGCGCTGAGCGTCATCCATCTCTGGTGTTTTCTTCCTTTCTTGTGTATCATGTTTAGTTTGACTTCTAGTTGTTACTCCCCTATTCATTCCAAAGTAAAATTACTATGAATTGCTTCACAATTAGTGAATTTAGGGAGGCTAATTCTAACTTGCTATCGGGAGCTCAAGATCATGCAGCCATCTTGTCGTCTCGCTCCACCGGAAGTCTGGCCAATGATGTTTACTGACAGTTACTTATATCTTGCCTTTTCACTTTATTAAGATCAGATTCTGCAAAATTACAATAATAAGGTGACTTGACTTGGACTTGACTTGACCTATTACAGGACTTGACTTGACTTGACATAACCTGTGACTTGACTTGACTTGACTTGACTTGCCCAAGAAAAAATGACTTGGGACTTACTTGAGACTTGAAGGTTAAGACTTGAGACTTACTTGAGACTTGCACATGTGTGACTTGGTCCCATCTCTGCGTGAATAAGAGTCTCTGCAGTTGAAAAGGACAGGGAGGCGGGTGATGTTTCTGAGATGGAAGAAGGCTTTTTTGGTGATGTGTTTGATATGTTTGTCAAAGGAGTGGATTTGATCAAAGATGACATCAAGGTTACGGACACAGTGGAGTCATTGAGGGAGAAGTTGTGGGTAGATTTGAGATTTGGGACTGATGATGACTTCTGATTTGTCACAGTTAAGTTTGAGGAAGTTGGTTTGAAGCCAGGATTTTATTCATTGATTAGGGTAGAGTGAATGGCAGGAGTGATGGCTTTGGTGGAGATATGGAGCTGAATGTCGTCGGGGAAGCAGTGAAACTGAAGTCCATGAAGGTGGATCATTTGACCAAGGGGGAGAATGTACAGGATGAAGATGAGGGGGCCGAGAACTGGACCTTGGGGAACACCTTGGGAGATGGGAGCAGTGGGGGATTTGCACAGAATAAGGCAGGTCATACCTACGCTATCCCAGGAAACACAAATTCACATACTGTAAACATTATTTCTGACCTCAATTAAACTAGTTTCAAAGCCAAAACCAGTGTTGTGCTAGTTACTGAAAAATAGTAACTAGTTACCGTTACTAGTTACTTCATTAAAAAGTAACTCAGTTAGTAACTCAGTTACTTAAACCAAAAAGTAATGCGTTACTGAGAAAAAGTAACTTTTTAGTTACCCCCCCCCATGCAACTGTCTTCTACAGTGGAGTCACTCACTGTCAGGAAGCTAAACGTTTTACAACTACGGTACTTGGATACAAATATGGAAAATAAGCTAAAAGCTTCCTCGGGATAACAATGGATATCACGTCACTGGATATAACGTTACTGGGACTAAAAATCTACAGAAGCGATACCGCTTAATGTAACGTTACAGCACTGTGGTGAGGCCAGCAGGTCGACAGTGACTTCAGAGATGGTGAGAGATGTGTTTCATTAAGATGCTCTAGTAAGAATTATTCGTATACCTCTATCTGACTTGACTATCTTTTATTGTCTAGGGCTAAAATGTTTTAGTGAGAGGGAACTTCAGTTTGTGAAGGAATACTGCATGCTGCGTGCCATTTTAAAACCTGGCCAAAAATAACGGAGTAACGCATCGTTTGGTAACGGTAACTGATAACGTGTTAGAGTATTAGTTACTGCCAAAACTAACGCCGTTACTGTAACGCGTTACTAATAATGCGTTACTGCCCAACACTGGCCAAATCACATTACGAAACTTCGGACAACCAGAATTTTGTAAATCCTCAGGAAGCCATCAGAGGTGTTGTGAATATGGAAACACCATTTCCCAGATTAACCCCCTTCGGTTGGTTGTGATTGGGTACAAACAAAATGTATGTTTTCACTGTGTGTCCAGGTAATTCTTTTGTCACATGATCCTTTCATTTTTTCACTAAATGTGGGGCATGCATTAGAATTGCTGATTAATTGTTATCATAATGACTGACTGAACCAAGTGTGTATTATTTGAAAGGATACTTTGCCCATTTCCAACCAGCTTTTTATCATAACAATGTGGGTAGTATGTGTGAATGAATTATGGTAAACTTTCCTCCATCTTACCAGTGCCCAGATCTTCACTGGACTTTGGGCTCTTGACACAAAGAGTAGAGAGGGGTATCGAGACAGAGTCATCCCTCTCTTTCTCTTTCTGTCTCTTTCTTTCTCTTTCTCTCAAACCCAGACCAAACTCAGACCAAGTGGTAAAACTAGGCAGTGCGATCAAATATAAGCCAAGACTCGGTTACTGTATTGCCTATTTCTTGCCTAAAATGTTTTCAGAAACTTTTAGTGTACTTTTTGGCTGAAATACAAGAATTTGTGAACAGGAAGTGGGTGCTATGCCTGGCTGGTAGCTATTTTTACATACCGTCATACCGTCCTGAAGTTTCATCAGGGTGTATTGTATGTAATGTTTTTTGTGTGCAGTGCTACTAAGCCCACCCCCCACCTTCCTTGTATCCGCACGGACAGTGCTCCAGAGATTTTTTCCCCCTCTAAAAGGACAAAGTCTGAAGTCTGGACATATTTTGGATTTTATAAGGATGCTGAGGGGAAACTAATTGAAGATAGTCACCCTGCCTGCAGAAAATGCAGAAAAAAAGTCTCTGCGAAGGGGGGTAACACTTCAAATTTGATGAGCCATCTCTGTGACCACCACCCACAACTATACAGTGAGTGTACCTGTGCCTGGTACACACTACATGACTTTTCTGCCTGTTCTGAAAGTCACTATGTCACATTACAAGATTGTGGAGTCATAAAATCATGCCGTGACTTGGCCGACAGACATGACACACTACACGATGGTCCACACCAATTATCCCTGGTTGTCTTTCACGATGTGTGTGATGTCATTGGGTTATTCTTGTCCTATTTTTAATACTTTTACTATTATTTCAGTCACTGTGTCTGTTCATGTGCCAACCAAAATGTTGTTGTATTAAAAGCGCCATCAGATGGCAGGAGCTACATTTGAAGTACTGTACACAAACATACAAGTCACTGAATCCTCCACAAGTTCCTACAAATGTTTCACAATAAAGGCCTATTTAGAAAATGGAGGGATTCTCTCAGCCAAGGTTATATGGGGCTTTTAATTTGAAACAAATTCAGGACGTGTTGAGTTTGAAATGACGACGCGATGCATTAACTTTATCAAGGCAACGGGAGCGGATAAAAAGTAAAAATATAAAAACACAGAGGGAATAATAAATAACGGTCCTTTTATAATGTAGTCTGTTTCAAATGAAGCTGGTAGCCTCTGCAGTTGTGGTGAGTAAAAGCCCCGCCACTATTTTTTAATTTTCCTACTTTATGTTTGTCTTCATTCGGGGTGTCGGTGGCTTAGTGGCAGAGCAGGCGCCCCATGTACAAGGCTGTTGCCGCAGCGGCCCGGGTTCGAATCCAGCCTGTAGCCCTTTGCTGCATGTCATCCCCCCTCTCTCTCCCCCTTTCATGCTTGACTATCCTATCTATAAAGACAAAATGCCCCCCCCCCCCAAAAAAAAAGAAAAAAAGAGTTTGTCTTCATTATGAAGAAATAACATTGTTTGCTAGCTTGATGCTAATGGCAGTACTCAGCAGGTTGACAAAGTGCCTCTGCTGTTTCCTTTTTACTCTGTGTGGTAACGTCCCCAGAGGAAATATTAAAAAGGCTGGGGTGTTGTTGCCGTACAGTTGTCTATGGCAGCAGCTAACTCTGTGTTTCTATTGGTCAAAGTGACGGCTGTGATGGGAGTAATTGTGAACGACAAAAACAAAATCAAACATGCTAGACTTTCTGTTAGACAGAAAGTACATTAAGCTCTTTATTTCATTTGTTTTTGGAGATAACTTGGTTAAATGATTTCAGTGTGTGTATAACTACTTTTTGAACATTTTGAGCACATTTCAACAATACTGCGATAATAATGATAGCCGTGATCATTTTGGTCACAGTAACCGTGATATGAAATTTTCATACCGTTACATCTCTAAGGTCAATAGAAAGATAAGAATCTGTATTTTTGCAATATTGAAAATCATACCATTGGGATTTCTAAATACCCTGGTGTACCGCAATACTGTGGCGCCATACTGTGTCCTGTAGTGTCAAAACGGAGGCTGAAAATACTGCAATCAAACAGTAAAACTTAGCAGTGCTGGTAAAATATGAACCAAGATTCTGTTACTGTGTTCTCAATATGTCAGATGTTTTATTTATTTATTTAACAGGGACAGCGCACAGCTAGTTAGCTGCACCAGAGTTAGCTATAAGCTCATTTTCATCTGTAGTCCCTGGGCAGGAAACAGAGAAGAATTTCTCTGCTAAAAGACACTATTGTATGTGTCTTGTGTTTTTAGAAACATATTTTTTTGCACTGTTTAACTGTAGCACGAGATTGTTTATTATCAGCTTGCTACCATATTGTTTTTGGATGGGCAGCTCGCATTATGTCACCCACCAGTGGGAGCATTTATTGGTCCAGTGTGGTGCAATGCATTCTGGTAGTTGAAGGTTTTCTATCTGTTTTGCTATACCCCCACGCTGGCCATAGCCCTGGCCAGGGGCATTATGTTGGTGGGTTAAATATGGGTGGTCAACGGTCAAGGGTCATTGTGACCTCATTCATCTCATTCTCACAAAGGTGACATCTCAAGAAGGCCTTGCGGGGGAATTTCCACGAATTTGGCACAAAAAAATAATTTGGTGGTTAAAGGTCAAAGGTCACTATGACTTCACTCCGAAACTCAAGAATGACATTTCACAGAATGTCTAACAGGATAGAATTATAAGGTGATGGCATTATATATCCAAAAGGTCAATGGTCAACTTCATTGTGACATCATAATGTTCTGCAAAAAACACTTTTCAGGGCATTATTCAATGTCATATCTCAGGAATAGAGGGAGAAACATTTGGTCAGATACTGAATTGGCGACACTAATCTTGTGTGCCCACCTTGACTCTGTGCTGATTGTATAGATCTTTTGTGCTGCCAGGGGGAAGATGTGTGTGAAGCATCCATGTTTTCAGAGACATGGATGTAAACTATAAGCCCAACTTGACTGGTGTGCGGGGGCATACAACCGTAAGGTGTTAATTGTAGTTTTCTATTTCATCAACAGGGAAATGGTGAATGCCTGGTTCGCTGAACGCGTCCACACCATCCAGCAATCTGCCTCCAAAGAAAATCCTCAACAGCAACGGGCTCACCAGTCCTCCTCAGACTCAGGCCCCCCCTCTGCCTCCACCATCTCCCCACCTACCCTCAACCTACTGGACAACCGTTGCCCATCCCCGGCCACAGTCCCCAGCCCGGCTCCCGGCACCCCAACTCGCAAAATCTCAGCATCCGAGTTTGACCGCCCACTCAGACCCATCGTGGTTAAAGACTCTGAAGGCTCTCTGACGTTTCTGAGCGACGCTGACCGTGAAACTGTCCCCCTACGGGGCTCAGTGATGGGTGAAGGTGGTATTGGTGGGGGAGGTAATGGAGGTGGATGCAGCGGGGCAGGTAGTGGAGGCAGGGGTGACCGCTGCGCCAGGCTGCTGGAGCTGGTGAAAGATGTGTCAAGTCATCTGGATGTGACAGCGCTCTGCCATAAGATCTTTCTCCACATCAATGAGCTGATCTCTGCAGACCGCTACTCACTGTTCCTGGTAGGAAGGAAAGGACTGTGGGTCAAACTATCAGTTTAACTGCTTAAACTGGAGATGTGATAAGCCAGAGCACAAGGAAGTGAGACATGGGCCTCTATAGTATATCTAGCTGCTGATGAAAGACATTTAAAAAACTCATTACAACCAGCAAAATGCTCACATCTCAGCTCTCACTCAAACTTATTCAGAGTCTAAAAAAATGTTTTAGCAAACAGTATCCCAGACAAATGCAAGCAGTATTCTATCACATTAGTGCCAGTCTTCCTTTGCTAGCCAGTGTTTTGCCTGTGTGCATATTTGCTATGATGTGAAAAGCATTCCGGCATTTAAAAATAGCCATGTGATTGATTTGCACCAGTCTGCATTAATAATTAGATTAAATTACAAGTGATTTATTTAATAATATGATAACTGAAGTGCCTTGGTAGGAAAGTGCATGCCGCATTACTGCAACATCCTGGGTTCAATCCCTGCTGTGGGACCTTTGTTACATGCCATACCCCTCTCTCTTGGCAAATATCATAACATCACTGTTAAAGAATGGATTCAACTGCGTAAAACACAGATCAAAGACTATTCTGTATTTTCTCACAGGAAAGGAATAACCTAAAAACACAATTATTTGCTTATTCAATTGCTTATTTACACTAGGTTTTGGCCGGTGTGAAAATTTTTATACCAGTTTAATATATTTCTGTCAGGACTTTATTTCCATTTGCAGTATTATATTTGGTGGTATGGCTCTTTTCTGGAGCCTCTCTGCCTTTCCTAGGCTTATGCAGAAAGCCTAAGGCAGAGAGAGCACACCTCTTCATCCTTCCACACGCCTATGTGAAAGGCCTAAGGCAGAGAAAGCAAGCCTCCCTGCCCTTCCATGCGCCTACATGGAAAGCCTAAGGTAGGGAGAGCAGCAAAGGCCCCCTGGGAATCAATGACAAACAGAAATGACATTGATAAGTCAGACACAGCATAAAAAGAAAGATGCTGGGGTGGAGGGGGTTGCAGAGCAGCTTGCAGAGGAAGCAGCAACAGTAGGCAGGCCAAAGCAGTTTAAATAGGGTGCCCTGGATGAGATTTGCCAATTGGTTGCATAGAAAGGAATTGTGTGATCTATCTTCTATCAATCAGATCTGCAGAATTCTGAGTAATTTATTTTTTTTGCTCATAATGTGATGGACAATATTCATTTATGATGACAATTGTTTTTTAACAAAAATAACCCTACACAATACATTAAAACCTAAAATGACCTCAAGCAGTGCTAAAAGTACTACTTAGTAGATTTTAGTGGACGCTTTGAATCAGAATTTGATTTAACCATGAATACTTCAAGAAAAAAATGTGAATGTTTGTTAGTAAAGTCAATGAACAAAATGTGGGACATATGGCCATTAAAATGGAACGTTCAAAATGGATCATAGATAACAAACATTAATTTGCCTATCTATTCACAATCATTTAACAGCAAATCTTTTTTTTGACATTTATTCTCACTACACCACTAACTTTGACTTTAATGCTAACTGAATACAACACAAGATTGTCACATGTATGCACAAGGAGGTGGAGGAGACAGCAACAACATTTCACAAGCGTTGTGTCTATATTCCTGAAGTCTGCTGAGATTCCGTATGGCCCTGTCGATAACCGATAATTACCTGCTTGTCATGGCTGACACTGATACGATAAGTGATAATTTCACTTTTTTGTATTTTAAAAACAAGTGTGTAACATGAAGTTTATGCACACCTGAGGGTAAGAAAGGCTAATGCAACAAAAACAAATAACAGTTGTGACTGTGACTCTGCATACCTGCCAATGTTAGGCTGTGAAAAAGAGGGAGATTTTCTGGGGTATTCAAAGGTGGCCCATCTTCAATGCCCCCGCCCCCTTATAACCCTACACTACACATGAACATAATAAATACAAGCATGTGAAAATAACATGATGGAGACTCCACCAAAATAAGTGCCATACCAAACCAACTAGGGAGGAGTGTAAGTGGCTGTAAAAGTTATGCCAGTTCCTTTTTCCACCACAGACAGGGAAGTTCCCAAAGCTTGCTGCTGTATTTCTCCACTACACCTTAATGAAGGGTGCATCAATCCAAACCGGTCTCACTCCAAAGTTGTTGAATACCGGCGCTTGGGCAGTGACTTACGGTGTCAGACACCGACAAAAAAGCTGTCCTTTCAGCATGATACCAACCGTCGCCATTACAGAAAAACGACGACGGCCGTGTCAGGGCGGAACACATTGGGACAACGAAAGTTAAGGTGGTGAAAGTCCGAGTAGGGCGATGGGATGGGTGGTGGATAGGTCCAACAACCACTGACTTTCACCCGGGAGGTTGCTGTTTGCTTCCTGTGTGAATGTAAAGCTAAACTCTATTCTTTTTTCCTAAACCCAACCATGGGCTTTTCTTGCCTAAACCCAACAATGTGTGTGTGTTGGCTAAATGTGAACATGTGTGCTTGTTGCAGAAGGGAAAAAAACTTCAATTCAAGGTGTTGTACCGACGTAGTGTGTTTTATTTTGAAAGAGACTGTAAGCAAACTGTATATTTCCTGTGAAAATGGAAGTATATTTTGAAAACAGACAATGCATGTAACATGGGATTCCAGAATGTCCAAAACCAGTGCACCCGCGGTACCTTGCACATCATATCTGGATGTGGGAAGTCCATGACCAAATGCAGATATGGTACAAGGTTGGAGTGAGAATGTGTTGTTCAATCAGATGTGAAGGTGGCAAAAAATTGAGTTACACTCAGTGACAGAGTGGGAGAGGGTAGGGTCCAGTTTGCGAAAGGCCCTGGGCTCTAGTTTCCCGGTGCAGCGCAGGTGGCGCAGGGTGGCGAACCCCACACAGAGCTAGTTTCGAACAGCGCAACCCGAGGCGCTCTCAGTTTGGTAGTTTGGCAGACCGAGGTGCGCTGCGATGGGTGTGGTGGCGCAGCAGGGGGAGGTATTGACAGATCCAGCTTGGCGCAGTGACAGTTTCGTGCCAAAAGGCTTCGCCGAAGGTGCGCTAAAAGCTCGCCATCTGAAACCAGGTCTGCTGTCAGCGCAGGGGGAGCGCAGCCGGTGTAAGCCGAAGTTTGGCTGACCGGCGGACAGTGCGCACACGTCACCAAAACCTCACAGGCAGGTTTCCAGAATATCAGGCACATTAACAATGCAATAAGTAGCCACAAAACCACTATTCAATGCAACTATCTGCAATCAGCACATAAATGTATCTCTATATCGACTGTCCCGTCACATGTGATGTCAGATCAAAGGGGATTGGCACCGTTTGGCACGTTTGGCACGTTTGGCACGCGTAATGGAAACCGAACCTGATTTGATTAACAAAACTAAGGAGTTCACATCCCTCTCAGCCAACCACAAACAGCCACAGCATCAGATAGGGAGTACATATTCAGCATCTGTCATCTTAGAAAAGTCAAAAGAAAAGAAGTTCGCAGTTCCGTAAATTCGGACACTGCGAGCAGACCTCCCGGACCAAAACATAAGTTTCCTCCTGGGAGGAGTTTGGCCGTCTGACGCTACTGCTCTCTTCTGCCATGGCGAATTGAGTAAACTCTCATTACACCTTCGCGTGGCCCATTTAAGGGCGAGGAGAGGGGCTCATTTGATTGGTGTGATGTGTGTAAAACCCACTCCACGCCTTCTCTCCTCCCTCTTTCCGACTTGCGCCGGTAGGAGGGATGGAGGTGGGAAAGAGGAGTAGCTGCGCCAGGGCGCACGGTGTGCCAAACTTACAAAATCTGCCTGGCCACACCCAGTTGGCGAAGCGCAAGTGCGCTGCGCCCCTGCTGCGCCCGGTCTGCGAAACTAGAGCCTCCTATGCCAAATTTCAAGGTCATGCAGACTTTACAGGGACTAACTGAATTTACAACAAACTGTATATTAGAGTCTCATATGGGGTTCTTTTCTGATATGTGGCTTTCAATTTCTTTGCTGAGTCAGACAACCACAAACAGCAAGATTTAACTTAAGCTAAAACGCCTGATGGAGCTGAGGAGAGTTGCAGTGTAGAGTGATAATTGTCTGTGGACCAGTCACAGTGAGCTATCCTTTTTACATTACACACAGTCATTTAAACCATTGTTAATGAAAAAAATACATTGATCAGTGCAGCTTTAATTTACTCTTAATTACTTTTTGTTGTCTTATTTCTAGATGATCGAAAACAGATCCTCCAGTTCTATCTTCATTAGATTTGTTGATGTTAAACTTTTTCTCATAATGAGATTTCCACTTCTTTGCTGTGTTTGTGGTTAAGGCCAACAATCAGGGGCACAAACTTCTTTGTTTATGTTTGAAATCAGTCATGTGACCACATTCTGCTGTGTGTTTGTGTGTGTTTGGTCCCAGGTGGGCGAGGACAGCTCCAACAGGAAGTTCTTGGTCAGCCGCCTGTTTGACGTGGCGGAGGGATCCACGCTGGAGGAGGCCTCCAGTAGTTGCATCCGGCTGGAGTGGAACAAGGGCATTGTGGGACATGTAGCTGCCACAGGACAGCCACTCAATATCAAGAATGCTTATGAGGTAAAGATTTTACATGGTCACAGTTAGGGCTGCACGATATTGGAAAAAACTTACATTGCAATTTTTTGTTTTTTGTTTTTTTTGCAGTATAGTGCAGTATTAAAAAATACAAGAATTTTCATCAGATGATTTAAACTAAGAAAATTTAAAAAATAGTGGCGGGGTTTTTACTCACCACAACTGCAGAGGCTACCAGCTTCATTTGAAACAGACTACATTATAAACGGGCCGTTATTTATTAATCCCTCTGTATCTTTATATTTTTACTTTTTATCCGCTCCCGTTGCCTTGATAAGGTTGCATCGCGCCGTCATTTCAAACTCAACACTTCCTGAATTTGTTTCAAATTAAAAGCCCCTTATAACCTTGGTTGAGAGAATCCCTCCATTTTCTAAATAGGCCTTTATTGTGAAACATTTGTAGGAACTTGTGGAGGATTCAGTGACTTGTATGTTTGTGTACAGTACTTCAAATGTAGCTCCTGCCATCTGATGGCGCTTTTAATACAACAAAATTTTGGTTGGCACATGAACAGACACAGTGACTGAAATAATAGTAAAAGTATTAAAAATAGGACAAGAATAACCCAATGACATCACACACATCGTGAAAGACAACCAGGGATAATTGGTGTGGACCATCGTGTAGTGTGTCATGTCTGTCGGCCAAGTCACGGCATGATTTTATGACTCCACAATCTTGTAATGTGACATAGTGACTTTCAGAACAGGCAGAAAAGTCATGTAGTGTGTACCAGGCATAAATCCTCCGTTTCTCCCTCTTGCATGTCGCTAATTTTCAATGTGTGACTGCAGCGTGTGCATGAGAGGGGGAGGGGCTGCTGAGTGCTGTGAGAGGTGAGCGGAGCGGAGCAAAGAGCTCTCTTCAGAGCTGCTTTTCTGAAGCAAAACAAAAGTTTACATGTTTTAAAAAAGAGAAAACATCGCATGTCCTGCGATGTGACTGTCGCACATGCGCACATCGCAATGGCAATGTGGCAATGATATATCGTGCAGCCCTAGTCACACACACACACACACACACACACACACACACACGTATTTTACCCCTGACTGTTTCAGTGTAGTGACCCTATGTGTGATCGGGTTTCACACAATATCACTTTCCATGTTCAATCAATGATCAAACAAACCTGGTTCGCAACCTGGCATTTTCATGTTTTTTTGTTTATGTATATTTGAGGCATATTTGAGGTTTAGAGGTGTTTGTAGGTGTGTTTCTTTACCCTTGACAGAGCCAGGATAGCTAAACCCCCCTTCAATCAATCAATCAATCAATCAATCAATCAATCAATCAATCAATCAATCAGTCAGTCAATTTTATTTATAAAGCCCAATATCACAAGTCACAATTTGCCTCACAGGGCTTTACAGCATACGACATCCCTCTGTCCTTATGACCCTCACAGCGGATAAGGAAAAACTCCCCAAAAAACCCCTTTAACGGGAAAAAAAAACGGTAGAAGCCTCAGGAAGAGCAACTGAGGAGGGATCCCTCTTCCAGGACGGACAGACGTGCAATAGATATCGTACAGAACAGATCAGCATAATAAATTAACAGTAATCCGCATGACACAATGAGACAGAGAGAGGGAGAGAGAGAGAGAGAGAGAGAGATGCAGGTAATGACAGTAGCTTACAACAACATTATTGAAAGTAATAATATTATAGTTCTGGCTACTGTGGTACAATATGTTGAAAGTATGTATTAATATCTGGCAGTATACATGTGTGACAATAGTCATATGTGTATAATAACAGTAGAAGTATGACTAATGACTAATGATGGCAGCAGCAGCAGGAGGCATCTGGCAGGACCACGGCAGCAGCACAACCACACACGTCACGCTGTCCAGGCACCGCTGCGATATGAGTTAATCTGAGAGACAGTGGAGCACAAAGGCTCCGGAGAAGAAGCCGAGTTAGTGACATCCAGAATGGCTGAGTTAGCAAGATGCAGTAATAGAATACGAGAGAGAGAGAGAGAGAGAGAGAGAGAGAGAGAGAGAGGTGCCCGGTGTATTATAGGGGGGTCCTCCCGCAGACTAGGCCTAAGTCAGCCTAACTAGGGGCTGGTACAGGGCAAGCCTGAGCCAGCCCTAACTATAAGCTTTATCAAAGAGGAAAGTCTTAAGTCTAGTCTTAAATGTGGAGATGGTGTCTGCCTCCCGGACCGTAACAGGAAGATGATTCCGCAGGAGAGGAGCCTGATAGCTGAAGGCTCTGGCTCCTGATCTACTTTTGGAGACTTTAGGGACCACGAGTAACCCTGCGTTCTCAGAGTGCAGTGTTCTGGTGGGATAATATGGCACTATGAGCTCTCTAAGATATGACAGAGCTTGACCATTTAGAGCTTTATAAGTTAACAGTAGGATTTTAAATTCAATTCTGGATTTTACAGGGAGCCAGTGCAGCGAAGCTAAAACAGGAGAAATATGATCTCGTTTCTTAGTTCCTGTTAGTACACGTGCTGCTGCATTCTGAATTAGCTGGAGAGTTTTTAAGGACTTACTAGAGCTACCTGATAATAGAGAGTTACAGTAATCCAGCCTAGAGGTAACAAAATCTTATTTATCTGATCGTTTTCAATTTGTTGACGTTCGTAATGAATCATCCTTACGTACCAAAGTTTGTTTTGGAGTACCGCAAGGTTCTGTGCTCGGACCAATCCTATTTACTCTATATATGCTTCCTTTAGGTAACATCATTAGAAATCACTCTATAAATTTCCATTGTTATGCGGATGATACACAGTTGTATTTATCGATGAAGCCAGAAGAAAGTAATCAATTAACTAAACTCCATAACTGCCTTAAAGACATAAAAAATTGGATGAGCACCAATTTCCTGATGTTAAATTCAGACAAAACTGAAGTTATTGTTCTTGGCCCCAAACAACTCAGAGACTCTTTATCTGATGACATAGTTTCTCTAGATGGCATTGCTCTGGCCTCTAGCACTACCGTAAGAAACCTCGGAGTAATATTTGATCAAGATTTGTCTTTTAATTCTCATTTAAAGCAAACCTCACGGACTGCATTTTTTCATCTGCGTAATATTGCGAAAATTAGGCCTATCCTGACCCGAAAAGATGCAGAAAAATTGGTCCACGCTTTTGTTACCTCAAGGCTGGATTACTGTAACTCTCTATTATCAGGTAGCTCTAGTAAGTCCTGAAAAACTCTCCAGCTAATTCAGAATGCAGCAGCTCGTGTACTAACAGGAACTAAGAAACGAGATCATATTTCTCCTGTTTTAGCTTCTCTGCACTGGCTCCCTGTAAAATCCAGAATTGAATTTAAAATCCTACTGTTAACTTATAAAGCTCTAAATGGTCAAGCTCCGTCATATCTTAGAGAGCTCATAGTGCTATATTATCCCACCAGAACACTGCGCTCTGAGAACTCAGGGTTACTCGTGGTCCCTAAAGTCTCCAAAAGTAGATCAGGAGCCAGAGCCTTCAGCTATCAGGCTCCTCTCCTGTGGAATCATCTTCCTGTTACGGTCCGGGAGGCAGACACCGTCTCCACATTTAAGACTAGACTTAAGACTTTCCTCTTTGATAAAGCTTATAGTTAGGGCTGGCTCAGGCTTGCCCTGTACCAGCCCCTAGTTAGGCTGACTTAGGCCTAGTCTGCTGGAGGACCCCCTATAATACACCGGGCTCCCTCTCTCTCTCTCTCTCTCTCTCTCTCTCTCTCTCTCTCTCTCTCACTCTCATCCTATTACTGCATCTTGCTAACTCGGCCATTCTGGATGTCACTAACTCGGCTTCTTCTCCGGAGCCTTTGTGCTCCACTGTCTCTCAGAATAACTCATACCGCAGCGGTGCCTGGACAGTGTGACGTGTGTGGTTGTGCTGCTGCCGTGGTCCTGCCAGATGCCTCCTGCTGCTGCTGCCATCATTAGTCATTAGTCATACTTCTACTGTTATTATACACATATGACTATTGTCACACAAGTATACTGTCAGATATTAATACATACTTTCAACATATTGTACCACAGTAGCCAGAACTATAACTATAATATTATTACTTTCATTAATGTTGTTGTAAGCTACTGTCATTACCTGCATCTCTCTCTCTCTCTCTCTCTCTCTCTCTCTCTGTCTCATTGTGTCATATGGATTACTGTTAATTTATTATGCTGATCTGTTCTGTACGACATCTATTGCACGTCTGTCCGTCCTGGAAGAGGGATCCCTCCTCAGTTGCTCTTCCTGAGGTTTCTACCGTTTTTTTTTCCCCGTTAAAGGGTTTTTTTTTGGGGAGTTTTTCCTTATCCGCTGTGAGGGTCTTAAGGACAGAGGGATGTCGTATGCTGTAAAGCCCTGTGAGGCAAATTGTGATTTGTGATATTGGGCTTTATAAATAAAATTGAATTGAATTGAAAAGCGTGGACCAATTTTTCTGCATCTTTTTGGATCAGGATAGCCTTCCAGTCTTTAATCCATGATCCATGCCATTAACCGGACTTTCTACAGCACAACAAAGTAGGAAATACCAACAATAAACACAACTAAATGATAAAAACATTAGAATAAAACATTTACCTAAGTAGCCATCTCACTTACCCATGGTAGAACCACAAATATCAAGGAGAAATTACCCAATCCACTAAATCTGCAAGTCTTCAAAATTGAGAGGGCAAAATGCTCCATTACTTGGTTAACCACCAAGAATATATATATATATATATATATATATATATATATATATATATATATATATATATAATTTTTTTTTTTTAAGATTTTTTTTGGGCATTTTTAAGCCTTTAATCAATAGGACAGACAGGTGTGAAAGGGTGAGAGAGAGAGAGAGAGAGAGAGAGAGAGGGACTGACATGCAGCAAAGGGCCACAGGCTGGAGTTGAACCTGGGCCGCTGCGGCAACAGCCTTGTACATGGGGTGCCTGCTCTACCACTAAGCCACCGACGCCCCCGCCAAGAATATTTTTAAGCAGTTACACGTGATGGTCTGTTGGTTAATTTTGCTACTCTTCAGTTTATTGCATTATGGACCACCCAGGTCTGGTGGGAGCCAGCCAGCATTGGCAGTATCACTCATTCAGCGATTATCGCTAGTCAGTGGTGAAGTGGAGGGTATATGCAGGTAAATGGAGTAATGCTGATAGCCGATATAGATACAGATGTTTAAAATAACAATTTGGCTAATGGCTGATACCGATACAGATGTTAATCAAAACAGTTTGGCCAATAGTGGATACAGATATTTATAATAACAATTTGGCTGATAGCCAATACTGATACCAATGTTTAAAATAACAATTTGGCCGATAGCCAATACCTATACAGATATTTAAAATCACAATTTCACTTTGGCTGATACCAATACAGATATTCAGAATAACAATTTGGCTGATAGCTGATGTTTTTATATTATTTTGTTTTGTGCCAGAGAAACATTGAAATAAACTATAAAAAAATAACTAAACCTCTTTAAAGTCATTACGTCCTTCATTACATCATACACATCATACACATTAATGAAACAACCCTAAATATAGCCTTTTACACAAAAAATATCTTTTTAACAAAGATTACTGCTTCCAAAGCCTTTTCACTATATAAAATACATTATAATTGGCTCTCTAGTATCTATTTTATATTGCTATTAAAACATCAACAAATTTCAGACAGCTTCAAACAAATGTATTTATTGACGTTTTACATTGAACACATCATGAGAACATCCTGATTTACCTTTGCCTTATACTTAGGTTTACTGAATTAAGCTTGAATGCATCATAATGTAACTCAGTGAAACCTCCATGAGCTGTTACTTGCAGCCACCAGCCGCTGATTTCACCACAAATTTGTTTACTGCATCCTTTCATCCCGAATGGTAAGGTCTTTGTTCGTCCCAAACCTGTTTTCTACCATCCCTGGTAGGACTGCACACCCGCTGCTACTTGCCATTTCCAATGACAGTTTACGAGGTGAATATCGGCCGATACTGATATGTGACCGATGATTCAATGTGTTTCTGCTCCTGATCCATGTGCTCATATGTGCCACAGGTTATAAAAATGAACCCTGCATTTGAATCCAAGCTGATTAAAGATTTTGCCTCACTGCCATGAAAATATCTTACAACAAGCTTTAAAGGAGCTATATGTAAGAAATCTAAAGCAAATAGTTTTAAAATCCTCCTAATATAGAGACTAAGGATTAATGTTAATATAACACTGATCTCACCGACAACAATATTACAGCCAGAATATTCGCATTTAAAAAAATTTTTTACGGCCTGCAAATCATGTTTATGTTTTGAATTTGTGTTTTGGCCTGTTGCGCCACCCACCGCCGTCTACCAGTCACGCAGTCAGTAGAGTCTCAGCATCAGTTACAGTTACGACTGAGCTACAATGGCTGACGGTGTGACTAAACACGTTATGATTCCCAAAAACGCCAAGACAAAACTTGAGGCAAAGCAAGGGTCTATATAGGAGATGCTTTTAAACGGTGGAGACAGTTGAAAGCGGAGAAGAATTTGAAATCGGATGTCGAAGTGGCTACTCTTCTCCTTGACAGGTAAGCTTTAGCCAAAGTTGGCTAACTAGCATCATAGCTAGGCGGGGATGGACATTTCGAATACTTTCAACTGTTATTCATTTTCGATCATACATTGTAGCCCATGTGCAGGTGGGTCATCGACCTGACTGATTTTTTTGAGAAACAAACGTTAGCAGCATGGCAAACAGCATTAGCAGTGTCCCGGTACATAGCATTAGCAGCCGGCTCCTCCTCCGCTGTATCCCGGCAGCAGCATTAGCAGCAGAGAAGCCGGACTTGCTCGAACGGTCCGCTGGAAAACCGAAGATCATGGACGCGGTGACACCGCCCTGCCACGGCAGCTGCCCGTGGGCAAACAAATCACCCCCAGTTTCCACCAGATGCGTGTTGGTTGCGTCTGCGCTCTGGCACGGCAGCAGAGCCGATAGGATTCAGTTCTAGTCAATGTGTGTTTCCACCGACTGTGGCTGTGCTGCGTTCCGGCTCCGTCTCAGCTGTGGCACTCCGGAGCCTTCCGCAACAGATACACAGGACTTCTATTTTTGCCGGACGCCAGAGCACAACGCAGCAATTCAGCACAGAGCAGCAACCTCGAATCTGTAGGGGATGGGGGGCGGACACGACTCGCGGCAGTATTTTGAATTTGAGTGCAGTAACCGTTTCGGCCACATTTTTACATACAGCGCCTTTAAGACTGATTATGACACTTCACTGTTTTTATTCGTCAGGGAACACAGAACAGCGTCTCACCTTTTGTGTGTGTGTGTGTGTGTGTGTGTGTGTGTGTGTGTGAGAGAGAGAGAGAGAGAGAGAGAGAGAGAGGGAGATAGAGAGAGAGACTTCATTACAGAACATCAGCTATTAAGCAAAAGCCAAATTGGATTCCTCCCTATATTCAGAACCACAGACCATATTTTCACACTGCGCACTTTAATTGATACTTATGTGCACAAAAATAATGAGAAAATTTATGCTTGTTTTGTGTATTTTTAAAAAGCCTTTGACTCAATCTGGCACAAAGGCCTTTTCTTTAAATTAATTGAAAGTGGTATTGGAGGAAAAGTATACGACCTGATAAAATCAATGTATACTAATGGAAAATGCTCAATTAAGATTGGAACCAAGAAAACATAATCTTTCTTCCAGAGACGTGGAGTAAGGCAGGGCTGTAACCTCAGCCCCACCCTATTTAACATATATATCAATGAATTGGCAAAACAAATAGAAAATTCTCCTGGACCTGGACTGAAATTACAAGAGACTGTAATAAAGTGTCTCTTCTATGCTGATGACCTGGTCCTGTTGTCTCCAACAAAAGAGGGGCTACAGCAACACTTATCAGAACTGGAAAATACTGTCAAACCTGGGCCCTGACAGTTAACCAACCCAAAACCAAAGTGCTTATTTTTCAGAAAAGATGCAGATTACAGAGAAACAATAACAGTTTCAAAATTGGAAACAACCTCATTGAACAAACAAACCATACATACATATTTAGGACTAAACATTTCAAACACAGGGAATTTTAACATGGCTGTGAATGATCTAAAAGACAAAGCAAAAAGGGCTTACTATGCCATCAAGAGATCAATAAACACTGAACTACCAATAAAAACATGGCTCAAAATATTCAAATCAGTCATCGAACCCATTGCATTGTATGGCAGCGAGGTGTGGGGTGCACAAACTCAGCAAGATTGGACAAAATGGGACAAATATCCAATTGAAATCCTGCATGCAGAGTTCTGCAGAAGTCTCCTCCAGGTGCAGAGAAGAACTCCAAACTCTGCATGCAGAGCTGAATTAGGCCAATATCCTCTACTGTTAAATATCAAAAAATGAGCCCTAAATTTCTGGAACCACATTAAAACAAGTGACCCACTCTCATTTTCCTATAAAGCCCTATGCTGCCAGGAGCTGAACCCACAAAGGAGTCCCCTCTACCTGCTTGTCCAGAGTCTGACGGAACCTTCAACCACTCAGGGCACTACATCACAACCACCTCAGCTTCAGGACACATGCCCCCCGAAAATTAGACCCAACCAAATTATGACAAAAGAAAAAGAAAAATACAGAGAATATTGGACAGAACTAATAAAATCCCAGAGCAAAATGGAAACGTATAAAGCCCTCAACAGACAGTACTCTGTGGCAACTTACCTGAGCACAGTGTCTGATAGGAATATGAGGAAAACGATGACTAAGTACAGACTGAGTGAGCACAACCTAGCAGTAGAAGTCGGCCGACGCAAACAGAGCTGGCTGCCCAGAGAGGAGAGGTTGTGTTCTCACTGTAACCAGGGAACAGTAGAGACTGAGCTGCGCTTCTTAACTCAATGTGACAAATATAAATGCATTAGAGAAGAGTATTTTGCAAAAATAATAAAGATATTCACAGAGTTCTTGCACTGGAATAACTTAGAGAAACTTCCGGTCCTACTGAGAGAGAGGGAGGAATGTTGTGTACTGGCGGCAAAATATGTAACAACCTGCCATCAACTTCACATCACACATGATGATTGATAATTGTTTATATATTGATAATCTGTTGTATAAATTCATTTCTTTATGACTTTTACCCTGCCATAGTCACTCATGCTCTACATGTTTTTTTTTAATTGCAATTATTATAAATGTATTGTTATTGTTTATGCTCGTTATATTTGTGTTATATTGTGTTAATATGCTTTGGCAACATTGTTTTGAATGCAGTCATGCCAATAAAGCAGCTTGAACTTCAACTTGAGAGAGAGAGAGAGAGAGAGAGAGAGAGAGATTTCCTGCTGTGCACCTTCTCCTTTGATAGTCCTGTCATCTGGTTGCCTGCCAACCACAAGATGATGATGATGATGATGATGAGTGGGAGAGGGAGAAAGAGATGCGTGAGAGGAGACAGGGCGAGAAAATGACAAATGAAGAACAAGAGCGGCTGATGGGATGGTCCACCTGCATCCAATTAGTTTGCTGTGTGCGTGTGTGTGTGTGTGTGTGTGTGTGTGTGTGTGTGTGTGTGTGTGTGTGTGTGTGTGTGCGTGCACCCTCTCATCTAATGCCCTTGAGGGTTCAAGTGTGGTTTTAAGAGTGTGTGTCTTTGTGCATGAACATGTGCAATCAAAACCTGTAAGCACATATGAATATGCATAATGAAATATAAGTGTGTGTGTGTGTGTGTGTCTCTCTCTGTGGGTGCACAAAAAATGTGTTTTTGTGTAATCCAGTATTAGTATGTGTATACAGTAAGTGCGTGTGTGTATCATGCTGAGCACTAACCAACTTAGTACATGTACAATAATACTCTAGATTATTTGAGTGTGTGCTGCAGGCTGTATTAGTGCAAGGGTGTGTGTGTGTGTTGCTGTAGAACCTGATACTGCTTCCAGGAAGTTCATCTGCGTCATCTGAGGGACCCCCTAGCCTTCTGATTGGATATTTATCTTCTCATTAGTCTGCTCAGGATTACATACGATAAGAAACAGACCCCCCTTTGCTTGTTTGTATTAGTTCAGCCCTCTGTGGAGTCGACAGGCAAAAGCCTGGGCCAAACCAATTTACAGGCTGGGGTGGTGATGTACTTATCGATGCCTGCACTGTGCTGTATCCAAAATGCAATATATGAAGGAAGAACTCTACAGGACTTATCTCTATCATTCAATGAGTTTCGTTTTGATTTCATGTCCCCCTGCCACATATTTCTTGGATTTTAAAAGATAGTTGTGTACTTTGTGGGCAGATGGTGTTCTTGCTCTGGAGTGAAGTTTGCTGTAGTGAAAGGCTGTTGTGGCTTGTGTAAGAGGTACTTTTATATCAAATAAGCTTTGGATTTCTCTGCATGCATGTGGAAGTGGTGTGCATGGAGATGACAGCTGTCATTTTAGCCAACAAAATGACAGTCACTGGCTTGAAAAGAGTCTATCTCTGTCTGGTCAAGGTCACTGTGACCCTGCATCTCAGGAACGAGATATCTGAAAAACGTCTTTAGGGAATTTCTTCAAATTTGGAATAAACTGATTAGAATTTGGTGGTCAAAGATCAAAGGTCAAGGTCAGTGTGAACTCACAAAACACATTTTTGGCCATAACTCAAGGATTCTTGTGCTGATTATGACAAACTTTCACACAAATGTCTAACAGGATATAATTATGAAGTGCTGACATTTTATATCCAAAAGGTCAAAGGTCAACATCTCTGTTACATGAAAATATTTTGCATAAAACACTTTTCTGGCCATTACTCAACATGCTAACTCAGAAGGGAAAGGGGAGTCACTTGGTCAGATACTGAATTGGTGACACTAATCTTGGGTATCCACCTTGAAACTGTGCTGATTGCATAGATCTGTGCCATCTTGGGGAAGATGTGTGTGAAGCATCCGTGTTTTCACAGACACAGATGTAAACTGTAAGAGAAACATACAGAGGCATACAACTGTGGGGCGGCAATTGTAGTTTATCAAGATTATTCATTGTTCATCAACAATGAACTGATTAGATTTTGTTGGGCATAGGTCAGAGGTTAAGGTCACTGTGACCTGGTTTGTCTCATTTCCTGAACTATATCTCAAGAAGATCTTGAGGGAATTTTCTAAAATTCAGCATAAATGTCAACGTTGACTTAAGGATGAACTGAACATATTTTGGTGGTCAAAGGTCAAGGTCACTTGTGCCCATCTTATTCTCATGAATGCAATACAGAATTTCTTCAATTTTGCATAATTGTCCATTTGGACTCAAGGATCAACTGATTAGAATTTGGTGGTCAAGGGCCAACGTCAGTATGACCTCACAAAACATACTTTTGGCCATAACTTAAGAATTCAAACTCTTATTATGACAAAATTTCACAAATGTCTAATAGGATAAAATGATAAAGTGAAGACATTTTATATCCAAAAAGATCCACCTTGAAACTGTGCTTATTTTATGGATCTTCTGTGTTAAAGATGTGTGTGAAGCATCCATGTTTTAGAATATGTAGCTTCTTGCAGCAACATCCATATTTGAAGCATTGTCTATTGCCTTTGCTACATATGAGTTTGGAAAGATGTTGCTTTGCAGTGCAGAGACCAGTCTCATTCTCATTCACTCTTTGGACATGATTTGTTCTCCTCTGATTTCAAACTACTTCCAAACAACGAATGATGATGGTTAATGGATGGATGATTTTCATTAAACTTGCACTGATTAATCGGCAGTGCTCGGAATTGGGCCGATTTTCACGTGATCGGCCATGACCTGTGACCGGCAGGTCAGTCTAAAATATGACAATTTAAAATGCTGGTCAAATTCCCGCCGCGGCGCATGATTGACATCGTCTAACATCAACAGCACGCACACACGCACATGTGCAACTCACGGCTTGGGCAATGTGAGGAAGTGAAACATGGGCAACTTCTCACCTTAGTCATTCATGCACACACATCAAAAGAGAGAAGGAGAAAGTTGTTAGTTGTCCGTGTTAAATTTAACTGCGGAGCTCTCACTGCTGCACTGTGCCTCTCGAAACAGATGAGGCGCGTGTCTACGTGCTGAAGATGCGCGTGTCTGCGTGCTGAAGAATGTGCACCTTTTTTCTAGTTGTTAGAATAAGAATGTCCGTAACACTGCACTTTGTAGATGTGAAGACCTGTGTGAATTTTCCACAGGAGATATTTTCACTTCTTTATCTATTCAAGAAATTACTATATGCTTTCTTACTTTTCCCAAAAAAATTGTAATTGGTGCAAGTCTAATTTTCATTTTGCCCTTCCGCACTTCTGCACTCTGCAACACTAAGCAAAGTTTCATGGCTCTTCAAAAGAGGAGTCTGGCTGTCAATGGCGGTTTTAGGCGGGGGCCAGCAGGGGCCAGTGCCCTCGTAACTCCAAGTCCGGCTCCCCCTGTGGCCCCCCTGCCGAGGAGTCGGAGGGGGAATGCGGAACTAAATCTTCTCAACAGGTTGACGAGGCGCACCCAGTGGATCATGCAGAATACACCACACAAGAAGGAAAAGGGCGCGAGTTTTCTAGTGTTTAAATACAGTGTTTCCCATACATTGACTAATTTGCCCTGCCACAGTCTCCAAAAATTGGCCAGATATAAAATGCCTCCGGTAAATGAACGTCACTCTGTAGCGCACCGGCTGGAGTGCCTCCTGAGAATTCTTCGTCTGCCCCCTTCCTCCCCCTCACCCTCCCTGGCCTCACCACAGACGTCGCTCTGGTGCTAATGTGATCTTGAGTTGATAGAGCAGACCGCATTTCTAAGCGGAATATTGAGGAATACTGACGTCCACTTCGTGAGCATTCTTGAAAACACCCAGAAAACATCAGCAGAGAATTGTGTGGCTGTATTTAAGACAACTCTGAGCCTGCACGGCAACATACAGCACCATTGAGGTAAGCTCTGAAAACTTTTTCCTTTTCGTTTGAGTCATGCCTGTCACATCATGTTGATGTAGCGATGTGAAATATGATCCAGAGTTTTCATGGGTCTTTTATTTTGAAAATCGACCGGATACTCTAGTCTTTTCTGCGCCTGACTTCCTGTTTGACTCATTTGGTCTGTGCAATTGACGCGCCGTCAGAAATAGACCTGGTGCGTAATTTTAGCGGAGCGAAGCGCCGAGCCGCTTCTAGGCCGTGGCTGGTGGAGCAGCTACTTGAATGGCCGTGATTAGCTCCGGCACCCACGCCTCGGCCGGATCGCGCATGCCACGGATCCAGTGGGTTGCCATAAATGGGCCTGTCCCAGAGGCATTCAATTACCAGAGGGCTTTTGAAATGCTCTGATTTAGGGTGCTGTACTTGCAAATCGAGGGGGAGGGAGGAAAGCAGTAATTTGTGCCTGTTTGTGTGTATTTTATTTGAATCTCACCTTTTGTTTTCCTTTCGTTTTGCGTATTTTGTATTGTTTTGCGTATCTGTAACTGTACTTGTGAGTGTGAGAGTTTTAAAAGAATATTTTGTCTGCACATGATTTTAAATATTAAAATAGCCCTCCAGAGGCAGATCAGTACATCAGTCATTTTTCTTTTGATTACTGAAATGTTTAACCACTAATCCTTAGCCGTATTTTAAGTGTTACCCCATAACATACCACTAGTTTTTTTATCAGTAAAAATAGAACATTTTTCACACATAAAAAGCACAAAGATGTTGAAATCTAGGCATATTCTGCCATCATAACTTGGCTCTCAGAATTCACCAGATTGATGCCTTTAAATCAAATACAAAATTTTCTCCCGGTGGAGGGACAATTTTGAGAAGAAGATTTTCATCAGTGAGGAGTGGAAATAAAACTTTTGCATGTCCAGAACAAAACTTGTATCTTTGAGTGAGGTCCTCTATCTTTACATTGAAGGAAAATCAACGGTAATGAGATCTTCTTACTACTTTAGCGACAAGGGGAGACTGGAAGTCAGCTAATGCCTTGGCTTGCAGACTGTCTCAAACATTGTGAGACAGGTCTGTCAAGCCATAACAGTCCACCTTGGTCCAATTAGGCTTGTAACATTCTGGATTTTGTTTTGTTTTTTCCTGTTTTATTTTGAAGTACTGATCTCTTGTGTAATTGCAGTTTCCTGCGTTTTCCTGCCTTTCATCAACCACACCTGCTGCCTCTTACTTACCTGCTCCCTCTTAGCCATCCCTGTGTATACATACCCTCCAGATCCTCATGTCTCTGCCAGACTGTCTTTGTTCTCTCATGTCATTGCTGTCTAGCTATTACTGTGTTTTATTCTGTAAGGATTTTGCCTACTCTCAGTCTGTTTTGTGAGGTTTATTTTTTAAAAACTCATTGTTAGTGTTTTACATTTTTGGTTTTAAGTGAAGACCAAGCTTTTTTTGAACCCCATTCTGCTTCCTCTGTGTCTTTGCGTGTGAGTCTGAGTTTTCACCAGAGTTGTTACAGTACAATCTGGCCATGTCAGACTCAGCAGAGATTGATGCTCTCCGTGTTGCACTTCATTCTCAAGAGCAGTGGCTGCAAGACCATGAATAGGCGTTGAACAAGTTAGTCCGAGGTGTCCAAGAGCTTCAAGATGCCTTCCAGAATACCATGAAGGAGCAGTTGCATGCACTCACAGCCCAGACTCAGCAGTTTTTGGCAGTCCTCAACAGCCAAGTTCTGGCATTGGCTGCCTTAACCCCTCTTGCCCCTGCAGCAATGCCTGATCTCCAGCCTGCCCTTTGCCATGAACCACATGCACCACCCATTGAAAGGTATGATGGGGATCCTGAGACCTGCCGCTCCTTTCTGACTCTCTGCTCCCTGACTTTTGGCCTCCAGCTGTCATCATTTCTCACTGAACATTCCTGTGTTGCCTTTATGATCACCAACCTCACTGGAAGGGCACGGGAGTGGGCTACAGCTGAGAAGGACAGTCTGTCTCCAGTTTGCCAATCCGAGAAGGCTTTTTCAGATGCTTTAAGAAGAGTTTTTGGACATTGTACTCCTGGTCATGAGGCAGCCCGGGGTTTGTTGGCTCTTAAACGGGGAGACAGCCGTGTGGCAGACCATGCCATTCGTTTTTGGACTCTGGCTACTGACAGTGAGTGGAACACTAAGTCCCTGTCTCTTACATTCCTGCACAGTCTTTCTGACGATATTAAAGATCACCTTGCTCCATTAGACTTACCCACAGACTTTAATGCACTGGTTACGCTTGCTATCAGAACTGATAATCACCTTTTTGAAAGAAAGAAAGAAAGAAAGAAAGAGAGAAGAATCATGCTGAGAGGAGAACTCCAGTCCACTTGGGGCAGTCTAATTCCTGGTCTCCAACCAAACATCATTTCAGTTCTGTTGGGAGCTCCAGCAAGGAAATTGCTGCATCTTCTGGGGTAAAGGAGGAACCTATGCAGGTGGGCCACGCTCGTCTGTCCCCTGAGGAGCGACAGCGCCACCTTAGGGAGGGAAGATGCATCTACTGCGGTCTCCAAGGACATTTCCTGGCAGCATGTCCAGTAAAATGCCATGTTCATCAGTGAATGGAGGGTTACTGGTGAGCAGAACTACTTCTACAAGACCCTCCCGTGCACTCACCCAAGCCAATATTGCCTCTTCTTCAGTTTCTTTGGAATTGGCTGCTTTCGTGGACTCCAGAGCCGATGAAAGCTTCATGGATTAAAGCCTCGCTCGCCAGCTCCAGCTGCAACTTGAGTCTCTCCCTTCTTCTCTAGTGGCCCACGCCTTACTTAGATGGTTGTCTCCTATGTCATGTGTCTCTCCAGACTCCAGCCCTCATTCTCCTCATGTTAGGTAACCATTCTGAGACTATTTCTTTCTACATTATTGACTCTCCTGAACTTCCTCTCATTCATGGTTATCCATGGCTAACTAAGCACAACCCGCATTTAGACTGATCTACTGGCACTATCCTGGGCTGGAGTAACCGGTATCACTCATCTTGTCTCCTGTCTGCTCCTCCCACTGACCTCCCCAAGCCTGTTGACTCCTCCTCAGAGTTCCCTGATCTGTTTGGTGCCCCCTCTGCTTACATGGATTTGAAGGAGACTTTCAAGAAGGCCCGTGCTATTTCTCTGCCGCCTCACAGACCATATGACTGCCCCATCAATCTCCCTGATCTGGTCCCACATATCTATGGACACAAAGTCATAGATATGTGTGTCCTGTCAAACCAGTGACAAACAAAGGTTTGACCCCCCTGAAGGTAACGCTGTTATACTCACCATAATAGATCGCTTCTCCAAGATGGCACACTTTGTTCCTTTTGCCAAACTCCCCTCTGCCAAGGGGAAGCAGAAGCCATGTTGTCTCATATTTTTTTGTCTGTCTCTTTTGGCATGGTCTGCCACAGGATGTTGTTTCAGATAGTTGGCATCATTTTGTGTCCTGTTTCTGGAAGGATTTCTGCCAACTGATTGGTGCCACAGCCAGCCTCTCCTCTGGCTTTCATCCCCAGTCCAACAGTCAGACAAAACATTACAATCAGGAACTGGAGACGGGTCTAAGATGTCTAGTCTCCCAGAATCCATCTCTGTGGAGTCAACAATTGGTATTGATTGAATATGCAAACAACTCACTTCCCGTTTCTGCCACTGGTCTGTCTCCCTTTCATTGTGTTTATGGGTGTCAACCACCACTGTTTCCGGACCAAGAGGGTGAGGTTGCTGTACCATCTGCTCAGGCCCTTGTTCGTCATTGTCACCTTACGTTGAAAAGGGCTTGGGCAGGTCTTATTCAGGCCTCTCGGTGTGGAAAGTCGTAAGCTGGCACCCAGGTTTTTTGGACCCTTCCCATTCTCCAAAATCATTAATACTGTGGCTGTGCGGTTACATCTTCCCAGAGCCATGAGTCAAACCTGTAAGAAGTAGTCCACTGGTCCCCTCTTCCAACCTCTCTGGACTTTTGAAACTGTTCTGGATTTAAGGAGTTTGCCTTCTCCCCGTCTGTTTTGTGAGTGTTTTTTTTTTTAAACTCATTGTTAGTGTTTTACGTTTTTTGTCTGAAGTAAAGACCAAGCTCTTTTTAACCCTGCTCTGCCTCCTGTGTGTCTATCTTTTTACCAGAGTTGTTACAAGGCTGCCTTTTACCGAAACAATCACTTGACACTCGTACTGTTGGTAGACAGACCTCCGAATCTGAAGCTGGATCCGGACTGGCAGGGGAGGAATCAATGCCAGCAGATATCAATCTCGTCACAGGCAAGCCATCCCAAACCTGCTTGCAGAGCTCGAAGTACATCGTCACCACTCTGCCATGTCCACTTTGGCATCCAGTGTTGACTGCCCCACAGTACTTTGCCCAGATGGTCTTGAGCTTAGTTGACAGTATTGCTCTGTTCACCATGTTTTTTTGAATGTGGAAATTCTTTCCCTACCTTTTCTGAGTCTTCCTTACCAGGGTACTGCTCCTGAAACACCACCAATATGTCCACATGTTTTTTGTAACAAAACTCCCAATCAACATTTTCTTGGGCTTTTTTTGACTTCACCATGGTAACAAATACAATGTGTACAATATAAGATATGAATAAATAAATAAATAATCTGCTACAGTTTCCATTGTTTTGCAAGTTGATTTGTTAATACCGCCAAATGTAAATAAGCTTGCTGCACATGCTCAGAATTTTCCTCTATGGTATTTGACAAATAATTGGCAGTGGCCACCTACTGGCCCAGCGAGTGATTTGAGTCGTTGAGTAGTTTTAGCGTTCTTGTGTAGACAGAGATATTTTGTAAAATGAGATGGTGTGGATGGATTTATTTTTTTATTTTTTTATGGAGTGGAAAATTATCTGTTTATAAAAACATCTGGATATGTATACCCAGGGCCTCAATTGACTATTCTTTAAATCCTGCCCTAATTTACTGTTGCTATGTCTGTTCTTGGATAACATGCTGGTTATAGTTAGTGACAAATTTACCCTTCACAATTCTTAGTAATTTTTGCGTGACCTTGCAATTTTCAGAGGAAAATTGGTTCCATCCAATTGGCTCCAGTTGGCTGAAATGACAGCTGTTGCTGATAGATTTAATCAGATCTAGAGAACTAGCTAATTAAGCTAACATTAGCTACATGAGTTGATTTTAAAATACTCCATGTTTTCAGGTCACTTGCTTTATAAGGAGAGATTGATACAAAGGTTTAAAACAATCAGAAATATGACAGTTCATCTGCAGGCCCTCTTGAGGTGTTTTTTGATTATTAAAAGAACGGACTATCAGCAACTAGCAAGTATCAGTTCATCTCTCGCACACTGCCAGTAGTCCTGATGATCTTAATCCAGCAAAATATATAGTCCAACCACACTATAGCATCCAAAGGTATCCATAAACCACATATTATTTCCTAATTTACCTATTCTGCATATAAAAAAAACTGACTGGCAGCTGCCATGATGAAGGCAGGCTCCTGGCCTTTCCATTCCTTTTGGGATGAGGACTTTTGTGTTAAGAACAAGTAAGTCTACTTTGGGTAGCTGGACATTATTCTAAATCCAAAGATGAGCAGGACAGACCAGCTAACATTCACACTCTGATATCAGAGTTTGCTATCATTCAATCATTGCATCACTGCAACTGTTAGCATGTCTGGCTGACGATTCTAGTTTGCGCTTAGCAGACCAGAACACTTTTTAATCTATTTTTGGCCCTTGTGCTTATATGGTTTTGGTTCTGGAAAGGCTCAAGACAGACATCACACTCAAAACTCTTCAAAAACCCAAGTATCTCTCACTGCACATTCCTTCAACATGTGGAAAAATTCCAAGCTTCACAAGTCAACAGGCAGCAGATGGTTAAATAGAATTATTTAGCATTTCAGCAGGTATGTAGTAACAATGTAAGTGGTGATATAGGCATTGACCAGACACAATATGATTATTAAAACCAGATATCAAAATGTAGGTCTGACCCTACTGGACACAATTTGCATTACTTTAAAGATGGGACAGAATTCTGCTTTGCCTCCCCAGGACCCCAGATTCAATGCTGAGGTGGACCAGATCACAGGTTACAAAACCCAGAGTATTCTTTGCCTTCCTATCAAGAACCACAGAGACGAGGTAAGACAATACACAGTGGAGCAGTAGACTACATACTGCATGCAGTACAGCTTATTTTTGACCAGTTACAGTAGGTCTGATATTACAGAAGTTAACCATAAACCAGTAGGATAGTGATTTATTTCAAGGGACACCAGTGGCTTTTTGTTCTTCAAGCTCAATATGATTTTAACAGGCAAGGGAAGGCTAATGTGTGAAGCCAGTAAAAGTAACTCGCCCAGTTACCAGCTTTTTTTCAGACCTTTCAATCTCATCTAATGGCTATCTTTTGCAAATAGAATTCCCTTGGTTGTAATAGAGATGGCTCAATTGTCTTCATGTATGTTGGTAAGAATTGAAAGTCATGTGGTGACAACTGTGCCATCTCCATGAAAACTGGGAAAACTTGGTCCACTGAGAAAGACCATAAGATGCATTTGAAAGGTCTGAAAAAAGCTAGTGAGTAGACATTGAGTTAATATGTATATATAAATACATTATATATATGTATATGTGTGTATATATATATATACATATACCTCACAAAACATGTTTTTGGCCATGACACAAGAATTCGTTTTGAATTTCACATAAATGTATGATAGAATAAAATGATGAACATTTTATATCTAATAGGCAATAGGTCAGCTGTGACATTATAATGTTCTGCAAAAAACACTTTTCTGGCCATTACTTAACACCATGTCTCAGGAACAGAAGGGGAAATATTTGGTCAGATACTGAACTGGTGACTAATCTTAAAACTGGGCTGATTGTTTAGATCTTCTGTGCTGCTGGGTTAAAGATGTGTATGAAGCATCCATATTTTAGAATTTGTAGAGTCTCTCTGGACAAATTGAGTTTTTAAATTCTTTTCACATTTGCATCCTTTTCCAATAAACAGCTTTAGCAACACAGGCCTTGTTTACAGCCATGTTCGATGTTAATGGGATTTCTGGTAGCCTTGAGATTGTTGATTAGAAACCATATCAGTAATCTTGTGCAAATCAAGACATAATATTGACAATTCACAAAGCTCTACTTGCCAATGCAAACTACAAAAAAAGCCAGAGTAACTTTAAGTTGAGCGTATTTTCTGCAACACTGGTTTTCAGAATACAAGTCAACACAAGCTATGCACCAAGTCCTTTTTATGCCTCCACACCAGCGAGAGCCGTGGCCGGAGGTATTATATTTTCGGATTGTCTGTTCATCCCATTCTTGTAAATAGAATATTCCAAGAATGCCTCAAAGGAATTTCCTCAAATTTGGCACAAATGTTGACTTGGACTCAACAATGAGCTAATTGGATTTCAGTGGTCAAAGGTCAAGGTCAGCGTGACCTTGCATCTGTCTCATTGTACACCTTAATGTTTTTTTTTTTAATTTGACACATCAAATTTGACACAGACTTCCACTTGGACTGAAGAACAAACTGATTAGAATTTTGTGGTTGAGGTCAAAGTTCAAGGTCAGTGTGACCTCACCTGTTTTTGGCCATAACTCAAAAATGTATAAATTTTTTTATCCAAAAGATCAAAGTTCAACTTCAGTGTGACATCATGTTGTTCTGCATAAAACACTTTTCTGGACATTCATACATTCAGTGTCATAGCTGAGGAACAGAAGCGGAAGTATTTGGTCAGATACTTAACTGATGACTAATCTTGGGTGTCCATCTTGAAACTGTGCTGATTGTATAGATCTTTTGAGCTGCCAGGTGGAAAATGTGTGTGAAGCATCCATATTTTCACAGACATGGATATAAACTTTAAAGAGAAACTGGTGCATGGAGGCATACAACCCTGGGGTGTGTATGGGAACTAATTCTCATTTTGAGCAATTTTTGTTATGTTTTCTTCATCCTGTCCATTACAGGTTGTTGGAGTGGCTCAGGCTATCAACAAAAATGGGGAGGACGGTGCCTTCACTGAACAGGATGAAAATGTTAGTAAAGTTCACTGGTTCACCCATAAGAACCACATTTATTATGTGTCTAAATTCAGAAAATTGTTGTTGCAAGATATTTTGCTGTCAGCTAAGGTGTTGGGCAGACTGTTAACAGAGGCATAACCTAGCTGTCCTGACCTGTGTCAAAATATGTGTCTTTTAGATACACTGAATGAAAAACTGTCCTTAACCTCACTTCATCTTTCTTCACCTGTATGTGTCCTTCCTTATATCATCTTTCATTTCCCTTTCTTCTTCTTTTTCTTCACTGATGTAGCTTTTTTCCCCCCACGAAACAGTCCAGTCATGTTTTCTGTAATTCCTTCCTGACGGTTCTTTACCTGTGGTGCTCATATGCTGTTCTGCTCCTCTCCGACAGGACTTCTCAGCCTATTTGGCCTTTTCAGGCATTGTCCTGCACAACGCTCAGCTGTATGAGACATCGCAGCTAGAAAACAGACGTAATCAGGTGGGTGTGAATATGTGTCTCTGAGGGTGTGTGTGTGTGTGTGTGTGTGGGCATAGACACAGCTCAGAACATGATGTATTCTTCTGTGTTTGTGCGTGTGTGTGTGTGTGTGTGTGTGTGTGTGTGCAGGTATTGCTGGACCTGGCCAGTCTAATCTTTGAGGAGCAGCAGAGTCTGGAGGTTTTACTGAGGAAGATCGCAGGAACCATCCTGTCCTTCATGCAGGCCCAGGCTTGTACCGTCTTCATCGCTGACGACGACTCCATGGTCAGCACACATACACATGCATGCACACACATACAGGATTATTTTGAACTAAATTATCTGAACTAAATCAATTTCACTGCAGTAGGAGGTTCACTGCTCCTCCCTATGTAATGATTATTAGTAACTCAAAATTAAGCATTGTAAACACATGAAACGATACAAAAGTCCGGTACGTTACTATGTTAACTGAATCTGGAGGTGTGTAAGTCCTGGAACAAGGGCAGGCTGGCACCAGTGATTGGTACTGTAGTTTTGGCATTCCATTGTAGACTGTTCCTGCCCTGTTTGGTGGCTGATCCAAACCACAGTGATGGATGTGCAGAGAGAGGACTGCGTTACTGCAGTGTAGGATTGTATTAGAAGCTTGTGAGGCAGGCTGAACTACCTGAGCTTCTTGAGGAAGTTCATCCTTTCCTGGGCTTTTTTGAGGATGGTGTTGATGTTGGATGCCCAGTTTATGTCCTGGGAGATTGTGGATCATAGAACCTGAAGGATTCCACAGCAGACACAGTGCTGTTCAGAAGGGTGATGGGCAACTGTGCTGTGGGGCTCCTCTTGAAGTCTGCCCTCATCTTTATAGTTTCAAGAGACTTCAGCTCCTGGTTCTTCTGACCACAACAGAAGGCCAGCTATATGTAGACTTATCAGACGATGAGGCCATGGACTGTTGTGTGGTCTGCAAATTTGAGGAGTTTAACAGGCAGGTCTCCTGAGGTGCCACATAGTTGGAGCTCTAAGCAGTCAAGCAGGATTTGAACTGGCCACCGTTACTGCTTAGCTAACATTAGCCTTGGCTGCTCTGCATTGCGCATCAGCCAGGTTGGGTGAAGGCTAGCTTGCATCCCGCTCATTTGCGATTACTGCTGGTAACGTTGCTGCAGAAACATGGTGGCCACCCACTGGTCTCCTTCCAGGTAGCCCCACTGGGTAAGCACCTTCAATTTTAGCCACAAACCCCCTTTAGCATTTAAGTCAGCACCACTAGCCTTACTAACACTGCCAATGGTGGTAACAAAGACATCAAGTCTGTTATCCACATGCAGGTGGAGTAAGGCATGTGAAGGACGGCGAGTCATTAAGTCCTCTGGTTCTTGTTTTATTGGAGACAATGATGATGGTGGAGGTCTTGAAGTAGGCTGGTACAAAGTATATCTTTAGTGAGGCGTTAAAGCGCTGAGGCAGGCAGACGTGAGAAGGCCCAGGCCCGTGCTAAGGTGAGGGATGAGGAGCTGGTGGGTGGGGTCATGGGGGATGATGTCAGGACTGTCCCATTCTCTTTCAAAGCAACAGTAGCCCTTTTGAAACAGAGATTCTTTGGTACTGCCGTAAAGATCCGTCATTACTTATACATGTATATATATATATGTATATACAGTGTTGGGCAGTAGCGTCACTACAGTAGCGGACATTTGTAGTTTAACTACATTTCTCAGTAGCTTGGTGGTAGCGTTGCTGTTTTCTGAATCAATTAACTTCTCAGTAGTTAAGCTCTTTTATTGATCACTTAGCGCGGTAGCGTCCACACAAGTTACATTTCCAAAATCATTTCTGAAGCTCAAACAAGGTGGGGATTTCTGTTATGGACTGAAATAAAACTGTCACCGCTACCACACAGAGTCACTTCCGCATGAACCTGACGGGGGACAGCCCTCCATTCCGAAACCCCGCCGTTCCGAACGACCCCCCACTCCGAAATTGATTTTCAAGTCCATATCGAGTTTCCTGCATCAAACACTGCCGCCCGCTCTCCATCTGCACTTGCACAATTCTGAAACTCGTTGTACTACAAAAACTTGAAATGAACGTTCAACTCATTGTTTTTTATTGAATATATGTCACTGTCTTCATTTATTATGTATAATTTCTCTAGCAGCAGCAAACACATTTAAAGGAGACGCTTGTCAAGTCTTTTTACGCGCGCCGTCCGTGGTGCTGAAATCCCCGCTGCAGCTGCCGCTGCTGCTGACAGCAGACCGGGGAGAAAAAAAGACATTTCTTTGCTCTGTGCTTTCAGAAAATAACCAGGGTTAGGGTAAGAAAGACCAACGGTCTGTACAGCAGTCCCACTGTGTTTGCCAGGGCATATCAGGCTGTGTGATTATGCACAAAGATTGGTTTAACGCATTGGAGCAATTTCATACAATTTCGGACATTTAACGTGATAAACTAATTTCAGTTCAACATGGTCATTTGCTTAGAGGACTCAGCTGCAGCATAATGAGTGTTATATGTCATTAAGATGAAGTATTTGCTTGTTTTGTGGTTAATAATGCACATAATCCATTTGACCCCATCATGAATGGGATTTATATTCGTTCCTACAGACAGAGGCAAAAGGATCAATGCGCAGCCTCCGTTTCCTTTGTGTCCATGCTCCATGGACAGATTTTTTTCCTACTTTCTAAAATTTTCCTGAAACAAGTGAAAATTGTCTAAAAACAAGTTACTTTTTAGGTGATGAATCTTATTTCAATTGTAATGAGATTTGTTTTGACTAGAAATAAATATTCTTGGTAAGACTTTGAGTTTTTGCAGTGTACCTACACATACATACACGCATGTACGTTTTTGACCATGTTGTGACTGTTTGAAGCAGGTCTTCATTCTTGCTGTTGTGGTTTGAGTCGTGTTGGGAGTTAGTGCAGCTCACTGTTCAATAAACAATTGAACTTAACTTTTTTACCTGCCTATCTGTTTGACAGACAGTTTTATTAATCAGTAAGATAACACTGACTTGGCACGAAGTTGGTTCAATTTAGTAAAAAGCTTGGATGTAGTTGCACTAGTTACTTTCATTTTGCTGTAGCTTAGCTTGCTACATTTCTGAGGGTGATAGCTTTGATGTAGTGAAGCTTCATTTAATATTAGAGTAATTAGTAGCTCACTACACTTTCCAAGTAGCTTGCCCAACACTGTATATATGTATATATATATATATATATATATATATATATATATATATGTATATAGCAAATTTTGGGTTGGCTTTCACTTTGACTTTGACTTTCACTGGTGCAGCCCAGTTGCCAGAAGAAAATGCTGGCATTGTATGCAAACCACAGATATGTTACATTTGTACATTTCATACCTATCATATTAATGTCTCTAAAATGAAGTAAGATGTGAGCTGACTTTGTCATCAGGAGGTGGAGGGGATGGTGTATGGCAGGGCTATTCAATTACAAATATATGTATATATGAAAAAACGAATCACCCTCTTAGGGTGGTATCTGTATCATCCTCAAGCTCGGGTCCTCCACCAGAGGCCTGGGAGTTTGAGGGTTCTGCGCAGTATCTTAGCTGTTCCTCGGACTGCACACTTCTGGACTGAGGCTTCAGATTTTGTTCCTGGAATCTGCTGGAGCCACTCTCCCAGTTTTGGGGTCACTGCCCTGAGTGCTCCTACTACCAAGGGGACCACGTCAACTTTGACCTTCCACATCTGTTCCAACTATTCTTTCAACCCTTGATACTTCTCTGCCTTTTTGTGTTCCTTCTTTCTGATGTTGCTGTCGGCTGGTGTCACCACATCTACCACCACTGCCCTCTTCTGGTGTTTGTCAACCACCACTGTGTCCGGTTAGCCAGCAGCTGTTTGTCAGTCTGGAAGCTGAAGTCCCACAGGATGTTGTTCTCAACCACCTTTGGTGGTGTGTCCCATTGGGATTTGGGTACTTCAAGCCCATACTGGGTAAAGATGTTTCTGTACACTATCCCAGCCACTTGGTTGTGCCTCTTCATATGCTGATCCTGCTTGACTGTCTCAGGGGCATCTTTGCACAGCCTGCACCTTTGGTCTGATCTGCTGTGGTAAACCCTGACCTCTATGGCCCTTGTGCTTAGGGCCTGTTCTTGTGCTGCAATGATTAGTACCTCCATGCTGTCTGTCAATCCAGCATTCTCCAGCCACTGGTCGGTCTTCTTGATATCAGCCACTTCCTCTAGCTGACGGTGGAATGCACCATGTAGGTAGGGGCTTGTCCCTCCATGTTGTTTGCTCCTCCACCTCTTTGCTCTCATCAGGTTTCTGTTGTCTGAGGCAATCACTTAGCAGCTCATCCTTTGGGGCCATCTTCTTGATGTACTCCTGTATTAAATTACAACAACAAAGTCACTATATAAACTCAATAATATCTCACTGGAAACAAACCTAACATGTCAATGAAATAAATATTCCTCCTGACACAATTCTGAATGAAAAAAGTAACATAATCTAAGCATGAAGAACAGACATCAGTATCAGTCATTTATCCTGCTCTCTGCCCCCCCTCTACTGAGGAGACTCACTGTCTGCAGGTCAGCTGTGTCAGGTACATTTTCAGATTAAGTGTTAGACTACATACAGACAGCTTTTATTTTAGTTAGCCCCACTAGCGCGATGTGCTTGTGTAGACCATAATCGCAAACCATAATAGTGGTGAATGAGAGACTGTGGACAGAGCAGATTGAAATATGGCTTTCTACATGCTGAACACATGTATTGATAAAGTATTGGCTTTTTACTGTCAGAGGTTTTATTGCACTTACTCACAGTAACAAGCGTAGTTGTCAACTAGAGTAATCTTGAAGTTATATTGCCTTCATTTGCACTGCAGCCTCACAGCTGTTGTCTGACTTCACTCCGTCGTGTTTGTGTGTCTCTCTGTGTCTCTGTGTGTTTGTGTGTGTGTGTGTGTGTGTGTGTGTGTGTGTGTGCTGTGAGGAGGAGGTCAGCCCTGATATGCAGAGAGCAGGAGAGAGGTTGCAGCATGATGATACATGAAACCAAAACTTCAAAAAGTAACAATAAGAACAGATAATGTTGAAGGTTATTATTATTATTATGGTCTTGATTAAACTTGCCTTTGGCCGTTTAATACCGGGTCTCAGAGGTTGCTTTTGGGCCGCCTGTGGCCTGCGGGCCGCTAATTGAATATGCCTGGTGTATGGCGTGATACCTTGGTAAGATGCCTGCCAAGATGCAGACCACTGTTCAAGACCCACAAACAACAAATGTGGTTGTTTTTAGCTCTGCATTTCCAGCTGCTTTTTAGCCACCAAATGGTGGTGGATTTTTAGCCACCTGTCGCTGTGTTACCACCAGAGGATTGTGCCACAAAAAGTGTTTTTTTTCCCGAAGATATAGTTGCTTTGATTGCCATAGTGCCACCGAAACCAGGTATTATAAGCCAAAACATATCTTCGTAACCATAACGTAGTGGTTTTGTGTGCGTAAACCTAACCATGGTAACCAAGTTGTTGAAATGTAAAGAAACATAAAATTTGAACGCATCCACTACATAATGAACAAATGTTACATATCTGTGGCTTAAGAAATGTACAGTTGCAACATTTATTCTGACAATTGAGTTGGCTGGCAAGTGGGTTTACAGACAGTTGCTGACAGTTCCTGGATATCATACCTTGAAGTTCACCTTGAGTTAGGATTCTTTTGCAGATGCTCAGTTGTTTGTTTGGGAGAGATTTCCTATTCTTGGACAAAGTAAACTTTTTCAACATAATATGACATTTTTAAATTCAACTTTCCTTTATTCAAATGCAAGTGTCACTTTATCCCAGTGAAAGTCACAAAAGAGAGAATGTCTGCCTTTTTGCCTTTCTCTTTGCTGGCTGTATTTATGGAGTAAATGGAGCGGGAGAGCATGGCGGTCAAAATGATGACAGCAAATCAAGAGATCTACCATAGTTTTGGACCACAAACAGCAGTGCTCCAGAGGGAAGGTGGTGTTTCGTGGTGATTTAAAAAGGAGATAAAATGTAATGACTTTAAATTTATAAAATTTGCAAGTGATGTTCAGCTTTCATCTGGGTTTTACCAGCAGACCACTATGAGTTAAAAACATGACTTTTTGCAACTTCTTGTATGGATTATGCATAGGTCTTTCAGATTTTATCCCTGTCTTTTAAGGATAAAAGGTTTGTTAAAAGTTGAATATAATTTGTAGATATTCGGCCATCATTTCTACCTGTACAGTCAGCAACACTTACTTACCATTACCATTTTTACATATACATACACTGATCAGCAAAAACATGCTGGGTAAAGTGAACAATATTGATAATCTCGTTAAAATCCAATGTTCTGCGAACATTCTGCTGAATGTTCTGAGTCCTGGCACTCATGTGGATGCCACTCAAACACTGTTACAGACCAAGGACCCTCCACCATGCCAACGGCACTCCCCAATGGCAGTGGCCACCCAGCAGGACCGTCATGTGACCGTCATTCAGAAGACGACCCAAACACAGAGCAGTAGGCTAACAAGACTGATGGAAGACAGGTGTGATAGAAAGCAGGTGGGAAAACACACCTGTCTTCCATCAGTCCACCAGTTAGTCCTTCAATGTTTCCAGAGTCTTCCCTTCACACCTGTTCTGTATTAGTCTCGTTTGCTCCACCCTAGTGTTCCCCACCACACCCATGTTGTCAGCCAATCCCCATTTCCCTCCTTTTGCCTGTGTCTACTTACTTCAGCTGTGTCTTGTGTGCTCATCCCCATAGGCATGGTGTTGTTCCCTGCTCAGTTTCCTGCCTGCCTTTGGACTTCTTCCCTGAGTTCATTCCTGTGTTCATCATGTTATCCCGGTTGGTTTTCTTTGGTTTTCTGTTTAGTTTTGGTTCTTTTTTCTTTTGGATTTTTACCTGCCTGCTTTGAATGTTTTTAATCGGCTTTGTTAAAGCTTGCCTTTTGTTCAAAATCCACCTGCCTACTGCTCTGCATTTGGGTCCTCTTCTGAACTGATACATGACGGAACAAACTGACCAAACATGGACCCAGCAGAGCTACGCCTTTTTTCCAAGAAGGTTAATGAGTTTGAGAAGACTGTAGAAAAACTCTCACCTACTTCAGCATGCTCTGCTCCTAGAAGAAATCTCTGCACAGCAACAATATTTCAAGGAGAAGTTTTGGGTGGATCACTTTGTTCCCCACCTTAATGTCGTCTGTGAAAGGCTCAACCATTTTCCTTGAGACCAGCTAAGTCAATTCTCAGCCTGCAACCTTCCCATCCTGAGCTAATTCCAGCCATTAACCCATTCTAGTTAACCGGCTTGGCCCTGGGGGGGTCCTCGGAGCCTCTACCAGTCTCTCAGGACACATGTAAAGGAATCCACCTGCCTACCGCTCTGCATTTAGATCCTTTTCCGAACTGATACATGACAAGGACAATGCACCATGTCACACTCCCAGAAGAAAATTGCATTGTAACGAGATGATCAATGGTATTCACTTCACCTGTCAGTGGTTTATATATTTATATGAATATAAATATTAAATTAATTACATTTATTGTTATATAAAATTATTGTATTTAAGAATTGTATATTTACATGTGCCATGCATTTACATGCTGCATGCTGTGTTGAAACAGTGGCATCATGTCACAGAAACCACTGAGAGTGAAACTTGTGTTTTGGACGTTAGGTGTTTTTGTTCGGGAACTGCACAGATCTAATGCCTGTCCGCTCACCCACCTGCTCTCATCCCTGGCTCTCAAAAGCTTGATGCGCCACCGTTTTCTGGTAAATGAGTGGGGTGGCATGGAGGTCACTGGGGACCACTGGTAGACAATAACCTTGTATTTTAAGGTTCATGAAATATATCTGAATTCACAAATATGTAGGATACTGTAACAGGTGAGTGTTGGACCCAAAAGCAGAGCAGGTGAAACAGTTGATAATGAGCTTTAATGCACTGCTTAGATAAGTACAGAGAGAGCAAACTGATGAAGCAACTGAGAAAGTCAATGTTCAGGTTCAGAGCTTTCAAGGAAACCGAATCAGTCCAAAGCTCTTGACATGGAATACTGAAGCCGAAACCAGATGAGTAGTCGGCGTCCAGCGGACACACACACAAAGCAAACATTTTGATCTTGTCCAATGGTACTGTGAGAGAGCAGGCAGAAGTTGATGTCAGACGAGCAGGAATTCAAAAACCAGGAGCTGCTCACAGGAGAAACTGCCACACCAGTGCAAAGCCAACTGTAGACAGAGAAGAGCTTGTCAGTAGCGATGATAAGTGGAATCTGCGGTGCACACACTAAGGCGGAATGTGCAGCCACACGGCGAAGCAGTCCACAGCACAGTCCACAGATGGATGAACCGGTAAATTCACTATGGAGAGCTGGGTGATGATCTCTGCAAACAGCCACGGAGAACAGACAAACAGGAACCAGGAAGGCGGAAGCAGAGCTCTTAGTCGGGGACAGAAGGCAGAGTGGTTTCTGCCAACAATCAACAAGAACAATCTGGCAAAGAGAGTCTGTGAAGCGAGAGTCTTTTTTTTTTTTTTTTTTTAAAGATGCATTGGTCAAAGTGGCAGCAAGCCTGAGTAGATCCTGATTTTGAGTCATGTTTGAGTGTGGTTTTTTTTCTTTTTTAAATGATTATTAATCTTTCCAACGTGATGTGTAAAGTTGTGTACACAAGGGACGATCCTCTTCCTCTGAGAAGAACCACTTACGGAGTTAGACACCCGATACTGACTGACTGAGGAAGCCACTCAGAGACCGCAGAGCAGTAGCCAAGCTAAAGGCTAGGAAGCGGAGATACAAGCCTTTCCTGCCATCGCTCCTTATTGGGAATGTCAACTCACTCCTCAACAAGTGTGATGAGCAGCTGGCACAGGTGAGGAGCCAATGACTATACAGGAGTGTAGTCTCATGTGCTTCACGGGGATGTGGCTGAATGATAACGTGCCTGACTCCTGTGTGAACCTACTTGACTTCTTTACTGTGCAAGCGGACAGGGACACGAAGGCGAGTGGCAAAAACGGAGATGGGGGATTGATCCTGCTTGTGGACAATAAATGGTGTCCTCCTGGACATGTCACGGTGAAGGATAAGATCTGCTGTCAGGATATTGATCTGTTGGCAGTCGGTCTTAGACCGTATTATGTATCACTGGAGTTTTCACACATTGTTTGCCGTTATTGTTTACATTCCACCGCGGCCAGCAATGGCAGTGGCGTGTGACATCATCCATAAAACTGTTGCTAGAATTCAGACCCAGCACCCTAAAGCATTTCATTGCAATAATGGGGGATTTTAACAACACTACTCTCTCCTCCCATCTGACTGGGTTTGTTAAGTATGTGAACTGTCCCACAAAGGAAAATAAGACACTGGATTTGTTTTATGGAAATGCCAAGGACGCCAAGAGTGCCTCTGCCTTACTACCATCAGATCATAATCTGGTCTCTCTCCAGCCCACATACAAACCCGGTGTGTTAAAGTTGTACTACTGGAGCCACAGGACAACAACATGGACATAGACATGGACAGAAGGGTGGACATTCAGACAAAATATATAAACTTCTGTAGGGACACTGTGATGCCTGTAAAAACTGTAAGCTGCTTCCCCAATAATAAACCCCAGGCTAACAATAATATCAAGTAGCTCCTCACCCAGAAAAAGTTGGCATTCAAGAATGCTCAGGGAGGTTCAGCATAAGAAAGTGGAAAGTAAGCTGTAGCAGAACAACATCAGAGAGGTGTGGAAGGGAATGAGGAACATCACAGGCTATTCAAAGCAGAATAGCCAGGTTATAGATGGTGATGTGGACAAAGCCAACAACTTAAACCTGTTCTTTAACAGGTTTGATGGAGGGGGCAGTGTTCACCCTACCCCTGCATCCACCACCACCCCCCCCCCCCTTCCACAGCGTCACCTGCTGCTGCTGCTCCTGCTCCTGCTCCACTGTCACCTGGAAGTAGCCCCTCCCCCACTACTGCAGCTTCAGCTACAACATCTACCACCCACGGCCAACTACCACTGTTGTTTACAGCAGACGAGGTGAGGGCAGAGTTCAGTAGACAGCGTAAAGGGAAGGCTGCAGGCCCGGATGGAGTGTGTCCAAGGCTCCCGAAAGACTGTGCAGCCCAGCTAGCGGAGCTCCTACAGTGGATCTTCAACAGGAGTCTTTGAACAGGCAAAGTCCTGGGGCCTCATGTACAAAGGGTGCGTACGCACAAAAATGTGGTGTACGTCCTTTTCCACAGCAAAGTTCAGATGTATCAAGAGTGAAATGACCGTGGAAATGTGCGGTGCCTCACGTCAACTTCATGGCTGGCGTACGCATGTTTCTACAGCTGTTGATCCTTTGGCGACACTTAGAGGTGATGCTGGGAAACTGTTATAATAAATAAATGTGAAAACAATTAGTCCTCAGAGTGATGTGCACATCAGAGAAACATGAACAATTAACACTGATGAACAATTAACACACCCACGTGTCTGCAATTAGATGAGTGGATATAAAAGCATGCGCAAAGTGGTGCCGAAAATACCGTTAACAACAACGGCCGCTTTAGCAGTATTAGAAGATTTGTAAATGGCGCAAAATGAAGACAGCGTGTGTTCAGCTGGCTCATCAGCTGCTTTAGGTTCCCAAGGGCAATCCTCCTGGAACTGTGCGCAGAGCTGCACCCGGCAGCGCGACACGGCGAGGAGCCATGCGCTGCCTGTATCCATACAGGTGCTGACCACACTGGGGTTCCTAGCAACAGGGGCATTCCAGAGGGAGCTGGCTGACCGATCGGGACTGTGCCAGTCGACCCTGAGCCGAGCCATGCCAGCTGTGTGGGACGGAATTATCCGCATGTCAGCCAGGTATATCAAATTCCCATACAATGCAGCTGAACAGGCCAACATTAAAGCGCAATTTGCAGCGACAGCCGGTTTTCCTAACATTATCGGAGCTATCGACTGTACACACATGGCTACAGTATAAAAGCACCATCACAGGATGAATGTGTTTATGTCAACAGGAAGCATTTTCATTCGATCAATGTACAGATCATATGTGATGCGCAAATGCAATTAATCAACATTGTGGCGAGGTGGCCTGGTTCAACGCACGATTCATACATTCTGAGTAACAGCATGGTTGGGAACAGACTACTAGCTGGCACTGTGCGCGATGGGTGGCTTCTTGATGAGTAAATAATTTATTTGTTTAATTGTCCTAATATTAATCCCCCTGATGCGCACTGAGCATGTGCGCCCCCAAATACTATTCTGTCTTCACAGCATCAGTACTAGTCAGTGGTTAAAGTTAGTGACTTGCTGTTTTTTGCTGGTTAAACTAAAGCTTCGGAGCTTTCTAACAAGCCTCTGATTGTCTTTGTGTGTAAAGTACTCATGTCAATAAACCCGTGCGTAAAGTGTGACATTTCTTAATCAGCCACACCTTTTCCCCGGTGTACTTCTGCACTCATTTACAACAATAGTATGTATGGGGTGCCGTTTGTAAAGTGACTCACGCTGAAAATAACATCAACATTTTGCCACATTTAGCTTCAAACAATGTTTAAAAAAGTGCTGTGAATTTTTTAACGTCACCTTTTACCACATTTACAGCAATATTTGTTAACTTAGAAATATATTAAATAGTTAAATCTAAATATTAAATGTGGCACCTAAATGTTCAATGTTAAATCTAAATATTAAATCTAAATCTAAATGTTAAACCTAAATCTAAATGTTAAATCTAAATGCTAAATGTTAAATCTAAATCTAAATGCTAAAAGCTGTTGTCTTGTATTTTTTTTTCCTCTGAAAATATTAACCTTATAGTCAAACACAGTTTATTCAGCCTGTGTAGTTGAGGGGACAGGTCAAACTGATATGATGCTGATTTACAGGACAATTCATATCTAATAGAGGATAAACCATGAACATAAACTACAGATCACCTGTAAAGCATTTTAATAAATTAATCTATCATAATTAAAACAACTGGAGACTGAAAACAAACTGATAGCCTATATGGGTCTGATCACTTTTTTAATGAACTGACATCATCCCAGACAGGATGTTAGTGTGTCTGTGACTTCCTGTACAGACTGAAGGCTGCTGGAAACTGTTGGGAAACTGTCCGACTTCACCGCAGCTTTTTGTCACCGCCCCCCGCTGCGGCCGCCTGCTCTCGTCTACTTTTCAGACAAGGCGCAGTTCATCTCGAACGAGCCTATTGTCTATGGTCTATGGATCAAGGCGAGCACTTCTTCCTACGTGCTCAAAAACGTAGGTGCTGATTGGCCGAAGAGGAGTCCTGTGTATCTGCGCTCGATTGCTCTTCCTTCATCCTTAAACTACCCGGATGTCTGTCACAGTAAATTGAAATTGAATTTTGAGAACTGAATTTGAATTGTGAGAACTGAATGTGAAGATATATTGAAATAAATTCAATTTCAAATTTTACTATTCAGATTCAGTTTTTCAATTCAATGATTCAAATTAACAATACAATTTCAAATTATGCGATTCAAATTCAGTTTTTCAATGCAGTTATTCAAGTTTAGAAATTCAAATTCAAATATAAATGATTCAAATTCAGTTTCTGGTGGCACATGTTTCAGCCCATAGTTAAATCTCCACATTTTGGATTTGTATGTTTCACTTAGAATAATTTCTAAAGAGACCATTGCATGGTCTGAAATAGGAATTTCATATATTTCACAAGATGAAACAAGCTTAATATATTTTTTAGGAAGAAAAAAATTATTTAGTTGAGAGTACCTTTTATGTCTGTTGGAATAAAAAGTGTAATCTCTTTTTGTAGGGTTAATTTCTCTCCATGCATCTATTAACCCTGTTTCTAATCCCAGGACACGCAGCATTTTTGCAGATTTAGGGTTACAGCCTCCGGAGTGTGAGGTCTTATCCAGATGTGAAATAGTTAAATTGCAATCCCCTCCCATCACACCAAATGTTGAACATTGCATATTAAAGAGGGAGAGAACAGACAAACAAAACAATGGCACTCACTGATCCATCTTCTTTTGTATTTCAATTGTGGACAGAAAACAAACACGTTTCAACGTAAAGTCATCATCAGTGTAGAGAACAAAAGAAATGACAATACAAATATAGATAACCAGGTGAGACCCAAAGTCCAGTCAGTGACAAGACCATATGATTATACAATAGGATCTATGTGTGCAAACACACATGTGGCCTCCTCAAATGGAAGAGGTGTGGCCCCAGGAATCAACATGGAAGGGGTCACAGGTGTCACGAGCCTGAGAGAAGATCTACAGGGCTGAATGTCCCAGACCGGAGACACACATAAACTAGGGTTTCTGAACATAAGAGTAGCATAAGGAAAAATTATGAAAAATCTCTGGTGACAAGACACTTGACTGTTTGTTCCCTCAAATTTCAAAGTATAGAAATGATACATCCTTGCAAAAGAGCTGGTGATAGGGATAGACTTCTGTTACAGAGAGAAGCATATTGGATCCACACTCTACAAACTGAAAGCCCAAGGGGATTGAACGAAGAACTACTTCTGGGTTGTTTTCTAGTCTATTTATTTATTTATTCATTTATTTTATTTATTTATTATTCATTTTTTTCATGTTTTCATAATTTATTTCTGCATAATCTTTTGTGGTCCTTTTGTACATTTTGATTTCCCATTAAGATTTATATAGACATATTTATCCTTTTCTACTATTTAGATGCTCTGCTGTCTGGCTAGTATTAAGAGGCCGACAAGGTCAGAGTGGGTCCCTCTTACATCCTGTTTATTCTCATTGGATCTTCAATTTCTCGTCCTTATGTTTTTCCTATACATTTTTTCTATATTCTCTTACGTTTTTTCTATTTACTCTAAGAGTTATAAATATTTAATAGGGTTATTTAGCTCTTAATTAAAACTATTATTAAAATTATGATTAAAATTAACTTGACATGCTAATTGCCCCTATTACATTTGCCTTTTATGTTTGTATATATTTTTCTAGGATATTTATCTATGCTCTTTGGTCTATACTTATTAATCGGTTTCGATAGGGTTACATAGCTCTTTATGTTTTTTTTTTTCTTCATTTTTCTTTTTTTATGCTATGACTCCCTAGTATAGACAGATCCTTGTTTCTTACCTACCCAGTATTTGGAGCCCTCTATGTACGTTATTGGTCTCTCTCTCTTTTTGGGATGTTCTTAGCATAGATCTATTTTATAATCATTTTTCTGATGTTTAATGCATTGTACATATATAGTATAGTATAGTAGGTTTTTGTTTTGAGTTGTTTTTGGCAACTTTTGTCTGCTCATGGGCATCTTTATGTATTTGTTGATTTGCATTGACATTTTTGTATTGTTGCTTTATATGTGTCTCCAGTCTGGGACGTTAAGCCCTAGATTGTTTTTCTCAGGCTCGTGACACCTGTTGCCTTTCGTGTTGATTCCTGAGGCCACACCTCTTCCATTTGAGGAGGACTGTGACATATGGTCTTGTCACTGATTGGACTTTGGGTTTCACCTGGTTATCTATATTTGTATTGTCATTTCTTTTGTTCTCCACGCTGATGATGGCTTTACACTGAAACGCGTTGTTTTCTGTCCACAATTGAAATACAGAAGAACATGGATCAGTGGGTGCCGTTGTTTTGTTTGTTTAATCTTTATCGCAACTGTGCACCCGACATTATCTTGAGATTTTGAGCTGTGCGCATTGTTTCTAAGTACCAGTATTAAAGGGGGAGACCCTATCAGAAATGAATATGGGTGTATCTGTATTAGGAGCATATATATTAAGTATGGTTATCTGTTTGCCCCAAATTTTCCCATTCACTAAAATATATCGTCCATCTGCATCAGAAATCTGATCACTTAGTCCACAAGGTATTTGTTTATGAACCAAAATAGCCACTCCTTGGCTGTTTGTCTTAAAAGATGAGTAATACATTTGTCCAACCCAGTCTTTCTGTAATTTAAGATGTTCTTCAGGTGAAAGATGGGTTTCTTGCAGTAAGGCTATTTCCACTTTCTCTTTTTTCAGAGCTGTAAGTATTCTTTTCCTTTTGATAAGATGTCCAGTACCTTTAACATTCCATGTAATTAATTTTAATGATTTATCCATATTAGTCCTTCATAAAAAAAGAAAAGAAAATACTCTTGCAACCCCTCAGGCTGGTGCGACAGGTAGGATTTATGAAATAAGAAAACAACAGCAAAAAACCCCGAAAAAACTGGACATATCACATATAACAAAAAAACACACACAAATAACCAAAAAGTTCCATCTGTACCACCCCATAGCTAGATGATATCTTTTGGCGACCGTTGTCTTTTAGTCTAAAAGTTAGGGATCGATTTAACCACGTATGCTTACACATACGCTGAAGCAGCTTGTAGAGTGCCCTCCTCCCCCATTCAAAACAGCAACAACAATAATAATCGATCATTTCCCAGAATAACCTAAATAGGCTAATTTATCCCCAAAAATGTATTATTTCATTAAATATCCAAGGGGACCATTATCAACATAAACCAGTAGCATTCCACATTAACTGTGATTAACTACTTTAATGAGTTTGGGGTTTGGGATTGGGAAATCCCTGGCCTTACCACTAGGGAATTAAGGAAGCTTTGATTTATTGAAATCCATTCCATTTCAGTTGTTTTCTAATGGGTTTAAATATCGAGGCATTTTTGTCTCTTTTACTTTTGACAATATGATAAAAATGAATTTAGATCCTGTAGTAAAGGAAATTAGAAAAGATCTTCAAAGATGGAACCCTTTATCAATTTCACTACTTGGACGGGTTGCCATTATAAAGATGAATGTTTTACTGAGGTTATTATATCCACTGCAGATGTTGCCTAACTACATTCCACTTAATTTTTTTTAAATCACTACATAGTATTATTAGTAAATTTGAATGGAAGTGTAAGCGACCCAGGCTTAAGATCGATGAAATTACAGTTACTTGTGGAGAAAGGGGGATTAGCACTTACCAGTATAATGTATTATCACTGGGCTTCACAAATTAGATATGTTACAGAAAGGATAAAAAATGACCCTAATTCTACATTCCTTGATTTGGAATCTACTGGATGTGAGCCTGTTCTCTCAGACATGCCGTTTATAAATAATGCATGCTCACTACAGGGGATGAAGGAAATTTTTATCGTTAGAAATATCCTCAAATCCTGGAATCAAGTACATAGACATTTTAGGATAACAAATCAATACTCTGCTTTGGCATCCATTGTACTGTACATAATCCTGATTTTGCACCATCTTGTTTAGATGTGGGTTTCAAAACATGGAAGGACGCTGGTATTTCTAAAATACAGGATTTCTTTTAGGTGGGACTCTGAAATCATTTTCACAACTTTTTTAATCTTCCTCAAACACAAATTTTCCGCTGTTTACAATGGAGAAGTTACATCCAGTCCAAAACAGTTTATAAGAGTGGCTTATGTATGAATCAATTAGAAAAAAATCTACTGAAAGCTTCTTTAAAGAAGAAAATTATGAGTTATGTATATAAACAGATCTTGAAAAAACATCTTGGGAGGGAGAGTTTAGGTCTTACCCGAAGGATTAGATGTGGCGAAACATATTATTGAATGCAAAGAAAAAAACATGTTCTAATAAATCCTATGAGAGGCAAGAGAGTACAAGATTATCCATAGACTACATGTTACTAGCTATTCGATGTAAATATGATCCTATGTGCTCCTCTTTAGGTCTGAAATGTAAAAATAGCTGTGGTACATACAGTCATCTTGTGTGGACATGCCCCAAAATTGAAAATTTTTGGATTTCAATCCAAGCCGAAATTAATAAAATATTTGGGATAGATATACCTTTAAAGGAATACTCCGACGATTTGGGAGTTATGCCCTTTCTCTATCATTTTCATATTGAGACAACATGATCGATATCTTTTTTGTGTCTGTACGTCTAGTGGCTGGGTCTCAGAGGTTAGCATTGCGGCTTAGCTTAGCAAATACAATTGAAGTCTATAGGGGGTCAGTAGCCTACTCATAAAAGTGAACAAATAAACGTTACAGAACCCTGAAGCTGGTATTTCTACACGTGCATTTAAAATAAACATGTTTAAACATTAATTCGAAAAACAAGAGTCCTTTTTAGTCATTTTAGAAGAAGTTTGATACACGGAACTATAGTGTGTTTACGCCCCGCGTGGAGGGATACACCGGTGAGCAACAGCTGCAGCTGGCTCTGGGACAGGTACGCTAGGTCACTCATTCTGTGCAGCAAAATTATTCCACCTCCGTAGGCATAAGTTGGCAAGCCCCGCAGCTCCACCACCAATCCTCCCCTGACCTCTGTCTCCCCTCGGCCCCTTGCTGTTCCGCTGCCTCAGAGGATTCAGCCTCTCTTCTCGCCCGCTCAGCATCCAACACCTGGAGTTCCTCATCTGTATACTCCGGCTCAAACAGGTATGGCTCTGGATCTGTGTCCGCTACAAGACACAAAAAAGATATCGATCATCGTCCTCCGCTTATCCGGGTCTGGGTCGCGGGGGCAGCAGCCTCAGCAAAGAAGCCCAGACAGTCCTCTCCCCAGCCACTTCTGTCAGCTCTTCCGAGGGAACCCTGAGGCGTTCCCAGGCCAGCCGGGCAATGTAATCCCTCCAGCGTGTCCTTGGGTGGCCCCGAGGTCTCCTCCTGGTTGAACATGCCCGAAACACCTCCCAAGGGAGGCGTCCAGGAGGCATCCTTACTAGATGCCCGAACCACCTCAACTGGCTTCTCTTGATGTGCAGGAGCAGTGGCTCTACTCCGAGTCCCTCCCGGGTGTCCGAGCTCCTCACCCTATCTCTAAGGCTGAGCCCAGCCACCCTGCGGAGGAAACTCATTTCGGCCGCTTGTACTTGCGATCTTGTTCTTTCGGTCGACCGGTAAATTGAGAGCTTCGCTTTCTGGCTAAGCTCCCTCTTCACCGCAACGGACCGGTTAAGTGCCTGCATCACTGCTGACGCCGCCCCAATCTGCCTGTCAATCTCCCACTCCATCCTACCCTCACTCGTGAACAAGATCCCGAGATACTTAAACTCCTCCACCTGAGGCTGGACCTCCCCTCTGACCTGGAGAGGGCAATCCACCCTTTTCCGGCTGAGGACCATGGCCTCAGACTTGGAGGTGCTGATTCTCATCCCAGCCGCTTCACACTCGGCTGCGAACCGTCCCAGCAAGAGCTGGAGGTCACTGTTCGATGGGGCTAGGATAACCACGTCATCCGCAAAAAACAGAGATGAGATCCTCCTGTCACCGAAACTGACACCCTCCACCACTCGGCTGCGCCTAGAAATTCTGTCCATGAAAGTTATGAACAGAACCAGTGACAAAGGGCAGCCCTGGCAGAGTCCAACTCTCACCGGGAACAGGTCCGACTTACTGCCGGCCACGCGAACCAGACTTGCGCTCCTTCGGTACAGGGACTGGATGGCCCTTAGCAAGGGACCACCAACCCCATACTCCCGGAGCACCCCCCACAGGATGCCCCTGGAGACACGGTCGTAAGCCTTCTCCAAATCCACAAAACACATGTGGACTGGTTGGGCGAACTCCCATGCCCCCTCCAGCACCCTGGTGAGGGTGAAGAGCTGGTCCATGGTTCTGCGTTCGGGATGAAAACCACATTGCTCCTCCTCGATCTGAGGTTCAACTATCGACCGGACCCTCTTCTGCAGCACCCTGGAGTAGACCTTACCGGGTAGGCTGAGGAGTGTGATCCCCCTGTAATTGGAACACACACTCTGGTCCCCTTTCTTGAAGATGGGGACCACCATCCCGGTCTGCCACTCCAGAGGCACTGCCCCCAATGTCCACGCAATGTTGCAGAGGCGTATCAGCCAAGACAGCCCTACAACATCCAGAGCCTTGAGATATCCAGGGCGATACGGTTTGCCAGAACCTCTTTGGAGCCGATCGATAGTCTTTCTCCATGGCCTCACCAAACTCCTCCCAAGTCCGAGTTTTTGCCTCCACGACTGCCGCTGCTGCGCTCCGCTTGGCCTTCCGGTACCCACCAGCTGTTTCCAGAGACCCACAGACCAACCATGCCCTGTAGGCCTCCTTCTTCAGCCTGACGGCTTACCGCCACGACTGGCCCCAGCGGCCTTGCGGCCACAGCTCACCACCACTTCGACAATAACAGAGTGGAACAAGGCCCATTCAGACTCAATGTCCCCTTCTGCCCTCGGGACGCGGTTGAAGGTCTCCCGGAGGTGGGGGTTGAAGATCATCTTGGCCGGTTCTTCTGCCAGCCGTTCCCAGCAGACCCTCACTGCTCGTTTGGGCCTGCCAGGTCTGCGCGGCGTCCTCCCCTGCCATCTGATCCAACTCACCACCAGGTGGTGATCAGTTGACAGCTCTGCTCCTCTCTTCACCCGAGTGTCCAGAACATATGGCTACAGGTCAAATGATACGACTATCGATCATGTTGTCTCACTATGAAAATGATAGAGAAAGGGCATAACTCCCAAATTGTCAGTTGAGTATTCTTTTAAATCCATATAATTTTGTGCTGGGATTAGATTCTACTTATGATCATAGATACAGGTACATTCAAAGGGTCGTTTTGTATGATGCACGTCTCACAATATTACAGAAATGGCTCGACAAATTACCACCTGATATTCCAGCATGGTATGAAAACGTTTTATGTATATTACCATTGGAGAGAATGTGAAATGTGCTACGAGGCACTCTTGAAGAGTTTGAAGGGGCTGGTCCCCAATAGCAACATACCTGAAAGAGGAATGGTCAAGAGTAATAAATATGGGGGCAACAAATGTAACATGACTATATATATATATATATATATATATAATAATACATTTTATTTATACAGCGCTTTTACAGCTCTCTAAGACGCTTTACATTTAAAACCAAAGAAAAGAAGTACATACATGTAAGTGCAAAGACATAAACAGAAGACAAGGACAATATAAAACAACAAGGTGCAAAAGCATAGTGCAAAACAAAGAAAAGGAGGGCACATGAGGAACCGAGAACGAAAAGCTAATGTTAAAGGTTAAAGGCGGATTTGAAAAGGTGGGTTTTGAGGAGTGATTTGAAGGTGGATGGATTTGGACAGTCACGGATGTGTATAGGGAGGGTGTTCCAGAGGGAGGGGGCGGCTATGGAGAAGGCTCTGTCGCCCCAGGTTCTGTGCTTGGTCCTGTGTGGGGGTGAGAGGAGGTTTTTGTCGGATGATCGAAGGTTGCGGGAGGGAGTGTGGTGGTGGAGCATGTCCGTGAGGTAGGAGGGGGCCTGGCTGTGGAGGGCTTTGTGGGTGAGGAGGAGGATCTTGAAACTGATTCTGTACGGGACAGGGAGCCAGTGAAGGTTTTGCAGGACAGGGGTTATATGTTCACGGGAGCTGGTGTGGGTGAGGAGGCGGGCGGCAGAGTTTTGGATGTACTGAAGTTTGTTGGGGACTTTGGATGATGAGCCGTAGAGGATGCTGTTGCAGTAGTCCAGTCTTGAGGTGATGAAAGCATGGATGAGAGTTTCAGCGGCAGAGAAGGAGAGCAATGGGCGGAGACGGGCAATGTTTCTAAGATGAAAGAAGGCAGTTTGGGCGCGGCGGCTAATGTGATGTTCAAATGAGAGGTTATTGTCGAAGATGATACCAAGGTTGCGGATGAATGGGGAGGGAGAGAGGGTGGTGTTGTCAATGCTGAGGGTGAAGTTTTGTGTTGCTGTAGAGAAGGATTTTGGGCCGATGAGTATTATTTCAGATTTGTCACAGTTGAGTTTGAAGAAGTTGGCTTGCAGCCATGATTGGAGTTCAGTCAGACAGTTGGTGAGGGTAGAGCGGGTGGCCGGGGTGATGGATTTTGTGGAGATGTAGATTTGGATGTCGTCAGCGTAGCAGTGGAAATCGAGACCATGACGACGAATGATGGAACCAAGGGGGAGTAGGTAGATGATGAAGAGGAGAGGACCAAGCACCGAGCCCTGAGGGACGTGGATGAACTGATGTCTGTCGGTGAGGTATGATTTGAGCCAGGAGAGAGCAGAGCCAGTGATGTTGAGGGAAGTTTGTAGGCGGGACAGCAGAGTGGTGGGGGGGTTGCTGAGTTGTGTGTTGATGGTTTCGATCTTTGATTGAAAAAAAATGCCAGGAAGGAGTTGCATTTGTCAGTTATGATGGAGGAGAGGGTGTTGTCGCATATATATTTTGTCGTAAACTGACCTGGTTGAGACAACTGCTTTTGCTTACCTGTATTTTTTTTTTGTCTTTTTTGTGTGTATGTTTTTGTTGTTTTTTTGTTTGTTTTGTTTTTCTATGATTGTGTACGTTTGGTGGTTCTCAGTGTGTTTTTGTTTTAACTGTGGGTTTATGTATTGCTTCAGTTTTCAGTGTTGAAACTATAAAAAAAATACTGAGGGAAAAATAGTATACTTCAATATTTGTTTATTTATCACGAGTCATATCCTTATCACAATATTCAACAATGTTATCATATATCACATGTTTTCCCGTTATCGAGCAGCCCTAATATACATACATACAATATACATAAGATTCTGCTCTCTTTCCAACACTTGTTTTAGGAAAAAGAAGTTTTAAAGATAAAACATTCTTTCATTCTAGTTCTGTTGGACTAGAGAAACAAAACAGATTGTAATTGATACAGATAACTCAGTTGCAGGTAAAAGTTGGTGGGAACATGCGTGAAGAACCTAGAAAATCTTCAGTAGGGCAGGACCCCAATGTGATTAATATTCTAATATTCTCTTATTACAGATGTGTTTCACTGCTGGGAAGATGCTATTTTCATATTGGGCTGTCTATGCAGTTAAAAGACACAAATACTAGAAAACAGATAGAAGGGGTTGTGGCATTTGCTTTCACTTAAGAGACAGAAAACATACTATGACTAGAATGCACTGTGTTGCACCGGACCAGTAAATGCTTCCGTTGGTGGGTGACGTAATGCGAGCTTGGCCATTTTTCTCATAGATTGTTAAAATAATAAGCTTAGCTAATGTGGCGTCACCAATTGGTTTCCATTCTTAGGACTCCAGTAGGGCATTTTGGATTTTTGGAGCCAGAAGTGACCATATTTGGGCAAGAGGTTGGAGCAGGGGTGAGAAGCTGAGGACAATAGCTGAGGACAATATCAGCTAAGGGCTGTTAAGGGTGAGTTTTGTAAAGGCATGTAAGGGGCAAATTAGCTAAAGAGACCAAAACTATTTTTTGCACCAAGCTGTTAACACATGTATTTCTGCTGTACAGTTGGGCACTTTAACATAGGAGCCTGTGGACTGGCTTCTGGAGCCAGCCTCAAGTGGCCATTAGAGGAACTGCAGTTCTTTGGCACCTCCTTGTTGGCCTCATTTTTCAGCCCACAATGTTACCGCTTGATTTTTCTACAAGAAACAATAAGGCGGCCAGCTGGTAATAAACAATCTTGCAGAGTGTGTCAAATTGCATACTTCTGTACTTAACACTTTAAACACAATATTTTGAGTGCACAAGTGTGTTAAGTGCTTTCACACTGCATAGCACAGGAAAATATAGTGTAACACTGATGCACTCAAAACAGCCCAAAAGTTGAGTGTGGAATGATGGACACTTCTCACCCTCAGTGGTCGCCACCTTTGTGATGTAGCGGACAACAAGGAGCCTGTTAGTTATACATGTTTTTTACACTAAGTACCAACACTGTTGTTGAATAGAAGCCATCAGTAATGTTTATTGGGTCCAGTGGCAGTTCTAGACAGGTTTCAATGGGGGGGGTCAAGCTAGGGCCAATCCTTTTGATACAGGGGTACATAAAAGTATGGTCAAATATCTAAGTCTGGACAATATGATATATATGTGTGTAGGGGGGTCCGGGGGCATGCTCTCCCGGGAGAAAATTTTGTATATTTTGATTTAAAGGCATCGATCTGGTGAATTCTGAGAGCCAAGTTATGATGGCAGAATATGCCTAGATTTCAACATCTTTGTGCTTTTTATGTGTGAAAAATGTTCTATTTTTACTGATAAAAACACTAGTGGTATGTTATGGGGTTACACTTAAAATACGGCTAAGGATGAGTGGTTAAACATTTCAGTAATCAAAAGAAAAATGACTGACGTACCGATCTGCCTCTGGAGGGCTATTTCATTATTTTAAATCATGTGCAGACAAAATATTCTTTTAAAACTCTTACACACAAACACAGTTACAGATACATAAAACAATACAAAATACGCAATACGAAAAGAAAACAAAAGGTGAGATTCAAATAAAATACACACAAACGGGCACAAATTACTGCTTTTCAGACCTTACCTCAATGGTGCTGTGTATTGCCATGCAGGCTCAGAGTTGTCTTAAATACAGCCACACAATTCTCTACTGATGTTTTCTGGGTGTTTTCAAGAATGCTTCACAAAGTAGATGTCAGTATTCCTCAATATTCTGCTTAGAAATGCAGTCTGCTCTATCAACTCAAGCTCACGTTAGCGCCAGGAGAGCGACATCTGTGGTGAGGCCGGGGAGGGGGAGGGAGGGGGGAGCCAAAGAATTCTCAGGAGGCGCTCCAGCCAGTGTGCTACAGAGTGACGTTCATTTAGTGGAGGCATTTTATACCTGACCGATTTTAGGAGACTGTGGCGGGGCAAATTAGTCAATGTATGGGAAACACTGTATTTAAACACTAGAAAACTTGCGCCCTTTTCCTTCTTGTGTGGTGTATTATGCATGATCCAGTGGGTGTGCCTCTTTAAGTCATCTGACCGGCAACCTGTTGAGGCGATTTAGTTCCACATTCCCCCTGCGACTCTTCGGCGGGGGGGGGGCCACAGTGGGGGCCAGACTTGGAGTTACGGGGGCACTGGCCCCTGCTGCCCCCCCCTAAAACCACCATTGATTGGGTCTATAATGTTTTTGCACTGCAAACAATAATGCTTGCTAGCTAACATTAGAATTCGCTAGCTAACTAACTTGCTCCTAGCTACGGCAGCACATTTTAATCAGCACAGACATTGTGGCATAAGTTTGGTTTATGTGTGGGTGGAGATAGTGGTCAAGTGTTAGCGATAATGTTCCGCTGTCTGTTTGGAAGTTGCTGTTTAAAATCAAGGCAAAGAAGAGGTGGTTCCAAAAAAAAAACAAAAAGTCGCTGTCACTTCTGGTAAGTGCAAAACGGCAGTGCCAGGGGCGTGGCCACCGTGGTGGCTGGGGGTGGCACTGGCTACCCCTGGAATATGATTGGCCACCCTACCTGGCCACCCCCACCAGAACTGCCAATCAGCTTGTCCAAGTTTGTGTTGTGATGATCTGCAGTATTGCAATTCACATTGACTGGAAAGCATTGCTTTTGTAGACCAAAATATACAAATATAGACTATTTGGGTTTGTGGGCTCAAACAAAATGTAAGTCTTAATGACAAAATGTGTCTCTCTGACATAATTTGAAGGAAGGACACAGGGGACATGTCCCCCGTGTTTTTCCAAGCCGTCTTTAAACGCACCATGAGTAGGCAGCGCCAATCGCATACACACTCTGTTATGTTGTGATCAGAATCAATGGCACACAGACGAGAGGTGGGCTGCTGGACAGTGCTGCTGTGTTAACTATGTTAAGCAAACCAGCCAGCAAGAAGCAAAAACCCTTGCACAGTTTCTTCCAAACAAACCGTGTAAGTTGAGTAATGCTGTTGCATGTAGATAATGTTCGCTAAATGATGACTAATTAATAGATGCCAATGTATCAAGTTAAGCTAGTTAACAAGAATACTAATGTTACTGTTAACTATGTTAAATCGCTTGCTAGCTAGTTTCATGCTAGGAATAAAGCCACTCCTCCTTAATAAGAACTTGTGCTCACTATTGCTTTGCGCATATTTTTTTTAATCTTTATTGCCACAATAGAAAGAGCAGGGTCAGGGAGGAGACAGTGGACCAGAGGCCAGCAAGGATGATCATGCAGGGTTCTCACAAGTGAGAAGAGAATATAACTGGCTGAGAAAAATATCTAGAGCATAAAAGTGACTTTGCGATCAATTTCCACAGCTATGTCACCACTACTATTCTTAATCCTATTATAAATTTTGCTTTGCACATTTATTATCTATATTATTACAATAGATAGAAGAGGGACAGAGAGAAACCAGGCAGGTATCAGGACAGGGACCTGACAGCAGCACCAATTATCAGCCCAAGGCTTCACAGGTAAGGAAAAATTATAACTGGCTAAGGAAATGTCTATAGGATAAGAGTGACTCTAAGATTAATTTTCACAGCTATTTCAGAACTACTCTTATTTATACTCTAATGTTTTCGTCTGTATTGCAATAGCAACACTACTGCATTATTTGTGTTTTTTTAAAGGCAGCAGGTATAGGTCATGCCATTTTTCTTTATCTTGATTAATTTTGCACATCTGTGCTGTCATATTTGATGATGTGTGCATGCAAAAAGTCAAAGCTACTTTGCATCCCCCTTGTTAAAAATTAACAATTTGATCACTGAGTATACTCTTCCAGAGCACAGGTCAACCCAGTCAGACAAACAAAAAACATTTTACTCAGTCAGATAAGATTTCTAAATGCTGGATGCTACACTGTTCTGTGCATTATTTGGGTAAATAAAATAGTTCTATTATTCATACCTCAGCCTACCGTTTATTATGATCTAAGACTGTGGGGCATTTAAAAAAAAAATGTAATTTCAGTGTGCCACCTTTCCACAGTCTGTGACCCTAGCTTGCCCCCCCCAAGAAAAAAATTCTAGACACGCCCCTGGGCAGTGCATGATATGAGACAACACTACCCTGTTGAAATTAATGCACCACGCAAGAAGTATGTAGCATACATAGTGTACTACATTGAAGTGTACTAACGGAATTATGGGATTTGAGACACAGTTAAATTATGGCTAATCAGTACACTGAAAAATGTTTCTAAAAACATTTGAGGTGAGAAAAAGGCAACACAAAACAAAAACAGAAGATTCATATTTGATCAGCATTGCTTAGTTTAAATGTTTGATCTTGTTGTCAGCCTAACTTTTTACATTACAGGAAACAGAATAGCACCAGCTTCCTGTTCACAAATTCTCATATTACAGCCAAACAGTACACTAAAATATTTTTCTGAAGACTTTCTAGGAGAGAAATAGGCAATACAGTTAGCTATAGAATCTTAGTTTATATTTGATCAGCACTGCCTGGTTTTACCGATTTATCTGAGTTTGAGAGAGAGAGGAGAGAGATTGAGTGGCAGGTCTCTCTCTCAGATTGCTTCTATACTTTTTGTGTCCGTAGTGGTGGGCATAAATCCATAACCTAACCGAACTTAACCTAACCTTAACCTGCCCTAACCTAACCTAAGCGAACCTAACCTAACCTAACCTGACCTGACCTGACCTGACCTGACCTAAACTAACTGAACCTAACCTTAGTGTACTGCTTACTTCAGACATGATGTGCGTAAGGTAACATGTCATGCTTGAATAAACAACAAGCCACAATTTTTTCAACAATTTTTAACAAGTTTATTATCCTCAGCCATGAACCTTTAACAAAAAAAAAAATACATGTGACAGGTCTGGTATTCTGGCAGTCAAGATACAGTAAATACTTTTAGTAAATGGTGTGTTGTTGTACATAATGATACTACAAAATGTCAACTTCAGAGCACATTCTTGACCATTTAGCAGCTCATGTGTGGGTGTTAGGGTAACATGCTATGCAGTTGAATTCAGTTTCATTCAGGAATGAAATATTTATGTTTACTTTGTCCCTTTTATTCAGTAAAGATCCAAACATGCAGGATGTCTTACTTCTCTGGCATAAGTAATATTTTCCAATAAACATTTAAAGTCCTTGTCAAGTCCAGCCTCACCACCAATACCAAGCACATGATTTTAGATTTATAATGCATTCCACTGGGCTGATGGCTGGCTATACTTAATGTCAAGTTATTCTAAATATTGGTTTCATGAAGTATCAACTATTCACCATTTAATATTTGGGTTTAGGTCTGAGTTTACTTGGGGGAATGCAATGCCATTGAAGTGGTTTGTATTAGGTTACAAACATTAGTGTTTAACTTTCTCTGGTTTTATTCGAACAAGATCAGACCCACTGACAGGTAGGCTCTTGTTGTAAACATTGCAACAATCTCAAGTGTGCAATAGAGATAATAATATACAGAAAATGAAAAAATGTAAGCCACACTTGAAGGCATGCAACGATCCCCAGTTGGAACTGACCCATTGCTGCAACCATTCAGCTATTGTATGAGGGTGTCCTGTGGCTGTGGACACTTCAGAAACAATAAGTTCATAATGTTTTTGTTTGGGTTTTTTTCCCCACAAACTGATATTCAGAAAAATCTGAAATTCTGAGAAATTCAGCACAGAATTACTGGCCCATATTCACCCCAAGGCTCCCTAGCAGGTTAACCCAGCCCTAACGTTGATCGTGTTCACTGTGGTTTAACCAGAGTGACAGGATGTTGCAGGTGTCTTTATTAGTGTTGTAGTCAAGACCGCATCAACCGAGACCAAGACATTACCAAGACCAGAGAGTACCGAGACTGAGACAAGAGCAAGACTTTTGGAGGTCGAGACCGAGACAAGACCAAGACCATGTATATATATCAAAGGAAAATCATAACAAAACATCAAAATGTGAGTTTTCTTTTTATTTAAGTTTGCTTTTAAGTGAATACCACCACAACAAAAACAATCTCTACTCTGTTCTTTTCAAAGCAGCACAATGAAACAAATCTCAAATCTTAGCAAACTTGTTGTGCTTCACTTCTTGAAAAAGTTCACCATCATATTATCAAAACTAAATTGACCTGACAAGTCACAATAAACCTTTCATTTCAGAGAGAAAAAAATGAAAAAAAGTAAAGAACAAGGCCTAAATTAAATGAGCTGTGTGAAAAAAGCTGACTTTTCAGTAATGTATTTTTTGTTAACATTCTTGAATGTGGGTCTTTCCTTCATGAAATTACAACATTAATCTGGAATAGTTGAACTGAAAATGATGTCATGCCAAGTCTGAACAACATGTGGTAACAAAACACCCCTAAAGGTCTAAGATCAACAATAACAGTAAACTCATAAAGGGCTTGTTGCTAAATACCTCAAAGGACCCATTTTTTTCCATGGAAATTAAGATTTAAAGAAGAGCATGGCTGCATTTCAGAAAAGATGAGACCGCAGCATTCTGTGACCTAAACATGCACAGTGGGATCTCATTATGATGCCTCCTCTACTATCTCTCTTGTAGCGAGAAAGAAGGCATGGGCATTTGACTGGAGGTGAATCACTGGGTGAATCTCCATTTGTGGCTCTGTATTCTTCACCTTCGCTGTCCATCAAGTTCTCAACCTCAGAGATCAAAGTGTCTGAAAAATACAAGCAAATGAAAGAAAATTACTGAATTAGATAGAAAGACACATAGTGATACAGTGTCAGCAGGTATCAAATAATTAACTGCTCTAACAATATGTTGTTTAAAACAAGCATATTTGCTAAAGGTGAAATACAAAGATGGTATCAGAGTTTTATGATATGAAATTAAAACCTAATAAATTCCACTACAAGACTAATTCAGAATTTTTCTCTTGATGTAAAATGTATGTGTGTATACCTGTCAGTGTTTTCTTCAGATCATCTCTAAACTTCTTGATTGATGTTGCATTTTGCCCATTTGTAACATCCAGATCCCCCCAGTTTAATCCAAACTGTGGGTCAAGCATTGTAGCCAAAAAGTACACATTGTGGCTGAAAGGTTCCTCCCCCCCACTGTCTTTGGTCATGTTTGTTTTGGCAAAGATTCCACTGAGTCTTCTCATCAGAGACTGACGAAGGGCCTTTACTATTGGCCGACACTGTATTCGCATCTCCTCCATCTTCACAAGATGTGTATGCAAGTCCAGAACAATCATGTTAATGGTAACTGATTTCTCTCCCTCTGTCAGGTCTGTTGCCTCTGAGAATGGTGCGAGAACTGAGGTCAATTCCTTAAGCTGGTTCCACTCACGAGTGCTGAATACCACTTCTTCATAGTCCTTGCTACACATTTCAGTCAGAGCTTTATGGTCCAGAGCTGTGAGGGCCTGCACTTGTGTGAAAGTGCTGTTCCAGCGAGTGTTGTTTGCAGTTGGAATAGTCTTAGAAGAGTCAAATGCAGCTTCAAACTTGTCTTTGAACTGTGAGCTGCTGTGTAACAGAGTTGAGAAGCTTGATGTTTTGGCAATGGCGCGAGAGATGGCTCTAACTTCCTTCATGCCGTCATTGACAACTAACTGCAGGGAGTGAGCAAAACAAGAAATACCAAAAGTAGAAAATGAGGTACTCATCATCTAGATTTTCCTCCTCACTATCGCTGTCATCTGACTGCTGTTGTGGCATGCGAACTTTAAAAGCACACTTCATGTTGGCAACATTGTCTGTGACAATATAACTTATCTTCTGACGGATACAATATTCTTCTGTGATCTCCTCAAAGGCAGAGGAAATTCGCTCTCCACTATGTTTGCCTGGGAAACTTCTACAGTCCAGCAAGTAGGATTCAAGGGCATAGCACCCCTTTGACTCATTGCACAAATGAGCTGTTACTCCAAGGAAGAAGTGGAGCCTGTGATCAGACCAGATGTCAGTAGTTAAGGACACTGTTGATTTTTTCTCCAGCTTCTCCAAAACAGTCTCCTTAACTTGCTTTACCAAAACTGGTATGTATTTCTCAGTAATTGTTCTTCTTGTGATTGGTGTGTACTTGTTATCCACAGTCTCAAGAAAGTGTTTAAAATGTTCATTTTCCACAAGGGACAGTGGCAGACAACACCCAATTATCAAATCTTTGACAGTGGTATCACTGATTGCTTGCTGCCTTGGGGAATGTAGACTGTAGATCTGCACTTTCTGGGCAAAGGATGGTATAGTTGGCTGTGTAGCCAAAAAGTACACTAGATTCAAATATTTTTCCCATTTAAAAAAAAAAAAAAATCAAATAAACACAAGAAGTTTGTGCTCTAGAAAAATGATCGGCACTCAGTGAATAACCTCCTAAGCCCTAGGATAAGCTATTATGGCAAGGCTTAACTATACAGACCAGTGAGCAGTGATAACTAACATGTCTTTGGGGTCATCAGGTAGGAACCTCCTTTCAGTGTTTCGTCTAGTTGGTCCCACAACACCTCCAGGAGGCTAGACAGTGATCTCTGGTGTCCCAGAGACACTCCCCTATTGCCAGATCTCACTGCTCCCTGCACCAACCTAACAACCTCCTTTACCTTACTTACACATGGCTTTCTCAGCCCAAACAGCACTGCCACCTTCAACAAACCCAGGCTCCGTTCATGCGAGCTCCAGGTAGAGACAGTGCTGATACTACCTTTCATAGCACATTCACCATACTCTATTTCACACACTACATAGCATAACTCCAATATAAGCTAAAGTTAAAGGAGATAGTTAATCTCACAGGATCAGCAGACACACTCACCTTGCAGCATGGTCTCAAGCAAAAGGGATTCAAATAGGCAACTCCCACACTTAAATAACCTTCCTCTTCCTGGATTTTCTCTTGAGAGGACTGATTGGTGGATCTCTTCACCTGATCTCAAGGAGTTATGTACCCTGCTTAGTAGTTCCCCCTGCTGGCCCCCAACTGACATTATTTTTTCTCATCCAGATCCACTGGCTAGCTCTGGCTGCTTCATCTGACATTTCCTTCACTGTCTTCCTCAAACTCTAGACAAATCCTAGTTTTCCATCCTCGCTGATCAGCTTCTGCTCCTAAGTCTGCATACCTAAGCTTTTTCTTTCATAGGCTTCTTCCACTGAGTCTTCCCAAGGAACTGTCAGCTCAATGAAATACACTGTCCGTTGACTCACTGACCACAACACTATGTCAGGCCTCTGCTTGGTACAAACTATTTCCTGAGGAACAACAAGCTTTCCCCCTAAATCTACTTGCATTTCCCAATCACAAGCACCTTCTAGGCAGCCAAACCCTTGCCTCCTTACTAACTTATCCTTTCTGTATTTCTCCCCCTCACTGACAAACTGAATTGCTAAACTGCTATTCTTAAAACCTTCTGAATTTACCTGTCTTTGTTTCCGTTCGATGCCTGCAGCTAAACATTTCAACACCTGGTTATGTTGCCATGTATGTCGGCCTTGTGACAAGCTAACTTTACAGCCTGATAAAATATGCTTTAAGGTTGCGGTACCTGAACACAATGGGCATGATGGGTCCCCATTTACCCACAGTTTTAGGTTCTGGGGGGTTGGTAACACATCGTATGTAACCACTACCAGGAATCTAATATGATTCTTCTCCATACTCCACAGGTCCCTCCAACTAAGCTTCCTCTTCTCTACACTTTCCCAATTCAACCACTGTCCCTGTTTAGCCTGGGCCACTACCTTTGCACCCCTTAATATCTCCTCCTGTCTACGTATCTGTTCCACAACCAGCTTTCTTTTATGTTTGAGACCTGCTTTATTCTATACCGGTTTGCCTGAGCCAAGCCCCAGGCCTCCCCAGCCAAAATGAACATTACCTACAATCGCTGCATGCCTAAGAGCTGCCTCCTGAACTGCCGATCTTGGGCTCCACTTCTCCCCCTTGGTTGGATTTGGAATCACACTCCTAACTACCACGTTCTTACTCCCAGATAACAAGAGCTCTGTCCTGACCTTGGTACATTTAAATTCCTCTGTTAAACTAGATACTGGCAGCTGAAGTATCCCTTTTCCATACAATGCAACACTACTTAGGCACGTAGGAGCGCCCAACCACTTCCTAATATAGGAGCTAACCAACCTTTCAATTCTTTCCACAACGGATATTGGAATTTCATAAATTGACACTGGCCACATTAACCTAGGATATAGCCCAAATTGCAAACACCACAACTTCAACTTTCCTGGAAGTTCTGATTTATCTGTTTTATCCAATCCTTCAGCCACACCTTTTCTAAATTTCACCACCTGTTTCTCATCATTCAACTCCACATTGTACCACCTGCCTAAGCTCTTTACTGACTTTTCCCTCATTGTTGGGATTTCCTCATCATCTATGACAAACTTCCTATCACTTAACTTCCCTCTACGTATCGAGATGCTTCTAGACTTACTGGGCTTGATCGTCATGCTGGCCGACTTGAGGTTCTTATTTACCTTCTCTAGTAGCCTCTTTGTCCATGGCATTGTTGTGGTCACCAGTGTCATGTCATCCATGTAAGCCCTAACTGGTGGAAGATGCAACCCGTTCTTCCGTCTCTCCCCACCTACCACCCACTTAGAAGCCCTGATGATTACTTCGATCACCATACTAAATGCTAATGGAGAAATTGTACACCCTGCCCCAATGCCTGTTTCTAGCCTCTGCCAACCTGGTGTGAAACCTGCCATACTTAGACACAATCTAATATCCTGAAAATATGCTTTCACTAAGTTTACAACTACCTGTGGTGCAGGTGCACTTTTAAAATTTACCGAGTAGGGGACTCCATTAGGCCCTGGGGCGGAAGAAGCCTCTCAACTCCCTTTCTTCTTCTGTAGCCTTTTTCCACTGCTTTCTTAACTGTCTCCTTAACTAACTTCTCTATTTCTCTTTGCCACCTAGACTTACCTGACTGTACCCTCTCACTCCTGTTTTCTACCTGCCGTTGGACTTCATCCGACTGACTCGACCTACTTCTTAGGAAGTACTGATCAATGCGGCCACTCTGCCCTTTCTTTGCCACACACTTCTTCTTTCCCTGATGAGTTCTGAGGCCTTTTATTGAAGCATCTTGTTCTCGACTGTGCTACATTTATCCTCTACAGATGCGCTCGCCTTGCCCTGAGTGCTGCTAATTCTAGCCCTGGTGGATAGGTCCGTGCTCCTATCCTTCACTGAGTCACAGATCCAATGCATAGTCGTGTCCGTTCCAAAAAAAAAAAAAAAAAAAAAAAAAAAAAAAGGTTAATGTAAAGTAAAGTAATTTAATTTGCAGTTTACATGTAGTTAATTTAGTTGTTTTTGTAGTTTATTAACTTTGTTTGCCTTAAGATTTTAGGTGTAAGCCGTGTTAGGTGTTTTGATGAAAACTCTTGAACAGGAAACAATTTATCAATCTATATACTATCTAATCTATCTTTCTATTAACAGACAGACAGATAGATAGATAGATAGATAGATAAAATAGAAAAAATAGAAAAAATAGATATAGAAAATCTAAAATCTAAAATAGAAATAAATAAATAAATAAATAAATAAAATAAAATAATGATCGTGATAATGAGTAAAAGGATAATCAGATCAGTTCATACTGCTAGTAGTATCCCTCCAAATAGGTGTATACCATACATACCTACATACTGAATATATATAAACACATCTGTTTGCACGAACCCGTATACAAAAAATTACATAAACATTTATATCTACATATACATATAGGGAACCAAACCTTATATGCCAACCAATTTCACCTACTTAACTTAAGCCTAACCTTCTCCATTGCCCTAGACAGGACCTCAGTATTATCTGCTATAGCCCCATTTGATCGAGCAATAGAGAATTCTAAAGTAAGAATATCATGCAATAGGGCAATCCACTGGGAGATATTGAGTGCATGTGGGGGTTTCCATCTCTGTATTAGCATTTTCTTTGCTGCTGTCAAACCTAAAAACAACAGCCTTCTCTGAGAAAACTTAAGTAGCAAATGAGAATCATCATTTAACAGTAAAACAATTGGATTACAGGGTATATTGATTCCAATTATATCTCCTATCAGGGATGCTACTTGAGACCAAAAAAGCTCCACATCTGGGCATTGCCACATTGTATGTAAATAAGTTCCTATTTGTCTACAATTGCACAAAGAGCAAATGGGAGTAGAACAGAGTTGGAGTTGACAACATTTCCTGGGAGTGAGATAGAGTCTATGTCTAAATTTGTAATGGATCATTTGATGATTAATATTTCGTGATGTAACTTTGATATTTCCCCATACTCTCTTCCAGTTAATAACTTGCTCCCACTCTTTCAAGTCAACCCCCAATGTATAACTTGTAACTTTTTGCAGCTTTTGATATAGAGTGGATATCAAACCTCCTGATTGTAGATTTACTACATAGAAGCTTAAGAAGCGGATGTTCAGGAAGAGAAGTATTACATGGTACTCCATCAGCTAGAATAGCATTTCTCAGTTGTAAGCAAAAATAAAAAGATGTTCTGGGTAAATTATATGTGCTCTTAAGATCCTCATATGACCTTAGGCCTCTACCATTGTAGAAGCGAAAATCGGTGCCTGGAAGTGGGCCAGATGGCTCCCGACCTCGTCTTCTACTTCTCTTGCAGATCGTCCTCTGAGTTGACTTTAGCAGTTTAGGTTCAGTTGGCTACACTTAGAGAGACACTGGAGTCAAATAGAATCTGGTGCAAACGAGTTTAATGTGTTCACAAGCAATCAACACATACAACTCTGAGTCAGGCTCCGCAGCAAGACTGAAGTTTCACTTTCTGCGCACTCTCTTTTATGCTGGTGAAGATTTGAGAGAATCTCCACCCTTTTCCTTTAATTCTTCCCACCTAAGCCCAAACCTATTGGTGGCAGATCTTTTTCTTTTTAGGCTTTTTCCATCTGGTCCAAATCCATTGGTGGCAGGCCCCTTGGGCCCTTGTCCAAACATGACCTCTGGGCCTGGAAATCCCCAAATTCTCCCACCATTAGATTCGAGCCTGGTTTCACTTTATTTTTTAAAAATATATGAAACCTGGGGACTTTCTCTATACAGTCCCCTGTGCTTGTGTGAGCTTTTGAGTGTGTGTCATGTACTACAAACATTAGAGTGTGTGTGTGTGTGTGCTATTATTAAACAGTACATGGTGTGGTATATGTGTGCTTTTTCAATATGTGAGTGCATGACCTTGTGTTATGAATACATAGACTTTTACATGGTGTTTTATCACACATAGATGCATAACAAACAGTTTTATAGGACCTTATACATAAAACATGGTTATATGACTTTTACTCTTAATCAACGTATGCAGTATAACACCTTTACCTGATTAAAGATCAAATCTTACACTACACCATCTATAACATGACTGAAAGTGCAGATACCAGAATTAGACCATGGAGGGTAAATAATTGGTTTCCTCTCCAAGCAGAATAAATTATTTCGAAATATTGGTGTCTGAGTGTGCCACTGCATCTCCCATTTGCCTAATTTCTCCACTTGTTGGAGTGAGCAATCATAGGGCCAAATTTTGATTGGCAAAATCTGGGAGGTAAACCACAAAAAATTAATTCATCCAATTTGTGAGGGGAAAACAATACTATGTTCAATCTGGAGCCAAGAAATGTTTGAATCTTGAAGAAACCAATTCCTAAGTGGACTGAGCATAAATAACAGATAATATATAGTTTTCCTGTCCAGAGAAATTTTGATACAAGGCTCTGAATCTTGTCCCAATAGTGAGCAAGTGAAGGTAAAGGTAACATACTTGATAAAAAGTTGATCTTAGGTAAGACCATCATATTAACAACCGATATTCGACTACATAATGACAATGATTTATGACTGAACCATCTCTCCAGATTCCCTTTGACAGAGTCAGTTAATCGTTCGTAATTCTTATTAACAATTTTATCAAGAGTAGAGAAAATATCAATACCAAGGTACTTAAATTGAGAAACTATTGGAATTTCTGTGTGCAAATCTGAATAGTCTGAAACATTCTTTAAAAATAAAAGTGCGGATTTATTCAGATTTACTTTATAACCTGAGAAATTACTAAATAATAAAATTGTTTTTTTACTATATGGCAAATCATGAACCACATTTCTGAAATATAATAGAATATCATCCGCATATAATGAAATGGAATTGTGCACTTTCCCCACCACTATAGAATTTATATTTTGACATTGACAAATTTTTTGTGCCAGGGGTTCCAATGATATGGCAAATAAGAGCAATGACGAGATCCTCTGCCTATGGGAAATGGAGAGGAACACTGGTTTCCAGTCAACACTATTGCTGATGGGTTGCTATACAGAAATTTTAACATATATTGTCCACCAAGTGGATTTCCAGTGTGAACCACAGAAAGCTCCACTCAAGACGGTCAAACGCCTTTTCCGCGTCAATAGATAATATTGCAAGCAGGGAGCACACATTAGGTGCAGCATGGGGTGGCAGTAGCTCAGTCCATAGGGACTTGGGTTAGGAACCGGAGGGTCGCCGGTTCAAGTCCCTGTCCGGATCAAATACGGAGCATGGACTGGTGGCTGGAGAGGTGCCAGCTCACCTCCTGGGCACTGCTGGGGTGCCCTTGAGCAAGGCACTGAACCCCCCAACTGCTCGGGGCACCTGACCAAGGCAGCCCCCTCACTCTGACATCTCTCCACTTTTTGCATGTATAGGTCCTGTTTGTGCATGTGTGTGTATTTCGGACCTGTGTGTTAATGAAAATGGAGTGAAAAAATTGAATTTCCCCTCAGGGGGATTAATAAAGTATATAAAATTGAAATGTATAATATGAAGTAGTTTTCTAACATTGTCTGATGCTGATCTATTTTTAACGAAACCTGAATGATCAGGATGAATGAGCTTAGGTATTACTAAATCTAATCTATTAGCTAAAGATTTGGCAAACAGATTCACATCAGAATTAAACAATGATACTGGCCTATAACTCGTACAAACTGTGGGGTCTTTATTTGCCTTACATAAAAGTAAAATAATAGCTGTATTAACGTCTCTGTTGAAAAATGCCTTCTGGAGAAATGCATCAATCATATCCAGCATAATTGGTCCTAAATCAGACCAAAACTCAAGATATAATTCTGGGGGGATGCCATCTAATCCAGGCGATTTACCTCTTTTCATCTGTTTCAGTGATTCAAATAATTCATTTAGGGTAATTCTAATATCTAAGGACTTACTCTCCTCTTTTGTAAGCCGAGGTAAATTCAAGTTCTCAAAAAAAGAGTTCATAAGTTCAAATGAGTTCTCCATTCCATCTATTTCACTCTGGTATAACTCTTGGTAAAAATTTCTGAATTGCTGATTTATCAGTTGAGGATCATGCAAAATTGTGCCATCTTCGGCTTGTATTGATGGTATAACAGACAAACATTTGTTATTACGGAGTTTACTGGCCAGTAAAAAACTGGGTTTGCTGCCGTCTAGATAGTGGGATTGTCTAACTCTATGTATTAAAAATTGAGACCTCTGACTGAGGAGACAGTTTAATTTTAATTTAATTATGGATAACTCTTTCTCCCTATCAGCAGAAAAGTTGTTGTGTTGTTGGTGAATTAAGGAAGAAAGATGATGTTCCAAATTATTTATCTCCATAAGTTGCTTCCTATTTTGACCAGAGGCAAATGCAATTGAATTGTTCCGTGTAAAGCCTTTTGTGTTATCCCACAGAATTCTAGCATCAGAGACAGAGCCTTTATTAATGGATAAAAATTCCTTTAACCCTTCTCTAAACTGATTAGTAAAGTCAGAGTTCTGCAAAAGACTAATATTAAACTGCCAGCGTGTTGCACGACTGGGAGATGTAGTTAGCAAGAAGACACACAAATTGGCATGGCGATCAGACAGAGACATATGTATTATTTCTGCTTTATGAACTCGATGAACCAATTGGGAAGAAATAAAAATATAATCTATCCTCGAGAAGGAACCATGTCTGCCCGAATAAAAGTATACTCTCTTGTAGTGGGATTATGTGTTCTCCATATATCCAAAAGACCATAATCTGAAATTAAATTACGTAGGGCAAGAGTATTTGGAGATACATTAGTCTTAGTTGTTTTATCCATTAAGGGATCCATAATTGTATTATAATCACTCCCTAAAAAAACTTTAAATTGATTAATTTTATAAAGAATTTGGTATAAAGATAAATAAAAGGATTTGTCATACACATTGGGAGCATATACTGAAAGAAAATCAACTTTTTCCCCTTCGATAATAGTTTTAACATAAGCAATCATTCCCTCTTGGTCACTGCCTTTTCCTACAATATCAATTTGAAGAATGGAACGAAATAATATAATTGTTCCCTTAGTTTTATTGCTTGCCGATGAATATGATGCTACTTTGAATATAGTGTTATTAATTTTAGTAACATCTTGTTGCATCAAATGGGTTTCTTGTAGTAAGGCAGTGTCTACCTTTTTTTCCCTTAATATCTGTAAACAACTACAACATTTCTTTGCTTCATTAATGCCCTGTACATTCCGAGATAAAATAGATAAACCTGACACCATTAAACTACTTTAATAAGAAAGAAGGAAAGAGAGAGAATTAATAATAGTATGTAACATAAGAGAAAATGGCATACATAAACGCTCAAGACACAACCTAATGCCAGCATGTTCCCAACCTCCCCTACCCTCCCTCTTCTCAAGCCAGAATCTTCCCACTAGGCCCACAGCCCTTTTCCAAAACTCCATCCCCCCACCCACCCCAACACAAAAATGGGGAGAAGTCCTGAAATAATCCAAACTGGGATTTATGTGATCAAAATCATTATTTACCCCATCTTGTTGACTCCTATTAATCCACAACACTAGCAGAGCTGTGACAAACAGAGCGGTTCCTAATTGAATTCCCTTCAACCTAACCCTTATTGATAGTAGAAAAAAATCGAAAATAATAACTATAATAATAACAAAAGTGAAAATCAAGATAGCAGTGGGCCTATTTACTTTCCAGCCCAGCATTTGTAAGCTTTCAAGGAATGAAAATATATCTTCTATAAATAACTGTCCAATCAGCTAACAGTCAATATCAGTTATTCCGAGTCACTTAATTGTCTCTCATATTCAGTCCTAGTCAAAAATAGTCAAAAAAAAATTGTTGCAAAAAAAAATAAAAAAATCAAGTCTTCCACAAGAAGAAGAAAAGAAAAAAAAAAAGTTATCTCATACCTGCTCGCCAGCCATACATCCACATTCAACTAGGAAGTTGAAAGGCTGGGACATAAAATAATCTGTCCACTCCTTTGTAGACAATCTACTAGCCTGATGGTGTTAAATCCGCAGTGTAGCTGGGGTTAGTGAGCGACGGCTTCACTTGCTTCTCATAGAAATCCATAGCCTCCGCTGCGTGAGTAAAGGAAAAAGTTTTGCTGTAGAAGGTGACCAGCATCTTTGCAGGATGAAAAATGCCGCATCTCAGATCGGTTTTACGAAAGAGTGCTTTCACCTTGTTGAATTCAGCCTGTTGTTTCCGCAATTCAATGGTCATATCAGGGTAAATGCTGATTCTTTGTCCTCCGAAGTACAGCTTGTCCCCTTTTTCTCCAGTCAGGCACTGAATGGTGTGCCTCACCTCGAAACGGTGCAGCCGCGTTATCATCCCGTCTTTGGCTGTAGCACCTGTGCGGTGAGCAATACTAACCAAGGGAGGTGGCCTCAGGGCGTCTTCACCAAACAGTTTGTAAAAAAGTTTGTTAACAAAGCTGGTAGGTTTACCTGCCTCGATTCCTTGCTGTAACACCAGTATGCGCAAATTAAATTTCCTGCTTTGGTTTTCAAGTGCATCCGTCTTCTCTTTTAATTGTTCATTCATTACTAGCAGGTCCTTGTATTGTTTCTCCATAGCGGACATGCGTCCCTCTATGGCATTCGCCGCAGCTTCCAGATCTTCCACTTTTGACTTACACGACTTGACAGTCCCTTCAAGCTTCTCTAATTCCTCGTGGATGGGTTTTAACTTGTTGTCAAGCGCAGCTGAAATCTCCTCACGGACAATTCCTCTGATCATTTTGCCAAGAGATTCAGGATCCATTATGCTGCCTCCTGTGCTGCGTAAGCCTGATTTAGAAGGCATAAATTACAGCATAAAGTATCCAGGATGTCCGGAAAGTATTTTGCCAAAGTAGAATAAATTCGGATAAAAGGGTAGGCTAGGTCTACCTTAATTTCAAATTAATTCATTTGAAATGAATGGCGTGTGGCAGGAGTTGGCGTCCTCGCTACTTGCCACCGGAAGTCATCCTCCGAACTCTTGTTTTTTCAATTAGAATACTTAATTAATTTAAAAACTAGGCTCAGTGAGTGACCCTGACCTGGGCAACGCACTGGTTGCTCTGGTTGTTACTGGTTTGTGAACATTAATTGTTGTTACTGAAACTTGCATTACTGTAATTTAAAGTATTCTCTGGCACATGAATTTCCCTCGGGATGAATAAATTTCTATTGAATTGTATTGAATTGTATTGAGGTGAATGCACAGAGCTTCATAGGCTCTGTTACAGTCCATCCAATTATTATACAATCTGTGTGTGTGTTTGTCCCTCTCATGACCTCAGAGCTGCCAGACCAGCTGTCTCTGTTTCTTTTATTCCTCTCCTCTCCCCTCTTTCTCTCTTTCCTTATTAAACATTTACTCTCAGATTACAGACTTTTACTGGCCTTATCTGTCAGACGACCCTCTGTAAACAGGTGTCAGTGTTAAATGTCTGTAGTTTCTCAAACAGGACCCACAGGTCTGTGGATTTTAACATAACCTTTCCTCTAGAGGAGGATCTTTCCTGTAGCAGGTCAAGTAAATGGCAGTGCTTGTCTTTAACACTCAACCGTACCAACAATAACACATCAGTTTTTAAGATGTCAGCCTGCGTTGGCTCACTTCATTTTACTGCAATCTGAGGCATCAATTTAGAATCAGTGATGTGTGTGTGTGTGTGTGTGTGTGTGTGTGTGTGTGTTAATATCCACAGTATACTGTATGTTGTTATGTCTCCGGTCTAGGGGAACCTAGTAGACAAAACATGATGTGTGACTCCCCACTCTTCCCATTCCCAAGAAAAGCCAGTTACACAGTTTTTAAACAACAAAGAAGCAGTTTTTTTTTTCCTTCAGATGTGAGCAGTGCCCAAAACAACAAACAAAAACAAAACAGGAGAAAAGAACCCAGCAATGCCAAACAAAAAGGGCTTCTCACTCCTACTAATGCTGCTTTTAGTGCTCCTATATACAGTGCTCTACAAAATAACACAAGAAAAATCTACTAACAATCCTGAACATAAAGCTGCTAAACAAAACTCTACTCACCTACTCAACATCAATCAAATATCTTTTTACTGAACCAAGCTTTCAAAATACACACACTAGTTTGCCAGAATCAAAAGTTTTTGCCTGCAGGTATTTACAAACAAAAGCACAAACACAATCTAAGGCCCAATCCCAAACCACTCCCTACCCACTACCACTTCACTACCGAGTGTCACTCCAAATCAAGTTCGCAGCTACGAAGGGCACTCCTGATTAAGGGGAAGTGTATGAAAGAGAAGCCAAACCATGGGACGCCCTCACCACTCTACCAGAAGAAGGAAGCAGATGTAACCATGGATACCGACAGATGCTTTGTGAAAGCAAAATAGAGCAACAGGCTATTAAAAAAAACATTTAAATATTAATTAAAATGAGTTAAATTAAAAAAAAAACTTTAATAAGTCAGATAAGAGATACAGTGCAGTGTAATCAAAGTAATTAACTTGTTCATATTTTATAGACACAGTTTACACATTCACAGATGAACTTTATTAATTAATCTGGGCAATCTTACCTCCATCCCTGCTTTGCAGCATTCCTCTTTTTAGTAAAGAGACTCATTTTTAATCCGTAGATTGATTAACTGCTTTGTTTTTTCTTCTGTCCCTGTGAACACATAATTATATATTTTTTAAAAATCATGAGAATGGGATGAGGAGTTTTAAATAGTTAATTTAAGCATATGGACATGTAGGTTTTCATCTTTTGACACCAAACATTCTGTGAGTTTGTTTGAGACTGTAAAGTCAGTGTGAGGAAAACAAATGTGTGTGTTTGATCTAAAATATTTTACAACGTAGAAAGACGGAACTCTTACATTTGTACGTTGTTTCCTCCATTGTGATGTTGCGCTTCCTGCTGGGCTCATCAGAAGCCTGCACTGATGCACACTCGCTATCTAAGGGCTGAGCAGTCCACTCGCACTCAGCGATAATTGGTTTGGGACAGCCCTTAACATGGCGGAGCTCCGCGTGACCACGCAAACGGAGGGGGAGTGGCCCAATTCCAATCCGATCCCTTACAGACTCACTGACCTAGAGGCGTGTTCATGTGAAGTGCGTGAGTGTGTGAGGGCTGTCCCATTGTCAAATCGTCAAGTCAGAGAGTCAGTGATGAGCCCTTTATGCCCCCTTACCGTAGGTCAGCATCGATGCGGACTTACGGTAAGGAAATTACCCACAGTTCATAGCATTGTGACATCAAATACAGGGGTTGCCCTCGGAACACCGGAAGTGTTATAAAAAAACCCGAAAACACGGTCAGCAGATATGCAAACGGTAACGTTATGGAAGGAGAGCGAAAAAACAGATAGATAAACAATGAAACATTACATTAACAAGGATTTAAGATGGTACATAAACACACATGAATTCAGAGGAATACCAGTGGTTATATTCCACACACAAAGAATATATATCTATATATGCCTATATATATAGATATATATAGATATATATTCTTTGTGTGTGGAATATATGCTGACAATAACGGATAAATGATCATGCCCAGAGCCGCCAATGTTAACAACATTTTGTAGAGAGGGGGATAAGTGCTGTCCCATTTCTATTTGTAGCATCCGGAGCCCTTTCAGACTCTCACACTCAATCACTTACAGCTGACATCAGTTAAGTCAGTGAGGGTTCAGGGCTTGAGTCTTTAGGGGCCGGATTGGAATTGGGCCAGTGAATAGGGTGAGGGGATAGGGGCCGGTTTGGGATTGGGCCTAAGTACTGGCTTTGCTGGTGGTGGAAAGGTGAAAGGAGGGAAGAGCTTCTTCTCCATCTTCTTCTCTGCGGTTTAACGGCAGCTTGCATCCTTAGCGCTGCATTACCGCCATCTTCTGGAGTTATTTGACTCCTATATTATCCAGTGCCTCATATTCTCCATATCAGTCCAGTTCTTTTTAGAAAGCATATCAGATACTTTCTGCCTTTCCCAGTCTCACCACACGCCAGTATGTCCTTTAAGCTAGATCCTGTGAGTTCTTCTCTCCTCATCTCCAGCATTTCCTTCCATTCCTCTCTGTATTTGTTGCAGTTAGTAATCACATGTTCCACTGTTTCTGGTGTCTGACAATAGTCACATAATCCATTTACATGTTTTCCTATAATGTGAAGTGTCCCATTCAAGTTACTATGTCCAATTCTGTCTTGTCATCACTGTCTCCTCTCTCCTGTTTCCTCCCCTGCTTCTACCAGCGCCCACTCTCTTCTGTAGTGCATATAGATGTCTCCCTCTCACCTCCTGCTCCCAGTGCTGCTGCCATTTTTCATTAGTTTTCTTCCATACTATACTCTGTCCTTCCAGTTTTGATAACTTGATCATGATGAATATATTTTCTTTTTTAACTGCTTGCTTGGCTATAAAATCAACTTTCTCATTACCCACAATGCCCATATGTGCTGGAACCCAAATAAATTTGACTACTATACCTTGTCTTATTATTCTTGAATGCATTTTCAATATTTCATACAATATGTCTTGTCGATATGTGGAAATACCTCGCTTACTGTATGTGCGCACAGTGTGTATTTTTGTCAGTTTGTGTTTACATACATGCATAATGCACTGTGTCTGTTTGTGCGGGGATGTGTATGGTGTACATGTAGGAATGTGTGTTTTCTGGGTTAGGGTGTGTGAATGATGTGTTTTCTGGGTCGGCGTGTGTGAATGATGTGTGATAGGGTTTAACATTGGGAGTGTTTTGTTCTTGTGAGTTGTTTAACTCCCTCCAGTAGATACTAGAATTGGCAACAGTTGTACTGAAACAAATTAGGCAGTGTGTTTGAGTATGTGCACATGTTGTGCCAAACTCCACAGTTGTTAAACCACCTACTACCTACTTTTGTATTCTCTCTTTATTTCTTCCTGTCTTTCCAAAACCCATTCAGTTGGTTTGCCATCACCAGTTTGTCAGTCTGGATCTGGAAGTCCCAGACATCTTAGCTCAGTCATTCTCACCTGCTGGTGGCGCTAGATGAAAAGTCAGTCAATCAGGAAAGTCATCCCCTGGGGACCATAAATGTTTGTACGAAATTACAAGGCAAACAGTGCAGTAGTTGTAACAGTATATCAGTATGGAACAAAGTTACTACTTTTTTCCAGCTGATCAACACGGGTATCCCAGGAGCCACAATGTTAGCATGGCTGAAACTATTTGGTTATGGTTATAGAAACATTGCAGTTATTGTTTTAAAAAAAGGACTGTTAGTTGCTGACAGGATGCAAAACTGTTTCTTGAGTCAAAGTCATAAGCTTTGTTGATCCACCCTTGAGCCTGCATGAACGTCTCATTAAATGATTTTTGTAATAGTCTGACAATGTTATGCTACTTCCACCTTTGCTCCTCAGAGAGGACAATACTTAGACGATCTGCAATCTGCAAATAATGAATGCTTGTCTGCTTGTTTGATCATAGAGCTGTTACATTTGATGCATCTCTGTTTTTCTCTCTTGCTAAAACTCTTCTCTCTGTGCATTGCTCTAGCTACAACTAACACTCAACTCATTAACTCTTCAACTGCCAGGTAGTTCTCTGAGACTTAATAGCTGCTCCCAAAATCTGCACTGTTGGAGAAACTTGCCTCCTTATTTAGCACCACTTGCACTTCTATTCTGAATACTGTTGCTCCCCTTAAATTGAAAAAGCTGTAGCCTGAAGGTTTGCCTTGGCTTAATGACACCTCCAGAGCCCAAAGGAAGGACTGCAGAAAACTAGAGTGAAAGTGGGAGTGTGATAAGCTTCTACTTTCCTTTGAAATTTTAGAAACAATCTACTAAAATATCAAGAAACAGTTAAAGAAATACTATGCAGGACTTTTCTAAAAAAAACAATGTATAAACAGAAGTAATGCCCCTCAGTTATCACCTTTGACCCATTAGAAGTGTGTGGCGGTGTATTTTTGTGCAGAGGCTCTGCCTGGATTCTCTAATTATGCCTCAGTGCTGGCAATCACCATGGCTGAAGGCTTTATGTGTTTGAGTTGTCTGTCCCATTCTCTTGAACGCAATATCTCAAAAACCTGTAGAGGGAACTTCTGAACTGAATAGTTTTGGGGGTTCACAGGCCAAGGTATATGAGACCTTGCGTTCATCCTATGAGAGAAAAAGAGAGAGAAAAAATAGAGAAAAAAGGAACAATTTTAGGACAAAACCACAAAGTATGACCTAGAGTACCTGTTGCGAAATTACATCGGTCACAGATATCAGATAAGTTAGGATACATTTTATTTATCTTTTCTTTGGAATAATGTAAATTATGCATGACTTTAAACTGAATCAGCTGCAGTCTAGCATTAATTAGCTTAGATAGATCCTCTCCATCCCCTCCTTCCACACCTCCTCAGTCAACTCTACACCAATCTGACTCCCACACAGATTTGATGTGGTTTAATGAGACGACACTCATGTTAGGAAACAATGACACAAATTTTGAGACAAGATGTTTAGAGCCAGGGTGATGTTTCATCAAAACATAAAGAGAATGTTCCTTTGGTCAGTTTTCAAAGATTTTTAACAAAATGTCTGTCTTTTAAATAACATAAATGGGTTTGAGGAAGAGAGAAAGTTTCTCTCAGCAATGTACAGATCTACAATGGTTGTCAGCCCTTTATCCTTCCACAAATTAAATGCTTGGTGAGACTGAGATGGAGTAAAATTATTACTGTAACTGCAACTTGACGTGTTTGTGGATGCATATAGTAGCAAGACGTTAATTCTAGTATTCTTCTTATTTTCTATGTTTGGGACGTTCATGTGCTTGTACCCCCACAGTGCTCAGGTGAGGTCAGGGGCAGTTGCACAAAGCATCTTCCTTAAGGTTGCCTTGAGATAAAATCAGTTGCGTAAAACATCCTTGTCTTCTCCATTGAACCTCTGTTACTAAAGTAAGGACAAAAACATAAAGTACCTCTGACTCCATCCTAAATGCAACTTGGCTGAGGTTATGGAAAAAAATGAGAAAAAATAAGGCTTCTCTAGAAGAGCATCCTGCGACCAGGAGAACTCAATTGACACGCTTAATGATGAGCACATGATTTTGAGCTACAAATTTGACAGGAAGTCAATTTATGATGGTGACCGTCTGGAGTTGGATCACTCAACCTTTCCCAAGCTGCGCTCTTCCAGCCCCTTTACAATTAATGATTGCTCTGCAGTTTTATACAATGTGAGCAGACTGCATGGGATTGATCTATCTCCAACTGATGCTGATACCTGCATGTGAAAACCCTCTGGGATGTGACCAAGGAACCATTCTTTTGTCCTTCCTTCACATGTAAACTTTGACTGATGTTTCTGAAGAATACAAAAAGACAAGCCTGATTTATTTCAATATTCCTGCATGCAAGAAAAGAATTCCATTATCTTGTGTCATCCTGTTATAAACTTCCCCACTTGCCAGAGACCCCAATAAATGTCATAACAATGCCAGATCTCTTTTCTGTTTAAAACAGCTTTATTACCCTCACCTAGATAGAGCAGGGTGACCTCGTGCCATAGAGTGAAGGTGTGTGTATGTGCATGCAAGGGTAGGGGGGCAAATTTTTCCAAAACCAAGAAGCCTTGTCCATCTTTTAACATCCTGTCCCCACCTCTTAAAAATGGAAAAAGAATCCTTTGCAAGGGTTTGGGAGTGCAGGTCGAGAGAAAACAAGTCCCTATAAGGTGGGGAAAGGCAAAGGAGCGCTGGAATGTCAAAATAAACTCTCCTTCTGGCAAGTCTTAATGGATAATAGATCAACGTCCCCTTTTTTCATCCTCTGAGATGTGTTTTAGGCTGTGTGCGCTGTACCACTGCTTTACTTGTGCTACTGGGATGTTAGGTTTAGCAATAATGGCTTAATTGGGAGGAATGAGGAAGTTGATATGGCCAGATGTTGCTATCTGATCCTAATAGGCAAGCACGTGTTGACCCCCCAGCAGGTCTTAGCCACATCACTCAGTCTGTCTCAGACAAATGAACTTATTTGTATTCTTCTTGCAGAACTCCTTCTCCAGTGTCTTTCACATGGAATATGAGGAGCTAGGTGAACTCCTAGAAGCCCCGAAAAGGTAAGGCAATGAATCTCTGACAGCCTTGAGCCATACTTCACCAGTTATAAGCATTAATGTTTCCTTGACTTTGCAAACTACATCTTTTCCTCACTCATAGAGGGCCATCAATGATATTTGTGTAACACACTTGCACAAGGATTCATTATCATATACTCTCACAGAAGGAGAAGCAGAAAAAGAGGGATGTGGGCAATATTTTGGCAGTAGTAAAGTCTTTTTGTACCCATTCAGTCACTTTGAATTAAAGAGAATAGAAAAAGCAGAACAGCTTAGTCCAATACTCATAAGTTTGCAGAGCTCATATGTAGCCCAGTGGGATCTTCTTGAGGTAATTCGCCTACTTCACCTGCCAAATACTCACTTATTTGATTGCCAGCTTTGGGCTAAAAGCTCTTGTTCTCATTATCCGGGCTCTTTTGGCTCAATATACTGTCTTTAGGATTGATTTGATAGCTCCTCAATCACAACCTTTTTATCATGATTAACTTTTACCGTCAGTCCCATATGGTCTACAATTGTTCTTTACCTACAGACACCCATGTTTTAGGGTAACATTCAATCTTATTTTATTTGACCGCTGCATTAGTTACATATGTGGAGTAGGACGACTACAGGGGATGGAGATGTGAGGCCAAAAAATGTTCAGTTTCTGACATTTTGAAAATCTAAAAGAGATGCAAGATTAAATTATTTTATCCCAATTTAAGTTAGCTGAGCGCTAAACTGGGAGCCAGCCGCTCGACTGGCAGAAGTTGCCCACTAGACCATGCTCAGCTGAGCTCGACTGTGCTCTGTGGCTGTCTCTAGTCTCTAGTGCACCTGCTCTACAGGCCCAATGTAGGGCTGGGCGATATAACGACTATGCTACAATATATCAATATATTTTCAAGCAAGATATAAATTTAGATAATACCGTATATATTGATATAGGGTCAAGTTGCGTTACATTACATACATACCAGTGTGCATCTCTCCTCTCTCACACTCTCCACACAGCTCCGCTCTACTCACTCACTCACAAGTTCTCCACCAACACCAAGAGAGACACAGAGCTGCTACTCTGTCTAATTTGTCTCTTAATTAGTCTACAGTCTGACATTGGTTTATATGTTGCACACGCTATGCTAAATCAGTCTGTGAGATGAATGAAACAACCGCAGCAGCATACAGTATGTACAGTACAGCGCTGTGCTGCATGTGTGGGAAACAGAACTGCTTGATTATGTCAGATGAGCGTTTGTTTGTTAGTTTGTGTGTAAGGTAGATCATAGCACATCGCCATTCCTCTTGGTAGTTGTAGTCTAATGTGTGACATTTAGACAGCGCCTGGATGCAGGAGACAGATGTGTTTTAAAAAAAATGCAGTGACAACAACGTTTCATATACAAGAGACATATATAATATGGACAAAGTGTCTCTCCTTCCCTCCCCCGGCCTCTCTGTTGATGCTATATTCATAAATAAGATTAACAGCCTAAATAAATAAAAAGATTGAAATCATTTTCCAGCACTAGATTCATTTGAAAAGCCATGGAAAACCACTTTTAACTCCCCCCCACAAAGATTTTTAATTGTTCCAAACTACAATGGATTGAGGCCTACTTTATACTTTTATACTCATGTTATAGTTTTGTGTCCTGTGCTGCAAACCTTTAAACCTCTGTAGCTCCAGTGCTATGTGCTATGGGCGACAGTAGCTCAGTCCATAGGGACTTGGTTTGGGAACTGGAGGGTCACCTGTTCGAGTCCCCATCCAGACCAAATATGGAGAGTTAACTGGTGGCAGGAGAGGTGCCAGTTCACCTCCTGGGCACTGCCGAGGTGCCCTTGAGCTTGGGGTGCCTGACCAAGGCAGCCCCCTCACTCTGACATCTCTCCACTTTGTGCATGTATAAGTCCTGTTTGTACATGTGTGTGTATTTCAATGACAATTACAAAAAGAGTGAAAAAATTGAATTTAATAAAGTGTGTATATATATACACACACATATATATATATATATGTATATATATATATATATATATATATATACATATAAAAGGTTAAGGTGCAGCCCTGCTATTTATCATTTTTCATTTACATGTTGTGCAGCTGTATATTTTCAAATTGCATTTTATTTTGACCTAGTTTTTATAAAAGTGCTTGTGACCTCTCAAATGTGAATTTGACTTGCAACTGAATATGTAGCCCATTTCATAGAAAATACAGATATATATGTATATATATATATATATATATATATATATATATATATATAGTGTATTGCCATCCAACGTGAAAATAGATATAAATCTTTTTCATATTGCCCAGCCCTAGCCCAATGAAGTGGAAGCAGCACTGATCATGCAGGTAATTTCATTCTGCAGAAATACAGCTTTTTTAACTTCATGCACCACTGAGCAGCTATATATATGTATATGTATATATATGTATATATATATGCATATACATATATAGTAAAGAGGCTTTTGAAGCAGTTTTTTTTTGAAAGGTTATGTTAAAGGTTGTGTCATAAATTTCTATGATTGAATTTGTACTCATTCAAAGGAAGTGTAATGGAGGGCTTAATTACTTTGTAACAGCTAAGTTATTTTTGTAGTGTAGATTTCTTTGTTTCCCTGGCACCAAAGGGGGAATAAATAGCAACAAAAACAAAATAAACCACAATATAAAAACATCAGTACCAGCAACCGTCCAAAATGTTATTTTAAACATTGGTATGACTGTCGGTATCACTGTGGGTATCGGTATCGATATCGATATCGGTATCTGTATCGGTATTGGCCCAGAATTTTTAAATTGGTGTATCTCTAGACACATGGTTTGCTTTATTCACCAAAGCGATTTTCCTGGAAAAGGAACACTAATGACTACAGTTCATAAACAGCAGAAGTCCTACTTCTTTTCCCCGTTGATGATGATGATGATGATGATGATGATGATGAAAATGATGATGTTTCTTAAACAGCATGACTATCAAAGAGGAGAAAGAAAGAACATAAAAAGACACAGAAGAGAAATGCAGATAGAGCAGCCAAACCGTGAAGAATCAAATGATATAAGGATTTAAAGGCAGGATGAGTCAAGGGTCAGGATGAGAAGAAAAGGATTGGAGGAGGCTACAGCTGCAGAGCTTCCTGACATCAAGTCGTACTCCAGCCAAGAGGAGCAAATAAACTGTAATCTGATTTAAAATGCAATGAGATAGACACCTCAGTCCAAGCAACACCATTTGACTGTGTGTGTGCATGTGTGTGAACACTTGTGTTTGCTATGTGATGTAATTCACCAATACATAGGGCCGATACTCGTCTTTCATTAGGTTTTGCCCATGGGCTACCTGAAATAACAGATAAGCTACATTTTGATGGATTACCTAATTATAGTAGAATTTATGAAAAATACTCCAGGTGTGTGAGAACCCCTCAACTGATCTGATAGTAGTCAGACCAGATCAGATTTCACTTAAGTATGCATGTGCTTCAGATACAACTGCTGTGTAGGTTCCCCACACTGAATAAGAAGCTCTCCCTCCTGACAAGAATAAAAATCTAGAAGATATTTATCCTATCCTCGATAGCAGAAATAGCGAAACTCACAAATATTGGTCTAAGTTTCAGCTCACAGGTGCTTCAATCAAATCTTCTTGTATCAGGCTGTGAGCAACCATGGCATGTGATGGTATTAATGAGGATACTCAAAGGAGCAGGCAAGGATTCTTATAAGATTCTTCATTCATCCATCCATTTTCATCCACTTATCAGAGGCCAGGTCACGAGGGCAGCAGGCTGAGCAAAGCACCCCAGACGTCCCTCTCCTCAGCAACACTTTCCAGCTTCTCCTGGGGGACCCCAAGTAGAGTTCCCAAGCCAGATGAGATACGTAACTCCTCCAGTGTGTTCTGGGTCTGCCTGGGGGCCTCTGACCAGTTGGCCAGGTCCAAAATAACTCTAACAGGGGGCACCCAGGAGGCATCCTGCTCAGATGCCCGAACCACCTCAACTGACCCCTTTTGACTCAAAGGAACAGGGGCTCTACTCCGAGCTCCCTATGAATGTCTGAGCTTACCCTGTCTCTAAGGCTGAGGCAGAGGAAACTCATTTCGGCCGCTTGTATCCGCAATCTCATTCTTATAAGACAAACAAAACAAAATAAAAAGGCATATGATTTTAAATAATAAAACTCTGGTTTGACCAAAAAAAGTATATCCTAACTTAAGGTCCACCTACTAGCCTATTCAAGAGCTTTCAACCTCATTTCATGGTCTTCATCAGCAGATGGAGTTTGCTTAGTTGTCATAAAGATGGTTCAGTATTTTTCATTCCCAACGGGTCAAATACCGTCTTTTTGCCAGTGATCTTGATATCAGACACCATCACACCGAGGCACCCTTGGCAGCAGGTTTCAAATCAGGGGGCAACAACCCAACTCTTTAAAAACTGCTGCTTTGTGGATGTTGGCATCAGATACAGACACACAGAGGCACCTTTTGCAGCAGTACGGTATACACTGGGCTGCGTCAGTTTGTAATGCCAGCCACAACACAACAGTCAATGGAGTTACATGATGTAATACATGATGTACATCACATGTTGTGACATTGGCCTCTAGTTACGCAGACCTTCCTGGACCTTCAGGTGGGGGGGTTCAGGATGCTGGAGAGGGAGCTGGGCTCTCTAACCTCCCGGGTCCAGGAGTTAGAGGCCCAGCTCCAAGGAGTGGAAGACCGGCTCCAGAGTGAGTGACAGGCTGCTCCCACTGGCCTCAATAGATGGCCACGGTCCCCGCAGCCAGGTGGCCTTTAAGGCCACGCACGTGTGGAGGTGTCGCTAACCAGAGGAGAGGAAGAAGGGGGGGGATCAATAAATAAAATAAATTGAACGTTGAAATAATTTGTTTTGGGTGATTTGTTGTAGCCTATATTTAATGTGATTGAGTAAATTTACACCATAAATGTGTGAATGGATGTACTCCCTTACAGTTCACATAAGTGATGGCTTGGGTATCTGGGGCGCGCAACTGTACATGAAACCTCGTTTCGTTTCCAGCTGGCTCTCAGGTGTGGATGGAAAAATTATGTGCTCATTTGCATGTCGGACTAGACTAGATGTCACTGCATGTATAGCCGAACTGACAGCTCTCTGACTGATCCCCGCCACCGCGGCCACATTGTGCTGGAAAGACCCAGTGGCGAAGAAGGTTAGAGCCACTGTCACCTTTACAACAACAGGGAGAGCACAGGTGCCACCGGGGTGCGCATCAGAGGCCACGATGCACGTCACCACTTGGACCACCTTGCAGGGTAGATGTAATTTGTTCCTGTGTAATGAAAAGGAGTACGACATGAAATGACAATTACATTGGACACGGCGGTATTCCAGTCATTATTCATGTGGCACACCTGCATTCCAGCTCTGTCATGCCCGAATAGGATGTCCTTTGACGGTACACCCTTTCTGCGTAAGTCCTCCTCCTCCTCCTCGCAATAATGTACTCCATCTTTGTAGATCACATTAAGCAAGAACATTTTAACATTTGTATAGGCAATCACATGAAGCACGTAAACCCTTAAGACACTGAACATAACTTACAATTTGTTGACAGCGTTTCTCTCGTGCGCGCGCTCTCTCTTTCTCTCTCGCTGTCTCACTCTGTTTCTTTTCTTTTGACTTTCCTAAGATGACAGATGCTGAATATATACTCCCTATCTGATGCTGTGGCTGTTTGTGATTGGCTGAGAGGGATGTGAACCCATTAGTTTGCAGCTGTGTTAATCAAATCAGGTTGGGTTTCCATTATGCGTGCCAAACGGTGCCAATCCCCTTTGATCTGACATCAGATGTGACGGGACAGTCGATATATAGATACATTTATGTGCTGATTGCTGATAGTTGCATTGAATAGTGTTTTTTGTGGGTATTTATTGCATTGTTAATGTGCCTGACATTCTGGAAACCTGCCTGTGAGGTTTTGGTGACGTGTGCGCACTGTCCGCCAGTCAGCCAAACTTCCACTTACACCGGCTGCGCTCCGCCTGCGCTGACAGTAGACCTGGTTTCAGCTGGCAAGCTTTTAGCGCACCTTCGGCGAAGCCTTTTGGCAAGAAACTGTCACTGCGCCAAGCTGGATCTGTGGACATCTCTCCCTGCTGTGCCGCCACACCCATCTCAGCGCATCTCGGTCTGCCAAATTGCCAAACTGAGCGCGCCTCGGGTTGCGCTGCTCGAAACTAGCTCTGTGCGGGGTTCGCCACACTGCGCCGCGCCAGGAAACTAGAGGCCATTATGTTAGTAAGTGGTAAATGAACCTGCACCTCTTTTCTGCTCCACGTAAAGTGCTTTTACACTACATTTCACATTCACCCATTCACACACACAGCCACATACTGGTGGCCGAGGCTACCATACATGGTGCCACCTGCTACTCAGTAACCATTCACACACTCCTATATACCAATGGAACAGCCACCTGGAGCAATTTGGGGTTCAGTATCTTGTCCATGGATACTTTGACATGTAGACTGGAGGAGCAGGGGCTCAAACCACCTATCTTCTGATTAGTGGACGACCCGCTCTACTTCCTAGCCACAGCTGTGGCAACTGTACTTATTTTTAACTAAACTAGGATGTTTTTTGGAAACCTAACTCTATTCTAGGCTTGTGCCGGTTTGAAAATTTTCCAACTGGTTTGATTTAAAGCCAAATATCTAACCGAACCGATATATCGAATTATATACCTAATTTTACCACTGGGGGTCGCATTTGAGCTATTTTTCCCAGTAAAACCCCATTATAGATGTAATGTCCTTCCAATCCACTAGGTGGCGGTAATGCTGTATTAACCGCCAATACACACAAGGTTACGCAAGAAGAAGAAGATGCAGAACGACACCAAGGAACCTTCCTCCGACCAAAGAGCATGGCTACCAAGAGGCGAAGCTCCGTTGAATTTTTGCCAACAGCCACTAGGGGCGCTGCCGCCATTTTGGACTGTTGAGCTTGGACTGTTGCGCCCAGACAACATGCAAGATGTCAAGGAGAGAGGAGAAAAAAGTAAAAGAAAACAGTGTAGTACAATTAACTGCAACAACTATCAGTGGAACACCCCGCACCTGGCCTTCCACCGTTTCCCGAAGGATCCCGACAAGTAAGAACTCCTGACGTGTAATTTTTGAAGTGTTTTAATATCAATTTAATATGTCAGTTTTGGAGGGAAGGTAACACGCACACACACACACACACACACACACACATATATACATATATATACATATATATATATATACATATATATGGCCTCTTGGACCATTTATATCAGAATTGATTACTGCTTTAGCATTAAAATATATCATATTAAAATAGCCTATATATTATTATTATTATTATTATTATTATTACTGTCCCCTTACTGTACAAACTGTAAATAAATCTTTATTCCTGACTATGAGACGTCGCCATTAATGTGTTTCTAGTTAAAATATTGATTTTTTTAAAAAAAAATTTTGGTATTTTGGCATATGGGGTGATTTTGAAGGAGTAATTAAGTTAATCTTTTCATAAGTGGATGTAATATGTAGAGATGCCATCTAGGCCGTTTTTCTTCATTTTGTTGTTTTTTAAAGTCTATATTTTGCTTTACAAAAACGTGAAAAAGCAGCTGTGACCAAGCTATCACGAGGTGAGTAGCATTGTAAGCATAATTAATAGCGATATACTTCAGTTTGTCTGTGTGTTTTTGTATGCAAGCGGGTCTGCTGCGGTCTGCTGACAGTCCAAAATGGCAGCGGTAGGACGAAACCATGGGCGAGTCTCTTGCTATGGGGCGTTCTATTGAGCTTCGCCTCTTGGTATCCATGCTCTTTGCTCCGACTCCGCTCTCTTAGTGGAGACACGGAGGTTGAGAGGGCCGAGCGAGAGGACGTTCCTGTAGTAGTTCCAGCCCCCCAAATAGTACCAGGAACTTCTTCAGTGGAAACGGGTTACTAGGGCAACAAACTGAATGACCGCTGACTCCCTCGCATTTTTCCCCGCCTCCAATGAAATTTGATCTCTTGCAGCAGCAGACAGCTGAGCAGAGCAGAGCTGCGGAGTCCCTCTGAAGCCTCTGAGACAAACTAAACAAAACACTTGTAGGCTCCTCCAATTCATTCATAAACAAACATAAACCTTATTAAGTTGTCATAATGCATGTTACAATGCAAGATAAGTTGAATATAGCCCCTTGACACGCCGCCGATGTGATTTTTTTTTTTTTTTTTTTTTTAATCCGGTTGACGTGAATTAAACCCGGTGGAGCTCTTAAACCGGACCGAACCGAGGCACAAGCCTACTCTATTCCTTTGTTGTCTAAGCATAAGAAAGTAAACCTAAAACTGAAGTGTTTTACCTACGTTGGAAGTTTAATGGAAAAGACTGTATGCATGTGACGAGCAGAAACTGATAATTTCCTGTGAAAACAGAGGTGTATTTTGAAAGATACAATGCATGTTACGAGCGTAAAGACACTATAGTTCCGTGTATCAAACTTCTTCTAAAACGACTAAAAAGGACTCTTGTTTTTCGAATCAATGTTTAAACATGTTTATTTTAAATGCACGTGCAGAAATGCCAGCTTCAGGGTTTCTGTAACGTTTATTTGTTCACTTTTACCGAGTAGGCTACTGACCCCCTATAGATTTCAATTGTATTTGCTAAGCTAAGCCGCAATACTAGAGACCCAGCCACTGGATATACAGACACAAAAAAGATATCAATCATGTTGTCTCAATATGAAAATGATAGAGAAAGGGCATAACTCCCAAATCGTCAGAGTATTCTTTTAATACTGATATATCTTTGTGTTCTTTGTGTACTGACAACAGCACCGCAAAAAATCAGGTTTTATTGACTCTGTGTTTTGCAGTAATACCTGCTCCTGGCAACGATGCAGCAAAGAGACATGAAGTCACTAAAACCTGATAGAAAACACAGTTTGTGAACCCCCCTTTTTTTGGTAAAACAGATAGACCTGTCAGGACTCGTGAGGTTCCTGTCTTAAAACACAGTTTTCCAAGGTCTGAGCAGTTAAACCCAGCGAGTGGATATTCTCCAAATCCAAGCTGTTATATCTGTGTATGCATACAGAGGAAAATGGGCGGTTATTAAAATCCCAGCAGTGTCAGGGATGACACAAACCAGATGTCTTATCTTGTGTCATCCTCCATAACGTCACTTTTTTTTTTACAGCTTGCTCTCATGGCTGTCTCTTCCCTATTTAGATCCCAAAACTGACTTGAAATTACAGCTGTGTGTTTGTGCTGTGTTGTGTTTGGGCTGCGATATGGCAAAACCGGGCAGCTCCAACTGGGCCCTGCAGGAAGTTAGCTTTGACCAGCTGGAACCACAGGAGGCTTTTTATAGTGCATTAACCCAAGGCTGTGGCTTCACAACGACATGGTCGCTTTCACTGAAACTTGAAGTTCAGTCAAGTCATTTGAAGTTAACAAAGTAGGGCGATTGACTCTTTCTGGATCTAGAGAGAGAGAAAGGAAATGTGCATTTTAGTGTGTTTGGGTAATTAAACTCGAGCGCAGATGCACGTGCTGTGCAGCATGTTCATCTGAAGAGTGTGTGTGTGTGTGTGTGTGTGTGTTTGAGAGAGAGAGAAAGAGGGAGAGGGTTGAGACCAGTATGGATAGAACACGTTGTAATTAGTCTGAAGCCACACACACACACACACACACATATGTCTAGAGATGTAAGAAAAAATCTTTGACTTAGGTAAAAGTACAATGAGATGTTACTAAAGTTAATGTACACAAGTTTTTTCAGCAAAATACACTGAAATGTAGTGAAAGTAAAGCGTGCTTCACAGAGAACACTCCTGTCAGAATGTTATATTGATAATACACTGTAATGTTGGATATATGGGGGTTCCAGTTCGAAGGGCTTTGACTTATTTCTTTTTTTCTTCAGAAATGTTTTTGCAAATTCCCATGAGACAGTGCATCATAGAGACATGATTTTTTCAGCAATAATTGGAAGTTGTGTTCTTCTCAAGAAATATGATACTAATTGGCCTGATGGTCAATAGTTAAGGGCCAAAGATTCCAGGTTTTTTTAAAGGATATGTCCCTCACACTGTAAGTCCAAGTGACTTGAAATCCAGAACACAAGTGCAGGTCAGTGTGCTCTACAAATAACACACAAAAAACATTAAGGTCCCACGCCATTTTGAATTTTTTGAAAAACACATTTTTGACATCTCCTCCCAAACCCTTGGTCTGATTCATACAAAATTTTCTGCAGATCACTACTGGACCAAGCTTATCAAAAGTTGTTTAAAGCTTGGTGCTCTCTCATTGCATTTTGAGGATATTTACAAATTAACTGTAAAAGGGGTCTCGCTCTGCACATAGATAGACCTAAGTCCATAACCATTGGGCCAATCATAACAAAACTTGTAGGATATGTCCATGCAAGTACCTTTAACAATACCCTGAATGTTCCATTCAAATCACCACTTGGGGGCGCTACACATGCAAAATGGGTGTGGCATAACGCAAATCAGACTATAAATCAGAAAGTGTTTATTCAATCATTACAAACCTTGCAGAGTATGTTAATTTCTAATGTCAAACCATGTGTGTAAAATTAATTTGAAATTGGTCAGTAGATGGCACCACCAGTTCCAAACAGGTGCATCGGCCTTTTGCAAAATTTGGCCATAAATCAATCAGTTTGTTCAAACGTCACCAAACTCAGTGTACTTTTTTAACTAAGCCATTGTAGCATGTCCCCACAATGTTTCTCCAAATTGAAAAATAGAAAGCAACAGTGTTTCCATAGAAGAATATGGCCTGGTAAATTTGTATATAAATGAATGAGCATCTGTCTGATTGTCAAAAAATATGTTGTTTATCTTTAATGCAGGTGTCGTAAACTGTCAAAGATCTTGATCCTACCCAGATTTCAAGTTTTAAAAGTCCATGCTGGCTTGAGCCCTGGAATCACCGCTTGCAGCTATATTGTCGTGATTTGTCTTTGGGAGCAAATGTAGGTATTTTACACAGAAATTGTTTGTCTAAGCATTGCATCATACAGTCAGTTCCATAATTATTTTGACAATGATACAGTTGTCGTCATTTTGGCTCTGTACACCACCACAATGGGTTTTAAATGAAACAATGAATACCTGCTTAAAGTGCAGACTCTCAGCTTTCATTTAAGGCTTTTTTCAAAAATGTAGTATGAACCGTGTAGGAATTACAGCCATTTCTTCACACAGTCCCCCAACTTTAAGGGCTCATAAGTATTTGGACAAACTAACATAATCATCAATTAAACAGTCAGTTTTAATACTTGGTTGCAAATCCTTTACAGTCAATGACTGCCTGAAGTGTTGGACCCATAGACATCATCAGATGCTGGGTTTCTTCCCTGGTGATGCTCTGCCAGCCCTTTACTGCAGCCGTCTGCACTTCCTGCTTGTGTTTTGGGTGTTTTGCCCTCAGTTTTGGCTTCAGCAAGAGAAACGCATGCTCAGTTGGATTCAGGTCAGATGATATGACTTGGCCGTTGCAGAACATTCCACTTCTTTGCCTTAAAAATGTCTTTGGTTGCTTTTGCAGTATGCTTCAGGTCATTGTCCAGCTGCACTGTGAAGCATCATCCAATGAGTTTTGAAGCATTTAATTGAATCTGAGCAGATAATGGTGCCCTAAACACTTCAGCTTTCATCCTGCTGCTCTTGTAAGCAAGACAAGACTTCACTAGAATAAATACAGAGGGTTTATCACAAGATGCAAACCATTGGTTAGCCTTAAAAATGGAAGGCCAGATTAGAGTTTGTCAAAAACCATCTAAAAAGCCTGTACAGTTGTGGAACAGCATACTATGGACAGATAAAACAAAGATCAACTACCAGAATGATGGGAAGACAAGAGAAGGAAGAAAGGAAGGAACTGCTCATGATCCAAAGCACACCACCTCATCAGTGAAGCATGGTGGAGGTACTGTTATGTCATGGCCATGTATGGCTGCCAGTGGAACTGGTTCTCTTGTATTTATTGATGATGTGACTGCTGACAAGAGCAGCAGGATGAAAGCTGAAGTGTTTGGGGCACCATTATCTGCTCAGATTCAACCAAATGCTTCAAAACTCATTGGACGATGCTTCGCAGTGCAGTTGGACAATGACCTAAAGCATACTGCAAAAGCAACCAAAGACATTTTTAAGGCAAAGAAGTGGAATGTTCTGCAACGGCCAAGTCATATCATCTGACCTGAATCCAACTGAGCATGCATTTCTCTTGCTGAAGCCAAAACTGAGGGCAAAACACCCAAAACACAAGCAGGAAGTGCAGACGGCTACAGTAAAGGGCTGGCAGAGCATCACCAGGGAAGAAGCCCAGCATCTGATGATGCCTATGTGTCCAACACTTCAGGCAGTCATTGACTGTAAAGGATTTGCAACCAAGTATTAAAACTGACTGTTTCATTGATGATTATGTTAGTTTGTCCAAATACTTATGAGCCCTTAAAGTTGGGGGACTGTGTGAAGAAATGGCTGTAATTCCTACACGGTTCATACTACATTTTTGAAAAAAGCCTTAAATGAAAGCTGAGAGTCTGCACTTTAAGCAGGTATTCATTGTTTCATTTAAAACCCATTGTGGTGGTGTACAGAGCCAAAATGACGACAACTGTATCATTGTCCAAATAATTATGGACCTGACTGTATTTTATAAGATCCTGATATGTTTTACTCCTCCACTAGAACTAGTAATTAAATTTGTTAGAGAAATGTAATGGAGTAGAAAGTTCAGTATTCCCTTCCAAAATGTAATCAAGTTCCTACTTGACAAGCATATAAAGAAAATACTGGCAAAGCACAAGTACTTTACTATTGTGCTTGAGTGAATGGACTTATTTACATTCAGGCACTACTTTCAGGTTTATTTTCTTCTCCCTAACACACAGCCACCAAAACATGCATTTTCTATTTGTCGTTCTTTCTATCATCCACTAACACACTCTCATATTGTCTCCCTCACTCTCTCTCTCACATACACACAAACACACACGCACACACGAACACACACCGTCTCGCCGCAGTACTACAGCCAAAATCCACTGGCTTTTGCCTTGACCTCATGTTATGTTTATATATCCATTTTCCATCATTTATCATGCAGTATTATAGCTTACACTGTGGTTGAACTTGGAGTGACTAAAGATAACAAACAGGCTTATTAAGCGCTGACAGACGTGACTGACGGTTTCAGCTTTCAGACCTGAGCCAGGGTGCAGGGTGGACTCAGGTGCAGCTTTCCAGCTGCAGTTCTCTCATTTACCAGCAGATGTTTTATTATTCAGTGCTTTTAGCCTGGAGCTTTAGGAAGCAGGTTTAGGGTTGCGTCACCTGCTAGATTAAATCCAAGCAGTCGGTGGGCAAAGCTGTGTGAAAGAATAGTCAAAATCAATCTCTGAAAACACAATGAGTCATTTTTAACCTCTTGGTTCCACAGATTGATTACAGGGAAAAGTGGCTCCACACATATTCAGCTCATGACATCTTTCTAGTTCTTGTTAAAAACACCAGTAAGGTGTTTGTTTTTTTCCCCTTTTTTTCAATCTCGGAATTAGAGTGATTTAGCCTGGAAATCCAGACTCAAATCTACAAAGATTTTGAGTCTGGCCCTCACCGATACACCCTTCCTACCCAACGGGCGGCACTAACTGAGGCATATTAAATTCCGCCGCACGCAACTGGATAGCACGATGGCCAATCAGAGCAAAAAACAAGATGACATATTCATTGCACTAAGCCCCATTTGTTTGCCCATCAGTGGGGCTAACTGATACATTATGCTTTTGCCGTATCCCATCTTCAAAATGGCAAAAACTTCCTTCCTGGAAGCGAAGGCTTCTAGGGCAGTCTTCTGCTCCTCTCTTAAGGAAAAAGATAAGTGTAGTTGGCTTAGCATTTCTTCCGAAGCTAAATGGAATGGACGCCGTGCTTCAGCTGCAGCTGCCATCTTGGCTGTTTACTTTCCGACTCCTATGGCGCAGTGCTGTCTTCATCATGTTACGCCCGCCCAGAGCCTGCCTCTGTCAGATAGACTGCTCTGATTGGTCCGATGGCGATTCACTGGGCTCTGCTTGTCGGGCCCAGATCCCAGTGCAGAGCAATTTATAATTTTCTAGGGGTGGGGCATCTGGATTTCCAGGTTAGCAGTGATTCACAATTTTTGAAAAACCTGTTTTATTGACTATTTTATACCGTTATTGACTGCTGACTCCTCCTCTTAACCAACCAATAGGGGTCACAAATTTGGCCAAATTTGTCTTGGCTAAATCAGTAAGCCTCACCATCTTTTGCAGGCCACATTTCAGCCTTCATTGTGGCTCAAAAACTGACATCCATAGAACAGTTTGGTCTTATTTTGAAGTGGAGAATCTGCAGATTCATCCCATACGTTATGATCCCATGTTATAACTAATAAAGTTGAGTACGATAGGAGATGAATAAGTCCCCCGTTTTTGTTATCTTCATCCTCGTCATCCTGGCTGTCATGGCTGCAACTCAGTTTTGTTCCATCAGCTGCACAGTGTCATATCATATCAGGGGCCGTATTCAAAAAGCTTCCTACTACAAAGAGTTGCTCCTAGAGACAAAATTCTAAGAAAACTCCTAGAATTGTGACATTTTCTTAGAATTTCCCTTTTAAGTTAAGACTAGGTCCTGGTAAATATAAAAGTTATTCACAGAGCATCTTGGCCCTTCAAAGAGCTCCTAGGGTGAAAAACTTTTAGGAGCAGGGAGGAGGATTTTTAAGAGGCTTAAGAGTTTCTTAAGCAGAGGAGAAAATGATGGAAACACAAAGTGGTCTGTTAGAAAAATGCATAATACCAAGCAATGGGGTCAACCACACCTCTGAGAACCTTCCTAAATCACTCCTAAACTAGGACTCATTTAGGAGCTCTGGGAGTATTCTCAAAATGTTTGTGAATACTGCCCCAGGAGCATTTCATAAATAATGCTGGGGTGCAAACTCATAAGGGGTGAAAAGGGTGACAAAGATGTGAACCTCAGAACTTTGGCTAAGGAGCTACTTGTGTTGTAATTGTCAGCAAAATAGTAATGTTAGTAATGTTAAACAAATATTCCCAAAGCCCTAATATAAGTAGAATTTGAAGTAGTCTGCTAGCTAACAATAGACTCTGTTGGGATTCACAGGACCACAGATGGTTTGTCATTTGGTAAAATCATCACTGATTTCAGGGCTTTTTCCTCTGCATGCTCGTTGTCTTCAAACGGGGAGAGCTGGGTGACGCCCATCTCCGCAGGAGGTCTCGCCTCACACCTCAGTGGGACACAGGTCTCTCAACTTGATTGGACAGAACTTTTGCAGTGACATGTGACTCTGTGATGTCACGGGCATCTGTGCAGGGTCTGCTCCCTCCAAGCCTTCTCTCTCTTTTTGCTCCAACCATGGAGCAGTGCTCTTCTTGCTCCGGGAGCTTCGGCAGCTCGCACCGCTCTCCGGCCCAGACCACTGGAGGGAGAGAAACTGATCACAGACTCTGTCGCAAACACAAGGTTTGCAACTAGCTTTCCAGCAACACTGAACTAAGTGAGTTAGCACCCAGCGTGTAACTCTGCAAGGACCCCGAGCGACCAGCTTCCTCGGATCAGAACCTTTGGAACAAAGGACTCAACCAAGACTGCAGCTGAAACCACACCTTCCCAGCCTTCTTCTGCCGGCTAACAAAACACCACCACCAAGTGACTCTTTCTTCCATCCATTCAAGGATCGGTAATGTAACAACTGGGCATAGCTTATCACAGCTTTACAGGCTAAGCAAGACTGTTTAACTTGTTGTATGTGATTTGATGCTATTTACTGAGTTATTGTTGTGATAGATTGCAGTTAGGTCATTGATTAGTTGGCTTCGCCACAGCTAAGTGTTTAGTTTGCTAATACTGTTCACAAACAGATTCTTGCATGCAACTAAACAATCTCTGCACTAATTCAGACCGTTTGCAACACACATCACATTGACACAGACTCATGAACAAATAGGTCAGACAAACACCTCCCCCAAAACTGAAGCAGCCTTGATTCGGCCATTTTGGTAGTTCTCTGTTGTCAGCCATTTTGTTTTGTAGGCCAAACGGCTACTTGATCACCACACCCCTCTTTGTCTTTCTCTCTCTCTCTCTCTCTCTCACACACACACACACACACACACACACACACATATACACACCAAGCTTGTATATAGTTAGTTAGAATTTGTGTGTTTTGGTTTGCTTTGCTAATTTGTGAATAAATATAATTCCTTGGAATCATACCTGCTGTCTGTTTAATGTTGCACAAGAGTGAATGAATAGTCAACCTCTGCTGCGTCAAGAACTCCGAAATCCTTCAGGCATTACCGTTAATTTTGGTTTTTGTTATTTAATTATTAATCAAACTGAGTATCATTTTTCTCTTTACGGGAATGGTGCCCCACGAGGTGATTTAATGTTAATTAAGTCACATTATTTAACATCATTATTAATTATTAATAATAATTATTAATTATTTCCGATAGCCAATTAAATCCCAACATATTTGATGCCTCCGTGTGAAGCCTAACATGTTGACCCCAACATTTATGGTGCCGCCGAGTGAGGTAAATATATGTTGACCCCAACAACTCCATGGACTCTGTAGTCAGCTTAAACAAGGTTTGACACCATGGCTAAAAAAAAGTGCGCTGTCTACTGAAACACAACATTAGTAAGAGAAAATGTAAACGTAAATAACTAATGGATAACGTGACGACAAGCAGTGGTAAATGTTTGCTTTGCAGTGACAAATCCACAGAGGTAATTACCCAACTCTCAGCTTGAAAAGCATTTTAGCATCTTTAAGCTTATTGTTTTGGTTTCAAAACTGGCAACTTAAATTTCTGCCTTCATGTTTTCCGTCTGTCCATCCGTCAGTTTGTTTGTCCATCCTCTTCTTGGCTATATCCTAGGTTAATGTGGCCATTGTCAATTTATGAAGTTCCAATATCCGTTGTGGAGAGAACTGAAAGGTCGGTTAGCTCCTATATAAAGAAGTGGTTGAGCGCTCCTAGGTGCCTAAGTAGTGTTGCATTGTATGGAAAAGGGATGCTTCAGCTGCTAGTATCTAGTTTGACAGAGGAATTTAAATGTACCAAGGTCAGGACAGAGCTCTTGTTATCTGGGAGTAAGAACGTGGTAGTTAGGAGTGTGATTCCAAATCCAACCAAGGGGGAGAAGTGGAGCCCAAGATCGGCAGTTCAGGAGGCAGCTCTTAGGCATGCAGCGATTGTAGGTAATGTTCAGTTTGGCTGGGGAGGCCTGGGGCTTGGCTCAGGCAAACTGGTATAGAATAAAGCAGGTCTCAAAGATAAAAGAAAGCTGGTTGTGGAACAGATACGTAGACAGGAGGAGATATTAAGGGGTGCAAAGGTAGTGGCCCAGGCTAAACAGGGACAGTGGTTGAATTGGGAAAGTGTAGAGAAGAGGAAGCTTAGTTGGAGGGACCTGTGGAGTATGGAGAAGAATCATATTAGATTCCTGGTAGGGGCTACATACGATGTGTTACCAACCCCCCAGAACCTAAAACTGTGGGTAAATGGGGACCCATCATACCCATTGTGTTCAGGTACTGCAACCTTAAAGCATATTTTGTCAGGCTGTAAAGTTAGCTTGTCACAAGGCCGATATACATGGCGACATAGCCAGGTGTTGAAATGTTTCGCTAAAGGCATCGAAGGGAAACGAAGACAGGTAAATTCAGAAGGTGTTAAGAATAGGAGTTTAGCAATTCAGTTTGTCCGTGAGGGAGAGAAATACGGAAGGGATAAGTTAGTAAGGAGGCAAGGGTTTGGCCGCCTAGAAGGTGCTTGTGATTGGGAAATGCAAGTAGATTTAGGGGGAAAGCTTGTTGTTCCTCAGGAAATAGTTTGTACGAAGCAGAGGCCTGACATAGTGTTGTGGTCAGTCAGTCAACAGATAGTTTATTTCATTGAGCTGACAGTTCCTTGGGAAGACTCAGTAGAAGAACCCTATGAAAGAAAAAAGCTTAGGTATGCAGACTTAGGAGCAGAAGCTGAGCAGCGAGGATGGAAAACTAGGATTTGTCCAGTGGAAGTGGGGTGTAGGGGATTCATAGCAAGATCAGCTGTCTTGCTCCTGGGGGAACTCGGAGTGCGGGGATATCTTAGTTACAAAATGATTGAACTAGCAAAGCAGTTTTGTGTTGCTATGTGTGGTATTTATTCAGTTTTGGGAAATCACCATGTCTAGAAAGCATCAGTTGCTGCAGCTGACAGAGACAGCTAACAGCAGCAGCAAAGCTAACATCAGGACATCATCTGTTAAAAGCCTCCCGTTGTCGGATACGACATGAAACTACTCCAGTTAGCTCAATCATGTTGTAACTAAGACATCTGCTGGAAAAAAATATTTTTTTCATGGACCGTATATTGAGTTATTGAGTTATTACAGAGACTGCTAACGGCTAACGGTTAGCCCAGCTAATCTACGATAACCAAGCGAGGTTGGGGATACTCGTCTTTGATTGGCGGTTCTCCATCGTCTTTGATTGGGCTACGGGGGACAACGCCTACTTAGGAGACCGGAAATGTATACCATTTCATACAATGGGGGTATATTGTAACTGGGCCATCTTGTTATAATACAGTATCTTTGCTTTGAGTCAAGTGGGCGTTTGTGCCAAATCTGAAAAAAAAAATCCTTTCAGGTGTTATTCAGATATTACTTTTATGAGCATGAGACAGACAAGGTCACCTTGACCTTTGACCTATGACCACCAAAATCTAATCAGTTTATTGTTGAATACAAGTGGACAATTGTGCCAAATGTGAAGACATTCCCTCAAGGCATTCTTGAGATAACACATTCACAAATTCAAATAAACACAAGTTTGTGCTCTAGAGAAAGGATCAGCACTCAGTGACTAACCTCCTAAGCCCTATGATAAGCTATTGTGGCAAGGCTTAACTATACAGACCAGTGAGCAGTGATAACTAACATGTCTTTGGGGTCATCAGGTGGGAACCTCCTTTCACCAGTGTTTCGTCTAGTTAGTCCCACGACACCTCCAGGAGACTAGACAGTGATCTCTGGTGTCCCAGAGACACTCCCCTAATGCCAGGTCTCACTGCTCCCTGCACCAACCCAACAACCTCCTTTACCTTACTTACACATGTCTTTCTCAGCCCAAACAGCACTGCCACCTTCAACAAACCCAGGCTCCATACATGCGAGCTCCAGGTAGAGACAGTGCTGATACTACCTTTCCTAGCACATTCACCATACTCTATTTCACATGCTACATAGCATAACTCCAATATAAGCTAAAGTTAAAGGAGATAGATAATCTCACAGGATCAGCAAACACACTCACCTTGCAGCATGGTCTCAAACAAAAGGGATTCAAATAGGCCACTCCTACACTCAAATAACCTTCCTCTTCCTGGATTTTCTCCTGAGAGGATTGATTGGTGGATCTCTCCACCTGATCTCAAGGAGTTATGTACCCTGCTTAGTAGTTCCCCCTGCTGGCCCCCAACTGACATTATTTTTTTCTCTTCCAGATCCACTGACTTGCTCTGGCTGCTTCATCTGACATTTCCTTCACTGTCTTCCTCAAACTTTGTCCCCGCACTCCGAGTTCCCCCAGGAGCAAGACAGCTGATCTTGCTATGAATCCCCTACACCCCACTTCCACTGGACAGTCCAGTATCTTTGGTGAAACTGCACTGATTTCAGCACCAGAGAGGAGCTATCTGTTGCCCTGGATCTCGCGAGAGTGTGTTGTTGAGACAGAGACAGGTCTTGAACAAAGTAAAATTTCTCCTGATTTGTCCGTCTGAAATTTGCCATTTTGGTGTCGGAATGTTCTGAAGATATGTGGCTTGTGATAAATGGGTCCAATATCTGCTTCCGTGACTATGGGGCGAAAGAATCGGCCATAATCTGTAATCACGTTCATTTCTCCCACTGAAGTCAATGTTAGTCTCCTAAAGGGGCGTGGTGGTTGCGAACCCCACGTGACACTGATACAGAAAACTGACTCGCAGTGGACCGTCTTGGTTTATCTGCTGTCTTTGTTCAAAGGAAGAACTGCTAACATTTTGGTGGTCAAAGGTCATTGTGACATTGCAATATCTGAACACCTTGAGGGGATTACTTAAAATTTAGCACAAATGTCCACCCCGACTCAAAGATGAACTGTTTAGAATGTCATAGTCATAGGTCAAGGTCACTGTGACCTTGCGTCCATCTCATTCTTGTGAACACGATATCTCAATAAGACCTCTAGGGAATTTCTTCAAATTTGGCACATACATTCAGTTGGACTTAAAAGTGAACTGATTGGAATTTGGTGGTTAAAAGTCAAAGGTCAAGGACACTGTGACATCATGAGGCATGTTTTTGGCCATAACATACAGTTCCATAGCTGATTATGACAGAACTTTACACAGATTTCTTATTGGATAAAATGATGAAGAAATTACATTTTGTATCCAAAAGGTCAAAAGTCAATTTCACTGTGGCATCACAGTGTTCTGCAAAAACACATTTGTGTCCATTATTGGTGGCACTTATCTTCAGTGTCCATCTTGAAACTGTGCTGATTGCATAGATCTTCTGAGATTAAGATGTGTGTGAAGCATCCATGTTTTCATAGACATGGATGTAAACTGTAAGTGCAACTTCACTGGTGTGTGGAGGCATACAACTGCAAGACGGTAGTGGTAGTTTTGTTTAGTCTAAGACCTCTTATTAAACTTGTCTCCAGCAGCAGCTGTTTTCAGCTGAGCCACTGCACACAACCTGCTCAGCAGCACTCAGCAGACAGACACAGTAAGAGACTAGCAGGTGAACATAATGGAGCATTTAGCAGCCAGAGAGCTAATAGAAGAGTGAATATTGAAAACTTTTGTAATTCTGTTAGAATTTCAAATAAAATTTTTTGGGTTTGAACAATCCACTGCCAGCTATTATATTCCACTCTTTTGGCTGATGCTTTTGTCCAAAGAGACTTAGAGTTAAATGCATTCACACTTTTAAAATTAGAGGTGCATCATTTATTCTGAGGAACGTGAAGTTAGCAACACCAGCGGCCATAGTCAAATGTATCCCTGGGGCCAGAGCGGGCGACATTGAATCAAATTTAAAACTGCTGGCTAAAGCTAAACGTAGATTCAGTAAGATTGTTATTCACGTCGGCGGCAATGACACCCGGTTACGCCAATCGGAGGTCACTAAAATTAATATTGCCTCGGTGTGTGAATATGCAAAAACGATGTCGGACTCCGTAGTTTTCTCTGGACCCCTCCCAAATCTGACCAGTGATGACATGTTTAGCCGCATGTCATCATTTAACCGCTGGCTGTCCAGGTGGTGTCCAGCAAACGATGTGGGTTTTGTTAATAATTGGCAAACTTTCTGGGGAAAACCTGGTCTTATTAGGAGAGACGGCATTCACCCCACTTTGGATGGAGCTGCTCTCATTTCTAGGAACCTGGCAAATTTTATTAGTAATTTAAATCCCTGACAACCCAGATTTGAGACCAGGACGGAGAGTTGCAGTCCTAAACGCCTCTCTGAGCTTCTAGTTCAGTTACCCAGCCATAGTTTTCATAGTTTTATACAAACGGTGTCTGTCCCCCGACCACCTAAATTATTTAAATCTAAAATTAAACAAAGAGGAGTTGTGCATAACAACCTCATAAAAATTAAAACCTCTTCTGTGACAGAAAGACAAAACAGGAGAATTAAATGCGGACTGTTAAATATCAGGTCTCTATCGTCTAAAGCAGTGTTAGTAAACGAATTAATATCAGATAATCATATTGATTTACTCAGTCTCACTGAAACCTGGCTGTGTCAAGATGAATATGTCAGTCTAAATGAGTCCACTCCTCCCAGTCATAATAATACCCACATTCCTCGAGGCAGCGGCCGAGGAGGGGGAGTTGCAGCCATTTTTAACTCTAGTCTGTTAATCAGCCCTAAACCTAAACTAGATTATAATTCATTTGAAAGCCTCGTTCTTAGTGTTTTACATCCGACCTGGAAAACCTCGCAGCCACTTTTATTTGTTATAGTGTACCGTGCTCCTGGCCCGTATTCTGAATTTGTATCTGAATTCTCAGAGTTTTTATCCAGTTTAGTTCTTAAATCAGATAAAGTTATTATTGTAGGCGATTTTAACATTCATGTCGACGTTGATAATGACTCCCTGGCTACCGCGTTTATCTCATTAATAGACTCCATTGGCTTCAGTCAGGGTGTACATGAACCCACTCACTGTTTTAACCATACCCTCGATCTAGTTCTGACGTATGGAATTGAAATTGATAACCTAAAAGTCTTTCCACAGAATCCCTTGCTATCAGATCATTATCTGATTACTTTTGATTTCTTTTTACTCGATTACACGCCACTTAGCAACAGTTACTATACTAGATGTTTATCAGATAGTGCTGTCACAAAATTTAAGGAAAAGATTACTTCGTCGTTAAATTCAATACCAATACCTTCAGTAACAGAGGTTTCCCGTGCCGACTTTAACCTCTCCCAAATTGATCATTTTGTTGAGAGCGCCGTAGGCTCGCTGCGAACAACGCTCGACTCTGTAGCTCCTCTTAAAAAGAAGTTAACAAAGCAAAGAAAGTTTGCTCCTTGGTATAACTCTCAAACCCGTAGGTTAAAACAAATATCGCGAAAATTTGAAAGGAATTGGCGATTAACCAAACTGGAAGAATCTCGTTTAATCTGGACAGACAGTCTCAAAACGTATAAGAGGGGCCTCCGCAATGCCAGAGCAAACTATTACTCAGCATTAATAGAAGAAAACAAGAACAACCCCAGGTTTCTTTTCAGCACTGTAGCCAGGCTGACTGAGAGTCAAAGCTCTATTGAGCCTTGTATTCCTTTAGCCCTTAGCAGTAATGATTTTATGAGCTTTTTTAATGACAAAATTCTAACTATTAGAGGCAAAATTCATGACCTCCTGCCCTCGGATGGTAGGCCTACCTATCTAACCTCAAACACAGCTGTAGAATCTAATATATATTTAGATTGCTTCTCCCCAATTTCTCTTCAAGAATTGACCGCAGTGATTTCTTCATCTAAATCATCAACGTGTCTCTTAGACCCCATCCCAACTAGGCTACTTAAGGAGGTCTTTCCTTTAGTTAACACTCATATATTAGATATGATCAATATATCCTTATTAACAGGCTATGTACCACAGTCTTTTAAGGTAGCTGTAATTAAACCTCTCCTAAAAAAGCCCACCCTGGATCCAGAGGTGTTAGCCAACTATAGACCAATATCTAATCTTCCCTTTATGTCAAAGATCCTTGAGAAAGTAGTCGCAGACCAGCTGTGTGATTTTCTCCATGATAATAATTTATTTGAGGAATTTCAGTCAGGATTTAGAGTGCATCATAGCACTGAGACAGCTCTAGTTAAAATTACAAATGACCTTCTGATTGCTTCAGACAAAGGACTCGTCTCTGTTCTTGTTTTATTAGATCTTAGTGCGGCGTTTGACACAATTGACCATCAAATTCTACTGCAGAGACTGGATCACTTAATTGGCCTAAAAGGTTCAGCACTAAGCTGGTTTAAATCTTATTTATCTGATCGTTTTCAATTTGTTGACGTTCGTAATGAATCATCCTTACGTACCAAAGTTTGTTTTGGAGTTCCGCAAGGTTCTGTGCTCGGACCAATCCTATTTACTCTATATATGCTTCCTTTAGGTAACATCATTAGAAATCACTCTATAAACTTCCATTGTTATGCGGATGATACACAGTTGTATTTATCGATGAAGCCAGAAGAAAGTAATCAATTAACTAAACTCCATAACTGCCTTAAAGACATAAAAAATTGGATGAGCACCAATTTCCTGATGTTAAATTCAGACAAAACTGAAGTTATTGTTCTTGGCCCCAAACAACTCAGAGACTCTTTATCTGATGACATAGTTTCTCTAGATGGCATTGCTCTGGCCTCTAGCACTACCGTAAGAAACCTCGGAGTAATATTTGATCAAGATTTGTCTTTTAATTCTCATTTAAAGCAAACCTCACGGACTGCATTTTTTCATCTGCGTAATATTGCGAAAATTAGGCCTATCCTGACCCGAAAAGATGCAGAAAAATTGGTCCACGCTTTTGTTACCTCAAGGCTGGATTACTGTAACTCTCTATTATCAGGTAGCTCTAGTAAGTCCTTAAAAACTCTCCAGCTAATTCAGAATGCAGCAGCACGTGTACTAACAGGAACTAAGAAACGAGATCATATTTCTCCTGTTTTAGCTTCTCTGCACTGGCTCCCTGTAAAATCCAGAATTGAATTTAAAATCCTACTGTTAACTTATAAAGCTCTAAATGGTCAAGCTCCGTCATATCTTAGAGAGCTCATAGTGCCATATTATCCCACCAGAACACTGCGCTCTGAGAACGCAGGGTTACTCGTGGTCCCTAAAGTCTCCAAAAGTAGATCAGGAGCCAGAGCCTTCAGCTATCAGGCTCCTCTCCTGTGGAATCATCTTCCTGTTACGGTCCGGGAGGCAGACACCGTCTCCACATTTAAGACTAGACTTAAGACTTTCCTCTTTGATAAAGCTTATAGTTAGGGCTGGCTCAGGCTTGCCCTGTACCAGCCCCTAGTTAGGCTGACTTAGGCCTAGTCTGCCGGAGGACCCCCTATAATACACCGGGCTCCCTCTCTCTCCCTCTCTCTCTCTCTCTCTCTCTCTCTCTCTCTCTCTCTCTCTCTCTCACTCTCATCCTATTACTGCATCTTGCTAACTCGGCCATTCTGGATGTCACTAACTCGGCTTCTTCTCCGGAGCCTTTGTGCTCCACTGTCTCTCAGAATAACTCATACCGCAGCGGTGCCTGGACAGTGTGACGTGTGTGGTTGTGCTGCTGCCGTGGTCCTGCCAGATGCCTCCTGCTGCTGCTGCCATCATTAGTCATTAGTCATACTTCTACTGTTATTATACACATATGACTATTGTCACACAAGTATACTGTCTGATACTAATACATACTTTCAACATATTGTACCACAGTAGCCAGAACTATAACTATAATATTATTACTTTCATTAATGTTGTTGTAAGCTACTGTCATTACCTGCATCTCTCTCTCTCTCTCTCTCTCTCTCTCTCTCTCTCTCTCTCTCTCTCTGTCTCATTGTGTCATATGGATTACTGTTAATTTATTATGCTGATCTGTTCTGTACGACATCTATTGCACGTCTGTCCGTCCTGGAAGAGGGATCCCTCCTCAGTTGCTCTTCCTGAGGTTTCTACCGTTTTTTTTTTCCCCGTTAAAGGGGTTTTTTTTGGGGAGTTTTTCCTTATCCGCTGTGAGGGTCTTAAGGACAGAGGGATGTCGTATGCTGTAAAGCCCTGTGAGGCAAATTGTGATTTGTGATATTGGGCTTTATAAATAAAATTGAATTGAAATTGAAATTGAATCATTCCAAACATCGTTCCTGTACAGTCCAAACTCCCGCTGTTCCTGCAGGGGAATTCCATCTCATTATGCAAGGTTCGTAATAAAGTTGTTTGTGCTGTTGTGTGTCTCCTCAGGGACTGTGATGCCAGTCAGATTAACTACATGTACGCCCAGTATGTTAAAAACACCATGCAGCCTCTCAACATTGCAGACATCACAAAGGACCAACGCTTCCCCTGGACAGTCAGTATACATTTTATGTACTTTTCTTTTTTCTTTCCTTTCCTCAGAGTGAGTAATTATACCTCTTGCCCTATGACAGAGTGAAAGCCCAGATCACACCAGCCACCAGATAAAGAGTTTGCTCTGCACTCCCATCAGGAATGGCAAGAAGGACAAAGTCATAGGTGGGATCTCTCTCTCTCTCTCTCTCTCTCCCACTCTCTCTCACACACCTAACATGGGTTTACACCACCTCTTATCTGTTCATTACAGTAGCTTGGCCACAGTAAGATCTGTTGGGAGAAAACTAGCCTGGACAGATATGGGTTTCCAAAATGCACTGATTTGAAAGATAACAGCAATATTGCCACCTTAGAATTTAAATGATCTGAGATATTAAGCTTCAAATTTTTTGCATTCCAAATAGCAAAAATTATATGTGGAACAATTTTCATGCATGAAAATGACAGACACCCTAAAGTTATTCTAACTGTAAAATATTAAAGATGCAATAAAAACAGAAGGACTGTCCTGATTGTAAACTGAAAGTTTCAAAAAAAGTGTTCAAAAATGCAGTCCAAGCTGAAAAGTCCAAGGCACTCCGGGGTAATATTAAAAATCCTTTATTAAGAACAGGGATATCAACGCGTTTCGACTCAACGAATCTTCATCAGGATATGAGCTAGTCAAATTACAAACAGGTGTTTAAACACATTAGGAATGTGTGAAAAGCTCATGTGACTGGATCATGTGACAAATCAGCCTGTGCTGAGAGCAGAAAATTTTTTTGTATAAATGACAATTGCATGACTGTGTGTGAATCACAGCAATCGTCAGAATAATGAATACAAATACAAAATTTATACACGTGTGACTGTCAGATTTGATGCAGAAATATATAAATAACAGCATCAAAGGGTCCCGTGACCAGTCGTTCAGAATACGACCAAAAGAATAGACAAGCAGGAGTAGCACAACAACAAAGCTAAATCATAAAAGGGTCGTCAAGTAGAGTGTTCATAGAAAACTATCACAAGACAGCCAGCACACTACATGTGTAAAGGGCCATTGGTACGTACAAAAAAAACACACAAAATATACTCAGTGCCAAAAGGGCTGTCTGTAAAATATTAAAATCAGTTTTGTTAATGGGGGTTTTAATGACAGGTATAGATAGAACCTTCTAATTCTTAGAACTCACTTTCTGCCAGGAATTTTAACATTATATCTCACAGAACATGAAAAGAAGCAATGATTTTCAAGGAATACAAACAGTTTACTTATAATTTGTAATTTAAAACATAAAATAAGAACTGTGACAGAGTGTCTACATTTACAAGAATGTTTAATTTAATGCTTTTTATGATATTTATTTCTTGTTGCGGGACAAATCTTTGTTTTCTTATTCAAAAAAGCATTGTAGGTTAAGTATAGGTCAGTGGTAAATATTTTGTCCAGTGTTGAGGTCAGTTTTAGGTAACATTATTCAAAGAACCATTAGTTTAAGTTTTATTTGGGTTAGACAGCAAGCAGCTTCTTAACACATCCAACCAGGATTGTACTGCACAGAAAGTTGGACAGGTAAAGTATGAGGATATTCTAGATATCCTCTGTACTAGGGATGTTGTTTTTATATCAGTGTGTCCAGTTAAAGCATTTCATTTAAATAGATGTTTTAGTTCATTCATATTTTTTATTACTACAATTGTTAAAAACATTACTTACCTGTATACTTACTTCCTGTGAAGTGAGAAAATTGTTGGACTTACCCTTTAGAAGAGAGCACGGTCACTTTTAGAGGGAGCGTTATGGAGAAATGCAGTATGCAGGCTGAAGAAAAATATGCTTTGTCAGAATCGAACTAGGACTTGGACCCAAATACACGACACAGAAGACAAAGTTTCAATAAACAATCTTTTAATTTCAAAGTGCAAAAGAAAAATCACTCTAAGAGGAAAAAACTGCAAACACTTTTAGACCTAAAAATCACTGAGGAAAAACTACAGTAACAACGAAAAGGCCTGACAAAGTATCAAAATAACAAGACTAGATTAAGGCAAAGCAAGACAAAGTATCAAAGTAACACAAAACTTGACTAAGGCAAAATGCAAGACAAAGTATCAAAGACATACAGAACCTGACTAGACAAGGAACAAGGAACAAGGAGCAAGGAGCAAGGAGCAAGGAGCAAGGAGCAGGGAGCAGGGAGCAGGGAGCATCTAAGAAACAGGACAAGACGAACTGGCACAGAACAAAGGGAAATGCAGACTAATATACACGAGGTAATGGGGAACAGGTGGAAACAATCAGGGCAGGGAAGACAATCAGACCAGCAGGAGACACACAAGGGGAAGGGCCAAGTTACCTAAAACGAGAGGGGAGTCAAATTTCAAAATAAAACAGGAAGCCACGAGACAGCATAGACACAAGACAGAAAACTAAACACAACCAGATTTCCTGGACATGACATGCTTGTACTGAACTGAGGGATTTTTGTTTAATAAAAGTTGCAAAAAGAAGATAGACATGTTTTTTTGATGGTTCATTTTGATGGTGCAACATAATTTGTGGTGTTTTGTGGGAACTGATTCAAGCAAGCTGTCAACTAGAAACAAAGGTGTGTTTTTGTGGAGAAGACTGCTTCGCTGTGGACAATGAGGGCAGACAAGCCAGCTAGTCATGTCGGCTAGCAGCAGCAACCAGCTCACAGATGCAGCAGAAAAGAAACATGGAAGGAAAATAAACAAACCACACTTGTTTTCTTCAAGTTGTGAGTAAAACAAAGACTTAATAATTATGGACAGTGAGTGGGAACAATACTGGCTGATGTTGAGAAGAAACTAACTTTAACTTTATCACTCACTGATCTCAGTGCAGTAAGTGAGGAGCTAGGACTTCAGCCCAGCAAGGAGATAAAGTCTTCATGTTGGTTACTGAGAAAACTGATTCTGGGTTACCTGGAGAGTGAAGAAGTTAGTGGTTTACAGGATACAGGGCTGTCAGTGCTTTTAGCCACAAATGATTTTATTGACAATTTAGAAAAAGATGATGATGATGCTGGGAGACATAATGTATCAGCACATGAAGGGGAGACAAGTGGGCAGCCAAAGACTGTTGTAGAGCGTTCCCTGTGAAGAGAAGATGGTACTATGCCTCAACCAGCTTTGTCACCACAGCCAAGCAGCTTAACAGACTCAGAAAGAAAGAGACTCCACGCAAACCAGAGGCCAGGTGAATCTGCATCCCATGAACAGTAAAGATGTCAGGATCATTGGCCAAATTGGTGAAGTGGGACAAAAAGACAAACTGAATTTTACCAGCCTTGAAAGACAGACTTAACATGGACTGCAAAAAGGCTATGATGAAGGTGAGATTGCACCTGAAGTTAATTTATAGAGCTACTTGGAAAGCAGAAAAAAACTATCACTGCGCTCTTTAAGTCAAGTCCTTAGGACTCACTTCATAGAGAAAGATGCCATAGAACTTTATCATTCACTGACGTGCCCTGTCCATGAGCCAAAAGAAACCCCTGTGTAGTTTCTAATATGCACCATGGACCTCAGACAGAAAGTCCTGTTGCATCTTAGAGAGCCAAGGTAGGATAAGTACAACCCTGAACTCATAGAGATGCAGCTCTTACAAACACTGTTGACAGGACTACAAGATGATGCTGTATGTGCAGATATCAATAGATATGTTGCTAGTCTCAGCCAAACGAATACAAAAAGCGAGGAAGACAAACCAGCTAAAACTAAGCAGAGAAACTCTGGTAGTGCTAAATGAACTCCAAGGAAGTGTTCTGAGTGTAAAAAATCAAATCCAGAGGGAAGATGTACATACTATTACAAGTGTGGCAGTAGTAAACATTGGGCAATAGGCTGTCAGAAAAGAAAGGATACCATTGCCAACACATGCAGAATAGAAGTTGCCACTATAAGCTTAACAATGCTGCTGTGCTAACTAGGTAGACCTCACTGACAAGAAAACAGGAAATAACAGCAAAGTAAGTAGGACGCAAGAGTCTTATGCACTGTAACCTGGGAGGGGTTCCAACCATAGTGTTATGGGATACAGGATCCCAAGTGTCTATTGTTGGTATGGACTGAAAAAAAGACACACTTACCAGATACTGACATTTGACCAGTGCAAGAGCTCCTTGATGAGGGTATGTTGGATTTTACCACTGTAAATGGGACAGGGATACCCTATGAAGGCTGGATAGGAGTGGAGATCAGCTCACTGGCAAATAAGGACAGTGAACTGCTTGTGCCCTTACTGGTGACCACAGTTCCACTTTCAAAACTAATAATAGGTTTCAGTGTCATTGAAGAGTTAGCACAGACCAAAGTGTCTACAGACAGAACAGTAGCAATCAAATTTGTTCACAGTCTTGGATCAGCTCTTGATGTCGAACACAAAAAGGCAAGAGCAGCATATTCATTACTGAAGAAGCAAAAAGGCATCTCAGAGAGTCAGATACCAAGACTGGGAAGACAGGATGTTATCATCCCAAAGCACAAAATGGTAAAGGTGGTCTGTGGCAAACTCAATAAAAGCATGAAAGAAGCAGTATGCCATATTGGAACCAAATGAGGACACACCGTGGCCTACTGGACTGGATGAAAAACAGCAGTTAGTACAGTTAGCCAGTACAGATAAAGCCACCATTTTTGTTGTGGCTGAAAACAACGCAGATGATGAAATTAGACTACAGAACAGAACTGTACTTGGCAGGTTATATGCTGTAGGTGTTGTAAAGAATGTTGAGGAAAAAGCTATATGTGAGTCACAAAATCAAAATAGAGATTTGAGCAATAATGGCCAAGTGAAACCATGTCAGAAAACAACAGTGGAAAGGTATAACGAAAGTAAACCTCAGCAACTACTTTGGGACCCATCTGTTAATCTATCCCACTTAACATCAGAGCAACAACAAAAAGTAAGACATGCTGAGGGAAGAGAGTGAGGTTTTTGCTAAGGATGATTGGGAAGGTAAGGCTACCATCACAGCTTTGTCAGTGAGGACAGCCATACATAAATCACCCTCATCACACGCGGGGGACTATATGAGGGGCTGAGGATCCCCTTTCAACTTCTACACAGCCATCGTCGAAAGCATTCTCACCTCATCCATTACAGTCTGGTTCGGTAGTCTCGACACACTCTCCCAGAAGAAATTACAGCACATCATTAACAGAGCATCCAAAATTACTGGCTCACCCCTACCATCCCTCTAATCACTTCACCACAAACGGACATTGCGCAGAGCCCGCAAAATTATCTCTAATCCCACTATGCCTTCCAACTACTGCCCTCTGGGAGGCACTACAGGACAATTGCCTCCAAAACAACCCACTTCAAAAACAGTTTCATTCCCATTGCAATAAACATTCTGAACTCTGAATGCTGAGGATTAGGCATGGCCCTTATGTATTATGAATATGTGTTTGTCTGTATGTATATCTATGTTTATGTTTAATGTCCTTTATTTTGGAACCTGTACCAATGAGCTGTACTGGAAACAAATTCCACCAGCCTGGCTGTGTGGTCATTAAAAGAATCAATCAATCAATCAATCAAATGCTCTGGCTGTCGTTCTCCCCAGCTGCCCTCATCTCAATCAGTGGAGTAGACAGCTCTTCATCAGCAAGTGTTGGAGAGACTGGTTGACACACAGATCCTCCAGTAATGGCATATCCTGATCTTTAGAGGCCATTTGTGCGTCTGAGGAAGGTTTTGCGGTCATTTTGTATCAGCAACAAGGAGGAGCATTGAGAGTGATAGAATATGGATCATGAACACTCACACCCAAAGAGAAGAACTACAGGCTCCATTCAGGAAAGCAGGAGTTCTTAGCTCTCAAATGGGCTGTAAGAGAGCGATCTTGTGATTATCTTTTCCATGCCCCTCACTTCACAGTATACAGTGATAATAACCCCCTAACATAAGTGATGAAGAGAGCAAAACTAAATTCTGTGGGGCATCACTGGGGGCTGGAGTTACCAGATTTCCGCTTCACTCTGAAATGCAGACCAGGAACTGTCAACCGTGATGCAGACTTCCTATCCCGTCAACCAGCAGAAATGGACAAGATAATGGAAGAATGCACAGAGGAGTGTAACCAGATGACATTGCATCAGTTGGAGAAGGACTGCAAGCTCAGAACAAAGGCAACACTGATTGGATTTCAGCCATCACGTGTAATGTAGATGTACTACCTGAACTGGCAGGTCAAAGAGAAGATGAGGTGACAGACTCATCACTCTAAAACAACAGAATGAATGATCAAAGAGTCAACAGCAGTGAAATACCTCCTGAGGGAGTGGCATTGACTTCATTTGGATGATGATGGAATGCTGCGATGAAAAACAAACTCCTGAACTCAGCTTGTAGTTCCTGAGAAGTTCAAGTCACAGATCTATCAGCAACTACATGAAGAAATGGGCCATTTAGGGGCTGACAGAATGATATCTTTAGCCAGTGACAGAGAAGTTCAAGACAGACAGAAATTCATTTGGACAAAAATTGAGAGAGGAAATTGAACATTATTTGACAAAAGTGTGCCGTTGCCTGAAACAGAAAAAGCCAAACAGAAGAACAAGAACACCTCTGCAAAGCAAAACAACATCAGCACCCCTTGTAATGATCTCCATTGATTGGTTACATCTGGAGAGAAGCAAAGGTGGAATGGAATACATTCTGATAATAGAAGACCACTTTGCACTGGCTTATGCAACCTCAAATAAGTCTGGCAAAACAGCTGCATGCAAGATCTTCGATGACTTCCCTTTGAAAAACCATGACCTGGGAAGGGAATTTGAAAATGAGTTATTCAAGACACTGCAAAGCTACAGTGGTATATAGCACTCAAGGACAACTCCATATCACCCCCAGTCCAACCCAGCTGGGCGATTCAACAGGAGGAGACACAAAAACCTAATTGGAGGGACTATTTGAACAAAGTGATTCATGCACATAACTCTACTGTCCATATCAACAGGATTTTCCACCTTTTTCCTGCTGTTCGGGAGAGAGCATACTATTTTGCCCATTGACCTGCTGTTTCCTAGAGAAGGAGCAACAGTCCACAGTCTAATTCTGGATCAGTGCAGGAAGCCTATCACATTGCAAAGGAAAACATGAGGAAAGCTAATCAAAGAGGGCAAAAACCCTACAACCAGAGACCATGGAGTTCTGTTGTTGAACCTGGAGACCATGCACTGATCCAGAACCTATTAGAGAGAGGAGGGCCAGGAAAGATAGGTGCTTACTGGGAAAACCATGTGCATGTGGTCAAAGAGAGAAGAGGAGCAAACAGTCCAGTGTATGTTGTGAAACCTCTGGATGGAGAGGGTAGAGAGAGAACTTTACATAGAAATCATCTATTGCCTTGTCCTTACCTTGCTGATAGCCAGAGCATCAAACACCTGAAAGAGAGAAGTAAGGACCATAAGAAAGGAAAGAATAGCATGCCAAAACCAAAAGTAAAGGCCCAGACTTCCCATGGAGACTCAATAAATTCAAGTGAGGAAGCATATGCCATGTGGTTACCTGGACACAGTCAAAATACTCACCTTAATCCACAAGCTCTAGTCTTCAAAATTTTCATATCACGTTTTTTTTTTTTGTTTTTTTTTTTAAACCATATCGGTTTCATGGTATTTGACAGTATTTTGCTTGGGTTCGGCCCACTTGACATGCTGCTGTGTTGCGCTATGGCCTATTCAAGTGCTGGAATTTCTTATTTACGTGACAACGCCTGAACGCAACACAGGCTCCGCTCCATTACCGGTATACCACCCAGCCCTACTTCAAGCCCTCAACAAAACAACTCCCCAGAGTAGGAACTGAGACTGAAAGACTCATCCAGAATGAAAGAAGCCAGCCACAAGATGGAGAGGGCACTACTCAGAACAGAGATCAAGTGGAGGTGAAAAGACATCAGGAGCAGGAGATGAGTCAGAGTTAATCCTAGAGGAAATGAGCCAAACGACATGCCAACCAAGATGTATCCTTACATATGATGAACAAGGAAAACTTTGCGTTACACACCTGAGAAAGTAGGGACTTGAAGGTTAAGTTACTGTTTGAATACATAGTAACATAGCTAATGCTAATTTTGGTTCATATTTGTTTGGAGGAATATCTGTTGAGTAATACAGTTGCAATGATTTATTAGACATTGTTCAGAAATTCATTTCTTGGGACTACACATAAGAAGATTAATAAGTTTATTTAAAGAAATGGCTGAGTTACAGTGTAACAAGGTGACAGAAATGGTTTTCTGTGAATAATAGTACTACACGTTAGAGCATGTATAATGTTAATATACATTAAGTATGTTGGAATGGTAGATATTGCCAGTGACTTAATGGACTTGGGAGGCCTACCAATGTACTGATGGATAAAGGCAATACAGCTAGACAGGAAAATAAATAGTTACCTATCTGTCATGCTGTGATAGTCACCAGGTACGTAGTTATTTATTTGATTATGTAACTGTATACTAGTCAGTACTCATCTAAAGGTGTTCATAATGCCTGGTTCACACTACACGATATCAGCCCGATTATAGACCGACGCAGTGCCGTACAGTGTCCGGAATGGATCGTGAACGACAATGAGTGTTGTACACGATAATCCATCGTTTTATCTCGTGTAGTGTGACATAGTAGACGACAACCAACACCACGTCTGGGACGCCTCATGACGTTCCAACAGAAAGTCTAGCACAGTGGTTCCCAAAGGGTGTGCCGCGGCACGCTGGTGTGCCGTGGGATTTTGTGACAACCATACATTATTATTGCAATATACAATTACAGAAAAATAATGATTTTTTAATTTACTATATCACTACTTTGTATGGACTCATTTCATAATACAGAGGCAAACTCTACCTAAAAACAATTCTTAAAAAAAAAAAAACCCCTCAAAGATAACTCCATATTTCGCTGATCACGCAGTTGTGCAGGTGGGAATTATAATGGTGCGTTCCAGGCAGGCTTCTGAACTCGTAAGTCACGACTTCAAGTCAAGAGTTACGACTTTGTAGCGTTCCAGGAAAGTTATGGCAAACTGCCAGTTACTTCCTGTTTAACGTTGAACATATTATGTTAACATATTATGATTGCAACATGCAAATTTATTTTACATTGTCCTAAAGTCTATTTCTCACCGTGTATCAGACGCAGCATCACCGCATCCACAGGGGCTGCCACATTTGTTTGTGGGTTATGTGACGTCAGAGGTCGGAACTGGGAGTACATCGATTTGGTACGAGTTCACGGGTGGGAAGTTACAGGTTTGACTGCCGTTCCAGTGCACTTTCACAGGTTACAGGTTGTGAAAACACGAATTACGGGTTGCCTGGAACGCACCATTAGACTGTGACACATTCAATGTTAAAACAGAGAAACAACGAGAGGGAAAATGGAGCGCTTTCTTGTGCGGAGCAAACCACCAACCACCAGTGCAGAGACTGCCGACAACCCACCGAAAGAAAAGAGAAAAAAAACTGTCAGCAGACAGTATCATGACAGTTACCTGTCTTATGGCTTCAGTTGGACCAGGGATGTCACCACTCCTCAGCCCGAGTGCGTCCTCTGTCGGGAGAAGTTAGCTAATGCTAACATGGTTCCCAGCAAGCTGAAGAGGCACTTGGAAACCAAACATCCTTCCCATGTTGGGAGAAACTTGGCCTACTTCAAAAGAGCTCGGGATCTGAACCAGAGGCAGCAAGACTGTTTGTTGGATTCTGTGAAAGTGTCTGAAAAGGCAATGGAGGCTAGTTACATGTTAGTGGAGCTTATTGCAAAGCAAAAGAAACCTCACACAATAGCGGAGACACTCATCTTCCCCGCTTGCAAAAAAATTGCAGGTGTCATGCTGGGTCCAGATGCCGCAAATGAGCTATCCAAAGTGCCGTCGTCCGATAATACAATCAAAAGAAGAATGGACGACATGTCAGAAGACATTGAGCAACATTTGACAGAGAAACTGCAGGCGAGCGGCAGATTTTCTCTCCAGATAGACGAGTCAACTGACATTAGTGGGGCTGCCCAACTCCTGGCAAACGTCAGATATGTTGATGGTGACTCTATCAAAGAGACCTTTTTCTTCTGCAAAGAAATGGAAAGCCATACTACGGGAGAAGAAATATTCAGGGTAACTAATGACTATTTAAAAGAGAACAATCTGACCTGGAATATGTGCGTCAGTCTTTGCACAGATGGTGTGGCATGCATGACGGGGAGAGTGAAAGGATTTATTGCTAAGGTGAAAGCACAAAACCCACGTATTGTGACAAACCACTGCATTTTGCATCGAGAGGCATTAGTTGCCAAAACCATGCCCCCGGAGTTGACTGAGGTGCTGGATCAGGCTGTGCAGATGGTGAATTACATCAAATCAAGGCCCCTGAAATCTCGCCTCTTCTCCCAGCTGTGCGCCGAGATGGGAGCCGACCACCAAAGCCTGATCCTCCACACAGAAGTACGTTGGCTGTCACGGGGGAAAGTCCTTTCCTGTCTTTATGAGCTTCGGGAAGAGCTTTTGGAATTTTCACGTGAACACGCTGTCCCACATAAGGACAAGCTCGCGGATGAGAGGTGGTGCGCCAGGCTGGCTTACCTTGCAGACATATTTGGGCATCTCAACGAGTTAAACGCCAAGCTTCAGGGCAGGAATGAAAACATTTTATCATCCACAGACAAGATTCGGGGGTTTATGGGCAAACTTATCCTGTGGCGCGAGGCTTTGGAACAGGGCTCCATGGACATGTTCCCGCTGGCATCAGCTGTGCCACAGGCAGCTAGGGAGCGCACTGTATATGCCGAACACCTTCAGACCTTAAAAGAGAGGTTTGAGCGCTATTTTCCACGTGTGGCTTACATCGAGGACTATGACTGGATCCGAGACCCATTCAACCAGGAATCCTCAACAGAAAAGCTCACTATGAAAGAGAGAGAGGAGTGCGCAGAGCTCTGTGTGGACCGCACACTGAAACGCAAATTTAGTGAGCTCCCACTGGATCAGTTTTGGTTGGCTTCTGCATCAGAGTACCCAAACATCTCCCACCACGCGATTGAGCCACTTCTTCTTTTCCCCACTACTTACCTGTGTGAGTTGGCGTTCTCTACTCTGGTTTACATGAAGAACAACAGGAGGTCACGGCTCTCTGTTGAACAGGACTTGCGAGTGGCCCTCTCCTCAGTGCCACCAAGGATTAAAAAAATCTGCGCACCCCGACAGGCACATGTGTCTCACTAATTTGTAAGTAGGCAAAATATTTACAATAGCACACGTTTCAATGCTGATACAAAATGTTACATTTATAATTTGTAGTTCAGGACAATGGACAGTGCAGCTTCCTTGCATTGACAGTTCTTTGTGCTTAATTTCTGCTGAGTTTTCTTTTCCTCGTTTTTAATTTTGTGACCTGTCTGGTTTAAATGGGTGTGTTGCTGCTTTGATGAAGCCTAATTTGATGAAGTTTCAAATTAATTTTTGAAATATTTCGTTTATAAATATTTCATGAGTAATATAGTTGTCTTTGTCACATTTTATTTGGCATTAGTAAATAATTATGCACATTTACAGATATTTTACCTGATATGAGTGATAACACGTGTTATAAAGGCTATTTGGCACAATAGGTGTGCCTTGAGATTTTTACTTGTCCTTTGGTGTGCCTTGGGCACAAAAAATTTGGGAACCACTGGTCTAGCATGTTTGATTTTCTTTCTTTTTTTTTTTTTTTTTTAAAAGATTCTTTTTTTGGGCTTTTTGCCTTTAATGGACAGGACAGATTGAAATGGGGTGAGAAAGAGAGTGGGGGTTGACATGCAGCAAAGGGCTGCAAGCCAGAGTTGAACCTGTGACCGCTGCAGCAAGGCATCGCCTCTGTACATGGGGCGGCGGCACTATCCACTACGCTACCGATGCCCCATGTTTGATTTTCTTTTTGTCGTTCAGGGCTGCTCCCGTCACAGCCGTCACTTTGACAAATAGAAACACGGAGTGATCTGCTGTCGTAGACAACTGTACGGCAACAGACCCCAGCCTTTTTGATATTTCCTCAAGGGATGTTACCACAATAGGGTAAAAAGGGAAAAATTATGGTGTTTAACAGCAGAGGCACTTTGTCAACCTGGTGAGTACTGCCATTAGCATCAAGCTAGCAAACAATGGCACTTCTTCATAATGGAGGCGGACATAAAGTGAGAAAATTAAAAAATAGTGGCAGGGCTTTTACTTACCACAACTGCAGAGGCTACCAGCTTCATTTGAAACAGACTGCATAATAAACAGGTTGGTTTTTATTATTCTCTCTGTATTTTTATATATTTACTTTTTATCCGCTCCCGTTTGCCTTGATAAAGTTCATGCATTGCGCTGTCATTTCAAACTTAACACTTCCTGTGTCTCTTTCATATAAATAAAAGCCCCTTATAAATTTGGTTGAGAGAATCCCTTTATTTTCTAAAAAGGCTTTTATTATGAAACATTTGCAGGAACTTGCTGTGGAGGATTCAGTGACTTACATGTTTGCGTACAGTACTTCAAATGTAGCTCCTGCCATCTGGTGGCACTTTTCACATTACTACAACATTTCGACTGGCACATGAACAGCCACAGTGACTGAAATAATAGTAATAATAATAAAAGATAGGATAAGAATAACCCGATGACATCACACACGGCGTGAAAGATGACTGGGGATTATTGGTGTGGACCATCATGTAGTGTGTCATTTCTGCTTGCCAAGTTACGGCACGATTTTATGACTTCACAATCACCTAATGTGACATATTGATTGTCAGAACGGACAGAAATGTCGTGTAGTGTGTACCAGGCATAAGTGTTATCTTGTTGTTAAACTAATGTTTATATCAGTGTGTCCAGTTAAAAACATTTCATTTCAATACATGTTTTAGTTCATAGTTTATTTTACATAATAGTTGAAAAAACATTACTTTCCTGTATACTTACCTCCTGTGAAGTGGGAAAATTGTTGTACCTACCCTTTATACCCTTTAGAATAATGTCACTTTAAGAGGGAGAGTTATGAAGATGTGTGGTATGCAGGCTGAAGAAAAATATGCTTGTACCGAACTGAGGGAGAAGATTGGACGTGTTTATTTGACAGTTCATTTTGAGGGTGCAACTTTAAAGGACAACTAAGGTATTTTTCAACCTGGGCTCTATTTCCCCATGTGTATGTGTGCGTATGATTCATGGGTACCACTCGTTCTAAAATTGGTTCAGTATTGAGCCGCGAAACAAGCTGCAAATGCGTCCAGTATAAAAGTGCTTTTTTCGCCACTGACTGGTTCAGATCGCTGTATCTCTGTAAATAGCATATGGTAGCGGCCATGGGGCAGTGGTGAGTGTGAATGAGTGGAGTCAGCTGTCAGTCAGTGTTGGAGCAGAAAGGCGGAAGTTGTCCCTGCTTGGTAATGTAAATGAGTATGTGTGTGTGAAGTGTGTGTTACGCTAGAAGAGTCAGAGGACGGAGTCTTTTACGTGCTACCCCCTGGAGTGTTACCGGAGTTTTTGGAGTGCTCAAATAAACGGGCCTTTTTTCCGAACGCAAGAACAGGATGTCGCGCAGCACCCCGTACAGCTTTCATAGGCTGCCTTTGTCGGACGGCGAGATGCTGAAGTTGTGGCTAGTTGAGCTACAAATGGATGCTAACACTCCTGTCCAGACACTGCGCCTTGCAGACCATCGGGTCTGCAGTGCTCCCTTCTCCCAAGATGACTACTGCCAGCCGAAGAAGAGAAGACATCCACTCCCGAAACACCTCTTCCTCAAGAAAACGGCTGTCCCACGAGTAGAGAGAGCTTCAGACACAGTGGAGCAGAGCTTGTGACATCACACAGCCCAGAGGTAAGGGAAAGGCTAAGTTAGCATGCTATTTACAGAGATAGCACTGGCGATCTGAACCGGTCAGTGGCGAAAAAACAGGCTAGGTTAGCTAAGGCTAGGCTCCAGGTAGGCTACAAGAGAGCCTACCTGGAGGAGCTGGCAAGCGCAGCCGAACAAGCAGCCACCCAAAGCCAACAAGAACAGTTTATAAAATCACCAACCTGATATGTGGAAGAAAATTCAGAAACAGCACACATATCAGAAGCAAACAAGGACAACTACTCACCACGGTAAAGGAACAAGAAGATCGCTGGACAGAACACTTTAAAGAGATTCTCAACAGAGATTCCCCTCTACAACCTTTAGAAATACAGGAAGCTTCAGAAAATTTAGACATCAATATAAACCCACCAACAACAATAGAAATCATCCAAGCCATTCAATCACTGAAAAATGGTAAATCCCCAGGCGCTGACAACCTAAATGCAGAACTCTTTAAAGTCAATCCAGAATTAGCTGCTAACATCATCCTTCCACTGTACACTAACATCTGGGTGGAAAGCAAGATACCATCGGACTGGACCAAAGGAGTAATCGTTAAGGTTTCAAAGAAAGGCACACTAACCGACTGCAACAACTGGAGGGGCATTACACTTTTCTCTGTTCCCAGCAAAATTTTCGGCAAAATCATTATACATTGAATAACAGCAGCTGTTGACAATGTGCTCAGAGATGGACAAGCTGGTTTTAGGAAAAGAAAGGGATGCGTTGACCAGATCTTCACTCTCAGGAACATAATAGAGCAGTGCAGTGAATGGCAATGACAGCTCTATATCAACTTCATCGACTTTCAGAAGGCTTTCGACAGCATCCATCGCGATAGCCTCTGGAAGATAATGAGGAGCTATGGCATCCCCTTCCACATAGTCAACATCATCCAACAATTCTACAACGGCTTTTCATGTACTGTAGGAACAAACACCACCAGCTTTTTGGTTAAATCCGGAGTCCACCAAGGATGTGTGATGTCAACATTACTTTTCAACCTTGTTATAGACTGGGTTATGAGGAAAACCACTGAAGACAAGGCAAGGGGGATTCATTGGACCCTCTACTCCACCATTGAAGACCTTGACTTTGCAGACGACATAGCCCTTCTATCACATACACACACGCACCTGCAGGAAAAGACGGACAGACTCCAACAATATGGCCAATAAGTTGGATTAATTATAAACAGCAATAAAACTGAAGTCATGCCCATTAACACCAGTACACCAACAAATATAAAAATAGAAGAACAGGTTTTAGAAAATACAGATCATTTCACTTACCTTGGAAGCATCATCCATCATGATGGAGGAACAAGCCAGGACATTCAACACCAGATCAACAAAGCACGCACAACATTCTTAAACAAACTTAAACAAATCTGGAAATCACACCAATGTAGAACAAAAACATAACTCCACATCTACCAAAGCTGCGTACTGTCGAGACTACTGTATGGTGCAGAGTGCTGGAAAACGACAGAAAGTGATATCCGTAAACTATCCACATTCCATACATCATGCTTGCGCAAAATCCTACATATATATTCTGGCCCAAGACCATCTCAAACAATAAACTTCTTAACATCACCCAGCAAGACTAGGTGAAGGTGGAGCTGGATTGGCCATGTCCTCAGAATGGACATCAGCGCCATCCCAAGAGTCTCACTATGTTGGACCCCAGAAGGCAAAAGGAGGAAAGGGAGGCCTAAACTGACATGGCGGAGGACAATAGAGAAGGAACTCCAGCAACACCATCAGAGCTGGGGAACCATAGAAAAGATGGCCAGAGACAAACAGAAATGGAGGGACTTTGTTGCTGCCCTATGCACCAGCCGGCGTAATGGGGATAAGTAAGTAAGTAAGTGGTCAAACGTGCCCACCAGAGAATTCATTTATGGCGCAGGATTAATTCCTTTGGTGTCTCCAAATCTATACTTTGTACTGTGTATTTGTCATATATTGAGAGCCCTCTTACTTTTTCTTTTATTTGTTGGTTTGGTAATATAAGAGTGAAGGACCGTAATTGTTTAAACAATACTGTGAAAGTCTGCTCCAAAATTATTGGAATCCAAATGTGCGACTTGAACTCTCTTTGGGAGAAACGTGTCCTCCGTAAAGCCAAAAGTCTAATGGACCAACATCATACTCTTGGAAATGAATTCGTTCTTATGCCATCAGGTCGGCGCTACTTGCTGCCTCCCAGAAAGACAACCCGTTATGCAAGATCATTTATTCCTTCAGCTATTACACTGTTAAATACTGAGTTAAGGAAATTATTATTGACTGATCTGTTCTTGGCACAAGGCACTTTAGGTAGAACGGCTGTGTGCAATTCATTTATCCATTTATTTATTCAGTTATTTATTACTCATTTTTAACTTGGCACTTTCTTTACAATTTTTCTTAAATTTATTAATATGTGTTTCTAATAAGCACATATTACTTTTTATTCTGGGCTGTTATTTTATCTTATTTTATTCTCTATGTTTTTTTGTTTTTTTTTCAAAAATTCTCTTATTCTCTTATCATTACTATTTATTCTGCTGTCTGCCTTATATTAACTGTACTTGAACCCATGCCATATCATGCTACTCCTGCCATGTATTATTGTTGTGTGAATGGTTGTATGTCTAGATGGTGGACTGTAGAAGCTGAATTGCCCTTCAGGGATAAATAAAGCTTTCTGTATCTGTATCTATATCTGTAATTAACACAGTTATTATAAGCACTTAATAGAAACTTGATAACAGTTTATGAAGCTATCCTAAATATTAATAAGATGTCTATTTACATTAATTATGATTTATAAGGGTTAATTATAGAATAATAACCACATTTATTACTGGTTTATAAGACACTATAATACACTATCAGATTAAATTAATAAGGTGTTAATAATAGTTAATAATGATCCTTTGCAGCTACCGGATCTGAAGTGGGAACGGTGTCGTATAAAGGTTAATAAATTATTAATATGCTCTCAGGGCTCGAAACGAATGGTGTCCCGGGGACTATAAAAATTGCTACTGGGACACAAAGATGATGTGTCTGGGACAATTCCGGGACAGCAAAAAAAATGTCAAAGCACTTTCGAAATGGGTGTTATTTACAACGTCATTACATATGGGTATCTGAACGTCACTTTTATTGCTTGAATAATTTCAATAAAAACTTATGAACAGCAAAAATACAGTGGCTTTTGCTGCACCTGATCTGGCTCCACAGGCGCGCGCATGCACACACACGCGGAACCCCTTCTTTGGTCCACCCTCTCCCTCTCTCCGCTGTTGCCTGCAGTAATTTCTCTATCGATACAGCCCATAACGCATCTAATCGGCTATTTGAAGTGTCACCTCTTCAGAACGAAGCATGTCAATTCTGTATTAAAATTCGTGTTATTTGCAAAGTCATCACATCTAGACATAATTTTGACGTTACTTTTAATCGTTTAAACAGAAAGTTAAGAACTAGTAAAGGCTATCGCCAAACTGTGCAAAATGCATCCTGGGATATTATCTCAACTCACAGCATGAAGGTCACGCTGGATGCTACTCGCCACTCCTCATCAGAGCACAGAACCTAGCAATGCTGAGATGGTTGAAAAAACTGATGCAAGCCCCTCCAGTGCCGCTCCAGTTGGAGTAGGATGTGACACTTGGCTTTGGGACTCTGGAGACGATGTTTCATCTGTTTCTGCCCCTGTGGTAAGTTAGTTTGTTTAAGTAGGCTATAGGCTAGCTTGTTGATTTTTAGCTAGTTCTAGATCTTTGCGATAGCTAACACTAGCAACTCAGCTAATCATGTAAATGATGGCCTTACAAAGTTATAAAATGTGACTGTGTGTTCTAAATTTTGATGTTCATGATAATGACGGTAACGTTACAGTTAATCAGAAGAGGTGTACTCGATTCATTCAGTCAGTAATAATTAGGCTAGCAACTTTAGCTACAGAGATGAAGGTCATGCTTGAACTAGTAGCCAGTCATGTTTCTAAATTTCCTACAGGTAAGCTGAGTGTAATGAACACCCAACAGTAGTATGTTTTAGCAGAACCTCAGTGTGTAACTGTGACATTGACTTTGATTAAGAGAGAGAGAGTGTGTGTGTGTGTGTGTGTGTGTGTGTGTGTGTGTGTGTCGTGCTCGTGGAGGGTGCCGCTAGAAATAGCTTCGGTAGCTAAGTGCGTCACTAATGACGTTCTGTGTGAGTTAAAGTGAGTGAAATGTGTGTGAAGATGCATATGGTTGAGATACAAGAGTGACAATAAATTGTGTAAAGCAGGATGAGCAGAGTGAATACGTTAGGAGCATCGATGAGCTGTGTGTTATGTTGAGCAGGCTAATGGATATAGGCTGCATCATGTTCATGTTTACTCCTGCTGATTTGCCAACGCTATAGCCTGACTTCATTCCTCTCCGTCAGTAAGGTTAAAGGAGCGTTTCATACATTTTGGTAATTGAAGTTTGTATCAGGCTCAGTGTGTGAGTGTTTTATTATGACTCTTGTGAAACCGTTGTGAGAGTAATTCAGTACTAGGCTGTGGATTAAAAACAAGGGAAGTTAGATTAAATATATTTATGGGTTTAATTCTGAGCCTTCTCTTTCAGAGGGATGGGCTGACATTGCAGATGGTGTCAGATGGACTGCAGAAGACGACCCTGGCTCTTGTAGCCATGCAGGTAAACAAAATAAACTCCCTAGAGAGGAATTTGTATGCTACAGTGTATGTTTAGCAATTGTGACAGTGAAAGTTTTTTACTCTGTATTTCAGGCAGTCCCAGGTCAGCATCTGAAGCAATTCCTGGATGAAGTGGGACCTTTTCCCGGAAACACCTTCTCTGGTGTAAAACTCAACAGGAAACAAGTGGATGATGATGACTTCCGCAGAGTTAAAGATACAGTTGCAATCAAAATTATTCAACCCCCATTGCATATTAGGCTTATTGGCAAAATGTACAATTTTTCAGCTGTTTGCAATAAACAAAGTAGACAAGAACAGTTGAAATAGTTTAATAAAACTAATATTACCATGGTTTTTATCCGAATTCAACACAAAATGCTACTTTTAATCACTACTGCAGTCTCAAAATTATTCAACCCCCTGTCTCAAGCGCACCTGATGCAACTAATCACAATTATTCAACCCCCTGTTTCAAGCACACCTGGTGCAACTAATCAAGGGCTTCATTAGTTCAGGTGTGCTTGAGACAGAACACATAAATACCTGGACTAGCTAGGGTTTTGTTGAGAGTGACGTTTGATTGCATGTTAGAAATATGGCTAAGTCAAAAGAATTGTCCAAAAAGTTCAGAGAAGAAATCATTGCCTTGCACAAACAAGGAAAAGGATACAAAACAATAGCAAAAGCTCTGAATGTTCCTAGAGATACAGTTGGAAGCATAGTTTGCAAGTTCAAAGTTAAAGGAACAGTGGCTACACTACCTGGACATGGCAGAAAGAGGAAACTATCAGCGGCTGCCACCAGATTCCTGAGAAGGCAAGTGTTCAAAAACCCTCGAGTGACTGCAAAACACCTGCAGCAAGACTTGGTGGCAGCAGGCACTGAGGTTTCAGTTTGTACAATAAGGCGCATACTAAACACTGAAGGGCTCCATGCCCGGACTCCAAGACATACACCACTACTGACCCAAAAGCACAAGAAAAGTCGGCTCCATTATGCTCAAAACCATATACATAAGCCACAGAAGTTTTGGAATTCTGTTCTGTGGAGCAATGAAACAAAACTGGAACTCTTCGGGCCTATGGAACAGCGGTATGTCTGGAGGAAGAAGAATGAAGCATATGCTGAAAAGAACACCCTGCCTACAGTGAAGCATGGCGGTGGCTCAGTGATGCTCTGGGGCTGCTTTGCTGCCTCTGGCACTGGAAACCTGCAGCGTATGGAGGGCACGATGGATTCAGTCAAGTATCAGGAAATCTTAGGTAAAAACGTTGTGCCGTCTGTGAGGAAGCTGAAGCTTGGGCGTCATTGGACCTTCCAAGAGGATAATGATCCCAAACATACCTCACAGTCCACCAAGGCTTGGTTTCAGAAGAAGAAATGGAAGATTCTAGAGTGGCCATCACAGTCGCCTGACTTGAACCCCATAGAAAATCTCTGGTGGGATTTGAAGAAGGCGGTTGCAAAACGCACACCCAAGAATATTACTGAACTGGAGGCCATTGCCCATGAGGAATGGGCTAAGATTCCTCAGGAACGCTGTCTGAAGCTGGTGTCTGGCTATGCATCACGTTTGCAGCAGGTCATAACAGCAAAAGGGTGCTCTACTAAGTACTGAAGATGCTTGTCATGAAGGGGTTGAATAATTTTGAGACTGCAGTAGTCATTAAAAGTAGCATTTTGTGTTGAATTTGGATAAAAAACCTTGTAATATTAGTTTCATTGAACTACTTAAACAGTTCTTGTGTAATTTGTTTATTGCAAACAGCTGAGAAATTGTATATTTTGCCAATAAGCCTAATATGCAATGGGGGTTGAATAAATTTGATTGCAACTGTAAACTGATCAATGGCTTCTGTGACAACCTCACCACACGGTTTGGCAACCTTGATGAGGGTGTCTTGAAGGCCGCTGCCACCATATTTGACCTAAGCTGATTTTGAGACTTCTGTCACTCACTTTCAGAAAACTGATGGGAGCTTTGTGGAACATTGTATAATAAGTGCATAATTAAGCATTTATTAACCATAATATGGCATTTATATTAACTCCTTATAGTCTCATTAATGTTAATAAACATCTTGTTAATATTGATAAATTGATAAACTCTTAAGGATGTTCTAGTACCCAATAATATCTTATAAGCCAATAATAAATGTGTTGTATACTATTATTAACACTCACTAGGTCTTATTAATGTTAATAAACACCTTATCATATATATTTAATCTGATAGGGTCTTATAGTGTTTTATAAACCAGTAATAAATGTGGCTATTATTCTATAATTAACCCTTATAAATTATAATTAATGTAAATAGACATCTTATTAATATTTAGTATAGGTTTATAAACTGTTACCAAAGTTTATATTAAGTGCTTATAATGCACCTATAAGCAATAATAACTGTCAGTTATGCTGTAATAAACACTTATATAGTCTTATTGATGTTAATAAGCATCTAATACCATCGTATAAGTGCTGATTAACTGTTAATTGGTGCTTATTAAGCATTAATTAACGCTTATTACAGTACCTTCATATAAAGTGTTACCGTACTTTTTCTTGGCATGAAAACATACTGCTGCTCACAGATGCTCACTTCTGCTCTTAGTCTAGCTTACACTACTCTTTCCCATAGCTTCATTGTATGGCTCATCAACTTTATCCCTCTGTAGTTGCCACAACTCTGCACATCTCCTTTGTTCTTAAAAGTCGCCACCAGCACACTTCTCCTCCATTCCTCTGGCATCCTTTCACTCTCTAAGACCTTGTTGAAAAACCTAGTCAAAAACTCTACTGCCACCTCTCCTAGACACTTCCATCCCTCCACAGGTATATCATCAGGACCAACTGCCTTTCCACTTTTCATCCTCTTCAATGTCCTCCTTATTTTATCCTTACTAATCTTTGCTACTTCCTGCTCCACAGTGGTCACCTCTTCTACTCTTTGTTCTCTCTCATTTTCCTCATTCATCAACTCTTCAAAGTACTCTTCCCATCTTCCCATCACACTTGTGGCACCTGTCAATACATTCCCATCTCTGTCCTTAATCACCCTAATCTGCTGCAAGACCTTACGCTGAATCTCCCTCTACTCCTGTCTACTCTCTTCAGTCCTCTCAGTGTCCCACTTCTTCTTAGCTAACCTCTCTGTATACACTCCTGCACCTCCTCATTCCAACACCAGGTCTCCTTATCTCCTTTCCTTCCAGATGACATACCAAGTACTCTCCTACCTGTCTCTCTGATAACAGTAGCTGTAGTTGTCCAGTCATTTGGGAGCACCTCCTGTCTCAACTCCTCCCTGAAAACCACACAACCCTCTTCCTTTTTCAGCTTCTGCCACTTCATCCTCTGCTCTGCCTTTGTCCTCTTCATCTTCCTAACCACCAGAGTCATCCTACACACCACCATCCTATCCTGTCTGGCTACACTCTAACCTACTACAACTTTGCAGTCACTGATCTCCTTCAGATTACATCACTTCATCTAACTCACTCCAGAATATCTCCTTCTCATCTAACTCACATCCTACCTGTGAGGCATAACCACTAATAATATTGAACATTCATTCATTCATCTTCTAACCGCTTCATCCTCTTGAGGGTCGCGGGGGGGCTGGAGCCTAACCCAGCTGACATTGGGCGAGAGACAGGGTACACCCTGGACAGGTCGCCAGACTATCGCAGGGCTGACACATAGAGACAGACAACCACTCACGCTCACATTCACACCTATGGACAATTTAGAGTCATCAATTAACCTAGTCCCCAATCTGCATGTCTTTGGACTGTGGGAGGAAGCCAGAGTGCCCGGAGAGAACCCACGCTGACACGGGGAGAACATGCAAACTCCACACAGAAGGGCTCCCACACCTGGGATCGAACCAGGAACCCTCTTGCTGTGAGGTGACAGTGCTAACCACCACACCACCATGCTGCCCAACATTGAACATCACACCTTCAATTTCTAGCTTCAGACTCATCACCCTACCTGACACTCTTTTCACCTCCAGAACATTCTTAACAAACTCCTTCAGGATAACTACTCCACCTTCCTCCTCTGCATCATGTCAGCCAACTCTCTAGCTTTCCCTCTCATAGTCATTCAAAGTCATTCAAAGTCCCTACTCACAGTTCTAGACTCTTGCCTTTCCTCTTCTCTCTCTGCCTACGGACACGCCTTCCTCCTCTCCTTTTTCAACTAACAGTAGTCCAATTTCCACCGGCACCCTGTAGGTCAACAGCACCAGTGGCAATCGTTTTTAACCCGGGCCTCGACCGATCCCATATGGAAGTCATAGTCGTGATTCGCATGTTTGATTTGGCATAGATTTTATATCAGATGCCCTATCTGACACAACCCTCTGCATTTATCTGGGCTTGGGACTGGCCCAATGATAACACTGGTTTGTGCCCTTTGGGGCTGCATTATGAATACTTTACTTACTGTAGTTTAATTATACTTTATAATAGTGCCTCTATCCATCTATTTCTCTCTCTCTCTCTCTCTCTCTCTCTCACTCTTCTTCTCATCTCGTATGTGATTGGGTATGTCTGTGCAGGTGGGTGGGCTGGGGATGAATTACTCTCAAGACTTAAATTGTTTTTATACACACGTTGTATGTAAAAGCGCATTGAGATTATTTTGTATAAAATGTGCTATATAAATAAAATTTGATTTGATTTGATTGTATTTTTAGGTTGTCCATCCGTTCATCCATCCCACGAACACAAAATAGTGAGAGAGCCTAGACAGAATTTCTTCAAATGTCCACTTTGACTCAATGATGAACTGACAAGATTTTAGTGGTATCTCATTCTCTCAAGAACACCTTAAGGCAGTTTCTTCAAATTTGGCACAAACGTCCACTTGGACTCTAGAATGAAGTTATTAGAATTTGGTGGTCAAGGGTCAAGGTCACTGTGACCGTGTGTCCATATCATTATTGTGAACATGTTATCTCAACAAGGCCTTGAGGGAATTTCCTTCAATTTGGCACAATCGTCCATTTGGACTTAAGGATGAATTGATTAGAATTTGGTGGTCAAAGATCAAAGGTCATTGTGACACCAAAAAAAGGTTTTGGCAGTAACTCCAGCATTCATATGCTAATTATGAAAAAAAATCACTCAAATGTCTAATAGGAAAAAATAATTAAGTAATGACATCTTATATCCAACAGGTCAAAGGTCAGCTTCACAGTGACACTGTAAAGCTCTGCAAAAATACTTTTCTGGCCATTATTCAATGCCATAACTCCATGGGTCAGATACTGAATTGGTGACCCTAATCTTGGGTGCCCACCTCAAAACTGTGGGAATTGTATAGAGCCTCTGTGCTGTCATGTTGAAGACAACCATATTTGAAGCACTGTCCACTGTCATGGCCACTTAGGAATTTGGACAGACATGGAAGTAAACTGTAACTGCAACTGGTTCGTGGTGGCATATCACCACGAAGCGGTAATTCTAGTTTTAAGCTAGAATAATATCTGGCCCCGGACTTTTTTGAATATGCAATACATAAGCACAAAACTAAAATACTGAAGTACTTTGACAGTGACCCTGTCACTTGACATTTGACAGTGACCCTTCTCAAGACATTCAGTGATTTTAGTACCAATCAGACACACAGGGCTACAGTGTACTGAACTTCCCATGCCAAAAATATGACCTAAATGTCTGCTTCTGTGTGTCTATGTAGGTGTATGTCAGCTGGTGAATAAGATGGATGAAGTATCAGGTAGTATGAAGGTGTTCAACAGGAATGATGAGCAGTTCCTGGAGGCATTTGCCATCTTTTGTGGCCTCGGCATCCAGAACACACAGATGTATGAAACAGTTGAGAGAGCCATGGCCAAGCAAGAGGTCACACTGGAGGTCAGCTTCACACACACACACACACACACACACACACACACACAAATGTGACATGATCTTCCTTTAAACTTGAAACTTTGATTTCAGTGCATCCTGTGACCCATTCTGACCTGACCCTGGTGAAGGGTCAAATGTCAAGATCGCTGTGACCTTGTATGTCTCATTCTCGTGAATGTGATATCTCAAGAATGCCTTGAGGGACTTTCTTTACTTTACTTGGACTCGAGGATGAACGCAGATTTTGGTAGTCAAGGGTCAAGGTCACTGTGACCTTGCATCCATCTGATTCTTGTGCACGCAATATCTCAAGAACAGCTTCAAGGAAGCATATAAATAGAAAACAGAAGAGGACCTAGAATTGACGTCTGGGGAACACCACAAGAGAGGGGGGCTGGGGATGAGGAATATCCTCCCATTACAACAGAGAAGGATCTTTCAGAGAGATAGGAGCGAAACCAGGCAAGAGCACTGTTCTTAATTCCAACACAATTAAAGCGGTTTATAAGGATACTGTGGTCTACTATGTCAAATGCTGAAGTCAGATCAAGCAAAATTAGAATTGAGCAAGGCCCGGAGTTAGCGGCGATCGATAAATCATTAGTAACCCTAATAAGAGCTGTTTCTGTGCTGTGCTGGGTATGGAATCCTGATTGATATTGTTCAGTGATATTATTGTTATTCATATGTGTGATTAATTGAGTGGCAACTGATTTTGCTAACATTTCGGATAAGAAAGGTACGTTTAAAATTGGTCTAAAATTGTTGAAAATTAGAGGGTCAAGTGTAGGTTTTTTCAGGAGTGGTGGGACTAAAACTTCAACTTTAAAACTGGATGGGACAGAGGCAGTAGACAATAGAGTGAATCCGTGGGGCAACAGTCTGTTATACCTCTTTTAGGAATCTAGTGGGGATAATGTCTAATTGGCAGGTGGAGGGGTTTAAATGGGGGATAAGGTCCTCTAATACTAGGAGTGAGATTTGCTTAAAACAGGACATAGTGGTGGAGGGTTCATTGTAGATGGGAATACTCCCAGTCACAGGTGTAATATGGAGCCTAATGTCATTCATTTTATTCAAGAAATATTGGAGAAACTGCTCACATAACTGGATGCTTCCATATTCTGGTTGGGAGGGGGGGTGACAACTGAATTAATTATCTGAAATAAAATCCGCACTGATAGGCTGACATAAAGCCTTTTAGGGAAACGAGTGATGCCTGCAGTTTGTCCTTTATCCATCTTCATTCGGCTCTCCTACACTTCCTCTTTAAATCCCTTGTATGGTCATTGAGCCAGGGCAGGGGGGTTTATTTTGCATGTTTCAGCTTGAAGGGGGTGATATCATCAAGAATAGTCTCACATGTACTATTAAGATTATTCAATAAATCATTGACAGAGTGATCATTCTGATTAAAGGAATTGCAGACATAGGCAGTTAAATTTTTTAACAGAATCTGCTGGCTGACTTGGAGTTAAAAGACCAAGAGCAAATAAAGGTAGATGGCCTACGGACAGGAAGCGGGAGCAAAGTTTGGAAAATGACAGCCTTGTGGTCAAATATATCAATATCAAGCAATTCAAAATTATTAAGAGAAACACCATAAGATAACACAAGGTCAACGCTATGTCCCTTATTATGTGTTGGCCCTTTAACATGCTGTACAAGATTAACAGATTCAGAGAGGGCAATAAAATCAGCAGTAAAAGCAAACATGTATATTAAAATCCCCAAGTATAGGAGCTCTGTCATATTTGGCCATAATAAATGAAAGAAGTTCAGAAAATTCTTGAAGAAGACATGTTAAGTTTAGGCGGCCTATAGACTTAAACACACAATACTGGTTCCTGGAAGCATTGGTAGTTAGGGGGACATGCCTCATTTAGTGGGACAGAGTACCCAGGGCTTAACCAGGATTCAGTAATGAAGGAGAAATCAATATTGTTAGACATAATTAAATCTTGGAGTATAAAAGACTTGTTTGCATGGGACCTAACATTAAGATGACTAAAAACAACTGAAGTGCTGGAGCTGGGCTCAGCACACAGTACAGTTTAAGGGTATAGGTGAGGTTGAACTGATGTATTGGAGTCAGTTACTGGAGTGGGTGTAGTGGGAACTAAGTTATCTCTTATTGTAGAACAAGCGCAGCAGCTGGGTCTATCGATGGGACAGTTTAATGTGATCCTCACAGGCATAGTGTTGATGGAGCTATGCTCAGCAGGACCTAAGAAGAGATGCTCAATGCTATGGAAAGTAGTGGCTTCTGGTGCAGGGTCATGCTGAGGTGAACATCAGTCAGAATTAAAAGCAATATGTTAAATAAAGTTTTTTACAAGCTTTTTAACACCCTTTGTGCTCGGGTGCAGGCCGTCTGAAGCAGTCAAAGTTACTAATAAAGCCCTGCCCAGTAGTGGTGCAGAAAGTTTTTATCCATTCATGCAGACTAAAAATTTGGCTGAAACTTTCAGGGGTTTTTTGAGAGAGTAGGAATTGGACCAGAAAAAACACAGATTTTGCCCAGGCTCTGAATTGTGATTGCCAGAGATTCTAGTTGCATGTGGAGTTTAGTTGATTTTTTATCCATGACGTCATTGGTACCCACGTGAACAATTAGGTCTATGAGCACTAGGGACAGTTTGATAATGTTTGAAACTTTGCTACCAGGAAGGCAGTAGGTGATAGCACCTGAAAGTTCAACAAATCTGGAATCACCAATGATAAGGATTTCGGGTTGTCTGTCTCTACAGCCTCCATTAAAGACAGCAAGTTTGGACGGAAGAGGTTGCGCATTAGCAAGGGTAACAGAGTTAACTGAACACGATTCATCTGGTGCGCCAGTGGAGTTGACGTTACTACTACCTACAGCAGTGTCCAGTTCTACGTTGTGGGTTGAAAACTCGGGGCCGGGAGGAGCACACACAGCGTTGGATACTGCTGGAGGGGAAAGGCGTCTGCAACTGCGGGGAAATTTTGCGCTTTCTTGAAGTTTTGGAGCGGAGCGGACCGGCACAGGCTCCGGAGCAGTAGCAATAGGCAGAAGTGACGCACTAGCATCCGGCTCAGTTAGCATCTCGAGTGGAGCAAAGTAGTTGGAGATCCAGACCGGGTCATCATCCCCCTTTGGTGAGAAAAGAGGAAGAGAAATCTTTCTCCAATTCTTCCCAACGGATGCCCAGGAGAGAGGGTGGACTGCTGATGGGCTGGGAGTGGGACTTTCAGCCCGACTCCCGGAGTTGGAGGGAGCGTTTTGGTGCAGCGCGTCCAGCCAGGAGAGGAGCAGCGATTGCTGCTGGAGGACATCCTTCAGGACACTCTCAGAATCAGAAGGTTCAGAATCAGAATCAGAATCAGAAATACTTTATTGATCCCCAGGGGGAAATTATTTATGTTACAGGTGTTCCTTGCAAGAGAGGAAAGATACGTGAAAATATAAGAAATTTAAACAATAGTATTTACAAATATATAGTTAAATAAACAGGAATTATTAACAAACATAAATGTAAATATATATATACACATATATATATATATACGTATATATATATATATATATATATATATATATATATACACACAGTACAACTCCACATGTGTTCATTCATAGTTTTGATGCCTTCAGTGAGAATCTACAATGTAAATAGTCATGAAAATAAAAAAAATGCATTGAATGAGAAGGTGTGTCCAAACTTTTGGCCTGTACTGTATATATATATACATATATATATATTGTAAGTTGAACAAGATTATTTACACAAACAGAATATATACAGTCAGGGTGAAATGGGGTTATTGCACAAGTTACATTGGATTATTGCAGTGTGTGTGAAGAAGTCTCAGGGCCACTCAGAGGGAGGAGTTGTACAGTTTGATGGCCACAGGCAGGAATGATTTCCGGTGGCGCTCAGTGGTACATCTTGGTGGTATGAGTCTCCCACTGAAAGTACTCTTGTGCCTGACCAGCACATGGTGGAGTGGATGTGAGACATTGTCCAAGATAGTTCGTAGCTTAGACAGTATCCTCCTCTCTGACACCACCATCAGAGAGTCACACTCCGTTCCCACAACGTCACTGGCCTTGCGGATCAGTTTGTTGAGTCTGTTGGCGTCCGCCACCCTCAGCCTGCTGCCCCAGCACACAGCAGCATAGAGGATAGCACTGGCCACCACAGACTCATAGAAAATCCTGAGCATAGTCCAGCAGATGTTGAAGGACTTCAGTCGCCTCAGAAAATAGAGACGGCTCTGGCCCTTCCTGTAGAGAGCCTTAGTGTTCTTAGCCTAGTCCAGTTTATTGTCAGTGTGTACCCCCAGGTACTTATAGTCCTCCACAATGTCCACACTGACCCCCTGGATGGAAACAGGGGTCACCAGTGTCTTGGTCCTCCTCAGATCCACAGCCAGTTCCTTTGTCTTTGCCACGTTGAGCTGCAGATGGTTCTGCTCACACCATGTGACAAAGTTATCCACAACAGCTCTGTACTCATCCTCATCACCCTTGGTGATACGTCCAACCATAGCAGAGTCATCAGGAAACTTCTGAAGATGGCAGGTCTCAGTGCAATAGCTGAAGTCCGTGGTGTAGAGGGTGAAGAGAAAGGGAGAGAGGACAGTCCCCTGCGGGGCCCCGGTATTGCTGACCACTCTGTCTGACACACAGCGTTGCAAGCGCACATACTGTGGTCTGCCAGTCAAGTAGTCTACAATCCAGGACACCAGGGGGGCATCCACCTGCATTGCTGTCAGCTTGTCACCCAGTAGAGCTGGAGGGATGGTGTTGAACACACTAGAGAAGTCAAAAAACATGACCCTCACAGTGCTCGCCGGCTTATCCAAATGGGCGTAGACACGGTTGAGCAGGTAGATGATGGCGTCCTCGACTCCAAGTCGGGGCTGATAGGCAAACTGGAGAGGGTCCTACAGTGGCTTGACCATGGGCCGGAGCTGCTCCAAGACGAGTCTCTCCAGGGTCTTCATGATGTGGGAGGTCAATGCCACAGGTCTGTAGTCCTTGGAGCCACTGGGACGCGACGTCTTTGGCACAGGAACGAGGCAGGATGTCTTCCACAGCAAGGGGACCCTCTGGAGACTCAGGCTCATGTTGAAGACATGCTGAAGTACTCCACATAGCTGGGGGCACAGGCTTTGAGCACCCTGGGGCTGACACCATCAGGGCCTGCAGCCTTATTTGAGTGGAGTCTCATCAGCTGTCTTCTCACATGGTCAGCAGTGAAGCACATTGTGGACGTGACGACACGTGGGGGAGGGGTGTAGTCCTCATGATGGAGAGTGCAGTCAGTCTGGCCATGAGGGGAGGAGGTGTGAGGAGGAGGAGGGGGGGTCAAGCAGGAGAGTGTTGAGGTGTGAGAGGGAGGAGTGGGGGAGGAGGGCGGAATGGGAGATGGTTGACCAAGACAGACAGCAGAAGAGTTAGGGGGGGGATGGGCAGGTCCAGTAGTGTCAAATCTGTTAAAAAACAGATTCAGTTCATTGGCCCTGTCCACGCTGCCTTCAGCTCCTCTGTGGTTGTTCCTGAAGCCAGTGATGGTCCTCATTCCACTCCAGACCTCTCTCATGTTGTTCTGCCGGAGTTTCCTCTCCAGCTTCCTCCTGTACCTCTCCTTAGCCTCCCTTATCTTCATCTTCAGCTCCCCCTGTATTGTTCTCACCTCCTCCCTGTTACCAGCTCTGAAGGCCCTCTTCTTTGAGTTGAGGATGACTTTGATGTCCTTTGTTACCCACGGTTTGTTATTTGGATAACAATGGACAGTCCTGGCTGGGACAGTGGAGTCCACACAGAAGCTGATGTAGTCCGTGATGCATTCTGTGAGCCCATCGATGTCCTCCCCATGTGGCTCACAGAGTGCCTGCCAGTCTGTCACACCAAAACAGCCCTGCAGTGTCTCATAAGCCTCCTCTGACCATCTCCTCACTGTCCTCATGGTCGCAGGCTGGCTCCTGACTAGTGGTACATGGCAGGGGTTGAGGTGCACCAGGTTGTGGTCTGACCTACCCAGAGGGAGGAGGGGGGAGCAGCTGTATGCATCTTTGGCATTTGCATACAGCAAGTCCAGTGTTCTCTCCTCTCTGGTAGGACAGCTCACATACTGTGTAAATGTGGGCAATGTTGTTGCCATGGTGACATGGTTGAAGTCACCCAAGATAGCTATGAAGGCACTCGGGTGTTTAGTCTGCAGGCGGGCTATGGCGGAGTGAATGACGTCACATGCCGACGTCAGGGTTGGCAGAGGGGGGGATGTAAACAGTTACAATAATGGCATGTGAAAACTCCCTGGGCAAATAATACGGCCTGAGTCCAACAGCAAACAGTTCAATGTCCGGGCAACAGATTTGTTCCTTAATAGAAATATGGTCAGGACTGCACCAGCGGTTATTTACTAGAACAGCAAGCCCCCCTCCTTTGCGCTTAACGCTCTCGGTGCAGTCCCGGTCGGCCCAAACAGTCTGAAAGCCGCTGATGGAGACGTTGTTGTCAGGAATGTCCTGGTGAAGCCATGTCTCAGTGAAGCACATCAGACTATGTTCCCGGTACTCCTTCTGACTCTTGGCGACCGCTGTCAGCTCGTCCATTTTATTTGCCAGTGACCTCACGTTGCCCATGACGAGAGAGGGGAGACACGGCTTGTATCTTCTCTTCTCCATAAGCCTCCGTTGTCTCAACCCTGCTTTTTTCCGCCGCAGTTTACTTTCTCCCCTGCATCCTCTGTGTGTTTTCCTCCACAGTTCAGCTGGTATCTCCGATGTTCCGGCCGCCAAGCTGGCCAGCCTCAGCGCGATCAGCTGATCTCTGGAGTAAACAATGCGGCCATGAAGTTGTTGCGCAATGGTGCCGGGTCCGAATGAAATAAGTAATTCCAGAATGAGGAAAATGAGTACAACTCTCTCAATCAGCATGTTTGGAGAGGGCATAGTTTCAAAATGACATTCACAAAAAAGCAAGCACAAATACCAAACTTAATAAAGCAAAAAAGTAAGAAAACTGAGAAAACAAGCAGGAGCGACTGCAACAGGCTGCACGCGCGGGCGCATGCGCACTGCTGTGATCATCTTGTGTAGTAACTGGAAGTGGTACTGGTGCTCAGGTGGAAGATTCAGAGAAGAAAACATACCAGCAAGGGCCCAGAGCTGGGCCTGCTGTAGAAGTTTTGCCTTGGAGTAGCAGTTGTAGTAGTCGGAAAAGGGAAGGAAATCAAATCTCCTAGTAGATTAACCCAGGTCACGGGTTAAAACTTAAGATCCAATGTCCGATAGATAAAACATTTTAGTTATGTTACAATATATCAAAAAAATGGCCAGGATGTCAAGGTGTAACGCAGAAGTTTGCCTTAAAGCTTAACAATACTGTCAGATTTAAACAGAGCTTCTGACTGAGGGACACAACACCGGTGCATGCGCAGATCCTATCATAACTGTTGTCTTTTTCTGGTTTTTAAAGCTGCATTATAGTAAAATGCCGTAATTTTCTGAACATAACAGACTCTTCTAGCTGTTCTATTACCTGTCTTTACCCACTCAGTCATTATATCCACAATACCAGTTCCCACATTTTCCAGGCCTGGTAATGTCATGGAATTAGCAGAAATTAATGAAAGTTTTGAAAAAGTTATGGAATTTTGTTGTGTGTAATGAAATTCTTACAGTAATCTTCTACGGATAACCTTCCACATAATGTGACAGCAAATTTATTTTCTGGAGCTGATGACATAATGTAGCTCACATATGTGTTAATGTCTACCACTTTGTTCACCATCACTTACGTTTCTCATTTTCTCTCCCCATTGTGTTTCTCCCTATAATGTATGCCTGCTAGCTGACATGTTCTGTTTATGTTTGAATAGAGTTTAAAATTGATGTGTTTGAAAAATGCAGGGCAAGTCAGACAAGAAATGAAAAAAATTGTCCACTTGGACTCAGCGATGAACTAATTAGTTTTTGGTGGTGAAAGGTTAAGGTTACTGTAACCTTGTTGATCTCATTCTCGTGAACATGATATCTCAAGTATGGCTTGAGGGAATTTCATCAAATCTGGCACAAAAGTCCAGTTGGACTGAAGAATAAACTAATTAGAGTTTGCTGTCAAAGTCAGTGTGACCTCACAAAATAAGTTTTGGGCCATAACTCTAGAATTAATAATAATAATAATAATGATAATAGTAGTAATAATAATAATAATAATAATAATACATTGTCTTTATTTAGCACTTTTCATGGCACTCAAAGACGCCTTACAAATTCCAGGACAACCTCCCCTCTACTGTATTTTCTGTGTCCCACAGTCCCACAGTGCTTTGCATTGATCCCTACCGCTCACTTCATGATCCTATTCTCCATACTTATCTATGTGAAGCTGATAATACTCATTTTTTGCTGACAGTGTCAGAGAGCTGTTGTCTACCTTTTTCCTTGTTTCTTCACTTTTTTCTCTTTTTCTTCAAATCTTAAAACCACTGTCTTAAAATCTCTCATTCCTCACCTCATCTGCTCGTCATACCCCACCTGCTGCTCCGTCCCTGACATTTTATCAAGTAAATTGTGTAGCTCTCAGTAATCACATGCATTTGTATCTTGTATTTAGTATCTGACCTAAAATACTTTTTGATGTGATTTTTATGTAAAAACTCATCAGAATTTGTTTAGTTGTAAGGTTTCATGTTGACAGAAAAGTAGTAGTGATCAATAATAAATACGTAACAAATGTGTAATGATAATATGTAATGAATAATTATGCGCAGTATATGTACACAGGCATAACTAAATTGTGATGGCTGAAACCAAAAATATGTTGTTTCGGAAGTCAGTGTGTTTATGGCTGTTAGGCGTTCAGTTGTGATGGTTTAGATTTAGTGCAAAGGATTGCATTATGATAGTGAGGGTCTCCACAAACATGTAAGTATAGAAAAGTACAGTGTGTGTGTGAGAGCATCTGTGATAGAGCTGTATGTGGGTGTGTAAATGACAGTGATGAGGCCATGCAGGAGGATTTTTCAAGCTGCTTTACTTGTTTGTCTGACACTTTCCTGCCTCCAGCCTCTGTGCACAACAGGCAAAAAAGAAAAAAGTCATTAAAATCAAGCCCACACACTCACTTACAAATGAGTAGTACACCTTCTATTCAGCGTGATATACCTTCCTCCTCCAACATCCAGTCACACATATGCTCCGTACACACTTTGTGTTCTCAGTGGTGGAGCTGTCAGAGGTGATGTCTCCTCTCGGCTGCAGCTGACGCCCACCTCCTCTGCCACCTAGCAGCCTCCACTTTACCCAGGTGAATCAGGCCTTACTCCAGTTAGTCTAGACCATTGTTCCTGACCACTGTTTTCTCTGCCAATGTGTCTCAGTTTAGCTGTATGAGGCTGCTGTAGCCTAAAAACCAGACAGACAGAATCATGAGGAAAGGGGACTTTCATAGTGAGTGATTGAAGATCAGTGACAGTGACATTCACGTGATATAGTAAACAAGCTGACTACACTAACAACAGATCGTAAATGTGCAGTTACATTTATATGCATATACTTTTTTTTTTTTTTTTTTTTTTTAGGGCTGTCAATCTAATAATTACATGCTCTGTGATTAAAGCTATACTTGGTAATGTTGGAGAGCTAGCAAGATTTGAAAGTGGCACCTCCTCTAAGCTCCTCCACCCTCCTCCCCCTCCCTCCTGTCAGTGCTCCGTCCAAAGCCACACCCCCACAAACTTGAACGCGCATCCTGCAGTACACCGACATAGAAGCTAATGTTAGCATTGGGCTAATACAAGCTACAAAAGTAGTTAAGTTGGCTAACGTTACACATTTCATGAAAATAACAAATCCTCCCGAAGCAAAACAAATAATTACCTGTCTAACAGAAAGACAGCAGTGTTGTCTCATCTGCCCCCAACATGTGACAAAACCACTGTGACCTTCAATGAAGCTCCACGTCAAAGGGCATCACAGAATGTGATTAATTAAAGTTCATTTCTTTGATGCGTAATTTTTTTTTTTGTGATTAATTAATCTAAATTAACATGCTATTTTGACAGCCCTAATACATATATATATATATATATGTATATATATATATATATAGAGAGAGAGAGAGAGAGATACTTATATATATATATATATATATATATATATATATAGTCAGAAAGTGCCAGTTCATATTCCCTCCTCTCCACTAGGAGGAGGCACCCAGTGGTACCTCCCACTCTATAAATAGAGGCCTGAAGATCACTTCCTCCTCTTTGTCTCTAAGCACTCACACCTTGACTGAGTGTTTGTGAGGTGTTTGCAGGTGTTTGCCATGTGTCTTTTGGTTTGAACTCAAATGTAAGTAGTTTCTTTATATTCCTTTAATTATAGCGTCTCTGACATGAAGAATGGATAATTTATTTTATCTAATTCGTTAAATAATGTTAAGAATCATGTGTTTGGGAATCATTATTGGAGAGATTTGTGGTCCTTTAATATGTATTCAACATGCTTCAAAGAGTGAATTCATTTGTTTGTCAAGATAATGTAATCTGTTCTTTCTTTGTTTAGAACCATGGTAATCATCCTGTAACATCACAGAACCAACATTCACCCTGTGATTTAAAATAAATTGGATGATTGATTGATTGCAATCCTGTTTCCTGGTGGTTGTGTGGCTCCAGTCAGAACTTTCATTCGCTACAAAATGGTCCTTCGAGCCGGAGAATGAGCCACACTCCACACAGTGACCTAAAATGGCTGATTCAGAGACTGATGGCAATAAACTAATTGATGGAACCACTAATGAAGGTCAGGCTACTTCTACTGAGTATATGGATGGATCCCAAGGTGTAATAGACTCAACCCAGCCTACCACTAATGAGGCTACCCCTGAATGGTCTCAAATATCACCTAGGCCATCTACCCCTGCTCACCAAACAGAGCCCCACCTTTCACCTAAACCATCATTGTCTACCTCTCATAGAGAGCACCAAATCCTTTTGCCATCTGATGAAATATCAACTAAACCCTCCACACAGCCAATCAGCCATGACCTAGGGGCTAGACCTAAGAGGGAAAGGTGGCCTCCTGACTATTATGGAGCTCATATGCCACAACAGAAGGTATTTCCACGATCCCATGGCTCACGTAGTTCTCACAAGAGGACTCTTTGCACCAAGTCAGCCTCTAGTCTCCCTACAAGCACTCAATTTAGTGGGAATTCCAGGTGCAGCCATGCTTCTAATTTGAGTGATCTCCAAACCAGTATTCTTGAGGAAAAGAAGAGAGATGAACTGGAGGAGCTTAAAAGACAAAGACAGGAGGATAAGGAGCTTGATGAACAATTTAAAGCTATTGATGAGAAAGCCAGAGCTGCTCAGCATGAGCAAGAAGATGCACACAAGGAGAGAGAGAAAATTGTCCGCCAGATTGGCATGAACCGACGCATACGTATTAAAGAACAAGAGCTTGAGTCAGCCCAGCTTGTTTCTAGTTTTATTAGACAGAATCTCTCTGAGGAGGATCACACTGGTGGAGCCTCTGCTCCTATGTCCCCACTTCTTCATGGAAATGCAGCCACTTCGTCATTTTATGACCTGCCTCCCTCCAGGATATTCACTCCTGCCCCCCCCCCAAACCTGATGTATGCTGACTCTCATTCCTCAACTCCCCCGCTTTCTCAACATAGCTTCCCCAGAGGACTAACTGGGACCTCCCAAACCCTTCCCATGCCTCAACCAATACAGCAAAGCCTAGCCCTTGTTCAGGCTCCCTCTTTGCCCTCTGAAGATACTGCTCAAGCTGCACCATTGTCCATTCCCCAGGTATTGGCCCAGGCTATACCCTCTTCCAGTCACCATGCAGCTATCAAGGTAATACCCTCTACCCTTTCTATTTACCATGTACCTGCACCTCCAGTCACTGTCCAAGCCCCTACTTATACTGCAACAATACCTGTTCCTGGACAGCCCACTCTCGCTAGTAGTTTACCATCAATGCAAACCATGACATCCCAGCAGCCGCAATCTGTGTACTCACATATCCAAACCCCCAGTGTTATGGATTTGTTCATAGCCTTTGCTTATGGGATACCAAGGCCTTCACTTCCCGTGTTTAAGACTGGTCAAGAGAGTGAATTTGCCCTTCTGAAAATGGCTCTGGATAACCTCCTTGACAACCACCCACATCTTACTGAACAGTATAAATATCAGATCCTCTTGCAACATCTGCAGCACCCAGGAGCCAACAAACTAGCCAGATCCAGCATGCATGATGCAAGACCATATTCCACAGCTCTCCTAGCACTTCAAGAGAAATATGGTCAGCCAAGACTGCTAGTTCAGAGTGAAATTGGAGCAATATTGAACTCCCCCTTTATTCGCATAGGTGATGTGGAGGCCTTTGATGATTTGTCCCTTTCTGTTCATGCTCTGGTGGGAATGTTGCTGTCCCTAGAGGGCCCTAATGGGTCTGAATTAAGATGTGCCTCTCATGTTGACAGACTCCTCAGTAAACTCCCTGTCCAGTACAGAGATGGGTTTGTTGAGCACTGTATTGATTGTGGTATTCTGAACGGGCAGGCAAACCAAACCTATTCCCTCCTTGACCTTTCAACATGGCTACAGTCAAAGTCAAGAGCCAAACGCATATCAGAGAGAGCTGTTGAGCTCCACAAGCAGGAAAGACCACAAACCGGAAAGGAACACCAGCCCTCCAGACAAGCCTCCTCTGTCTACCTGTCAACATCTGAGATGGATGGCACACCAAGAGCTTACATCAAAGACAAGGTAAATGTAAATAAGCCCAAGCCTTACTGTCCCCACTGTAATGTCAAAGACCACTTCCTTGGTTCATGCACAGAATTCAAAAAACTCTCCAAAGCTGACATTGTAAAATGGATCAAGGAGAAGGACAGATGTCTTAAATGTGGGAGAACACACAAAATGGACAAATGCACCCTAAAGCGGCCATGCAACATCTGTAAGGAGGTTCACCTGACCGTTCTCCATGATGTAAGTGCAATCAATCCCCTTGTCCTCATTGGCTCAGACTATGCCCTTCTCATAACAGCCACAGAGCCAATACTCATAGGCCCCCCTGGTGGCCCATTGGCCGTACATACCAGGCTAGGATGGGCTCTCCAAGGGCCAGCCAGCTTACTTCAAACGCAGCACACAGTCTCCTTTACTCTTACTTGCTTCAGAAGTGAATTGCTCAGGAATGTGGAAAAACTCTGGCAGATTGATACTTTGCCCTATGTGAATGAAAAGACAGCCACAAGGTCAAAACAAGACAAGCTAGCTCTCACTCTTCTCCAGTCTAAGACATCTAGAGTAGAGATAGATGGTGTAATGCATTATGGCACACCACTGTTGAGAGCTCCCAACATCCCTATCCTTCGAGCTCCAAAGGAAGCTGTCCTGCCCCATCTCTGTGCTACAGAAAGGCGCCTGTCCAAAGATCCCAAACTTTCTGATAAATACCAAGAGGAAGTGCATACACTCATACAGGCTGGATATGTTCAAAGGATTCCCAGTGAGCAGGTAGATCAACCACAGGAGACCTGGTATTTCCCACATCACATCGTTGAATACAATAACAAATAGAGAATTGTATTTGACTGCTCCTTTGAATACATGGGACAGAGCCTGAACAAATGTCTACTGCCTGGCCCAACACTTGGTCCCTCTCTCCTTGGAGTCCTACTCAGATTCCGCCAACATGCTATTGCCATCTGTGGAGATATCAAAGGTATGTTCCATCAGGTACGCCTTTTGGATGAGGACAAACCCCTGCTGCGTTTCATATGGAGAGGGATGCAGCTAGACAAGGAGCCCAGCCTTTATGAATGGCAAGTCTTGCCGTTTGGAACGACCTGTAGCCCATGCTGTGCTACCTATGCACTCCAAAAACATGTCCAAGACCACTGTGATGGAAATGAGGAGGTCCTTCTATCTGTCCAACATTGTTTTTATGTTGATAACTGCCTCCAAAGTTTCCCCTCCTGTCATGAAGCCAAATCTCTCATTGATAAAATGAGACCTCTGCTTGCTGATGGTGGGTTTGACATCAGGCAATGGGCTAGTAATGATCCAGCTGTAATACACCATCTCCCCCCTGATGCAAAGTCCAAAACTAGTGATTTGTGGCTCTCAGACAAGGGAGACCCCAAAGAGCTGACACTAGGCCTCCAATGGAGCTGTTCCACAGACATGCTGGGTTATAAGAACAGATCCATCACTTACCATCAGCCCACAATGAGAAATATATACAGAGTGCTGGCAAGCCAATATGATCCTCTGGGCTATCTGACCCCGTTTACAATCCGTGCAAAGATTCTGGTACAGGACTTATGGAAGCAGGAGAGAGGATGGGATAACCTCATCAAAACAAATAGCTTGCTGGAGAAATGGCAAGCATGGGAACTGGAACTGAAGGATCTTCCTGATATTCACTTTCCCCGCTGCTATCTGCCCCCCTGTACCAACGCAGCCACTTCAGAATCCCATATGCATGTATTCTGTGATGCCTCTGATCATGTGTATGGTGCTGTTGCCTACCTTCAGACTAAAGATCAGCATGACCACACCCATGTCAGTTTCATCATGGCCAGATCTCGTATAGCTCCTAAACGCCAACTATCTATCCCTCGCCTGGAACCATGTACAGCCCTTTCCGGTGCCCAGCTGGCTAACCTCCTCAGTTCCAAACTCACCATTCCACTACAGTCAGTGAATCTCTGGACAGATTCTACAACAGTCCTGTCATGGCTAACATCTGACTCCTGTCGTTATAAGGTGTTTGTCGGCACAAGAATAGCGGAGATCCAGACTCTGACTGACACATCGAACTGGAGATATGTTGACTCGAAGAATAATCCAGCTGACTACCTGACACGGGGCAAAACACTCCTAGAACTTTCCCAGCAACACAGATGGAGTCAAGGCCCTCCATTCCTTTTGCTGAATATCAACTGCTGGCCAGCCAATCCGTGTGGGGTAGCTGAATCAGAGCCTGTTGAGGAACTCAGGAAGTCCATGTTCTGCAGTGCAGTGATGTCAGATGACATTAACAACCCTGACGATCTGAACAAGTACAGCAGTTGGGATGATCTGATGAAAGAAACGAAGAATATGCTACAAGAGGCGGTAGATCACGACCCAAACATAGCTCAAAGCTATATACAGTCAGAGAAGCATCTTCTGCAAAAGGCCCAATTAGAGTGCTTTCCTGATGAAGTCAATGCCCTCAAAACTCTCCCTACTAAAAAAAAAACTACTCCCTCTGTCTCCTGAATATGACACTGATCTTGGCCTCATCAGAGTAGGTGGTCGACTTCGAAGAGTGGAGACCCTTGGCCACGACAACATCCATCCAACTATATTGGATCCAAAACATCACATAACCAAACTCATGATAAAACATTATGATGAGAAACTACTTCACCCAGGCCCTGAGCGTGTCCTGGGGGAAATTAGATGCAGGTACTGGATCCTGCGTGGTCGCCAAGCTATTCGTCAGCATCAACGCCAATGTCAGGACTGTCAGAGATGGAGCCAACCCAATCATTCCCAAAATGGCAGACCTTCCTCCAGCCCGTCTTAGACTTTTCAAGCCCCCCTTCTGGTCGACAGGCATGGACTGCTTTGGCCCTTTCATTGTGAAAATCGGCCGTCGCACAGAGAAGCGATGGGGCATACTCTTCAAATGCTTAACAAAACGCTGCATACATCTTGAGTTGCTTGATAGCATGGATGCAGATACATTTCTAATGGCATTCAGAAGATTTGTCTCACGCAGAGGGAAACCCTTTGAATTCCTCTCTGACTGTGGGACTAATTTCAGAGCGGGAGAAGCAGAGCTGAAAAATGCATTCCTGTCCATGGCACCAGACCTGCAGCAGCAACTGGCTCACTCACAGGTGAACTCCCAATACAATCCTCCATCTGCCCCACATTTCGGTGGAAGCTGGGAATGAGAGATAAAATCAATAAAAATGGCCCTCCATGTAGCAGTAGGAAACCAACCAACAACAGAGACAGTCCTACACACAGTCCTGATTGAGGTTGAGGGCATTTTGAATTCCAAACCTCTCAGATACATCTCCTCTGACCTTGCTGATCCAGACCCAGTAACACCAAATATGTTGCTGATGGGGTGGTCCGACTCCTCTCTTCCTCAGGTGATCTACTGTGCAAGTGAACTCCTCGGCAGACAAAGATGGCGTCACAGTCAGATCTTGGCTGATCATTTTTGGACAGCCTTCATTCGCTATTACCTTCCAAACCTTCAAACCAGGCAAAAATGGGAGACCCACAAGAAAAACTTGGATTCAGGTCAGGTTGTACTGATAGTTGACCCCCAGTATCCTCGAGCATCATGGCCTATCGGAAGGATAATTGAAACCTGCCCTGGAAACGATGGAAAGGTTTGCAGTGCTAAGGTCATTATCCAAGGCCGAGAATACCTATGCCCTGTTTCCAGATTGATCCCACTGCCTGAAATGACTGATGAAGCCAGATGAAACGTATTTGCTACACAAATCCGGGGGCGGCTGTCAGAAAGTGCCAGTTCATATTCCTTCCTCTCCACTAGGAGGAGGCACCCAGTGGTGGCTCAGGGTATCAGTGGTACCTCCCACTCTATAAATAGAGGCCTGAAGATCACTTCCTCCTCTTTGTCTCCAAGCACTCACACCTTGACTGAGCGTTTGTCAGGTGTTTGCCATGTGTCTTTTGGTTTGACCTCCAATGTAAGTAGTTTCTTTATATTCCTTTAATTATAGTGTCTCTGACATGAAGAATGGATAATTTATTTGATCTAATTCGTTAAATAATGTTAAGAATCATGTGTTTGGGAATCATTATTGGAGAGATTTGTGGTCCTTTTAATATGTATATATTCAACATGCTTCAAAGAGTGAATTCATTTGTCAAGATAATGTAATCTGTTCTTTCTTTGTTTAGAACCATGGTAATCATCCTGCAACATCACAGAACCAACATTCACCCTGTGATTTAAAATAAATTGGACGATTGATTGATTGCAATCCTGTTTCCTGGTGGTTTTGTGGCTCCAGTCAGAACTTCCATTCACTACAGATATGTACAGAATAACAACCATATCAGGACCTTGAAATTCTGCCATCATTCATTTTATCCTCATCACCAGTGATAATGGAAGCTATCTTTTGTGAAAAGGATCTGTTGATGCAAAAATCATATACAAACAAATTCAGTATTTCCATATAGCAGTCCTGCTCATTGATTTGTAACACATATCATTGCAGCAGTCTAATACACCCAGAATGATGGGATAGAAAGGGATAGATAGTACAGTGTAAACAGTATGGTGAATACTCTGATAGTTGACATTTGTGCTGTTTCACAGTAGTTGTCTAGGATAGTAGATTCTTAAATCTTCATGTAGGGCTAAAATCATCGCTAGTTCCATGCCAACAGTACATTTACAATATGTGTAGGTAGCCTCCATGCTAACTGTTTACACTTATTTGGCTGTTAGTAAGCTGTAAGTAGTAAGTCTCACACTGTCACATTAGCATATTTATCAACCTGGAACAACACTGGAGAAACTAGAAACAAAATGAGGATGTTACTAAAATAACATTCATTCACCCAACCAAAAACAAACTTTTCTTTAACTCATTATTTTCTCTCATTTTCTGTTGCAAAAATGAAATTCCCAGATTGCCACTGCCTTGTGTTTTTTGTTTTAGACACAAAAGACACAAGGCTCTCTTGCTTTGACAGTGAACTCACGATGGCTTCTTTTTTTTTGGATTCAGCTGACATGATTGATTGATGAGCAGTGCATCTTTTTCTTCTCTTCCCTTCAAAAGCCTCTTCATCTTGAGCTTGACATGTCATTTTGACAGCCTTGCAACATCACAGCACTCTTGTTTTCTTGTCATTTCCAAATGAGTCTGTTGGGGTGTAAATTGGCTTCCCTCAAACCAAAAAATAGTCTGTGGTGTTGATCAATATCCAGTAAAAATTGCTTCCAGTACAAACAAAGGAAATCCAGAGCACTCTGAAGAAAAAAAAAAGTCTGATCAGAAGTCCAATGCAAGAAGGTTTATTCTTTGTTCAGAGATGACATCCAAATAAACCCATTTGAGTTGGTGGTCCGGACCAAGAACTGCACCCATAAGCCTCGGGCACTGATCTTTATACCCGGTCTTGCTCTCCTTCTCTTGCTCACTTTAAAAAAGTTTTTTTAATCAATCATATGTGTGCAACTACTATTTTTTCTAATTCATATACATCACAACATCACTTTTTTCAACATCTGATCCCTGGAAGCCCCCTTAGAGCAGTTAAAACCAGTTGAGTAGGTTGTTTATCTCTGTTTCCCATAAGTGCCAACCTCAGCAGAGTTCTTTTACTCTGATCTTACTGGCCTCTCTTTCAAGTCTCCCAATTGTCTAGGTCAGAGCGAATGTGTATTTGTGCAGGTGCTTGGAGCGACCTTCAGATGTGTGTATTTTCATTTACAGCGTTGTGTATTAGTCTTCTCAGCTGCCTTGGGCTTTAGTGGCACTTGTTGCAGCCTCAGCACTCAGGTCATCACTCTCCACACAGCAAGTCAACTTTAAGAGGACTTCATTCTACTATTAGATTTTGATCAGCTTCTTGTCTTCCTAATTCATACGGTGATAACATACTGATGATACAACTCAACACACTGGTTATGCTTGGATTTTGGTGCACTTGATAACCTTTTAACTCAATTTGATATGACAAATAATGTTCAAATAGCCATTTTCATTTTTTTGATTATTGTTTAAAAAGAAAACCTCAACAAGTCAGATTCAGACTCATCTTTTTCTGAAGATTCTTTTTCGGTCAAGCAACTGTTGCAATGCTTACAGCATTAAATATAGTTGCACCTATGTTTGACAAGTCAACATATCTGCTGTGAAAAAATCTTTTCAGCTTTAAATTCCACTCATCTGTTTTCTTATCTGGGGCAGGGTCACGAAAGCAGTAGGGCTGTAGTCTCCTGGTCGACTAGTTGATTATTCGGTCGATATGCTCTCGTCCGACCAAATTCTCATTAGTCCAATAATCGCCGTGTTACTTTCATAAGGAGAAAAGTGCTACATCAATAGCTTTCCAGGATTAATCCATTATTTCCTGTGGCGGGGGGGGACAGGCTAAGTTACCTGTGAAAATAGGGGTATTTTCAAAACACCCCCGTTGTTGACAGAAAGTTGCACTCACCCACCCTAAGCTCAGTGTCACGGTGACGCAGACCTCCTGTCAGTTTCTGTACACTGACACCTTTTCCCTCAGTGGAAATTAAGCTTGTAATTACTTGTAGCCTATTTCACAGATAAGAAACAATAAATTGTGAAGACAGTAAAGCCTCCACTAAAATAGCATTTTAAGTCTTGTGTGTGATCTATCCTTCAGGGATTTTTACTTCGGGATTTATCCTGGCTTCATATGAACAGAGGAAATCTCAGCTTGTCGCTAGGCTAATGTATACAATGTAAAATGCCATAGGCTCGTGCTAATAACGTTAGCATGTTGTATTTGTTTGGAAAACGTGTTTAGTGTGACGGTTGTTGTGTCTGTGAATCTTGTGAGTTGTAATGGAGCCAAATGATGTGCCGTTACCTTTGTTACATGTTGCTGTTGTCCCTGACTTTATATGAGAAGAGGGAAAGATCGCTAGACGCTAGGCTAATTTATACAATGTAAAATGCCATAGACTTGCGCTAATAACGTTAGCATGTTGTGTTGGTGGGGGAAATGTGTCTAGATAAAGACAGGTGTTTGTCTGTCAATTCAGCGATTTATAGTGAAGCCAATTTATGTACTTGTGTTTGAAATTTCTCTGTTAAGCGAGAGTCCTCCACCGCCGACTAGCGTTTTGGAGGTGTAACTGCAGAGTGACAGACACACCACAGCAGAAGTAAAAATAACGCGCAGATTTTTTTTTCTCACGACTAATCGTTATTAGTTGAAGATTATGTACGACTTTAGTCGACCAAGATTTTCTTTGGTTGACTACAGCCCTAGAAAGCAGCAGGCTAAGCAAGGTAGTTCAGACATCCCCATCCCCTCCTCTCCTCACCATGGTTGATAAAGATAACTCTGTAGTTGTTGCTGTCTCGTGCTGTCTAGATGATGAGAGGCTGGTTGTTGAGGTCGAGAAATATCCTGGGATAAAGAACCCACACTCGTCATTATAAAGACCATGGCCAAAAAGATACTGCCTGGCGAGTCATGGCTCTGGAGATCAGGTCTACAGATGAGAAATCAAGTTTAATTGGGGGCTGTGCTAACATGATTTTAAGCTAATGCAGGAAAAGGTACAGATCAGAAGTAGTAATAACTTTGAGTGGTCGTCTGTTAACGAGCTGCAGTGTGACGCGTCTGGTGTGTGCAAGGAGCGGCGCTTTTCCACGTCACATGACACGGTGGTGCTGGTGTGATTGAAAGAAAACAACAACAAATAAGTTGTTAAATAAAGATAAATAAATGTTTTACAATGGTACACTATGAGATGGAGAACAAGAGGGTTTACATATGAGTCAAACTCCCATCTGGGACCTTAATGTGGGTTTCCCAATTGTTTCATTTCAACATGTTCCAATGCTGCCAGATTACCAAGCTGACTAAACCAGGATCTTACCACGGGAGCATTGAAGGCCTTTCATTCACATATAATTATTTTGCATCCCAGCATGACTGCAGTCTGAATCCACTTTGCATCTGTGGAACTGAGATCACCAAGAAGTGAAGGATCCCCAAGACAAATAGACGAGGAGAAAAGGGGAATTTTGTGTTTCTGAATGTGGTCAATCTGGGCGCTAATTCCCAACCAAAATTTCTGTATGTTCGGGCAGTTCCACAACATGTGCATCAGAGAGCCCTCTCCCCCCTGGCATTTCCAGCATAAAGGGCTGTCCCTTAGTTTGACCTTGTATCATTTTAATGGTGTCCAGTGGACCCTGTTCAAGACCTTAAATTAAATGGGTCTAATATTAGGATCTCTGGACATCTTTTTGGCATTTTTTAGCATCAGAGTCCACTCCTCTATATATAATGTGGCCATATCGGTCTCCCACACCCCTTTAAGGGAGGAGGCAGAGTTGTCTAAACTAAATAATAAATAATAATAATAAATATTTGGACAAGGTGTGTCATTTGTAAGTAACGCCAAAACTGATGTTGAGGTAGTGCAAAGGACTCCTTTGGATTATTTAAAGACCTATTAGTGCCCCCCTCATACAGGTCTCCCAGTACCCTAATTCCTCTGTCGAACCACAATTTCCAAATGACAGGTGAGTGCCCTATACACAACTTGTGGTTTAACCAAATAGAGGCTGAGAAATGGAGTTGTGGGCCAAATTTACACATAGCAGCGACTTTCTTCCACTGCATATGAGACATAATTGGGTGAGTTTGGTCCTCAGCTGTCAGTTTGGCTGTGATTAAGTGAATAGGATTAAGTGGTTTACAAAGGGAGCTCTCAGTGGTATACCAGGGAGGTGCTCGTTCAGGGGATAGAGACCTGTGAGCATGTGCTGGAAGCCAAAGGCAAATCATGCAATAAAAGGTTTGGGATACCATGCCCCCCCTGATCCACCTGACTCTGTAGCTTTCTCAATTTTAGCCAGGGGCAAGAGAAATCCCAGAGAAATATGTTGATGGGGAGTGACTGTAATAGGTAATTTAATTTTGGTCCACAATTAATTTTTTGACTTGACAGATGGAGGGGGGGCCCATCTCTAAATGTCATTCTTAAATTTTTCCAGGGGAGGTTCAGAGTTGGTACATACAACATCTGACAGCTGTGGGAGAAATGTGAGGCCAAGATATTTAATGCCTGAAGTGGGCCATATAAAACCAGGTTTAAACAAGTTTTTGGGGCAGTGCGCTGTAAGAGGGATTGCCTCAGAGAGAAGAACAGATACTGCCACTTCACCCTCTCAAACGCTTTCTCTGCATCTTTAGAGAGAGCCCCTGCAGAGGATCATTTACTGCTAGAGGCCCACATTATTATATTAATTAAACATCTGAAGTTATCAGCAGAGCTGCGAGAGTATATGAAGCCCACTTGGTCTGGATGGATCAGCGTAGTAATCACTTTATTGAGTCGGGCTGCAAGAATTTTAGCTAAGATTTTACTCTCACAACCAATCAGACTGACAGGCCTGTAGCTTTTGCAGTCAATGGGGTTTTTTTTTTCAGTATCAAGAAAATGACGGCATCGCACAAAGAAGGAGGTAGGCTGTTCCTGTACATGGCCTTACAGTACATGTCAAGGAGTAATGGGGAAAGCTCCTCCACATAAGTCTTAGAAAACTCAGTTATGAAGCCATCCGGACCAGGGGCTTAACCAGATGAAAGATTTTGAATGGCTTCAGCTATCTCTTTTGTAGTAACTGGCTGATTTAGCAAAGCCACCTGATCTTTCTACAAGGTTAGGAAGACCAGGGGGACTCAGAATCGCATCAATCTCCTGCTTATCAAAATGGGACTCGGATGAATAGAGGCTGATGTAAAAATCCCTTAATACTGCATTTATCTCACAGGGGTCAGTTCAGAACATCTCCCTAAACTCTTAAGTGCAACACACACCGCCGCCATACGGCGCACATCAAACCCCCGCCTCCATTATATTCTATGAACAAACCAACACCGGTGCCGGCCGCCGCGCTGCGCCACTCTGTGCCACTCTGCGCCGCTCTGCGCCGCTCTGCTTCAGCCCACTGCTCTAGTTCCAGCGCGGCCGGAGCTGCAAGAAAAGCCTTTTATGTCGGCCGCCGTAGTATCAACTCCAGTTGCAGCTTTCAAAGGGGTATCTGGATGCTTAAATTTTTAATAAGACGATTTTGATAAGAAACTCACCCGTGAAATCAAAGTTGTTGTTGCCTCAAAGTTTTTCCTCTTCTTCTTCCGTTACTAGCAGTTGGCAACCGTTGGCAACTACTGTAGGTACAGCCACCTAGCGGGCTGGGGTGGGAAATACACTTTAGTGTCGACGGTGCCGTGCGCCGCTGCCAATGTGTGTTGGGGGGCGGCACTTGACGGCCACAGCCCCACACCGGCAGCAGTGTGTGTTGCACTTTAGGGCTGGAATGGATGGAATGTCAGTGTATATCCATAAGTATTAAAATAAATGTCAAATTCTTTTCAAATGTCAAAAGGTCCTCAGAACGGTCCACCTTGAGATCCTGTTCATGAATATCATAAACAGAAGAGGAAGAAGTGAGAAGGGACAGTCTTGATGGGGGCTAACACTGACTTTGCCTAAGTGCTGAGAATATAGATTCATCTCTCATTTTGGTTATATAAGGACTGAATGGCTCATAGCAGTGGTCCCAGTGTACCCCCCACAGGACTCCCTTGGGGACATGGTCTACAAAACACATGTAGACTGTATGGGGAAACTGCCATGATCCCCCCAGCAAACATGGTCCTCCTAGTGCATATTTTTTACAGAGAACCTGACTTAACCAATGTCTGCATACCTCATCTTTTCTTTTATGTGTGTGCTACAGGTCTTGTCGTATCACGCCTCTGCCGCAGACGAAGAATCACGGGAACTCCAGGTAACCGCGGTAAATTAAAATTTATTTACTACCAATATGCACTTACATGTCAACATGAACATTAGTTTCCACCAGTGCATGGATTATTCAGTAGACAGCATATATGCAGACACAGTGACACACAGTGACATACAGGCATGTCAGTCAGGGTCACAGGAAGCAGAGTTTATGTAGATGAGAAACAGTCATGTAACACAACACCACACCACTGAATCAGCAAGAAAGCGCCAGTATAGAAACTCTATATGTCTGCTTTCCAAACACACATGCACACACACTTGCCAGTATAGCACTACATGCATTGAATTACCTTAAACAATGAACTGGCTGACACAAAGTATCCATGGTATGTGTTCAGGCCTGAATTATTTTGCACAAATAATGATAAATTGTAGCTTTCAGAAAAGTCTGTATTTTTAGTCACCTTTAAACAATAACGTATCATGCCAACGTAAAAGGACAGCATTTTTCATCAGTGTCTGACGATGGAAGTCACTGACCAAGCACTGGTATTCGATGACTTCTGAATGAGAACAAGCTGCAGAAAACATGTTTTAGTTTTGTTTTTGTTTTTTGGAAGAAAACCAGATAGAGATAGGGGACAACAAAAGACCTTCTGAGTCTTTACAACTCTGACAGCTCAGCAGCAGTGGTCAGATTTACTAATGAATACTTTTAGAGGTGGTCTCTAGATGCAGCACTTTACAGTGGTTTATTATGTCTCAAACATGCCAGAGGGAACGTATTGTTGCTCAGGAGTGCTGCACCATAGTGTGTGTGTATATGCACACACACTATGGCGCAGCAAGACTGCTGCCAGCTATAGGCCATTGTTCGAGACCATCAAACAACAAGACCTTTTTTTTTTTTCCTTTTAAACAGCAGTGGCATTTCCAGTGGTAAGTGGTAACATATGTAACCACAATGTTGTTGAAATGCAAAATTTGCTACATAATAAGGTACAAATGTTGTCTGTGGTTTGCAGAAACCTATATTTACAGTGGTATTTTATAGTGGTTCAGCTGACTCTGACCCCTTGCCCTTTGACCTGACCTGATGACGTTGTCACATCAGATCGGAGGAACTAATTAAATCTGCACCTTGTAAACATCTTTTTCATATAATATCTTAGGGGCTGTACACATGCCGTGCCTTTAACCTCCTGGAAAATGCGAGGTCGGATGCTGGCCGCTACTTTTTTGCCTTTTTTGAAGAAACTTTCATGAGTGTGGCGGTAGTGGTGGCCGATAAAACGATAACATATCGTATTGCGATAAACACTTATGCGCCAACAATAGAAATAACGTTCAATATAACGTTAGATAATGATACTGTATTCTATCGGGAAAAAACACGAGGAAAGCCGTGCAAGTTACCCTCGGAGTCAGAGGTTGGTTGCATGAACACACTCACTTGCTCCCTGGTAACCTAGCAACGGTGTCACGCAAACAGCTAACAATGTCGTGTTTGGTTGTGCCTTCCTCATGTGTGAATACAAGGTGTGGACCTTATAAGCCGCGACTTTGGGCTTGTCTTTTGGTAAAGTCGCTTACAAATATTGGTAGTCGCAGGTTGCGGTTTTTTGGGCTTGTTTCTAAAGTGGAGTTGCTTATTTGGGCCTGCTCTCTAAACGTCTGAATTTCTTTCTCTATATCCGTCTAATAAGTTATTTAAACGCATGAGAGTATGTCGGACTGCAGGATGTTTCCACAGCTCCGCTCCCTCCGCCCCTCTCCTTCTCCACATACACACAGTTGACGGTCAGTCAATCAGACTTTTCACATTTAAATTGCACGATTTAATGGAGGTTCTTTAACTATTTCGCTAACAAGTGAGCGAAATATGGAAAGACTACAATAAAGATTTGTAGAAAGAGAGAGGATTAAAAGATTTGACTTCAAGAGGGGGGTGATTCAAAGGCAGTGTGCAGAGCTGTTACATGTTATTACAAGTCTACCTCAGGTTTGCACTAATTTCTACATAGCGCTTTCCTCACTATGTGAATCACTTATTCATCGGTACATAGTTTTCTGTTCAGCTGCTCATTTTTACAGATATGTTTGCCTGAAAGCATTCATTAGCTTTACTTGATGTTAAGAGAAAACTGTTCATTTTTTTATTTTAGTTTTTATACCATCTTGTGTATGTTCATTTATTTGAGTGTTTTCTATTGGTTGTATTGACATTACATTTTCCTCCGCGTGCCTTGACTGATGACTGTGATTGAAATCAGAAGAAAGCTACTGAGTTTAAAGTAAATGTGTTAAAGTTTATTTATTTTCTCCTGGTCCTTATTTTAAATAGGTTATAAAAAAATTCTCAATAATTATCGCTATCTTTTGGCTGTGATTGGTTGTTCCTTGTCACATGACATGCAGTGTGTGCTGCTGCGTTCCAAAAGTTGAACTCGCTTTATTTCGGGGCACAGCCGCTGGGCCCTGAAAAATAGGCGCTCTGCGCACTGCAGCGTGCGCACTGCACCGGCGTCGCTCTGGTGTTTGAGCACACCTGCCATGCAGCTACACTGAAAACAATTAATTTCACGGTGCAAAAACACAGCATGTGTAAGGCCCCTTACAGTCCTCTTATCATATGCTGTTTAAAATTTCAAACAAATGTTTAGATAAGCCACAAGCACTCTCCTAAACTGCACCCACCTAAAATGAGTTTCTCATTGGTTATTAATGCAGCTTTCTAATCTAACCTAGCCTTTAGTACAAGGGGCGCATGCTCTATTGATAAGTGATTTGAAAAGAATATGCAGTGGAGGCATGGCAGCCAAATCCCAGTGAAGAGTTTGCAATATACAGAAAACCAGACTATCAAGATCTTTGGTCTGTATAGCCAGCAGCCCAGTGATGTTGTTGCTTCTGAGCAGACAGCCTTGTAGGAAAGTGGTTAATAATAAAGTGGTTATTTTACATTTTATCTTTGCCTAGCCATGATTCAATGAAAGCTTTTTGATGTATTCATTATCTAACCGTCCCTCAGACATCTCTACGGGGTTGTCTCATCCACAGTTCAGCTCTCTCTGCAGCAGTGACTCAGCAAAACACTGTCCATCTCCTTAGCGTCATATAGTCTTGGTTTAAAATCCTCTTAAATCGTTTAAAATGCTCTTTAAAGAGCAACTGAACAACTTGTTTTAGCTTGAACATGCCTCCTGCACATAATAATAAAATGCATTTCAATACTGCTCATGTTCCTCACAAACCTGTGACTGAACTACTGTCTGGTGCACACTCTTGCTCTTTCTATCGCTTTTCAAATTTCAATTTGAAACTGAATTATGGATTACCACAAGAGAGGGAATAGTGATTGTATAATATATAACATCGTCTTGGTTTTGGGTAGTGAAGTTCGAGGCATCACTGATTTTTCAGACTTTGTTTTGGTTTGCAAGACAGAATTACAGTGGAAATATGCACAAAACTGCCATTGTAATTAATTTAGTAAACTGGAACCATAATCCATTGATAGTGGATTACATACAGCACTTTACTATTAATAGTACTAACTCAAAAAAGTGGATATACTGATGAGTTACTCCATCGTACATAGTATTTTTTACTGCTTTTGTAAAAATATCCCTCATTCTTGAGAACTGGGACACAACCTTATTATTTTGGGGGTTTGATTTTTACTCCTCAAGTAGGCTGAGAAATTATATTTGAAGAGATCAAAGTCTTGGCTAAACTGTGTGATGGGCCAACCTCGAGTGATATATTGTTTCTTGAATAGCATACATGATGGATGTCAGAGGTAAAGGTTGACGGAGTTTACATCTCATGGAGTTGACAAAACGTTATATATTTATTCATTTTAGGGATGCACGATAATATCGGCACCTCATTGTATCGGCTGCAATTGGCTTTAAAGTGAACATATGAACATCTGAACATCGGGATTTTTTTTTGCAAAATATTTTTATTGACAACAATATTTGATGACAGTAGCCCTCTGAAAGTATACAATTTTTTTTTGTTTTGTTTTGTTTTTTCGAAACGAGAAAAAAAAGGAAAACCAATACGCATTTAAGTACATGCTAAGTGACAAAAAGAATCATCATCAACGACCCATCAACATCCCATTAAAAAAAAGAAAAAGAATTCTTTCTCAACTGTGGGTCAAGCAGAACATCAAGTCCGAGCAAAAAAAAAAAAGAAAAAAAAGAAAAAATTACAAAACTTAAAATATAAATTACTAATGATAACAATGACGTAAAGTGGGCATTATGAGTCCCCTATAATAAATCAGTCCTTAATCTGGCAGAACCTGCAAGTCTGTAAAATAACATAAGAAAGGTTGCCATTTGTAAAAGAACTTGTCAGTGCTTTCTCTCATTGTATATTTAATCTTCTCAAGTTTGAGGAAGAACATAGTATCTTGGAGCCACTGTGCAACAGAGGGAGGCCTAGGAAATTTCCACTGTAGGAGAATGCGACGTCTGGCTAATAAAGATGTAAAATTTATAATCTCTTTATGTGTGGAATTTAATCGAACTGACGCATCTGGGGACCCAAAGATAGCAATCAATGGACAGGGTTGTAGCTGTTTTCCCATTATGGTAGACATTATATTAAAATAACTTGACCAGAAGTTATGTAACTGTGGGCAGAAAAAAAACGTGGCTCAAATGACAATGTGGGTTCATACATCTATCACACTTATCGTCTACTTCTGGGTAAATTTCAGACAGTTTAGGTTGGGAAAGATGTACCCTATATGTGACCTTAAATTGAATGAGTACAAGACGAGCACAAGAAGAGACAGTACATATTCCCTGTACAGCTTCCTCCCACCATTCCTCACTAAACTGAAATCCCAGGTCTCCCTCCCAAGTAGCTTTTATTTTCAAATTTGACTGATCAGAGATCCAAATTGTGATTGTATGGCTCTGAATTCTCCCTTTATTGCATCTTAAAAGTGAGCAAACTATCGCATTGTTGTTGAGGAGGTGGAGAAGGAAATTTAGAGAAATATTTGGAAACAAAGTCTCTAGCTTGGAGATATCTGAAAAAATGGTTTGCAGACAATCCATACAAAGATGACAAATTATGATAATAACTAATAATAATTAGTATGATAATAACTGTTGAAAATATCATCTGAATACAGATCTAGGAAACAATGTATACCCTTAGGGCCGAATTCACAAAAGGATTGCGTGGCTTTTGCGGCCGCTAAACCGGTAAAAATGGAGCAAACAGATACCGTCTAATTCACAAAGCACGCGCAGAGGGTGAAATGCTCCACTAATTGCGCTGCCAAGCAGATTGTGTCTCGGTGCTCGGGTGTTATTTGCACGTATTTAAATGAGGTAATATGCACATATTTGGCGCAAAAATTGCCCCTTTCTATGCAAATGAGCCTCATTGATAAACAACGTCTAATTCACTAACACAATCAATCAATCAATTTTATTCAATCAATTTTATACTCAGGGACTAGATGTTACATGGATAAGGAAAAACTCCCCAAAAAACAAACCCTTTAACAGGAAAAAAAAAAACGATAGAAACCTCAGGAAGAGCAACTGAGGAGGAATCCCTCTTCCAGGACGGACGGCAATAGATGTCGTACAGAACAGATCAACATGATAAATTAACATTAATCGGTATGACGCAATGAGACAGAGAGAGAGAGAGAGAGAGAGAGAGACTGAGAGAGACAGAGACGGAGAGAGATGCAGGACAGACGGTAATGACAGTAGCTTACAACAACATTAATGAAAGTAATAATATTATAATTAATAATAATATATTAATATCTGATAGTATACATGTGTGACAATAATCATATGTGTATAATAACAGTAGAAGTATGACTAATGATAACAGCAGCAGCAGGAGGCATCTGGCAGGACCACGGCAGCAGCACAACCACACACGTCACACTATCCAGGCACCGCTGCAATACGAGTTAACCTGCGAGACAGTGGAGCACAAAGGCTCCGGAGAAGAAGCCGAGTTAGTGACATTCAGAATGGCCGAGTTAGCAAGATGCAGTAATAGGACACGAGAGAGAGAGAGAGAGAGAGAGAGAGAGAGAGAGAGAGAGAGAGAGAGAGAGAGTATTATATGTATTATAGGGGGTCCTCCGGCAGACTAGGCCTAAGTCAGCCTAACTAGGGGCTGGTACAAGGCGAGCCTGAGCCAGCCCTAACTATAAGTTTTATCAAAGAGGAAAGTCTTAAGTCTAGTCTTAAATGTGGAGATGGTGTCTGCCTCCCGGACCGCAACAGGAAGATGATTCCACAGGAGAGGAGCCTGATAGCTGAAGGCTCTGGCTCCTGATCTACTTTTGGAGACTTTAGGGACCACGAGTAACCCTGCATTCTCCGAGCGCAGAGTTCTGGTGGGATAATATGGCACTATGAGCTCTCTAAGATATGATATGTTCTTGGCGCAAAGCCAGCATTTATACTTTGCCATGTGGCTAATTGCAATCAGGGGCAAACTGCACTCAGCTGCCAAACTTTGTGGGCATGTTTGCGCTGGTATGTCATTAGTGCAATATCCTTTGTGAATAGGACGTTAAGACGGAGCAAACTGCGGGTGCAAGTGAAGTGCAATTCAAGGTGCGGCCGCAGTTCATTCTTTGTGAATTCGGCCCTGATTGTACCATACTGAAAAAGTAGAGTCCAAATATGAGGGAGGAAACAGGTGGTTATTACAGAGTGGCCCTAAAGGAGACGCAGCTACATATTTAAAATGTCTTCTGAATTGATACCAAATCTTTAAAGTATTAAGCACAACAGGATTTTTAACATACATTGAAAGCTTGGTTGGAAGCAAAGAGTATATAAGAGCAGGTATAGAAGATGAAGGACAACATGACTGGGCGTCCAATTTACACCAATCTAAGTGAGGAGAATCGACCCAGCAACATATTTTATGAATATGTGTGGCCCAGTAATAAAACTGAAGGTTCGGTAAAGCGAGACCACCACTGAACTTACATCACTGGAGTAATGATTTGCAGACCCTTGGAGACTTACCACCCCAAATAAAAGAACTAATCATTTTATCTAAGGAGTCAAAAAAAGACTTAGGTAAAAATAAGGGAATTGATTGAAACAGAAAAAGAAATTTGGGCAAAATATTCATTTTAACAACATTCCGCTTCTGAAGATCAGATTTCACTTCCATAATTAGTGGAATAAAGTTAGCAGACAAAAGTCCTGAAAATGTACGCATCACATTAATACCAAGATACTTAAATCCAGTGCGAGTGATGTTAAAAGGCATGTCAGCTTGGTTAAATTGCTGAGCTGCTGCATTGATAGGATAACATTCACTCTTTTGGAGATTTAGCTTATAACCTGCAAAGGAACTAAAAATATCTAAAGTGGACAGAATACCCAGGAGAGAAAACCCAGGATCAGTCACATATAATAACAAATCATCTGTGTACAATGCTAAACGGTATTCAACACCATTACGGATGACCCCTTTAAAAGAAGTGGAGGACCTCAATGAAATAGCCAGTGGTTCGATAGCCAAGGTGAAAAGACCTGGCGATAAAGGGCAGCCTTGCTGTGTACCACGCTCTAGTGTAAAATATTCAGAGCGAATATCATTTGTTTGAACACTGGCTCATGGTGATGTATATAATAAATTCACCCAACTAATGAATCTATCTCCAAAGCCAAATTTCTTTAAAACTGCAAACAGGTGCACCCACTCTACTCTGTCAAATGCTTTTTCAGCATCCAAAGCAATGACAATTTCAGGTGAATCATCTGAATTTGTTGAATGAATTATATTTAAAAGAGAGCATGTATTAAAAAGTAGATGACGTCCTTTAATGAATCCATTTTCTTCTGAAATAATGCTAGGCAAAACCCTCTCTTATCGAAGCGCATTAATTTTAGACAGAACTTTTACATCAGCGTTTAATAAAGACAGAGGTCTATAAGAACTGCAAAGAGTGGTATCTTTGTCGTTCTTTAGAAGAAGCGCTATTGAAGCTTGAGTCAGTGTAGGAGGTAATAAACCGTCTAAAGTTTCACTGAACATTGCCAAAAGTAACAGTGCCAATTTATTAATAAATCTCTTAACTAACTCCATTGGAAACTCATCAGGGCCTGGAGCTTTATTAGACTGCATTGCTTTAATTGAGAAATGCAATTATTCAAGGGAGAGTGGTGCATCCAATTCTATTGCCTGGTCAAAATCAATAACAAGATTCGCCAGGAACTCATTCATTATGGTAGTATCTATAGGAAATTCTGATCTATACAAAGAACAATAAAATTATTTAAATGTAGTATTGATTTCAAGCAGATCCATGACAGTCATAATTAACTCATTACTAACTTTAGGTATAAGACATGAGGCAGACTGACGTTTCAGCTGGTGAGCTAATAATCGATTTGCTTTCTCACCGTGTTCATAATAGGTATTGCGAGTTTGTAGTAACAGTCATTCAGCGCTTCTGGTAGAAATAAGATCAAACTCCGCCTGGAGATTAAGACACTTCTTAAATCGTTCGGGAGAAGGATCAGATGCATATTCCTGAGCAAGTATACTAATAGCAGATATAAGTTCTGTAAGCCTAATATTGCATTTTTTATTGGTGTGAGAAGAATATGAAATAATCTGTCCTCTAAGAAATGCTTTCAGTGACTCCCAAAGTAATGAATATGATGTAGATTCTTTTTGATTAAAGGAAAGAAAGTCATCAATAGATTTTAAAATAAATTCACACATGTTTTATCTGCCAACAGTAAGGAGCTGAATCTCCAAAGGGAGGGAGAGAATTTGTGAGTGACTAATTGAATATCTAAAAATAATGGTGCATGATCAGATATTAGGATACTTGAATAATCACAGGAAACAACACAAGAATTGAGACTATTATCAATGAAAAAAAAAATCGAATATGATTTATGTACCTGAGAGAAATAAGAAAACTTTTTGACTAAAGGATTACAAAGTCTCCAAGGGTCAACCAAACCATTCTGGGTCATGAAGTCAGAAAAAGATTTAGACATAGCTGACTGAGATATAATGCAAGGGCTTGAACAATCTAACACTGGATCAAAGACGCAATTCAAGTAGCCACCAAAAATTAACATATGAGTGTTTAAATGAGGTATATTGCAAAGTAATCTATTAGAAAATTCAGCATCATCAAAATTGGGTGCATACACATTCACTAACAACACTTTTGATTGTACTAATGTACCTGCAACTATGAGGTATCTTCCATTTTTGTCAGCAATAACATCAGTAGGTGAGAACTGAATTCCTTTATTAATTAAAATCAATCAATCAATCAGTCAATCAATCAATTTTATTTATAAAGCCCAATATCACAAATCACAATTTGCCTCACAGGGCTTTACAGCATACGACATCCCTCTGTCCTTATGAAGACTAGGCCTAAGTCAGCCTAACTAGGGGCTGGTACAGGGCAAGCCTGAGCCAGCCCTAACTATAAGCTTTATCAAAGAGGAAAGTCTTAAGTCTAGTCTTAAATGTGGAGACGGTGTCTGCCTCCCGGACCGCAACAGGAAGATGATTCCACAGGAGAGGAGCCTGATAGCTGAAGGCTCTGGCTCCTGATCTACTTTTGGAGACTTTAGGGACCACAAGTAACCCTGCGTTCTCAGAGTGCAGTGTTCTGGTGGGATAATATGGCACTATGAGCTCTCTAAGATATGACGGAGCTTGACCATTTAGAGCTTTTAAGTTAACAGAAGGATTTTAAATTCAATTCTGGATTTTACAGGGAGCCAGTGCATCGAAGCTAAAACAGGAGAAATATGATCTTGTTTCTTAGTTCCTGTTAGTACACGTGCTGCTGCATTCTGAATTAGCTGGAGAGTTTTTAAGGACTTACTAGAGCTACCTGATAATAGAGAGTTACAGTAATCCAGCCTAGAGGTAACAAAAGCGTGGACCAATTTTTCTGCATCTTTTCGGGTCAGGATAGGCCTAATTTTTGCAATATTACACAGATGAAAAAATGCAGTCCGTGAGGTTTGTTTTAAATGAGAATTAAAAGACAAATCTTGATCAAATATTACTCCGAGGTTTCTTACGGTAGTGGTAGAGGCCAGAGCAATGCCATCTAGAGAAACTATGTCATCAGATAAAGAGTCTCTGAGTTGTTTGGGGCCAACAATAACTTCAGTTTTGTCTGAATTTAACATCAGGAAATTGGTGCTCATCCAAGTTTTTATGTCTTTAAGGCAATTATGGAGTTTAGTTAATTGATTACTTTCTTCTGGCTTCATCGATAAATACAACTGAGTATCATCCGCATAACAATGGAAATTTATAGAGTGATTTCTAATGATGTTACCTAAAGGAAGCATATATAGAGTAAATAGGATTGGTCCGAGCACAGAACCTTGTGGAACTCCAAAACAAACTTTAGTACGTAAGGATGATTCATTATAAACGTCAACAAACTGAAAACGATCAGATAAATAAGATTTAAACCAGCTCAGTGCAAAACCTTTTAGGCCAATTAAGTGATCCAGTCTCTGCAGTAGAATTTGATGGTCAATTGTGTCAAACGCCGCACTAAGATCTAATAAAACAAGTACAGAGACAAGTCCTTTGTCTGAAGCAATCAGAAGGTCATTTGTAATTTTAACTAGTGCTGATAAATAGCAACCCCTCTTGATTTAGAATTAAAATAAGAGTGGAAGACCTGACCTGTCCACGGAGAGCGGAGCCTATGATGATCTATAAGTCTAAGGTGAGTCTCCTGCAAAAACATTATATCAGAATTAAGCCTTTTCAGATGATTAAAAACTTTGGATCTTTTAGTAGGATTACCCATACCATGTATATTCCAACTGAGAAAACAAATAGGTGTGCCTATTGTGTCCACTAGGACTACTGGGATTTAAATTAACAGAACACATTTATGTGATTTAAAAATCCAGGTACAACAAACAAACAATAGAAAAAACAAAAACAAAACAAAACGGGAACAGCAGTGTAAAAAAACAACTGGAGAAATAATTGTTGCCACAAAACTGTGGCATCAACTTGGAGAGTCAACTGAGCTTAATCTAAGAGATGTCTCCCACAGATTTCAAAATGTGCAAAAACAGGCGTCACTAACTGGCTTCTAAGATACCCAAAACGATTAAGTCGTCAGTATAATCGAATGAGATATAAGAAATATCAGTGAACTAAATAAGCAGTTTGAAAAAAGATAACATATCAACACAAAATGCTTGCTTAACTTGTTATAGCTTTTTAGAGACGTGTTCACACAAAATGTCGTATGCTGTAAAGCCCTGTGAGGCAAATTGTGATTTGTGATATTGGGCTTTATAAATAAAATTGATTGATTGAAAATAAGACATTATCATATTGCTTATAAGTAGCAATTTACCTTGCAGAAGAAAAACTGCACAGGAGAGCAACTAAAGTGACCTAATATAAACAAATAAATAAACAAGCCTCACATGTAAACAAGTATTAAATGTACTCTGAAAGAATTAAGCCTGGTATCATTACAACATACTGTGTAACAACCTCACCCAATGTTCATCTTCTTAACATAAGCTTTGGCATCATCTGCTGATTCAAAATCCTTTTCCACACCTTTAAAGCTAATCCGAAGACGGGCCGGGTAGAAAAGACCGTAGCGAAGTCCCTCCACGCCGCACAGTTGTTTTCTGACTTCGTTGAAGGCCGCGTGGGCACGGGCTACCTTAGCCGTATGGTCCGGGAAAATGAGGATCTTCATATCCCTGATGACGGTCTGCCGGGCCTCTCTGGCACGTCTCTGGCAGGTCCTGCCCGTGGCGAGGTTGAGCCGTTGGGTGGGGTTGACACACCTGTAGCTGCGGTCTCCTCCTGGGAGCCAGGCCTTAGTTGTTGAGCTGCAAGCATGAGCTCTGGCGTTTTTACCGGCCATAATAATTCAGTCAGAAAGTCGAGTAGCCAGCACAAAACTTGTAGGGATATCTTCCTCTGACAGTTTTTCTTAAAAAAGCGCCGATGAATAACAATTTAAATTGAAATCTGTAGGAGCCTCTGAACATGTGGTCTACTCCATAGGTAGCTTGAACATCGGGATCGACCAACACGCTGATAATATCGGTACGTCATCTGTGCGGCCAATATCAGCTTTGAAACAAACTATTAGAATCAGCCAACATTCTTTTTCTTATTTTGTACAATGCATTAATATTACATACATTGAAAAGTATTGTATATCATGTCTCCATCTACTGTTGGGCCATCATAGTGTATGCATACATAATATGATGTAAACTCCACCACAGAAGAGACTTGATGATCACTAAAATTAGGTTGGGAAAAAAGTGGATATATTGATTGGATTTAGAAGAGCTACAGAGTTGACCTGTTATGGTTGAGACACACCTGATAGCAATAATATTTAATTAATTTATCAAAAAAATAGAAAGCTTACCTGTACTTGAGCAGCATGCCCGCGTTTTGGAAAAAAGGAAATGAGACAGAAGTCCTTAGGATAAAGCTGACTCCAACAGACAGTTGATAGAAATCTGGGACACATCTTCAAAGGGCCAACACTTTAAGACAAACTACATATTCTTAAACAAAGATGATGATAGCAGTACATTTTCACACCAAGTTATCAGTACTTACTGTTAGTTTTGGATTTTGATGGCTTTTAACACATTTTTTAAATTTTTGAGGTTGTTTGAGGTTTCTGGGACAAGGCTGTTTTCTGGCACAGGACAAATTTGGAAGAAAAAATAATTAAATCAGATCAAAACATTTCATAAATTATATTTGTTTCATGAATTAAATCCTGTAATCCCCCTTTTGTTTTTTGGGTTTTTTTTTTTGGTAGGACATGACTTGTCCCAGTTGTCAAGAATGGCTGATATATATAAAAAATTCCAGGTCTTATTGTCTTATTGTAGGATACACTGTGATTTTAAAGCCTTTGGAAACACAGCTTGAAATAGTAAAAATGCATATATTATATCAAAGTCGAGTGTCTCATTAATCATCCACAAAAGTCTGAGTGAAAATAACCATTAATAACTATTAGAAAACCTGGTTTAAAAACAGCTCATTTTGCTGTTTAGACCACTTGCCAGGACAGAGTGGGCGTGGCAGATAACGCTCTGATTGACAGCTCCCTCATTTTGATTGACATCTCCCTGGCTCAGCAATGGCTGCCACAAATTTAATCCAGCCGTACATGTTTGAGCCCTCTGATGATTCAGAGGACGAAGCAGAAGCTGAAAATGATTCCTTTCAGGTGGTCACTGAATGGTAAGTTTCAAAATGTTTTGTGATTCATATTAATGTTACTTCGTAGAATAGTTAGCATAACTTTTACATGCAATGTTACGGCCGGGCTCCACCGGCTGCAAACGTACAGCGTAGCGTCGCGGCGTATTCATTTGGGCTCCACTGACTGCGTACGGAAGCGACACGTAGAGAAGCCAGCGGGGTTGTTTACCGTTTGCTGAGCCGAGAGGCTGCATGTAGGCTGCATGAAATGTTAAAGCATTTTCCACCTAAATTATTACATATATTTGAGTTATCTACAAGTTTACTGTACTGTTTGTCATCTACTCGCTTTCAAATGTCCGCCACGGACACAGTGTCACGGATAAACAATAGAAGAGCCGCGTAAAATAGAGTTGTCACGCTGCTCCCGTTGCCGGTGGAGCCGCTGTAATTGATTAACAGGGGGGCGAGCTGCTACGGGACTCACGCTGCAGACGTGCCCGGTTGAGCCCAGCCGTTAGCTGAGATGAATGACAATGGGAGGCTAGCGCTTTGCCTTTCTTCATTGAGATACGTTTTCATTGAAAACATAAATCTGCTCCGTTTTTCTGATAATAGCCTTTTTCATTCAAACACATCCAGTCTTAATAGATTAAATATGTCTTTACTCTGACACACACACCGACCATCAAAGCGGGAGAGACCGGTGCCGGCCGGCCGTCTCTCTCGATTTAGCTGGAGCAGAAAGGTTTTGTTGCGCTGCCACTGGGGGGCGGGATGAGACAACTGACTGATGATTTATGATTGGTTTGGAATTTATTGCGTAATAAATCTCAGAGATAACCACGGCCAAATCAAACCCAATTTCAAGAATGTACAAAAACTTAAAAGACAGATATTTCGAATTTGGATGGAAACAGATTTCTAATTGTTTTACATGTTTAATATTATGTACATAAGACCCTAAATTACATAGTTAGAAGGCTATTGTGGATTTGGGTTTCCAGAGGCTTTAATATACACAAGCAACATTCCTTAGTTTAATCTAAAATGAATGAGCTATAATTGTTAGTATAGATTCTATAAAAAATGTTTAGCTAATCAGCATGGAAATTCAGGGCAGTTTGTTATACTTTTTGTTGGACTTTAATATAGCAAGGTAGCTCAGGCTGTCAGTTCTATTAGTTATGGTAATGTTGTATTCATCCATGTATGTCAAACACAACAAGATCACAATAAGTAGGTCCAATAGAGTGCTGCAGGGATGAAGGTTATTTTTGTTGGCCGACACAGTAGTAAGCTGTGCCTTGGTTTCCTTGTCAAAAAGCCAATAGGACTTTCCATTGGATTTTGGATTGCTAAATGCAATCACCAGAAGTAAAAAGCTAACGGCTATAAATGAACTACACCGCAGTCACATGACTTAACGTAGCCACCACAACAAGGCTGTAAAGCTGTGTTTGGTGTAATGACATTCTGTAGTCTCATTTAGGCACTTGTTAGCAACCACCTTTTTTAAAACACAAGGCTTGAAAATTCACAATGGGGTATTTACTGAGATATTGTATGTTGTAGGAAAAAAATGTGAAAGGCTGTTAAGCATTTGCAAAAACCCATTCAAAAAACCCACTGGCTTTGAGTCAAGGGAACTAGGTGTGCTAAAATGCACCACTCTATTGTTCAAGAAACCCAAGTGATCAGACTGTTATTCAGGTTGTAAACGAGCAAACAACAGTTTAGACAGATGAGCCATTGTTTTATTTGGAGATAACAAAGTGTGCGCTCTCTTTTGTCACTAACTGTGGCCCCTTGTTGGACAAGAAAATCAGTAGTGTACATGAGTATATTATGTATAGTAGATCTATGATTAGAGATGCACAATATTGGATTTTTTGTCAGTAACCGATATGTCGATATGTACCAACTCATTTGACCAATAGCCAATACCAATATCGATATATCCACATTTTTCCCCAACTAATTTTAGTTATACCCCAAGTCTCTTCTGTAGTGGAATTAACATCACATTATTAATGCATACTCTTATCATGATGGCCCACCAGCAGATGGAGACATGAAATAGAATGTTTTTCAATGTATGTAATATTCATTCATATGAAAAAGCATGTTGGTTGATTCTGATAGTTCATTTTAAAGACAATATTGGCCATACCAATGATGTGCTAATATTATTGTGCATCCCTATCTATGATGGATATTTATAACAGACATATTTTTACCATTACCCTTTGTTTTCTCTTTCAGTTAGGGTTGACCAGCCTGTTGATTTGTTCATAAGCTGTCTGACTATGTGCTTGGTAATGTTTCTTGTCCTTTTTGAACTCTTGGGTTTTAGGTGAATATCTAGAATAACATCTCTTAATTACATGGTAATAAATAAGATTGGCAACCAAAATTCACTAGAGTGTAAGTTAAAATCAGTATTAAATTATATTATTAGTCCCCAAGCAGTAATTAGAGGGAACCCACTCTCTCATACCTCTCTGGTATAATTGGCCCTCTGGGTTTATACACAAATTACACAAAATACTTAATATTAAATCCTAGCATCCAGACTATCTTATGATTTAATTAATTAGCTCACTTGTAAGTATCTAAGTGGTTTTCGAACAGCACTCTGAAGCAGCTTCCCAAATATGAACCGATGAGTGCAGGCCAGCTTTCACACCAGTCACAGCCTTAACAGTGACAGCTCATGACTGTCTCAGGTCCTGTTCTGTTGTCCTTGTGGCGAGGTGGCTGAACTAACAGCATCACCTGATTAAGTGGCCTCCCTTGGGTTCTAGAGATAGGATGTGTCACTTGCTATCTAGGACACAGGCTTGATTTTTTTTGGGTGGATTCAACCCAAGAGACCATGACATAAAGTATGTGTTACACATCATAGGATGAAAAACATTTATAATTGTGCATTTAAAGCTGCTACTGTAACTGCAGCAGCACTTTGCTGTCAGGTTTTTTTCATATAAAACAAAATAAAAGTTAAATCAAGAATGGGAATCTGGAAAAAGATTACCAGTGATTAGTCCAACCCAGGGGTAAGCAACCTGCAGCTGTGGAGTCTTATGCGGCTCTTTAGCCTCTTCTCCAGTGGCTCCCTGTAGCTTTGACAAAAAGTATCACATAGAATTGAATTATGCTTTTTTTTTCATTTTTATTCATTATTGCTGTAGGCCTTAAGAAATTCTTACATTCTCCAATTGTAAAAATATGTAGCCTATGCACTGAATTAATTTTTTTTTTTTTTTTGACATTTCGTCAATGTTAATGTATGTGTGCTATGTGCTAAATTTTGCCAAACCTCAACAGTTGTGGCTAGCCTTGAGCTCTCTAGCTAGGCAAGCAATGGATTCCAAATCTGTAAAAGTAAAAGTCTCACAGGAAAATACAGAATTTAATAGTGCATGGACAGATTTGTTTGCTTTCACCGCCAACACTGCAATGTTAAAGTACCAAATAATCATAGACTGCAGAGGAGCCATCTTGTGGTAAAACATATTTTTGAAGGCTCATTTAGACCTATTTTTAATGTCGATAGGCTAATTTAGACTTAATACGCAGTGTTACCATAAGGCTCAGATATGTTTTATGGCTCCAGGCAGATTTGTTCAGCTATTTTTCTAATGTGTTTGTGTGTCTGTGAAGGTAACCACAGTGCCGTCAGCCCAGTCTCTGCATCTTCTGGACTTCAGCTTTAGTGACTTTGACTTGTCAGACACTGAAACTACGCTGGCTACTATTCGCATGTTTATCGACCTCAACCTGGTCCAGAACTTCCAGATGAAGTACACGGTAAGAACTGACCTAAATAGATTATATGTAAGAACTTTTCATTAAAATGCTTGAGATTGTCTCCTTCCATCTGTTAATCTGACACTGGTCCACAGCAATATATCTTAACAAATACTCAATATATTTTCATGAAATGTCTTGTGGGTATTTTTGGTCCCCACAGGATGAACCTAATGTTTTTTGGTCACTTTCCTCTAGGTCAAATTTTCACTTGAACACAGCAAATACTGAAATTTACTGAGCACGGTCATAGTCCCTGGATTTGTACTTTTTACAATGCCATGTGACAAATAAATGATAGATTTTATCTGTAGAGAGAATGAGACACTCCTGAGGAAAACTGAAAATTGAGAATATCAATCTAACGTGCATTTAAAGTGTCCTGTGGAGTTTTCTTGTAGGCTACATAAACTCGGGTCATCCTGGATAACTTGTGTCATTCCAGCTGCTTATCAGCTGGCTCTGTTAACCAACCGGAATTTTGATTGTCCGTTAATGTCTGCACTCTGACACAAACCGAATCAATGAGGAAATAAAATTGTGTCTGGCTCTGGAAGAGGCAGGAGAGACACTCTGCCAGCAAGCAGGGTGGGTCACAGAGTCAGTTACCATGGTAACTGATCCAGACTTGTTACCTCTCAGTTCCCCTCATCTCAGGGTTAATTAACTCAGTTTCCCCTAAACCTCACTGGACTCGTTACATTTGCAAAAACAAAGATTAAAGCTGAACTACAAAGCCTGCATTATATTACAACAAAATTCAAAGGCTTTTTTTATTATGAAGGGTATCATGACAACAACACAAGTTAGAACAACAAACAACACAACCACATTATTATAACACGATGCTGTTATTCTCTGTACGTCATGGAAAAGACAATAGCTGCTTCTTGTTTTATTGATTGCAGTAAATCTGCTTCTCATTGTCAGCAGCATTAGACAATTAGAACATGAGTGTGTGTGTGTGTGTGTGTGTGTGTGTGTGTGTGTAGTCTGTGAGCTAAGGATGCAGGCAAATAAACAAATATTGACTCACATATAAATGCATTCCCTAATCATCCAACACACACACACACACACACACACACACACACACACACACACACACAGCACCATCATACACCTAAAACACTTCCCCTCCAAAATTCCCACCATTACTGCCTCTGTCAGACCCACCGTTCCCCTCATCCGGCCCCCTCTCGGCAGCAGCATACTTAATGTTGTTGGGTCATTCATTATGAGCTATGGTCAGAGTGTAAAAATCTGTAGAGAAAGTGAAACAGAATTTTAGTTTGACTCCCTGTGTGTTCATGGTGCACATGTGATGCAGCAAACACGAACAGAGCAGGGAGCACTGATTTGCTGGCAGGTTGCTTCAATCTCAGAAAAGGCAAACACTCTGAAAATCAAACCCCTTCGCTCATCACGTATGCTGTTTATTTCTACTGCTGTTATTTTGCACCCTATCCATAATGTAGTTTTTGCAGTTTGTCTTGAGTCATACAGTTTATCTCACAGGTAAAAACAATGGGTCTCATTAATGAAATGTGAACAGAACAAAGTTGTGTGTAAATTGTTTGCAGAATGAAATTTTGTGTATTTCAGTATTCATCAGTATGTTAGTAGCGCCAATCTCTTCGTAGGTACAAACAAAATCTACACCTGCTTCGGACTGCTCGCTGTGCTTGTGTAAATAAGATATTGCACATAAATATTGCTTGTCATCATTAGAAATTACAATTTTAATTTGTATTGTGCTCTGTTATGTTCACAATACAGATGCCTTTGAAACAAGTTAAACATGACAAAGAGTCACTTTAATTGACTTAATACAAAATTGGAAAGCACAGTTCTCTGAATAAATAAAATAAACCATCCTCTGTCCTCCTTACACACCGCAACCCAAAACTGCATGTCATTTTTGGTTAATTTAATTATCACAAACCCGACATGGGAGACGTCAACATTATTTAATACTAAGTTTCATTTAAAAAGACTGGTGGACATGGGGAAGCAATTCGGCGTCTGTCTCCACTCACACCAGGCAGCAGGTCTCTTGTTAAACTAAATGTTGGGTTATTGCCCACATTAGACTGCCTGTATTTAGATGTTTTAAACACTACTGTTACATGGCTGTCCATGACGGCAGATGAGGGAGACATCATGCTGCTCAGCAGGGTGCTTGATTTGCATGCAGCTGCCACAAGGGAAGCTGAAGAGGGAGGGGAAGGAGCTCGATTCCAATGCGGTTGTCGGGCAAACGACACAGTTTTGTTTTTTTTTTACAACTTTATTTATAAGTTTTTCAATACAAAATCTGAGTTTTGAACAATCAAGATATAAGTGTAAACCCCATACCCCCTTCCCCCCGTCCAGGTGATCAACAACAGGGTTGACAATCAAGTTTTAGTGGTGGTGACAGAATATGTATCAGCCATTATTTTAAACCGACACATTAAGAAACAAAAAGCAAAACAACACAGAAATGGAAACAAAATAAATAAATGAAATAAAATAAAATAAATAAACTTTAGGGAAAAAAAAAAAAACTAAAACAACTAACTCACACTGCTAGACCAGATATTGTCAGCATTTACAATCAACTCAAGAGAATCACAATCATTGTCAGAGTCACATATGTTTTACTTAATCCATGCTCCATCTAACAGCTATAAGAATGCCAGAGTAATTTATGTTAGGGTCAGATTTTCAACATGATTAATAAATGATGACCAGGCTTTGTTATATTTCTCCACTGCTCCACGTACAGAGTACCTAGTTTTCTCCAAATTCAGTAACAGCATCACCTCCCGGATACAGTTAGTATAGGTAGGAGGACTCTTTCCTTTCCAATTGAGCAGTATAAGACGGCGAGCAAGCAATGATGCAAATGCAATTGCATGTTTCTGAAGATGGGAAAGTCCATTCCCATCTTTGACTATTCCAAAAATTGCAGTTAGCGGATTAGGAGTCACTGTTTTACCCCCTATTGCTGAGAGTGATTTGAAAACAGACGACCAAAGATTTGTTAGAGATTGACAAGACCAAAACATGTGACCTAGGGAAACAGGAGAAAACTGACATCTAGGGCATTTTGGGTCAACATTAGGATATATCTTGGCTAATTTATCATTGGAATAATGTAAGTGGTGTACTATTTTAAATTGAATAAGCCCATGTCGTATACAGAAAGAAGAGGTGTGTATGTATGAAATTATTTCATCCCAGACTTCTTCTGGGATAGTTTCTTCAATATCAGTTTCCCATGCGGTTTTGGTCTTATTCCATGTATAATTGGTATTGTTCTGAATCATATTATATATTTTGGAGATTGTACCTTTATTATAGGGGTTGACATTGAGAGCTGAATATGCTAGGTCTTTAGGGGTAGGATCAGGGTAGTCTGAAAAATACTTAGCAGCAAAACTGCAGACTTGGAAACATCTAAATTGATGAGACTTCAGCAAATTGTGATCCTGGCACAGAGAAGTGAATGATCGAAATTTTTCATCTTCAAACAAGTCATCACAAAAAGTTAAGCCACCTCTGTGCCAGACTGAAAATGCCAGGTCTAGTCGTGACGCTGTGAATAAGTGGTTAAACATAATTGGAGGAAATCATAATGGAAAAACCACCTTCTGGTATAGCTCTCTCCAAGTTTGATTTCTTCATACGTACTGTTGATTTGTTCCATATAAATGAAGTAATAAGACGATCAATTTGAGCAAAGAATGACTTTGGTAGGAAATCATTTGAAACAAATATAAGAATTTAGGCAATATTGTCATTTTAATTGAGTTTATCCGTTCTGCTAGAGAAATGGGCAGTTTCGACCATCTGTCCAAGTCCTTTTTGGTGCACTCCAGTATTGTTTTAAAGTTATATTTAAAAAGAGCCTCAACTGTGCTTGCTATCATAACTCCCAAATAGTTGAATTTCTCATTCTCCATTTTAAAGGGCAGATGGTCATATGTAATCTCTTTAGCCAAATCATTTACTGGAAAAAGTAGCATTTTAGATAAATTAATTTTATAACCTGAGATCTTCCCAAACCTCTGTAGTAACTCCAGAAGGTGGGGTACACCCTCCACTGGGTCAGACATGTATATAAGCAAATTGTCCGCATATAGCGATGTCTTATGGCTTGTTTCGCCCCCAGTGATACCCTTGATTTTACTCTCCGCTCTGATGGCTATTGCTAGTGGCTCTATTGCAATGTCAAATAAAATAAAAGCCTTGCCTGGTTCCTCTATGAAGCCTAAAATAGTCCGAGATAGTACTGTTAGTTCGGACAGAGGCCATAGGTGCTGAATACAGAACCTTAACCCAGTTGCAGAAAGTTGCACCCATTCCAACTCTCTCAAGGACTGCAAATAAATAGACCCACTCAACCCTGTCAAACGCCTTTTCGGCATCAAGAGACAGGATAACTTCAGGTTGTAGGGTTGAGTGGGTGGATAACAATACATTAAATAGTCTCCGTACATTAAAAAATGACTGTCGCCCAGGAATGAAGCCTGTTTGATCTTCACTAATGATTGTAGGTATGATTATTTCTAACCGTTGTGACAGAACCTTTGTTAATATTTTGTAATCACACCCCAGCAAACTAATCGGTCTGTACGAACTACATTCTAGGGGATTTTTATCCTTCTTCAACAGTACCGAGATTGTTGCCCGAGAGAGGGTCTGGGGCAATTCTCCTTTAATAAGCGATTCATCATATACGGACTTCAAAATAGGTGATGACTTAGGTGCAAACTCTTTATAAAAATCTATAGGATACCCATCTGGGCCTGGTGCTTTCCCACTATGAATTGATTTAATTGCGTTCATTATTTCTACAGTCGATATAGGATTGTCAAGGGAGGCCTGAGCATCAGGACTGAGCTTCGGAAGATCCAGGGAATCAAGGAATGAGTGAATCTCAGACAAACTTATTTCAGCTTCAGATTGGTATAGAACAGAATAATATTGTTTAAATTGATCATTAATAGTCCGAGGATTGTGTGAGGTTGTATTTGCACCCATATTTATCTCTGGTATTGTGCATTGAGCTGACTGTTGTTTAAGCTGTAGAGCAAGAGAATTTTAACAAAGCTTTTTCTGCTTGCCATGTTGAGAGATTGTTAAATTCGGATTGGAGTAACAATTTTTCCTTGTAGAGGTCTGGTGTCGGTGAGAGAGCATATCTTTTGTCTATATCAGCAATAGTATGGGTCAGATCATTAAGCCGTTTAGCGTGCTGTCTATTTATGTATGTAACATGGGAAATTATTTGACCCTAATATATACTTTCAGTGTTTCCCACAGCGTTCTGCGTGAGACATCTGGGGTGTCATTTATCTTGAGAAACAAGTCTGATCACTAAGGAATGCTTTAAACGGTTCACTAGTGAACTGACAGGACTATGCTGTGATATTGACAAATGGAAATAAAAGGCAGTAATTTATTATCTGTAATAAAATAATCAATCCTAGAATAACTGTGATGGACGGGAGAGAAGAAAGAAAACTGTTTTGTAGTAGGATTCTTCACCCGCCATGGGTCAGAAAGACCATAAGAAGACAGGAAGGAGTTAACTACTGCTGCTGATGATGATAGACAACTATTTGGCTTCGGTTTCGACCTCTCTAAATATGCATGGAGAACACAATTAAAGTCCCCTCCTAAAATCATTTGGTGAGAATTAATGTCAGGAAGGGCTGAAAAAAAAATTCTGAAAAATTGTGGGTCATCCCAGTTTGGACCATAAATGTTAGCCAGTATGAGAGATGTGCTAAATAATTTACCTGTGACAATCACATAGCAACCATTTGCATCTGATATAACATTAGTGGGCTCAAATGGGATCCCTTTCCTGACAAGGACAGCTGTCCCCCTAGCTTTATAATTAAAGTGTGAATGAAAAATGTGTCCGATCCACTTGCACCTCAGTCTCTTTTGACAGTTAATATTCAGGTGTGTCTCTTGTAAAAATGTAATGTCCGGATGGAGTGATTTTAAGTGAGCGAATATTTTGCTTCATTTGACTAAATTATTCAAGCCTTTGACATTCCAACTGATGAAAGAAAATGCACCTTGCTGTTTACCTACTATTCTAGGAACCATTTCTTTGTGACTTTAAGTTGTAGAGCAGTCTTGCACATTGACAACATCTGGTTGTATACTGTATTAAACTGAATCATAAAAAGACAAACAAACATCAGTGAAACAAAAACAAATACACAGAGCATAAACAGAAATAACCCCTTGTCATCCTGGATCCCTGGGATGGTCTTCTTCGAACCTAAGACTGCCCTATGAACACTTGTCCCTCTTTTAAGCATGTAACACGTCAGAACCGTTCTCTCCTCTCAAAAGAACCATGCATGGAATGAAAATCAGTGAATGGGGTTCCTTCAACAACACTACTACCCTTGCTGCATGTTTACAGAGTAATAAATATACACAGGCTGACATGTTACAGTTGGAGGCATTTTCCTAGGGAACAAGAAATCAAATAGATAAATAAATAATAATAACCATAACCAGGGTAATGATAATATATCTCTCCTCATCAATTAAAAATGAAAAAATAAAAACAAAGACTTGGTTAATAAAATAGGATGGAGGATAAAAATTGTTTCACATAACTGTCATACTTATTTCACAAAAGTACCCATGTTTCAAAATAAACATAAACAGATAGGACCTCCTCTCAGTCACGTCACACCACTCAGGTGAAGCAAAAAACTGGCTAAAGAGCCAGTCCACCTCTGTAATATAGTCTATAGCATTATATGGGTAAATAGTTCAGCATAATATCTCTTACTCACGCTTATTACACCTATAACGGCTGATACGTGGTTTTTGGCTGTCCCAGGGTCACGTCTATTGTCAAGTACGCTCCAAGCTGCAGTGATGAAGTGCGCCAGCCGGCAGGCTTCACGCTGTCAGCCACGGTATACATGCAGCGTACACCGTAGTCAAATAAAAAGTCCCAAATTTTACTAACCATTACTCTCTTCTTGCCTCTCGGGTTGTTGGTTGGCTTCAATATACTGCTTTGCTTTGGTCAGATCTTCGAAGGATTTTTGCTCACCTGCTGGCGTTGTGATCTTAAGTGTGGCTGGATACAGAATACCGTATTTCACACCGGGGCTCCGGCTCTCCGTTTACTGTAGTCCAGATAGATATGGAAGCGCCTGCCGTTGTGGAAAATGGGTCCCGCGCTCATGGCCTTGCGAAGGACGTCCACCTTCTCCTGGAAATAGTGGAATTTAATGATTATCGGCCTCGGGGAGTTTCCATCTTTTGGTCTCGGTTGCAGGCTCCTATGCAGCCGGTCAAGCATTGGAGTATAGCTTAAGCCCAGTGAATCTTGTAGCAGCTTGGCCACAGCTTCCTCCGGTCTCATGTTCCCGAAGCCTTCCTCCACACCAATTAACCTGCAGTTCTCTCTCCGCTGTCGGCATTCCAGGTCTTCGGTCTTGGAAATCAGCCGGGTAACTTCCGAAGTGAGGGAAGAAACTTTATTCTCAAGTTCCACCACTCGGTCAGAGTAGCCATTAGCTCCTTCCTCCAGATTTTCAATCCGAGCCACACGCTGCGTTTTCTTTTTGAATCTCTTCGATTGCTTTAGACAGTTCAGTGCGAACATCGGTGATCTCTGCTCTCAGGCCGCTAGACAGGTCATCCATCTTCTTATGCAATTCACCTGCTACTGCTGCCAGAGATGTGTCAATCTTGGCTAATACGCACTGTTCCGTCTTCTTTAGTGCCGCCATTATTGCGCTGACATCGGTCTCAGGTTTTTCTGGTGTCTCGGTGTCAGGCGAGTCGGGGGCTTCAAGGCCTGGTTTCACTTTTGGATTATTCGGCATTTCCAGTCAATTTAACCGTTTACCTCGGTCAAAAAACTGTAGTTTCAGTAACTTAAGAGCGCCGTTTACCTTTGATACAATAATCTACTATGTAGGATTCAATTGAGAGTAATAGTTAACATTTAAGTTTTCCACCCATGCAGAGCTTACAGAACTACGTCTTCACATGTTGTTGCTCCAGACGACACAGTTTAAATGAAGAATTTAGGCCATGGGCCAAATTTAAGAGCTATAATATAAAATTATTATATTATAAGAAATAGTCATGCCACTACTAACAGAAGAAAATAAAATGTGTTTCTCAACCCCATCCAAAATTAATTCAATCTCAGCGTCAGAAAAGTTTTTCTTTCACTGTATCTCTCTCTCTTTCTGTTAATTTGCATTTATGAACATACATACATCCCTATGATCAAAACTGAGTTTGCAGCATTCATGAATCCGGTGTAGGTTTTTAGTGCCAAGGTTTTTTATGTGCAAATCTGCTCACAGATTTACTAACATTTTATGAATGAGACCCAGTAAGTCTGAATGATTCTGAACAATTAAGATTTGAGATTACTTTATAGAAAGGTACAGCAATAGTGACAATAGTGAAGATAACAAGCACAGTGCTGAGAGGATCAAAAAGAGCCCCTTCCCCTCAGGCCACAAGGATCCTAAATGAGGACACTGCTTAAGTCTGCCTATTCATATGCGTAATATAGTCATTATTACAGTTTTAAATGATTGATTGATTGGTTGGTTGGTTGTTGGACAAACTATGGACTTACACCATAATTAAATCACCCCAGGCTTTCTTTACTGCAGTATATGTTCTGTAAAAAATGCTTTCATATCAATGCATATTGGAAAACCCATATGCTGATATGGATATATCTGTGAATATATCTGTATATGTACAGAAGGCCATGATCAGCCCATTAAATGGCCATTGGGTTTCAGTTGAACTTTTGTCAGGTTTAGCTGCTAAAGCCACATGATTAGGTTTGGAAAAAGACTGTGGCATTGTTTAAAATAAGTATGTTTTTGATGCAACGTAACGTGACCTAAGTTGCATTCAGTCAACCTTGACTTTTGGTTTCACATAGGACATGAACAATGGTCTGGTAAGTGAAAGTCCTGTGTTTGTTTGTTTGTTTGTTTACATCCAAGCAATTTGATTGGCTGTAGCTTCTGTCTCTGTTTTGTCTCAAGTTTTAATTGTTTTTCCTCGCCCTAATGGTAGCACATGACTATGTAACCACCATCAAGTGTGTGAGAAGGGCATGGCCTATTTAACATATCAGTGCCTTGGTCTTCCTAGTTGATCTTGAAAAAGACTCAAGGGCCAGTAGGTAATATCAGAGAAATACATATGGAGCCAGTGTTTGGGACAGTTTGTCCTACTTTCAGGTCTACTTCCAGGAATCAGCATCCCACTTTACCTTGGTGTTCATTGCTCTTCTCTTTTATATGCCATTACGTGACTGCTAGTTTTTATCGGAGCTTTTATCTTTTACCAAGACAGTACACAGGCCCTGAAGGCAACACATGCATTGTTACCTATTCTTGAGGCTCTGTAATATACTATATAATATCACTAACAGGCGGACTGTGGTCCGTACCCAGAAACTGTCCTATACGGACCTGGACCTATAACCAGTAAATTACTAAGGGATTTTAAATTTTGACGGGACGCTTCTATTTTAACCGGCGCAACTTTTCTAATGCAATCCAATCCAATCCAGCTTTATTTCTTAAGCACCTTAAAAACAACCACAGCAGAAAGTGCTGTACATCAAAATATTAAAACATTGGACATAAAAACAAACAATAACACAATGAATCAAAACAATAATAAAAACTATACAGATATGCATTAAAAAATAAAATGGAGAAAATAAATGAAATAGTTTTTGAAAAATTGTGCATCTTAAAATACAGTGCTTAATTTTAGAATGAATAAAAGTGTAGAAACAGCTTGAATATTCCTAGTCTTTACAGCACCGGTGTAGCTGATCAGGAAATGCACAGACCAATTGCATGCGAGTTAAGCCATCCCACGTGATGCCACCCAACCAATCACATCTCTGCATTCCAGGCGATTAACATTGCGACTCTGTATACAGTCAGATGAGAGACCTGAGAGGCGAGTGACAAGCGGAAAGACGATAGAAAAATAGAAAGATAGAAATGTAGAAAAACAAAGACAGACGGAGAGGTGAGTGAGGGGGAGACGGGGAGAAACACAGAGGGAGACAAGTGAGCGAGAGACAGGGAGAGAAACAGAGGAAGCTTTCCCAGGTCTGAGGAAAGTACCGCTGTACATCTTGACCATGTTTGGCTCGACATACAGCTGCGAGGTAGCTTTCTCCACAATGAACATAATAAAAACTAAATATCATTTCAGGCTCACCAGTGAGCACCTGCACATGTGTATGAGAGTGGCCCTGACATCATTCCAGCCCAGATTTAAAATCCTGGCAGGACAAGCTCGAGCTCAGTTCTACAAACAACAAAAAGTGGCGAGGGTGGGAAAAGAGGGAAAGAAAGAGAACCTGTAAAACTGTTCAATTGTTATTTATTTCAAGATGTGAAACAGTTCACAAAGAAAAAGGAATATTCAAGCTGTTTCTACACTTTATTTTATTCATTCTAAAATTAAGCACTGTATTTTAAGATGCACAATTTTTCAAAAACTATTTCATTTATTTTCTCCATTTTATTTTTTAATGCATATCTGTATAGTTCAGTGTTAAGTGGCACTAATATTGTCAAAATGTTTTTGAATCTTACTTTCTGTATTTGATTTGACAGTCAGATGTTGATTACATGTAGATGTTGATACAACTACTAGGCTACTTCAGTATATATATCACACTAAATCATATCGCATGTTAGGCATTATGAGGTTCTGGACCTTTGTGTAAGGAAATTTTCTCAAACTGGACCTCTTAGAAGTTTAGTTAATACCCCTGCTCTATATTGTACCGGAACATTGAGTTCAGATAGAGCTTTAAGTACTTTATTGTATCATTATATATTGTGCTTGCATGATGCATCCAGCCCTAGAAAAGTTGTTAACAATGGTTGAATCAGTCTTCTTTTATTACTCTTTCTGTCTTTGTAGAATTTATGCCAGTGGGTTCTGAGTGTGAAGAAGAACTACAGGAAGAATGTGGCTTATCACAACTGGAGACACGCCTTCAACACCGCACAGAGCATGTTCTCCCTCCTCAAGTCAGGGCACTTACAGGTCAGTGGAGCCAATCACTGCTTCAGATGAGCTGATTTGTTACGTTCGCCTGTAACTACAATTTCATACAGACAGGCATATGTTTTACTATCATCCTTGTTTTAAAGGACTACTTATTTTGCATGGTAGAGTAACTTGGACCGTGACTAATGGGAGAATATTTTATTAAATGGTACAGTGTTGAGTGAGAGCACATCTGGGCTATTTTTCTACCATTAATTCACATCCAATAAAAGTCCTTGTTTTTGCCACTGACAGGCTCATAAGGGATTATTACTCTATTATCCTAAGTGTCTAACAACATTATGGAAAGGAGGTCCACCTCTTTGTTAAAGATTAAGATCCCTTTTGTTAAACCAGACACAATGACTCGCGTCCTGTCATTATCTCCTAGGTGCACTGCGCCTCCCTGTACTTTATATTCATTGGTTCGTAAACAGCTGTACATTGGATATCATTGCATTGTGTTTCTGGTGGGCTTTGCTACTTTAATTTCATTATTGTGGCATTATTACCAACATTGCCATCTTAAAGCTCAATACTTGAGGCTGGTTCAGATTCACCACATGAATGTTCTTTCACGAAAGTCAATTCATCGCCAGCAGGAAAGGATTAGAAAGCTACAAGCACTCCTGCGATGCTTTGCATCTCCGTTTCAGGAATGAACAGTAAAATGAGTTATAGTCTATTACAAGAGATGAGCTGTCACGAACAATTTACTATATATATAGTGTTATTATTCCATATTAAGATTTAGCTTTTATGCCAAAAACGTAAATGATGGTGCCAGTTTAAAACTGTGACTACTCTTGGAATGTCAACACTTCTTTTTTTATATATATATATTTCAACTTCTCTCCCTTATCCTCTCCCAAAACAAGTGGGTAGTGTCTCCGTTTCTGTCAGTTTTTTAGGTCAGACCAAATTTCAACTAAAATTTTCATCTCTCCCTCCCCCCAGGTGCTAATTTTTTCGACTTTTGGCTTTCCTCACTTGTCTCCGGTTCTAGCAGCACTGAAACTTACTGTAAATGATGATAAAGTCCAAACCATGCAAAGAACTGAACCATTTTGAATGAGTGCATGTTTTTTCATTGGACCAAATTTGGACTGTTTGGTCCAGGCCATGGTCAGCAAGAGGTTTTACACATATTAATTTGGTTCGGATCAAACTGAAAAGTCCAGACCAAACATTCAGATGTGAAAGGCCTCTTAGAGTGAGGAGCTCAGAGATCTGGAGGGAGCTCAGAGTAGCTGCTCACTTGCATCAAAAGGAGCCAGATCAGAATACCTCCTGGGCACCTCCCGTTTGAGGTGTTCAGGCACGTCCAACTGGTGGGAGGCGTCGGGGCAGACAGATGGATGAATGGATGGATGGATGGATGGATGGATAAAGGCATACATCTCAGCAAGTTGGCTTTCATTGTGAAGTAAAATTTACTGAAACACTTGACTTCACAGAATGTAGGACATCAACCCTAAAAGTGTTGATTTCAACTTTGGCAACCTGGCCTCACTCCGAAGTCATTGGTCAGTGACCTCTGGTGTCACACACTGAAAAAGCCATCCTTTCACACCGGCATGATACACAGTCGGTCACTGTTATTGTGTAACTGTGCCTAGAGGCATCAGGGGAAAAAACATGGATCAACAACAAAAGTTAAGGGGGTAACAGTCGGAGTAGGGCGGGCAGGAGGGGTGGTGGATGGGTCCAACAACCACCGACTTTCAACTGGGAGGCGAGGGTTTACTCTCTGTGTGATTGTAAAGCCAAACCCTGTTCTTTTTTCCTAAACCCAACCACGTGTGTGTGTGTGTTGGCTCAAAGTAACCATGTGCACTTGTTGTTGAAAGAAAAAAGCACCAATTCACGGTGTTGTACTGACGTAGTGCATTTGTTTTGAAAGAGACTGTATGCAAATTGTACATATCCTGTGAAAACAGAAGTGTATTTTGAAAACAGACAATGCATGTAACAGGCTGAAGTTGACATGGTGTCCCAGACCATCAACAACCAAGGCACCCAGGGTACCTTGCACATCATATCTCAGTGTGGAAAGACCATGACTAAACACTGACATGTGACGAGGTAAGAGTAAGACTGTGTTGATTTTGGAAAATGATTGGCAGTAACGTTGAATTTACATGATGTGTAGCTTATGGACTAATTAAACAAGACCTATAATGGGTGGTTAAAATGTTTCAAATGATTTCCTACACCACCAATAATGAAATAGTTTGGAAAACCCTGCACACTGGTGGTTTCGCTGACACAAAAACATTAATTTCTGCATATTGGAGACTTAGAATCTGGAAATATCAGTGTCAACAGTGCTGGAGCCTTTCAGCTCTGGTGTGAAAGCTGCAGAATATGCAGAAATGGTCCTGCTGTCCAGTGCTCACACTGCCAACAATATGTGGAGAGTTACAATAGCACTGTGTGTACACAGAAGATATGACGCTTTTGTTTGGTTTGACTGTGGCAAAAGATTATCATCTGTTAAACCAGCTGCTGTTGTGTGGATGCAGTTGTGTGTGTTTGTCCTCATCCTTTCCTTTGACTTTATCTACTCATTCATCTCCTGACAGAATAACCTTAGCGATCTGGAGATCTTGGCTCTGATGATTGCAACTCTCTGCCACGATCTGGACCACAGAGGAGTCAACAACTCCTACATACAGAGGTACAGCAGGACAGCATGAGTCATATAATTATATATATATATGATTATACATGTACTGCATGTGTGGGAGCAGGCTATATCCCCTATGTGTGATTCTTATTTCTCTTGTGCATCCAGGAGCGACCACCCACTGGCCCAGCTCTACTGCCACTCCACCATGGAGCATCACCACTTTGACCAGTGCCTCATGATCCTCAACAGCTCTGTAGGTCCACTCACTCATACATATATGTATGCACGTCTGTCTGTACTGGAAGAGGTATCACTTCTCAGTTGCTCTTCCTGAGGTTTCTACCATTTTTTTCCCCCATTAAAGGGTTTTTTTGGGGAGTTTTTCCTTACCCACTGTGGGGTCCAAGGACAAATTGTGATTTGTGATATTGGGCTTTATAAATAAAATTTAATTGAATTGAAATTGAAATTGAATATACACAGAAAGCCCTCCAGTAAAATCGTCATTTCTCTGTTTGCACCATCCCTTTGCCTACATGTACCAGTTACCAGATCAGAGAACATTAGCACTTAATGGTTTCTTACTTTGTCTAAAATGTGGTTAATTTAATCATCGGACTATCGGATGATAGTCTGACTCACCACATGCAGGCTATGGCTTTAAAGGCTAAAACACACTGGCGGCAAATGCCGTGAATCAAAAAATACGGCCCTTTTATTTTTGATGTACAACCCCAAACCGACGGCGGCTAGACAAGTGTCGGCGTTCCTGGATGCACCACCCCATAGCACTTCATGCCACCATCGTATTTCTATCCTCACTGCCCCTGGCATTAAAATGCTTTTTTCCCCCACTCACTCTCTGCTTATACATACCAGCTCCTGTAGCAGCTCTTTTTCTCTGCTCCTATGGCAGCTCGACTCCTCTCCTCACCATGGATGTATAAAAAGAACTTTGTTGTTGCTCTGTTTTGTGTGTGATGAAGAATGGATGAGGAGAGACTCATTGTTGAGGCCAAGAAATAATTAGAGCTCAACAACTCACAATCCTGTCATTATAAAGACAATGACCAAAAAGATACTTATTGTCAAATCGTAGCTCTAGAGATAGGCTCTTCAGGTGAGAATGCGGAGGTGGAGGAAGTACAGATCTTTTAGTAAAAGTAATAATAACGTGGTTGATGAGCAGCAGCATGGGATGTCCAGTGTGTGCAAGGGGTGGCACTTGACATGCGTTACATGATGTGCCGCACCATGGTGGCACCAGTGTGTTTTCAGCTTTAGCCTGCAATGGCCTGCTGATTTCGGCCAACATTCTCCCTTGCTTCAGCTATTTGCATGTTACCATTTCCAAATCCCCTTCGCCATGGGGGAATAACCTCTGAGCTAACAACTTACATGCTAAAAATGGCAAGTTTGGACACTATCTGGATCAAGCATTATGGCATGCTTGCCTGTTTTGGTTTTACAGTTCAGTGAATCGAGGTGCTGTCCAGGGTGTATATATGATTGAATATAGTCAAATCTGACCAATCTGCAAACACAGAAGGCACTATAGGCCCCAGCTGAATACGAGGGTTATGTAAAGTTTTGGGTTCATATTGTCAGGGACTGACAATAGCTCCATGCTATGTTCCCTGAACATGCCTACACATGTTAATAATATTTGTAATTATGTTGTATGTTAATTTGTTCCAATTACTGTAGACTCCCATGCTAATACACATTTGAGTTAAAAGCTACAGTACACTGGGAAACAATGACGATCTACAGTATACCCTGAGTGGCAGGATCTAATTATTGTGATTTTTACTTGAACATTAACAAGAATCAAATGTATGCACCATAATAAAGAAAATGCCACACCGTAGCCTGCGGCAAGGACATTGCCTTTGTACATGGGATACTCTACCTACTAAGCCACTGGCCGTCCCCAGAGGTGAAAAGTTTCAGCTGACTTTCTAAGTTTCGTTTTGTTGTTAGGTGTAGGCTTTCTTCCGGTTACAGAGTTAAAGTTAAAGAGTCCAAACCCAATTGCCAGAATGAATGTTGGCATTATTACATGGTAGACACAGTGAAACTTTACGTTTCATAAATGCTGTAGTTAACATGTGGTTGTGTTTGGTGCTAAAACCACTTGGTTATGGTTAGGAAATGTCATGTTTTGGCTTTAAATACCTTGTTATGGTGCCACAAGTGTCGCTGGAACTGCAGCTGATAACACCACGATGTCTTACTAAAAAATAAAATAAAACCACTTTTGGTGGCACAATCACCACTGGAAATGCTGCGATGTCTTGCTATGAAACAGAGTCCAGCTATCTTTGACACAATCTTTCAGCTAAAATAATCAAATAGTCATTTTTAGAGACCTGCCATTGCTGTTGTGGAGCTGTTGTAGAGCTGTTCCTGACAGATCATATATTTATGTAGGGGTAAAAGTTCATGTCCTCTGGCAAGTGTCCCACTGATACTACTAACAGTTCACCACATCCAGTGTTCCATCTCAGCAAAGGTTCAAATCAAAGTCCCCCCAAACCCACCCCTATTGTATAAGGTAGTTTCAAATACATGTTCACTCACTTTTTTAAGATATTTTTTCGGGCATTTTTGCCTTTATAGATAGGACAGTTAAGCGTGAAGGGGGGAGAGAGAGAGGGGTAATGACATGCAGCAAAGGACCACAGGCTGGAGTCGAACCCGGGCTGCTGCAGCAACAGCCTTGTACATGGGGCGCCTGCTCTATCCACTAAGCCACCGATGTCTCAAATACGTGTTTACTCTTTACATGGAATTTTTCAATTCTGTTTGCACCACTGACAACTGTATTGGGTTGGAGGCAGCAGTCTCTGAGAGATATCTCTAAACCCAGACAGAAAGGGTAACTTTAATCCTTGTAAAGAGCCTTGAATTTACATTGTACACCTTTATATAAACAATGTTATCAGTGATTTGTATGTCACATTAAACTGTAATAAGGCAGAATTACCATTCTCAAACTGGGCCACAGTTCATATCATTCAGCCTGACGTTGCCAATGGATTCTACACAGGGAGAGGATGGTGTGGTAGAGGCGTTCACTGGCCTTAATTAATGTTGTTTCCTGCTTGTTGCAGGATCCTGGATCTCTCCATCTTATTTATTATGCCTTTTCTGCTCATTTTCCAACTGCTAGCCTACTCCTCAGCCCTGTGATGGTCCAATAAAACATAGTGACTTACAGCCTGCTCCGATCTTTATGGCCTCTAAACAAACTCTAAATACACTCCCGACTCCACAGCACTACTTAACCCCACTGCTGCTGGACACATTCAGACGGAAATGCATTCACACAAATGCAAGCATGCATGGACTGTCACAAGAGAGCATTCATGCACGTACACACTCTTAAAAGCTCTTGAAATGGAAGGGACATAGAATAATGTGCCAGCTACCATGCTTATAAACACTCAAGACATGTGGACTGGATTTATTTGTTTGATTGTGTGTGTGTGTGTGTGTGTGTGTGTGTGTGTGTGTGTGTGTGCTTTTCCAGTTAGCGTTGTCATGGCAACCCCTTGGTGGTCTCTTACAGAACAGACTGTGGTCATCATCATTCCTTAGGGGGCTGCTATCTCACTTTGTGTACAAACACATATACACAGTCAAACTTAAGTGTACTCTCTGTATATGTAAATCATTCAATGAAATACAGAGCTGTTCCTGAACTTACACAATTCTTTCCTTGTGTTTCTCTCCCTCTCTCTCTCTCTCTCTCTCTCTCTCTCTCTCTCTCTCTCTCTCTCTCTCTCTCTCCCTCCAGGGAAACCAGATCCTGAGCGGTCTCTCCCTAGACGAGTACAGGGCCACTCTGAAGATGATCGAGAGAGCTATTCTGGCCACTGACCTGGCCCTGTACATGAAGTAGGTAGCAAATGTCAAGCACAGATGGAAATCTGACTGAAGAGTGGTAGAGAGGGGGAGGACGGAAGAAAAGTTCATTTGGGCAGAGGAAACAGAAGGGAGACTATTTTGAAGTATTTTGAGTTGGGGTGATGACATTCAATCAGCACAATACAACAAAGAGCCCACCCGCCTTGTCACTCAAGAATGTTAAAAATCCTAGAGTGAAACACAGGAATTGTGTTTTTACTTGTAAAGCGCAGTAATAGTTACATTTATTTTTGTGCCTTCTAGAGTTGGACGGAGGCATTATGTATTCAGGTTGTCCGTCCATATGCCCCATCCTTGTGAACATGATATCTTGAGAGCCTCAGGGGAATTTCTTCAAATTTGGCACAAACATTCAGTTGGACTCAATGATGAACTGATCAACTTTTGGTGGTCAAGGGTCAAGGTTGCTATGACCTCGCATCCATCTCATTCTCATAAACACAGTATTTCAAGAACAGCTTGAGGGAATTTCTTCAAATTTGGCACAAACGTCCACTCGGACTCAACAATTAACTTCTGTCTATGATTTTGGTGGTTAAAGGCCAAGGTCACTGTGACCTTGCATCTGTCTCATTCTCGTGAATGCAATATCTCAAGAACACCTTAAGGGAATTTCTTTAAATATGACACAAACGTCCACTTGGACTGAGGAATACACTGATTAAAATTTGTGGTCGAAGGTCAAAGGTCAAGGTTAGTGTGACCTCACAAAATAACTCAAGAATTCATATGCTAATTATGCTAATTATGACAAAACTTCACACAAATGTCTAATAGGATAAAATAATGAAATGACCACATTTTATATCCCAAAGGTCAGCTTCACTGTGACATCATAATGTTCTGCATAAAACACTTTACTGGCCAGTATTAAATATCATATCTCAGGAACAGAAGGGGAAATATTTGGTCAGATATTTAATTGGTGACACTTCTGTGCTGTTGGGGGGAAGATGTATGTGAAACAATTAAGTTACTTTGGGGCAGTACATAGCCTTACAAAGACAGTATAAACAAAGGAATGTTAGCCTTGATCTTGCCAACACTAATTCATGTCTTGTTACAAATATGTCAGCAACCAACCTACGGTGTATGTTCTTTTCCAAATCTCTAACGATACTAAAGAAATAATGGGATTACTTCAGTCACTACCCCTTGTAACTGTGTTCCGAGGGCCATAGGGACACTCCTAAACAAAGGGTAGGGGTAAAAAGAAGAAATGGAATTGGGCCTTAGTCATTTGATCCCTGTTGTTATACGAAGACTGTTGTTATATAAAATAAATAAAGCCTCCAGTAGCACAATAGGATGGGACATTTACTGGCCACATGCATTGAAAGACAATTTCTAACTGTCTTATTTTAACCAAATTGTATTTCATTGTTTTTATGCCAACATGTTGAGGTTAGTGGGTTGTAATTTTGGTTTTGGGAAATTAACATACCCATCATTTTGCTAATATTTGAACAACCTGTAGATATTTTGAATTTATACTATTATCACAGTGTCAGCATGATATACCTCGAAAATACTGTACATTGCTGACCTCCTCAGAAACCCTTGCCTGCACTTACATTTGTCTAAGATGCTCTGATGGAGCCTATTGGCTTTCCACGCAACAAAATTTTGAAGAGAAAAAATGTATTTGGAAAAAAAGATCTTTGCTTTAAATGTTAATTTTTACATAATTTCATCTATAATTAGGTTATTTTGTCTTAGTTTTGTTTATTGGATCATTTTAGAAGGAAAATCAATTGAATAACATGCAACATGAACAGTTATGTTCCTAGGAAAAAGTTGTCTTTATCCTTTTATTTCTTTTTTATTCTTCCTTTGTCACTTTTTTAAATTCCTATCTGCTGTGTCAGTGAATGTTTGTGTGTGGGTGTGTGTGTGTGTGTGTTGTCAGGAGGCGTGGCGAGTTCTTTGAGCTCACCAAGAACAGCCAGTTTGTTTGGGAGGATGAACATCACAGAGACTTGCTGAGGTGAGTACCAACCTTCCCAAACTCACATGCTAACTTTGTGGCTGTCAAAACAAATCTAATGAAAAAGTCACTATTTTGGCAACATTGCATGTAACAGAGCCAGGCTAGCTGTTTCAATTCAATTCAGTTCAATTCAATTTTATTTATAAAGCCCAGTATCACAAATAACAATTGCCTCACAGGGCTTTATAGCATACGACATCCCTCTGTCCTTTGGACCCTCACAGCGGATAAGGAAAAACTCCTCCCCCAAAAAATGGTAGAAACGTCAGGAAGAGCAACTGAGGAGGTATCCCTCTTCCAGGATGGACAGAAGTGCAATAGATGTCGTACAGAACAGATCAACATAATAAATTAACAGTAATCTGTATACAAAATGATACATGAAGAGAGACAGAGAGAGACAGAGAGAGAGCGAGAGAGAGAGAGAGAGAGAGAGAGAGAGAGAGATGCAGGACAGACAGGAATGACAGTAGCTTACAACAACATTAACTGAAGTAATAATATTATAATAGTAATTACGGCTATTGCCGTACAATATGTTATTGGTATATATTAATATATGATAATATATGTATGTGACAATAATCATATGTGCATAATAATAGTAGAAGTATGACTAATGATAACAGCAGCAGTAAAAGGCATCAGGCAGGACCACGGCAGCAGCAGAGCCACACACGTCACACCATCCAGGCACCACTGCGATATGAGTTAACCTGCGAGACAATGGAGCACAAAGGCTCCGGAGAAGAAGCAGAGTTAGTGACATGCAGTAGAGCCGAGTTAGTGTGATGCAGTAACAGGACATGAATGTTAGCAAAGGAGAGAGAGAGAGAAGGAGAGAAGGTGCTCTGTGTATTATAGGAGGTCCCCTGGCTCACTAGGCCTATGTCAGCCTAACTAGGGGCTGGTACAAGGCAAGCCTGAGCCAGCCCTAACTTTAAGCTTTATCAAAAAGGAAAGTCTTAAGTCTAGTCTTTAATGTGGAGACAGTGTCTGCTTCCTGGACCGAAACAGGAAGATGATTCCACAGAAGAGGAGCCCGATAGCTGAAGGCTCTGGCTCCTGATCTACTTTTGGAGACTTTTTTTTTTTTTTTTAATATATATTTTATTGATTTTAATTTTCAGAATGCAAAAGGAAACAGAAAAACAAAACAGGACAACAGAAAGAAAAACAAACAAACAAACAAACAAACAAACAAGCATGACAGCTCCTGAATCACAAATCATAGCAAAATGGCAGCATCGACAATATACATCACAGGACAAGCACAGCACAAAAGGAAAATTTACTCCATTCCTGTGTGAGGTCACAAGTTTTCAAGGAAAAGGGGGTTGATGAGAAGATACATTTTTAAAATAAAATTACAAAAAAGAAGGGAATAACTATCAATTGGAATTCATTCTGAAAGTTAATCCACCCCTCAGTAGTAACAAAATAATGGAACAAAATACATCGTCTAGCTAGTAACAGGAGTTTTGTTATAAGTGTGCTGAGAGGGGTTAAGATCAAGACCTTCTAGAGAGAATCCCAACAGAAACAATGCAGGTTCCCTTTTAATGTCCATGCCCAAGATTGTACAAAGCTCTTTTTTTAATATTTTTCCAAAAACGTGCAATAAAAGGGCATTTCCATATTAAGTGAAAATAAGTTCCCAACTCTTTCTTACATTTTTTACACATGGGAGATATATTGGAGTTGCATTTATTGAGAAACTGGGGTGTACATTATAGCCTGTGAAATATTCGGTATTGGCTCTCATTTAACCAATTACATAAGAATATTTTACTTGACAATGAAAATATCTTAGACCACTCTTCCTGGCTAGATTGGATTCCTAGGTCCTTCTCCCATGTACTAATAATTTTATCAATGTTATATTTGTCCAAGGACTGTAGCTTCTGATAAAAAATGGAAATAAACTTTTTTGTAATATTTGGAATGAGAAGAAGGTCATCAAGAGTGCTCCTAACGTACTTATCATCGGGAAACTTGCAGGCAGAGATTTATAAAATGTCTGATCTGTAAATATGCAAAAAAGAATGTGAAGGAAATTCCATATTTAATCTGAAGTTGCTGAAAAGACGTAATTGTTTCTGCTTCAAACAGGTCTCCGATTGTCTCCATCTGTATGCTGTGAAATTACTTTCAGTAGTTCTTTTATACAAATCATCTGTTCTTTATTAAGCAGTAAATAATTCAGAAAGTAAAGCATTATTGATAAAAATTTTAATTTTAAATGTTTGTACGTCAAATGCAGCTTTACTTTCCCAGAAGTTCCTTCACACAGAGATTAGTTTTTGTTTCTAACATGTTGTTAGTGATATTAAACACACAGACTATACCCATGCTTGACCATTAGCACATAAATTCCCTCATTGCAGTATAATATTTGGCGGTATGGCTCTGTTCTGAGGCCTCTCTGCTTTTCCTCAGTCTACGCAGAAAGGCTAAGAGAGAGAGAGCACATCTCTCTGCCCTTCCATGCCCCTACATTGAAAGCCTTAAGGCAGAGAAAGCACACCTCTCTGTCCTTCCAGATTGGTCTGTTTGAGATCAGCTGATGTAGCTGGGATGTGAGCTGAGCTTGACAACGTGTCCTGCCTGATCTAATACAATGCTCAATATGTGGCTTTATGTGCTATGAGGAGCTAATATTGACAAATAATCCAGATGTAGCTCTTTTAACATTAATGTGTGTCAATGTGTATCCCCCTTCAGGTCAATGCTGATGACTGCATGTGACATCTCAGCCATCACTAAGCCCTGGCCGGTGCAAAAAAGGGTAAACAGTGCCATATGTCTCTCTTATTTATCTGTATGTGTTAGTTGAACTGCAAGTTTTGGTTTTCTCTTGTTTACAGTTTCCTTTCTCTTCTTTTGTGTTGGTTGCTGTAGTCAGTTTCTGTAGGACATATGGCAACTTGTTTTTCTCCTCCATCATAAGCCATATAATGGTATTCATCCTTATACAGCATGAAAGACAAGAGAGAACCAGTGAACAAGATAATCAGTGTTGTATGAATATCAAGGATCATTTGGTTTTGTCAGATTATTCTTTCATGTCTGCTGGGCTGCTTATTGTATAATCAGTGGCACCATTGGTGATGATTTCAAGCAGGAAGCAGGGGACACATCCCCCTCCATATTTAGAACTTGTGCATTTATATGCTTCCATGCCAGTGATAGCTGTGGCAGGAAGCATTATGTTTTCAGGTTGTCGGTCTGTCCCATTCTTGTGAATGTGATATCTCATGAATGCCTTTAGGGAATTTCTTCCAATTTGGCAACGTTCACTTGGACTCAGTGATGCACTTATTAGTTTTTGGTGGTCAAAGGTCAAGGTCATTGTGAGCTTGTCTGTCTCATTCTCGTGAGCGGATATCACAAGAATGCCTTAAGGGAATTTCTTCAAAGTTGGCACAAATGTCCACTTTGACTTGGGGGTGAGCTGATTAGAATTTGGTGGTCACAAGTCAAAGGCCACTGTCACCTTGCATCCATCTCATTCTCATGAACATGATGTCTTTGGCAGGATTTATACCTCTGTCGAATCCACACCATACCTACAGCATAGACTCTATGTCGACACAGAGCCAACGCCATAGCCTGACATGCACCACCCCAGAAATGTAACTACATGTCGCAATGACGCAGAGCTCCTGTATATTTTTGTGAGCTGAAAATGATTTCCCTCAGTGGAAACAAAAGGTTAATTTACTTTTATTTCGCAGATAAGAAACAGTAACTTGTAAAACAATAAAGCCCCCACAAAATAGTATTATAAGTCTCGTGTGTGATTTATCTTGGCTTCATATGAGTAGAGGAAATCTCTTCTAGTCGCTAGGCTAATTTATACAATGTAAAATGCCATAGGCTTGTGCTAACAACCTCATCTTGTTGTATTTATTCGGAAAACATGTTTAGTATAAGGCAATTGTTTTGTCAGTGAACCCTGTGAGTTGTAATGGAGCTGAATTTTATAATGTTACCTTTGTTAAATGTTGCTGTTGTCCCTCGCTTCATATGAGTAAAGGACATTTGTACTGTATGTAATTGAATATAGGTCATAAAAGAAATCATTGCATTCCAATTTTATCTACATTTTATACAGCATCCCAACTTTTTTGGAATTGGATCTGTACATTTCAAATATATATCTGTATGTAGGTATGTATGTATGTATGGCTGGATGGATGGATGGATGGATAGATAGAAAGATAGATATTCTAGCTTTTCTCACACAAATATTGTTTTCATACTGTTCATAGGCACAGTACAGAGTTGATTCTTTATGTCAAGAAATGAATCAGATGACATGCCAAATGTGACCTTTTCTCTGAACGCCCACAGAGCCTGAAGAGGAAAGCTTGGGTTACCGGTTGATAACCACCTTCATGGTACCTGTGAACACTGACCTCAGGTTACACCTTAATCAGTGATTTCACAGCAGATGTTTTGTACTCTAAACCTAATGAGAGAAACCTGTTGTTACCTAATTGATAAGGATGTGGCCTGGCATGCAACAGACTAGATTTCTAGTTGTAGATAGTAGTGCAGCACTTGTGCTTCATATCTCTGCCTCTTTTATCTTTGATACTTTAATTCCCACTCTAATGACCTCAACACTCTCCCTCCCTCTCTCTCTCCACACACACAGACATTTGTTTCAGTGTTCCAGTGTCCCACCTTTGTTGTGCCTGTTGCCTCCCCGCAGACCTTCATCAGTCTGCACCTCGTTAGTATCCACAGGCACAGTAGAGAGGTTCAGACAGGCAGACACACTCCATGTTTGTTTGTATATGTGGTTGTGTGTGTTGACAAGTGAGAGCTCATTAATAAAAACAGCTGTGCCCCTGTCCTCAGTTGACACCTCTTGGAAAAAACATTCATGAAGGTTAACATGCAAATATATTCTCTCACTTAAACACACACATACACAAGCGCTGGTGCATCATCAGGATCTCATCAGCAAACTGTTGGTCTCGTGCCAAAATTAAGGAGAACTGGGGTCCGTTTCACAAAGCAGGTTTAGTGAAAACTCTGAGTCTGTTAACCCTGAAATGAGGGAAACTCTGGGTTTTCCATTTCAGAAAGGGAGGTAACTTAAACCAGAGAAAGCGGAGTAACTCCAGCCCGTTTGAACGATACCGTTCTTTTTGAACGGTACCGTTTCACATCACAGTCCATCATTTAGCCTATATCCATAACCTCATCCGTCGTGACATAACCAACATCACCAACCGTGGATGTGCACTTTCATCTACCCAGATTCTTTGTGTTGCTCTTCAGTTTTTTGCAAATGGGAGTTTTCTGTATAATATCGGAGATGCAGAAAATATCAGTAAGGCCACTGTCTGCAAAGCCGTGAGAAAAGTGTCCCTAGCTCTGAAACGTCTATTAAACTCTTTTATTGTGTTCCCTGGACATAAACCTGTGAGGCTCATCAAAGAGGAGTTCCACAGGATTGCAGGTGAATGATGTAGAAATTAGTTAAAATTTATGATTATAAATCATATTCAGTTAATGACATGGTGCTGCAACCTCAGACGGGGATTAGTCATTTTAATTTCTTTTAGGATTTCCCGGTGTGATAGGGTGCATTGATGGAACCCACATTCCCATCATTGCTCCTTCACAAAATGAAGGAGACTATGTGAATAGGAAGTCCATTCACAGCATTAATGTGCAGGTAGATTGACTGTCTCAAAATGTCAGACTGCATCACACTGCAAAAACTCAAAATCATACCAAGAATATTTGTCTTATTTCTAGTCAAAATGTCTCATTTTTAGTCAAAACAAATCACACCTAAAAGTAACTTGTTTTTGGACAATTTCCACTTGTTTCAAGCACATTTTCACTTGAAAAATAATGAGGTGGGATTGCATCTAAGTGAACTAAATTTTAGCTTTAACACCATTCCACCTGTTTGCCTCTGTAACTAGCCAAATATTATTGTGATTGCATAAATGTATGAAATAAATTTAAACTTACGCATTGACTCGAGCAGTAATTTTCTCCCACGCCGACTCCCGTTCCTTCGCTGCTGCAGCCGTGTTACTCTTCTTCCTGAAAACAGCTTCAAATTCGCTGTATGAGCGCATTAAAATATCCAACTCCAGAGGAGTAAAAAAATGCAGACCTTTTCTTGTCGCTTGTTGCCATGGTGAATCGTGGTATTGGGGCTCCGTTGATGACGGCTTTTTAAAGTCGTGGTGCACGCGCTTAACTCAGAGTGAACAAACTCTGTGTTGATTGAACCGATTGAAATCACCTGTTCTGAAACCCGTAACCCAGAGTTTCCCATCTCAGAGTTACTCAACTCAGAGTTCAGAGTTAGGCTCAGAGTTTGTTGAACCTCCTTTCTAAAACGGACCCCTGATTATTTCCTCTTTGTGTATTTGTCCCATGCATGGATTCAAATTTTTATTTGCATAAGATTTTGACTTTTAACTTTAACGTTGGAGTTCCATTTTAGTTTTCAGAGAAATATTTTTTCAACACATTTACCAGCTTGTTGCTAACTTTGCTGTTTGGAGCTGGGCAGGTAGTGTAAGCCTTTTCACTGAAAACAGCTGCTTGCCATAGCTGGATATGACGCAGATGAGAGTAAGTACTGAGTTGTTGTCTGTTTTTCCTTTTACTTGTAAAGCACTTTGGTCTCAGCTCAATTAAACCTGAAACATTGCGATTTTACAACATGCATCTTATATAAGGAAGACCCTAAATTTGTTTCTCTTTTGAACCAAGTTATCTTGTTATAATTCAACCATCCATATACTAAAAGGCATTATTTTCTGCTACAGCTCATTGTTTATGTCAGCAGCCTACAGGTGCATCCTTTATTACAACATATTCTCATAGAACAGTTCATATGATATCCTACAAAAAATGCACACACAACAGTTCATATGATATCCTAAGAATTTGCGCCTCATGAATGACGTTACTGTACGTAATTAACGTAAAGTTACGGAGGTTAGGTTTAGGCAATAAAAGTTACTGAGGTTAGGTTTAGGAAAAGAACATGGCAAGGACATACTTTAAAATGACTCAAAGTTCACTCAAAGTTTACATGGATCCAAATACGCCACTCTAGATGACAGTCTGTTTTTTTGTGACCCATCCACTACCCCAACCTGCCTCCTTACAGGTGTAGGAAAACGTGAAAAATTTGTGATATCAGCCTATTTTTGGTAGCACCTAAAATAACTCAGTTTAACTAAGTCAGTTAAACTCAGTCTTAAATTAAGATCTCCTGGTCTGTAAGCTTGGAAACTTTTTCATAACACATTTTATAGTTCAGTGGGGTTGAATGGGGCACTTATTCATAGTCAGTGTATTACCTACAGTAGATGTCAGTCGGCACGCCCCCAGTTTGGAGAAGCACACTGGAGTCTGACACAAAAACTAATCAATGTACTGCTATGGACAGGATCATTAACAAAACATATTTTGGCCAATAAAAAAAATATACAACAGATTAAGTGTAGAGTATTTTCACTGCTTTATCTTTCCATCAGACAGCCTGTTACAAAGGGAAAACCATTAAGAGTTCCAGTTCCACATCTATGCTCTTTTCAAAGCCACCAGACTGCATTTAGAAAAACAGTAATTTTAGCTCACTGAACACAGAAGCTGCTGGTCTACTGCTTCCTTGATCAGTTAGTTAGTTTGTTATTGTGGGACTTTGGTAAATCCGGACTAGCCACTTTAAACACCAAAGTCACACAATTACACCAATAAAATAACTGATCGAGGCAGCGGTAGGCCAGCAGCTCCTGTGTTAAGTGATGTTAAATCACTGTTTTTCTCAGTGGAGTCTGGCTTTGAAGAAAGCAATATAACAGCTTCAGTTACCCATTGAGGGTTACCATCTAATGGAAAGGTAACGCAGTAAAAATACTCTCAATATAGCGTACACTTAAACTGATGATGGCTTTGTCCAAAATAATTTACTCATTCACTACTCCCAAACTCACTACATAGGAAGTTCTATATAGAAGACTACATAGTGAGCTCACCCGCAACGTGAAAAAACACTTTCGGACACTACTGGGGTCATTTTCTTGGTGTCATTAATTACGCCATTGCTGTCGCATAATTAAAACGTTATTTTAACATCATGTATTTTCCCAAATTAATAAATAATGTTACAAAGTACTTTGTGGCCATTTGTGTTGTGCTGAGATGTGCTGCTCTGCTCATATTAGACATAGGCCTATTAAAGTGACACTTACCTTTCTGGAAATGTTACACTTTTCTTTGTTTAGGTTAAAATGCTATTAATAAGCTAATGGCACACTAAGTGAATTCCAACAGAGATACAAACTCATAATTACACCATTCTCATATGGTTCTTAGAAAATTCAGACCAATCATTGCATTCGGGCAGAGCGTCCTGTCTGTCTTCCCTACATGGAAGCCTCCGACTGACGTAACCCCCCCGCCCCTGACCAGGAAGAGTGAGTCTGTGAGACAACATATAGGCTAGTTACAGGGACGCTTGTGGATATAAACTTTTCTCCATAACAATGGCAGACAAATGCGGACCACCGCTTCCACCTCCAGTTGCTCCAACAGGGAAATCATTTGGCAAAAGAAAGAATATTGGGTAACACTTTACTTGAAGGTCTCTACATAAGGATGACATGACACTGTCATAACTATGACATGACAATGTCATGAACTTGTCATGTGTCATTCGGTTTTTGTAATGACAAGTTGACATTGTTTGGGTTGTCTTGATTATGACAACTTAACATTAATCAAAGTGACATTTCCAGAAGTTGTCTTTGTCATGACAAGTTGACATTAAATTTGTTTGGGATGTCCTTATTATGACAGCTTTCTTAGTTGTCTAAAAACAAGCCAGTCTGAGGTAGAACCTGTGGTCCTTGCCTTAGCCCAGGCTGAGTTCCTCTCATGAACAGTGTCTGCTAGTTCAGAGGAGAACCAGGGGTTATCGAGATCCTTTACTCTGTACCTCCTATAGAGAGCATGGGTGTTAATGATTTTGGTAAACGCATCTTTAAAAAAGGCCCATGCTGTCCACATCAGGGATCAGCTCAGTTCTACCCCAACTGAAATGGTCTAAATCATGATAAAATCCTTGCTCACTAAAAAGTTTAAGATTCCTCTTAGAAACGATACGTGGCTTTAATTTGGGGACCTTAGTGTTCCTTACAGCAGCAACAACACAGTGGTCGTTTAAGTCATTGCAAAAAACACCGATAGCTGAAAATCTATGAGGAACATTTGTAAGAATCAAGTCAATTAAGGTGGACTTCTCAATACATTTAAGATTTGAACGAGTGGGGGAGTTAATCGGCTGGGTAAGATTGACAGAATCACAAAAGGATTTGAACTCATCAGATACTGGCTTAAGCCAATCCCAATTTAGATCACCAGCTAAAACAAGTTCATTGTACTTTAGTCTGGATAAAAGGTGTGACAAAGAATGCAATGCATCTTTTGAGGCAGACGGAGGCCTATAACAACCAACAACAGTTATGTTGATGTTTTTGGCAATTTCCACATTTAAAGCCAGGAATTCCAAGTGCTTACCGATTGATTCAGACAGAACAACCCTGGTGTGGAGGCTAGATTTGACAAAAACAGCAACACCGCCTCCTTTCCATGGTTTGTCAGAGCGATAAACATTGTATCCAGCAATGTCAATATCTGAATCAGAAACTGATTTTGTTAACCAAATTTCAGATATTACAACAATGTCCGCCTCAGTTGAATTAACCCATATTCGAACCATGTCCATTTTTGATAACAAGCTGCGTACATTAAGATGAATAATACTTAAGCCAGACAGATGTTTAAAGTCAGCTGGGGTCAAAATACATTGCAACTCAGGACCAGGATTAGGCTGCACGTTACCAGACGTAAGTAGTAATAAAACAATCAACCATTTCTGTTTAGCTCTATTAGACCTTAGTGGTTTCATTAAAGTATCTCTCTTAGTATGTAGTCCTAATACAAAGACACGAGTGCAACTTGAAGAAACAGTAAAATTGTCTTTTAGAGCCATAAGGCTGTGCAGACGTGTTAAGTCCATAGCTCAATGGTGAGAGTTAAAGGCTGGGGTAACAATGCAGAACCCAGCGGCCTGACAGAGGCGCTCGAGGCTGCACTGTCATAATGGCAGGAGCGATCCAAACAGACCCGGGAATGCAGGACTATGGTTGAGCCATAATGAGTCCTGACCAAACAGCCCAGGAGGAGGACAAATAAAAAACTGGCTTTGAGCAACATTGTCTCTTAGTTCCTAGCAACAAGTTCGAAATAGCAGCTAGCAGGGTAGCACAGTCTAGCTTCGTGAGTTGGGGATGACCTCCGTCGTCAGCCCGAAGGGAATCCCTTGCACTCACAACCAGGAAGTCAGAACCGGCAGTTTCAGACACAGCCATGGATTGTTTTAGGTGACACATTTTATTGGTGGCTAAAATACATTTTATTGATGACCCCTCCACGGCAGAACATTGGTTTGCTTCCGTGTCTGACTCCAGCCTGCTTCTCCAAACTGGGAATGTGCTGACTGTTATCTACTGTAGATAACACATTGACTATGGATAAGCACCTCATACAAGCCCACTTCAAAAATCTGAACTATCCCGTTAAAGCCTAAAAAGCAGCTCGTTTCATCTTTGGATCCATTCATTCATCCTTAAAATATCAGTTTCATATGACATGATTTCCTTCTGTTATATAGGAGTATAGATCACATTGTGTGTAATTCTGTCTTTTCTGTAATGGTGTAAAGTTTGACCTTGGCTATGATGATAAGGATAATTCAGATAAAGAGTTATTACAACTTGAGTCTTAATTCTGTAGCCATAGCTTTTGGCAGCATTCTGGTAAACAAGGTAATTTTGCTCAGTTTTTATACACCATGGGCCACATCTACTAAAGGTTTGCGTGTATAAAAACGCGTGCAAACTCATTGCACATGCAAAAAAATGTACAAACTGATTTACTAACAGTGCGCACAAAGGGTTGCGTCTTTCAAAGGTGCAAAATAGCGCGTCTGCATCCAGTTAGTACGTTTGCTGCAATGAACATGCAATATGGGGTGTTTACACGCAATTGTGTGTGTGCTGGGAGGAGAAAATGTAAATTTATTAATTTCGCACACGCAAAATGATTTATCAAACCTGAAAGCAATTTTGCAAATAGAAACTGCGTCTATATTTAACACATGTCAAAGGGAGGTGCAAACCGTTTGTATGCGTAATTGTGCACACATGGCTGCGGTTATTGTTGCAAGAAGGAGACACAGAAACAATGAAAGAAGATGCAGAGAACGCATTTTTCACCCTTGTGTGAACATTTTTGGAATGAATGAGGAAACAGTCATCAAAATATAACGCCTATCCAGTATTGCCATTTTGGAGCTGTTGGAGGAACACAGAGCGGATTTGGAGCCAGCCATGAGAAGGAGTCACGCAATACCTGCAATAACAAAACTCCTTGCAAGTTTACATTTTTTTGCATCTGGGTCATTCCAGTGTAAGGTAGCTATTACAGCTGGGATCTTCCAATCCCGTTTTTCAGATGTGCTGTCTGAAGTCCTAAATGCCATTACCAACGGTGTGGCAAAATATCCCGGGTCAGTACACGATTCTTTTATTCTGAGAAACAGTTTTCTGTTTTCCAAGTTGCGAGATGGCAAGTTTGGAGATGGCTGGCTTGTAGGAGAGTCAATTTGTAAAATCCTTTGTAAAATAATTACATTAAAAACAAGAGCGTGTTTCATATTGATTCATATGTTTTTAAGTTGATAATGCATACCCCCTACACCCCTTCCTCCTGACACCTGTTCTCAACCCGACCACTGCCGGAGAGATAAGGTACAACGAGGCCCATATCCGCACACGGAATATTGTGGAGCGCACCTTTGGAATCCTGAAGAGCAGGTTCCGTTGTTTGGATTGCACTGGAGGAGCACTGCTGTACAGGCCAGAAAAAGTGGCCCAGATTGTAGTGACCTGCTGCATGCTACATAACATCGCCAAGCAACATGTGCTGGAGCATAATGGCATGCCGTAGGAGAATGCTATAGTTCTAACTTTTATCGTGGCAAAAAAACAAAACTAAACAGTTCTTTATCGTATAGCCTATTTTACACAAAATGAATATTCATAGCCAATATAAGAAAACTTAAACGTGACAGTTGAGTGTATTATTTGTGTTTCCTTTTACGCAGGTGGAACTTGCCCACCGTGCGCACCTCTCCTCCCTCTCCTGTCCCTGGCTGTTGGTCAGAGGCATCTCATCTACTGTGCCCCCACCTGTTTTATTTGCAGATGTTTTATTATACGCCAATTTTTCTTTTGTTCTTCTTCTGATGTCTTGATATCTTCTTTTCACTTCATCCACTGTTCGCATCGTTTTACCAACAGCATTTGCTTTTTCACAGATTTCTTCCCATATAGCGTTCCTTTGTGAGACAGTCAGGTTTCTTTGCTGTAGCTCATTTAAGTGTTTATTGGCCTCATCTACCAACACCTCTAATTCCATAGGGTCGAATTTCACTTTGTGCTTTCTCTCCAAACTCGCCATGCTGCAAACCAAAAAAACACGCAAAACCCTCATTTAAATAGGGTGTCTCCAACACGTTTGTCACCTGTTGTCATTTACGCAATCACTCTTAGTAAATCACGGGCAAACCGCAGTTCAGCCCCACATGGAGAATTCTAGATTGCACAGGCAAATTAGTACAGGCAAATTGGGATCTTAGTAGATCCGGCCCCAAATTGTTTTAGGTTTTTTTGTTTATCTGTTTTCCTTTAAAACCTGCTGATTTTATGACTTGTCTGTTTTATTTTGCTGCCTTATGAAGCACTTTTGAATGCTGCTGTAAACCAGAATTATCTTTAAAGATTCACATTGTTCTGGTCTCAATCTCAAGTCTATTTGGGGTCAGTTTTGACATAGTTTTAATTTAGGTGGCCATAGGTGACCAGTGTTCCCAAGTTTTACTTGTTTGACCATACTATTCATGAGCATATGGCTTACATGTGCAAGCATTCTCCAACATCAACCGTTTGAAATGCTTTCATAAACCCAGTAGTAGGTGTTTCTTGCTGTTGTTGGAAGTCTAATGAAGCAGTCCCAGACCACTGAAATTATTTTGACATGGAGCTAACTTGCTTCGCTATGCAGACGAAAAATGTTGGTATTTTGGCTGACGAGTAAATAAAGACAGTTACATAGCCTCACTGGTTAACATTTGCTACATGCCTACTGTTGGTTTTTAGTCAGCTATAATAAGCCCTCTCTCTGGCTGAGTCCGCCTGCAACTCCGTGGTACTGAGCCTTTATTATAGACTCAATCAATGAGCTGCAGATGACTTTAACAAACACTCACTGAGTGATACTGATTGGAGCCCGAGGCTGCAGTCAAATCTCATTTAACTCTCTGTAAACAGATGGAGACCATTAACTTAGAGTGACTACCACTCCTTTGGCAGACCTCTCCTTCTTCTTACTGTATTTACTTTTTTTTTATCCTGACTAGCCTTTCTACATACCTACTTTTTCTCTTTTACATTTCTTCTGTCTTAGTGTTTCTTGCCTGCTTTTGTTTTTGCTTTTGTTTTTCCTCAATTCGTCTTGTGTTTTTCTTGCCTTCTTTGTATATATTCTTGGTCTGTCTTATTGTTTTTTCAGTCACTTCACATTGTCAAAGTTTGACAATGTTGGCTCTGGCAGCAGAAGACGCATTATGTCTTCTCCATGGTAGGATGTCCCAACCTTGTTCTTAAAATCAACCTCCTATGATGTTCTTTAAAATGCCTCCACTGAAACTCAAACTGCCACAAGTACGCCAGAGAGTTTAAAAGGTTAAGTACAATAATAGAACAGCAGTGTGATTTGCATAGATTTTTGCATTTCACCTTAGATGGAGTTGTGTCTAATCCAAGCTGAGGATTTGATAGTGATGATAAGAGAGAAAACTGTGGAAGCTTAGTTTGAGGTGTGGAATCTGTGGAACATTAACTGACTATTTTTTTTCCCTGTTGTGGTACATTAATAGTTTGCTTGTGTATAAACGATGAAAACCACTCTTACCAGTTTTTGCTTGTAGTAAAATGTGTTTTGAACTAAAAGTGTTAATGTTGTTAATTATGTACAAGTCTTTTTGTCATATTCTGTCTCATCAGCTGGAGGTCTGCTTTAAATTAAAGATTCAATTTGACCTCACCGGTGTCCTCTCTCTGATACAGATTGCGGAGCTGGTCGCCACTGAGTTCTTTGAACAGGGGGATAAGGAGAGACGAGAGCTGAACATTGAGCCCAGTGTAAGTGCAATGTGTCGCTTCTATTCTGTGACGAAAACCTTTCTAAAAAGTACAGCATAAGCTGTGGTGTGCCTCAGGGATCCATGTTTGGTCCCTTGGTTTTTAATATTTATGTGCTTTGACCCAGTTGTTATCATCAAAAGACATGGCATCTTATTTAAGAGTGCAAATGCTAAAACTAAAGAGTTATTTCGTTTTGTTTTTTTTTTAAATACCTCTGCACTGGTGATAGCCCGGGCTGGAAGCATTATATTTCCGTATTGTCCGTTCCATTCTTGTGAACGTAATATCTTAAGAATGCTGTGAGGCAATTTCTTTAAATTTGGCACAAACGTCCACTTGGACTCAAAAATGAACTGATTCAATTTTGGTGGTCAAGGTCAAGGTCACTGTGATCTTGCATGCATCTCTTTCTTGTGAAAGCATTATGTTAAGAATACCTTGAGGGAATTTCTTCAAATTTGGCACAAATGTTCACTTGGACTTAATGATGAACTGATTAGACTTAAGTGGTCAAGATTAAGGTCACTGTGACTTTGCATCCATCTGTTCTGCATAAAACACTTTTCTGGCCATTATTCAACATCATATCTCAGGAACAGAAGGGGAGACATTTGGTCACATACTGAATTAGTAACACTAATCTTGGGTGCCCACCTTGAAATGATGCTGATTGTACAGATCTCCTGTGCTGCCAGGGGGAAAGATGTGGGTGAAGCATCCATGTTTTTAAAGACATGGATATAATAATAACAGTAACCAAATTTGATAGTAAAGCCTGATGAATTTCAGTTCTTGACGTAGCAGAGGTTAACTATTCATTCACTCTTGTGAGACAGCAGATACAATTCCTAAAATATATTTATTCATAAAGGAAGCAAAGCAAAACAAAAACACACAAAATCTAACTAACTAACTATATACAACATAACCAAATCAAAGCTGGCTTCAGATCAGGGGAGGTGTTGTCTGACCGTGTGGTCAGGACAAAGACAAAGGAAAAGAAGGTAGATTTTTGTCTTTGGGTGTTGCTCTGTTGAAAGCGAATTTGTAAATGAGTCTATGTGAATGTGATATGTGTTGCAAAGGGTCTGGATTAGTGCAGAGGATATTTAGTTGCATGTAAGACTCTGTCTGAGAACAGCATTAGCAAACTAACCTCACGTAGCTTTGGCAAAGCCAACTAGCCAATAACCTAACTACAAACAATCACAACTATGACTCAATAAACAGCATTAAATCACATTCAGCAAGTCTTGCTTAGCCTGTACAGCTGTGATAAAGCTATGCCCATTACCAATCCTTGAATGGATGTAAGAAAGAGTTGGATTGAGGCGTACTGCTTTTGATAGCCAGCAGGGGAAAGCTGGAAAGAGCTGTGGTTCCAGAAGCAGTCTTTGTTGCGTCCTTGTTCCGAAGGTTCTGATCCAAGGAGGCTGGTTGCTCAGGGTCTGTGCAGAGTTAGATGCTTGGTTGCTAACTCAACTTGGTTTTCCTTGCTGCTGGAAAGTTAGCTGCAGTCCTTGTGTTTGCATACTAATTTCTCTGGTTTCCAGGGTTTGCTCCTGCCATGAGCAAGGGCACGTCGTGGTCCAGGAGAAAGAGAGTCTGAGAGAAATTGCTCTCCCTTTAGTGGTTCGGGGGCAAGGGTCTCTGAGGTGGTCAGAGCCCAGGAGGAAAAAGAGCACCTCTGGGCTGCTCAAGGGCACAACAGGAAAGAGAAAGACTGTGTGAAAGGAGCAGAACTTCTACAGTTGCCTATTGACATGACAGAGTCACATGACACCATAAAAGTACCGTCCAATCCAGTTTCAGACTTGTGCCTCACTGAGGTGTGAGGTGGAGCATCCTGTGGGGATGGGTGTCAAATAACTGTCCTCTGTTGAAGAACAAAGAACATGAGGTCTCTTACCATTTCAAATGGCAAGAGGAGAAGCTTTCACATGTCCAGTTTAGATTTTAACAAATGACAAATCATCTGTGGTCCAGTGAATCCCAACATAATTATAGTTTTCAATAAAACCGTGACAAATCTCGTGAGTGTTTGTAATCGGTTACTCAGCCAAAATTGAGACTTTTCCAATCTCCCTAATCTTTACTTTTCAAGTCATCATGCAAACAATCAGGGTATTATTTTTGATCCTAAATTACATAATGAATCATATCTTTCTTTTTTTCCTAAACCCAACCACCATCACCCCTAGTGGGGACCTTTTCTCTATCTCTTTTTTTTCTTCTTCTCTTTTTTTTCCTTACACACAATACAAACAAACAGCATCACTCTATCATAACACAAACAGAAACAAACCAACAGACAAAAAATAATAATAAATAAATTAACAGTATAGGTCTTTGTTTCTGTAGCATCACCCAGCATCACAGAGAAGAGGGTCAGCTCCAGGTGTAAATTCATTTTTGAGCACATTTTTTGAAACTCACCCCAAAATGTGGATACAATGTGACAGTACTAAAAAAGATGGACTGTTGATTCAGATGCTGTTCCACAAAACCGGCATTCGTCTGATTCCCTAATACCCCATATGTTTAGCATTTTTCTAGTTGTGGGAAAATTATAAATTATTTTCAATTGAAAATATCTTGTAAATGAGTCAACAGTTGTTTTATATATCAAACCAAAAACCCATTTCCATGGTATAGGGCAGTCTAAAGTATCCTCCCATTTTTGATAAGTATTGTAAGGAATACTTCCTAAGGACCGGTATGTTAAGTAAAAATTATAAATGTTTCGATTTATCTTCCTGTTTTGCAGCCATTTGTGATTTTTTTTTATAGCTGGCTGACAGACTGACAGTTTATAATTTCCATCCCACTTTTTTCTTTTCAAGAGCATTCTAAGAGCAGAAAGAGTTGATTAAAGGATTGGAGGGAACAAATACTACCATACGTATCAGTGAATTGGTTGTAACTCATAAGATTTCCTTCTTCATTAACAAGATCATTTATGAACAAAACACCCTGTTCAAAAAGACTCTTCAAAAAACTGCTTTCCCTTCAATCACAATATTGGAATTAAGCCATATAATCTGCTGCAAAACACTGGCCTCTCATTTCACAGACCGGGCGAGGCTGAGGCGCAGCGCACCTGCACTTCGCCAACTGGGTGTGGCCAGGCAGATTTTGCAAGTTTGGCACACCGTGTGCGCTGGTGCAGCTACTCCTCTTTCCCACCTCCGTCCCTCCTACCTGCACAAGTCGGAAAGAGGGAGGAGAGAAGGCGTGGAGTGGGTTTTACACACATCACACCAATCAAATGAGCCCCTCTCCTCGCCCTTAAATGCGCCGCGCAAAGGCGTAATGAGAGTTTACTCAATTCGCCATGGCAGAAGAGAGCAGCAGCGTCAGATGGCCAAACTTCTCCCAGGAGGAAACTGATGTTTTGGTCCGGGAGGTCCAAGCTCGCAGTGTCCGAATATACGGAAATGCGAGCAGACCTCCACGGGCTGATGATGCAAAGGTAGCCTGGGAGGAGGTCACCACAATCGTAAATCAATGTTGTGTTTCTCTCGTGCGTTTCCAAGCAAGAAACTGAAGAAAGTGGAAAATGCTGTCATTTGCAAACATTTGAATGCAATCATTTTTGCATTCTTTTAATTTGGTTAACATGTCATTCTTTCCATCTTTTCACTTTAGGACCTGATGAATCGTGACAAAAGAGATAAGATTCCCAGCATGCAGGTGTCCTTCATTGATGCCATCTGCACTCAGTTATATGAGGTAATTTTAAAATTAAACTTGTAATGATGGTTGTCTTTGAAAATCACTGTCCCAGCTGAATAGCTGGAAAAGGCATTTTGCCAATGCCAGTGGTGGACATCCATCGTATTATTTTCCACTTGCTGGAAAGATGAATGAATGTTGTATTTATTCACTGAATCTTTCCTTGTTAAATATGTTGCCTTTGTCACTGTCACAGACTTTGGCAGGCATGTCAGAGTATTGCTCCCCATTGTTGGAAGGATGTCAGAAGAACCGGCAGCATTGGAGGCGTTTGGCAGAGGAGTGTGAGAAGGGGCTGGTCAACGGCTTGGTGTGATCCCAACACCAGTTTGGTTTTCAACCAACACAGATTTCCAGGGTTAGCCCTGTACAACCCAGTCTCTCAAAATTTCATGAAATTAGCATATCTAAAAGGACAAATAAGATGCTTTGTGCTTGGAAGGTGCCCAAAAATATAATTTTCCCAAGATTATATAGTGAAAAAAACATTAGATTTGGTTTGACAGTGAAAGGGCGGATACACTGGCCTTTAAATTTAGCAACCATAAAGCAGGTTTGGGTCAAGAGTTTTTTCTAAAACATTAAAAAATATTCCAGTTTATTGCAACTTTGGTCTCATTTTGGTAGGTTGGTCCATCCTTTCTTTCTGCAATGATAAGATTGTACTCACTAAGTTCATAACTCAGATCTGGGAATCACTAAAGAAGACTAAGAGCCTTGCTAGCAGTCAGGCTTTACTTAGAGACAGCTAAGTCTCTAAGTTGAATTGCTTACATATGCATGGTAGCAGGTTAACAAGAACAGCGTTAGCATGCTGATGTTTGGAGCAGTGATACTGCCAGGGTCCTACAGGAATTTTCAGTGGGTCCACAAAAAATAGAGAATGGTTTGTTTTCACTATTTAATTCACTATAGAAGAGAGCCTAGTGTGAGTAAGAGTCACAAGAGTGACTGTAGTTGATAACTAAATTCTAATCAGAATCATGTCTAATAACTAAAATCTTCTTAGATCGTCTGTGAAGTGAAACTTATCACAAAGGTCTGTGACCTAATGTGTATCAGTTTAGGGGTCCTTGAAAAAAGGTTGAGAACCACAGGTTTATGGTACTGTATAATGTTTCCCATGTTCTTAGTTGGAATGTCATTTGCTTTGCAAGAATTTTCATTACCCAAAGTATCAATTCAGGAATGGGATCACCAAGGTCATTACAATGAGTCCTCTGGGAACTAGGACCCAACCAACAATTGTGTGTGGGGCCCAAATGGGTCGTAAATAAACAGAAAAATGGGTCCTATATGGGATTGTCCACAGGTTCCGTATTGGCCCTATGTCAGTTGCCCACATGGGTGGGTTTACCCAAGTGATAAGATGCCCACTTTGGGACCATATCCACTTCGTACCAAGGTAGCCCTAACATAACCTATGTGGGGCCCACTTGATTCAGCCCAACCATGTGGGCAACTGGCATGGGGCCATTATGGAAACCATGGACAATTCCATATAGGGCCCATTTTTAGCCCATTTACTATTCACATGAGCCTGACATACAAATGTTGGCTGGGGAAGGACTGTACAAGTTTGATGGCGATCCATCAAGTAGATGTTGAGATATGCCAGTCAGGACCAAAGGTTAGACCAACTAACAGAGCCATGCTGCTAGCATGGCTAAAAAGATCATCAAAAGTGGTGCAGTTAGTTTACATTACATTACAAAAAATGAAAACACCTTTGCAATTCCTTCATTCAATACCATCATTGCATAGTCTAGTCCTGTAACTCTAGAGGCTAACAACAGGAATGACAGACCGAAGTGCGCCCTCCTCTCACTCGCCTGATGTAATGGTTGTTAACAAGTTTAACAATAGAGACGAGCTGTTTCACTGTCGGTGTTAGTTTGTTGGGATGTTTAGCAGCTCAGTGTTGGATGTTAGCCACTGCTGCTGTGTTAGCTCGTGCCAACCAGGAAGACTTTGAACTTTGTGTTGCTGAGTGGGCAACAGCTCAGAAGACGACGGCAACAGAGAGTTTGTTAGGACTGTTTAACGGCCCGGTGTTGGATGTTAACTGCTGCTGCGTTAGCTTGTGCTTACTGGGCAGACTTTGAACCGACCATTCGCTGAGAAGAGTGACTCCAAAAACACAGCGACAGAAAGTATGCTTATTTGGTGGGGAGTTGGGACAGTGTGGGATCAGATCCCCAGCACATAAAGGACCAAATAGAAGTATCATTTGAAGTTTTGATACTACTTGGTACTGGGTTATTTAGGTCGTACCACTGCCCAGCCCTAATGCAGTACAGTTTAATCGCTCCCTATCACATCTCAGTTTGCATTTCATTGTGACATTCCTGTACTTTTCACCCACATATTCAGGTGCTTCCACATCATAAAGGCTGTTTCTGCCATCTTACCAGCTGAACCTCACATGTGCACTTCACAACTGCAGGATTGGATACCTTCCACTAGAACACAGCTAACCACAGAGACGTTGTAGTATAAGCATAGATTTTAATAATGTGTAGATACTGGATGGCAAAATGGCATCAACTCATTCCAGTGGAGTTGTTTGTCTGGAGCATATGCCAAAAAAACGTGAATATGCGCAGTAGTGTTATTCGCTGGCTCCTCCCACAAGTTCCTGTGCAGCTCATCATTGTGATGACATCACAGGCTTTTTTTCTCAGCTTGAGGAAAGTTTTACAAATATTAAACCTCCATGGATCAGAAATTCGTAACAGAAAGAGTTATAATTGACCTTGTTTGCAGTTTGAGGTGTCTTGTCAACGGTTTTACAGACATCTCTTTGACAATGGTGGTCTACGGAGAAAATGCCTTTTTGGGCGCAGGGCATTTTTCACTGCAGTACCGTGAGTGGCCACCAGGAAAAAGTTGCTGCAAGGCTGAGCAGCATTCCTGTGGGCCTGAGTAGAAGTAGTAGCTACTTTGCAACACTTTACCCCTGACATCATTATTATCATCATTTCTCTTTGCACTGTGATCACTTAAGTAAAGTGGATTTATAAAATCTGGCTAAATTGGCTCGTCTAACAGCTCATTTCTTGCCCTGCTGGACTGCGTTGGAGCAATGTAACTATGTTCCCAGATCTCAGCAATAACTTCAGTGAGTACAAATCATAACAGTTAAAACGTTTGCCTAAATCTAGTTATCATATCTTCTACCATAAACACGTTCATTAAAAAAATCATTGTTTGCTAACTCCCATGACAAACAGGTGATAATGATGTGTGTGTTCATAACCCATATTTCCGAGGTCATGCTCATTTCACCAAGCTTTGTGAGACTTGTCCTCCTGTCATCACCATTCTTTCATGGCTGTCTTTCACCAGAGAAAATAACAGAGTCAGCACTAAGCTATATTTATTACAATAGTCATTTTTTGTTTTTGCACAGAGTGGCTTTCATCTTGAAGTCTCACTTACATTATCTCTCACAGGTAGTAACATTTAGGGGAACACTGAATGATGAGACATAGATCCCTGGGGATCAGCACCAGTACAGTGGTAAACAGATACTGTACTTATAATATGTTTTACATAATGTCACAATTATCTGATACATTCATACAAGGAGGGTTAGGGCCAAAGAAAAAAAAAGTCTTAGATTTAGAGAATAGAGTCGCAAATCTACAAGAATAAATTCATATATCTAGAGAAAAAATAGTCACAGATTAAAACTATTAAGTCAGGTAACATGATATAAAAAGCAACAAAGTGTGTACAAACAGTGGTAAGGGTGACAGTAATATATATTTTAGCAGTACCAAAGTAATATAACACGTTGCCAACAAGATTTCAGGTGATATTATTACATTTACAATGTAATGTAATGCATTACCACCCAAAAACTGTTTATTTTTGTGATCATTTTTCATTTATCCAGTGTGATTACAAGCTTAGTCTTGTAACATTTAAACTTCATTCTCATAGATTTACGACCTTATTCTCGTAGATTCACTACTTTATTCTTGTAGATGTACAACTTTGTTCTTGTAATATTATGACTTTATTCTTGTAGATTTGCTACTTTATTCTCATAACATTATGACTTTATTCTCATAGATTTACGACTTTGTTCTCATGGATTTATGACTTTATTCTCATAATATTCTGACTATATTCTTGTAGATTCATTGCTTTATTTTAGTGATATTATGACTTTATTCTTGTAGATTTACAACTTTATTCTTATGATATTACGACTTAACTCTCGTAGATTTACTACTTTATTTTCGTAGTATTATGACTTTATTCCAACAGATTTCTGACTTTACTGTAGATTTCTGACTTTATTCTCTTAATATTATGGTTTTATTCTCGTAGATGTATGACTTTATTCTCAAAATCTAAGATTTTTTTTCAACATCGAGCTAATTGTCCTTTGTAGTGATAAGCTTGTTAAATGTCTTCATTCACAGCACACACAGCACACACACACTACAAGGGTTTGAGTCTTTTGTAACATTTTTTTTTCCACTCATTGTCTTAACTATTGTATATTTATTTTTGTTTTATATATTTATTAGATTTTCTATATTGTAAGGTCATCCTTTTGTCAAGAGCACACAATTCTCTATATAGGAAATGTAGTTTTCATACCTATACATATATATATTTCATATCCTATCTCTGCTTTTTTGAAGGAGCTTTCTTAGGAACGAATCTTTTAGATGACATTTGTACTGTAATGTGTTGTTTGAAATTTAGATTTTATTTTCTTCTTTTCAAAATGTAAGAGAGCCAAAGACTAGGCCTGCGATTTCAATGGGAAATGGGTCTAACTTTTTTCACTGCCTTGTTGTGATAAAATATGACCAATTCACAATTAAAAACTGTTTGTATTTGTTCACATCTTTCTGCACCCTTTGATATTTTCCCACTATAAGTGGCTGTTTTTAATGTCCCACTTTTTATAAACTGAATGATTGAGAAATGTCTCTTGCATTTCAGCCAACAAAAAAGAAATAACTGAACCTTTCTGAAAACCACAGGGGTGTATAAAGCAGTTCCCCCAGCATTTTGCATGCTTTTTTCAAGATTGTTGTGGCCTAAATTGCCTGATTTCACAGCAGCTTTTCTTAAAAATTGGGATGAAAGTTGCAATTTTTTTAAGTATATTTGTTGCAATAAAAGTGTGGGAGACAGTGAAAAGTGCAAAAAAAAATTGCTTTTTTTTTTTTTTTTAGCTTGATGACAACTTAACTATTTTCTTCAACACACACGCATTTACACAAGCACACACACCAAGGTGGGAAATTAGCACCAGCCAAATGCTGATTTAACATGAAGTTGCTGGTAGATTTAAAACCCAAAATAATTTACTATTGAATGAATTGATTTTGAATGTCTGTCTGTGGCTGGTAGATGTTCACATTTTAAAAGGTTAATTTCCCATCCTGGCACACATGTATTCACACACACACACACACACACACACACACAGCTTGTCACATTAACAGGCTAGCACACCTCTCTTACTTTGCAATTAAAGTAAACTAACGTTACCAACGCATATTTAATCTAACTTACCGTCATTCATTCAGCGCTTGCAACAGATTTGGATGCAATAGCGTCTGTCACGATGATTTGTCTGGTCTGTGGTCCACTAGTTTGAATATGTTTCGCAGCATAAAAGTGTTTGTCAATCAATGATATACGTTTTGTGTTCCACCACAATATTGCACGGGGTGCAAAACAGTTTTCCTCCACTTTCGTGAAGAACATCAGGGAATTGTTTTGCACGGTCTTTAGCAGTAATTTTTGTTGGTAAATGTGAGACATTAGAATCACACATGCCTGCATCTTCAAACCATAAACAAGGAAGTTAATGTAGTGACGTCTATTACATTTGCGTGGGGGACTGTTATTATTGGTGGAAGTCATGGGACGCTGGTTATCGGACAAAATTGCATGGTCCTGCAGAATTGGTTGGTTGGAGAAGTAGAGATTGGTTGAATTTGTGTTACTTGTTGCGATCACATGCGGCACAGTGGTGTAGTGGTTAGCACTGTCACCTCACAGCAAGAGGGTTCCTGGGTCGAACCCAGGAGGGAGCCCTTCTGTGCAGAGTTTGCATGTTCTCCCCGTGTCAGCGTGGGTTTTCTCCAGGTACTCCGGCTTCCTCCTACAGTCCAAAAACATGCAGGTTGGGGATAGGTTAATTGGTGACTCTAAATTGGCTGTAGGTGTGAATGTGAGTGTGAATGGTTGTCTGTCTCTATGTGTTAGTCCTGGAATAGCCTGTACAGGGTGTACCCTGCCTCTCGCCCAATGTCAGCTGGGGTAGGTTTTGCGCAATATTTTGTTCTGTTATTACCAGTGATGGGCAAACTACTTGGAAAATGTAGCAAGCTAAACTCTACATTAAAATAAAGTTTTACTACACTGAAGCTATCCCAGAGGAATGTAGCAAGCTAAGGTACGAGAACATCGCAAAAGTTGCTTGCTACTTGCAAAGTTACTTTTATTCTTTTCTTTGTTAAATCAGCATTTTCTGAGTGATCAGAAAAACTGTCACCCAAACAAATACTTTGAAGACTTTGTGACATTTGAACATGTCCGCCCAATAACATGACATCATCAGTCAGCCTGTTGCTCTCTCTCTTTCTCTCTCCTCTTTCTATTTAATGCATTTCTCTGTCTTGGCCTCTTTCAGTAGGCTATCTGTCTATGTCATTAATTCAAAAACAGAATTCCAAAATATATTTTTCAGTCAATAAAACCATAGTAAATAAAAGACAGTAATGCAAACAATAAAAAGGATCTTTAAGGGTTAAAAAAAACATCCAGTCACATGGAGCAGAAACCACTACAGCACTGCTGTCCAGCAGTTAAAACTTTGATGTATGATAATATCAGCATGCCATCGATATCAGCTGATATTGGCCTTAAAGTGAATTATCAGAATCAGCCAACATGCTTTTTTTCTTATTTTGCACAATGAATAAATATTACATACACTGAAAAGCATTCTGTGTCATGTCATTATGCATGCATAATATGATATTAATTCTGAAGGGACTTGATGATCACTTAAATTAGGTGGGAAAAAAAGTGAAAATATCGATATCAGTATCACCCAAATAAGTTGTTATATAATCAGTATATCATGGTAAATGGACCTGCATTTGTATAGTGCCTTTCTAGTCATCCGACCACTCAAAGCGCTTTTTACACTACGATACACATTCACCAATGCATACACTGGTGGCCGGCTACCATACAAGGTGCCACCTGCTACTCAGTTTTTAACACACTCACACACCGATGGAAGCATCATCGGGAGCAATTTGGGGTTCAGTATCTTGCTCAAGGATACTTCAACATGCTGACTGGAGGAGCCGGGGATCGAACCGCTGATCTCCCGATTGGTGGACAACCCGCTCTACCTCTGAGCCACAGCCGCCCCGAAATCAGATATCAGATATCTGCCAAAAAAAAATCCGATATTGTGCATCCCTCGATATTTTTTTTACATTTTTTGTTGCAGCCTTATGCAGTGCTAAAATCATTTAAATTCATTTTCCTCATCAATCTACACTCAATACTGCAACAGCATTATTGAACCCGTGGAGACTGCATGTCATATGCTCTCCTCTGCCCTGCTGCTTAAATTAACAAATACTCTTTAAAGGACAACTTCGGTATTTTTCAACCTGGGCTCTATTTCCCCATGAGTGCGTATGATTCATGGGTACCACTCGTTCTAAAATTGGTTCAGTATTGAGCCGCGAAACAAGCTAAAACGGTAATGGGGGCAAATGCATCCCGTATAAAAGTGCTTTTTTTTTCGCCACTGACTGGTTCAGATCACCAGTGCTATCTCTGTAAATAGCATATTGTAGCAGCCCTGGGGCAGTGGTGACTGTGAATGAGTGGAGTCAGCTGTCAGTCAGTGTTGGAGCAGAGAGGCGGAGGGCGTCCCCGCTCGGTCTTGTAAATGAGTATGTGTGTGTGAAGTGTGTGTTTTTTTGCCACTGACCAGTTCAGATCGCCAGTCCTATCTTTGTAGGCTAAATAGCATACTAACTTAGCCTTTCCCTTACCTCTGGGCTGTGTGATGTCACGAGCTTTGCTCCACTGTGTCTGTAGCTCTCTCTACTCGTGGGACAGCCATTTTCTTGAGGAAGAGGTGTTTCGGGATTGGATGTCTTCTCTTCTTCGGCTGGCAGTAGTCATCTTGGGAGAAGGGAGCACTGCAGACCCGATGGTCTGCAAGGCGCAGTGTCTGGAGAAGAGTGTTAGCATCCATTTGTAGCACAACTAGCCACGACTTCAGCATCTCGCCATCCGACAAAGGCAGCCTATGAAAGCTGTAACTTACGGGGTGTTGCGCGACATCCTGTTGTTGCGTTTGGGAAAAAGGCCCGTTTATTTAAGCACTCCAAAAACTCCGGTAACACTCCAGGGGGTAGCACGTAAAAGACTCCGTCCTCTGACTCTTCTAGCATAACACACACTTCACACACACACATACTCATTTACATTACCAAGCGGGGATGCCATCCGCCTCTCTGCTCCAAGACTGACTGACAACTGACTCCACTCATTCACAGTCACCACTGCCCCAGGGCCGCTACAATATGCTATCTACAGAGACAACACTGGCGATCTGAACCGGTCAGTGGCGAAAAAAAGCACTTTTATACGGGACGCATTTGCCCCCATTACCGTTTTAGCTCGTTTCGTGGCTCAATACTGAACCAATTTTAGAACGAGTTGTACCTATGAATCATACGCACAAATACACATGGGGAAATAGAGCCCAGGTTGAAAAATACCGAAGTTGTCCTTTAATACTCATCAAATACTGATCAAATACTCATTTGTGTAAGTTAAACATAGTTATACAAGTTTTGTGGAGAGAGCTATGGTTGCAGTTCACAAAGAGGGATTTTGCACAGATTTTTGAAATCAAGGCCTACTCCTCTGTGTTGGAAACTCAAGCCACTGACAGAGGTGCATCTGAGTTTTCTCCACAAGATCAATCAATCAATCAATCAATCAATTTTATTTATAAAGCCCAATGTCACAAATAACAGTTTGCCTCACAGGGCTTTACAGCATACGACATCCCTCTGTCCTTAGGACCCTCACAGCGGATAAGGAAAAACACCCCAAAAAAACCCTTTAACAGGGAAAAAAAAAGATGCCACCCAAAGCTCAGAAATATCCAGATGATGAGTTGGTGACTATGTCTACTCTTCAGGCCATGATGGAGCAACAAAAGGACTTTTACAGAGAGCTGCTGGAGCAGCAAAGTAAGAACTTTAAATCTGTGTTGAAATGATCTCAGATGGTGTGCATAAGAGAGTGGACAGTGCAATTAAAGAGATACATGAACTCAAGACTAGTTTGCTCATGGAAAACTGGAGAGTCAGGACAATGTGTTACGTGAGAAAAAACCTGAAACAACTGGAGGAAGATCTGGCAAAATCTGTCGAGTTCCTTGATGGGATTGAGAGAAAAATGGATTATTTGGAAAATCAATCACGGAGGAACAATATAATTATTGACGGTGTCCCTGAGGATAAAGGTGAAAATTGGGAAAAGTCAGAAATTAAAGTGAAAGAGATACTGGGAAAGAAATTGGGCTTGAATGTAAATGATATTGAAATAGAACGGGCCCATTGAGTCGGGAAGTTGGATGAAAGCAGGCCGAGACAGATCATAGTCAAACTCCTGCGTTACAAGGACAAACAGATGATACAATCACAGGCAAAGAAACTCAAAGGAACACAGATTTACATCAATGAAGACTACTCCAACCTAATCAAGAAGAAAAGGAAGGAGTTGATGCCTGAGCTGCGGGCTGCATGGGAAAGGGGTGATTCTGCAGTGCTGACGTACGACAAGCTGATCATCAAACCCAGAAAAAGTTCCTGAACTATGTACATCTGACTTCTGACTTTCTCATCCTAAATAATGACATCGGGACCTTTAAAGCTTCCAAATAAAGGCTTGGTAATTGCACATGTAATCATTTGTAGCATAAGGAATAAGATACATGACTTAAATGATTTGGTGCTTGTTAATTCAATTAGTATATTGGCAGTATCAGAGACTCATTTTGATTCATCTATTCAGAATTCAGAGTTACTGGGTAATGGTTTCTCATTTTTCAGGAGGGATAGAAATATACATGGTGGGGGGGTTGCAATTTTTGTACAAAACCACCTTCCTGTTAAATTATGTTCTGATTTCATGCTGAATGATGTAGAAGCATTGTGGATTCAGGTACATCTACCCCACCTGAAACCTGTATGTAGCCTACAGTGTACCCAATTTTGAACTGAAATGACTGTATGTAATTCCTTTTTTCAGTCTTTCTTCTTTATTTTCTTTTTTTTCTGTCTAAATTTCATATAAACATACGCTTTGTATTTTATAATGTAAATTGATGAAATTGTATGTTTTATATGTAATGTAGTGTAATATATTGTATGTAAGGTGTGGACCCCAGGAAGACTAGCTGATTGCCAAGGCATTCAGCTAGTCTGCATTATGTCTGCAAACTGCAAACTGCATTATGAAAAAAATGGCATCAGGATTTTGGATTTTTTTTTTTTTTGCAAATTTTTAAGAAGCATAAAATGAAATTTTACATTGACACAGTTACTGAAAGATGGTTTGATCCCCGGCCCCTACAGTCAGTGTGTCGAAGTATCCTTGGGCAAGATACTGAACCCCAAATTGCTGTTACTAAGTAGCAGGTGGCACCATATATGGTAGCCTCAGCCACCAGTATGTGACTGTGTGTGTGAATGGGTGAATGTGACATGTAGTGTAAAAGTGCTGTGAGTAGTCGGAAGACAAGAACAGCGCTAGTCCATTTATTTAGTACCTTTGCTATGACACTTGAAAATTATCTCAGGTGCCCAACAGTGGTCAATTCAATTGATTGGACCTGACTTGAAAAGGCACACACCTGTCTATAAACAGTGTCACAGAACAGACCAAAAGTCATGGGGGTGGAAGGTGCTGCCTGCAGAGCCGAGAGACATAATGACTGTGTCGAGACACAGATCTGGGGAAGGGTACAAGAAAGAACAAGTGCTGCATTTAAGGTCAGCTCAGTGGCCTCCATAATTCTTCAATGGAAAAAGTTTGAAACAACCAGGACTTTTGTTAGAGCTGGCCACCCAACTTTTTTAATCGGTGTAGACTACACATTTTTACAATTGAAGAATGTAAGAATCACTTTAGACATACAACAATGATACATAAAAAATAAAATGTTAAACAAATAACTGTTATTCATTTTTATATATATTTTTTTTGTAAAAAAATAAATAAATAAATAAAAATAAGCCACAAGGACCCACTGGAAAGGGGCTTAAGAGCCACATGCAGCTCCGGAGCCACAGGTTGCCTTCCCCTGGTGTAAGAGTTCAAGAAGAAATGGGACTAACTGATAGTAAGCATTATCAGTAATAGTGGATTGCAAATCCACCGCATGTTATGTATTATGATTTACAGGTAGAGACAGGATAAAAAGGAGACATCTTGCACAGTAATGGTTGGGAGCTTATTACTGTAGGATCGCTGTCACACATTTTTTAATGGAGATAATGAACTGACATACACAGAGTTGGACACAAGCACTGCAGTTTTAACAGCTTTTTAATCAGATTAACTACCCACACTGATGTGCATACTTGTTACCATAGATACCAGATGCATAAATAGGATACATACATTATATAAATAAATTCCAAGATCATGGACATGTTTATCGATCAGCAAATGGATTTTGAAATCACACTCAAATCACATATTTGCTATCATAAAATCCTGTGGTTGGTTCATTTTGTTTCACACCACAAACAAACCGTACCAGAGCCTGTTTGAAAGCGAATGGAGACCCACCCTTTTAGGTGATCTCGATTTGGTTGTTTAGACCGCACCAAGATTTGATTTGCATCTTTCATACCAGCCCAAACAAATCGTTACTAACAAGGCAAACTAAACTGAGTTCATTTTAACTGCACCAAACAGATTAGGTGTGAAAGCACCCAAAAGCCCTGTTTCCACCAAACACTTTCAGTATAGTACCTTTGGAACCAAAAGTTACCCTTCAGACATGGTACCGAGACCCTAGGTACGTTTAGCGTTTCCACCTCAAACTGCAAAGTGCTCTTAAATGTGGGCGGGGTTGTTGTGACTCACTACTCTGTCCATCACTCGCTGTATTTCCTCATCACTGGTGACACAGAGGGAAGTTTGCACCTTATTTATTGTACACAGAACATGGTTGCACACCGACATTTTCAGAGTCTACAGTGAGAGTCTCTCCATGGGACATTCAAAACAGCAGGTCTGTGCATTTGCATTGCAGGGTTTAGTGTTGCCGTAGTCCACAGGAACCTAGGTAAGCAATTTTTTTTCTCCAAGTGAGGATTAGAATATATGTTGGTCATATAATTCAGTTGAAATTCATCTATATTTTTAAATGCTTGAAGATCCACTCATTACTAAAAGTGTGTCATCCAAGAGAGACAATAAAAACTAATGGAATGGTCAAAGTTGTCATATTGAAATTTAAGGTGTGCTTATGGATTCACATCAACTCATGCGTTGAGTAACATTATAAATAAAACGTTCTACCTTAAAAGTTGCCTGCAGTCAGCCTAGTTAATTTACTTATTTTTTTCTCAACCTACAGCTGCAGCAGGAGGCAGCAAAACATCCTTTCATATCATAGTTAAAGTTATAGTTTACTAATGTATGTGAAACTTGCCACGGTATGAACAGTGGTTATATACACTTCAAAACCAGCAATAACTCAGCCCTGAGCAGAGAGACAGTCCACTATTGACCAATCAACAGACTGCAGTGTTTCTAGCTCCACCTTTTAGTACCACATCAGTGTACTAGGTACCCCAACAGGGGGGATGACCAAAAATGGGTACGATAAGGAGTAGTTCCATTGGTACCATCCACACATTTTCACATTGGAAAGAAAAAAAAATGTGTACTGAACTGAACTGAACCATACCGGACTGCTTGGTGGAAACAGGGCTTATGTGTCATGTCAGGAGCAAACCAGGTACCAATCATCACCTGCCCAATACCATCCAAACAGTGAAGCACAGTGATGGCAGCATGGTGATGTGGTAGCAGGGACTGGTCAGGGTTAAGGGGAAAGCTGAATGAAGCAAAGTTTAGAGATATCCTTAATGAAAAGCTAGGCAGTCTCCATCCAGCCTGACAGAGCTTGAGAAGACCTGTAGAGAAGGACGGCAGAAAATCTCCGAATGCAGGTGTGCAAAGCTTGTTGCATCATACCCAAGAAGAAGGCCGTAATTGCTGCAGTACTTCAACAAAATACTGAGTTAAGGGTCAGAATACTCATGTCAAGTTGATATTTCAGGTTTTTATGCCTCTGTGCCAGCAATAGCAGTAGCTAGAGGCATTACGTTTTGGGGTTGTCCATCCGTCCAACATCTGTCCCATCCTTGTGAACACAATATCTCAAGAATGCCTCAAGGGAATTTCTTCAAATTTGGCACAAAGGTTGACTTGGACTTGTGGATGAACTGATTGAATTTTGGTGGTCAAGGGTCAAGGTAGCAGTGACCTTGCATCCATCTTATTCTCGTGAACACAATATCACAACAACAGCTTGAGGGAATTTATTAAAATTTGGCAAACATTCACTTGTACTCAGCAATTTTGGTGGTCAAAGGTCAAGTCCATGTGACCTAATCTGTCTTATTCTTGTGAACATGATATCTCAAGAATTTCTTGTGGGAACCTCTTCAAATTTGGCACAAATATTCCTGATTTTAAATATTCAAGATTTTGGTGGTCACTGTGACCTTATGTCTCATTTTTGTGAATTAATGCAATATCTCAAGAACGCCAAGAGGGAACTTCTTTATATTTGGCACAAATGTTCACTTGGACTCAACAATGAACTGATTTGATTAGGTTAGCATCTCTCATTGTCGTGAATACAACATTTCAAGAACAATTTTGTGGTCGAAGGTCAAAGGTCAAGGTCAGTGTGACCTCACAAATTGTCATAACTCAAGAATTCATGTGGGAATTATGACAAAACTTCACACAAATGTCTAATAGGATAAAATGAGTGAGTGATGACATTTGATTTCCAAAAGGTCAAAGGTCAACTTTACTATGACATCATATTGTTCTGCAAAAACACTTTTTTTTGGCCATTATTCAACATCATATCTCAGAAAGATAAGGGAAGACATTTGGTCAGATATTGAATTGGTGACACTAATCTTGGAACTGTACTGATTGTAAAGATCTTCTGTGCTGTCAGGGAGAAGATGTGTGTGAAGCATCAATGTTTTCACAGACATAGATGGGAACTGTAAGAGAAACTTGACTGGTGCATGGAGGCATACAACCGTGGGGTGATAATTCTAGTTGTTGTTTTTTTTAATAAATTTGCAAAGAATTCTAAAATCCTGTTTCTGTTTTCAGAACTGCTCTGAATACATCTTCAAACTAGAACTGGGTGGAAACAGTACCATGTCCAAGTTTCACTACCAATACTGGCAATCCTAATCACATAGATTCTTGTCAGCATATTTGTTTTCTACAAAATCCATACGGTGAGCTAAAAAAAAAAAATGAAACAAAGCTTATTAGCTGTATGTGTCTGCCCTCTAATCTCACTTTGGAATAAGCTGTGTTATTAACTTAACTACAGTTAAACAGCAACATTTCATATTATAGGAGCTGAAAAGTTTCATTATAAACATGGGGTCAAGTGTCTGCCCAGGCTGTTATACAATGTAAAGTGCATAACAGTTTAGTATTAGTAGGCCCCTGGCCCAGTTTAGTATTAGTAGGTGCATTTTATTAACAGCAACAAACAGGCTCGACAGCCCTGTTGTAACAAAAGCACTTTTATACAGACATACACATTCAGAAGGCTTGTTTGTATCAGTGGCTATGTTTTCTACCTTGAGTAAGTGTCCAGGAGTCTCATTTATTAACATCGCATACGCATAAAAGGAGGTTTGAGATGGGAAATGACGACGCAGATGATCAGATGGAGGCCTGATTGTAGAAATTGTCAAATATTTTTTTGCCGCATGCCATTTTTGGCTTCTGGCCATATGTACATTTTTAGTATGGATCCTACGCATTGTTTTAGAAATGAGACCCCAGGACTGTAATACATGTGCCTGTTGCCTAACACCTGTGCTCCTTTAAAAATGAAATATCTGTTATTTACTTACTGCCTCAGTCTCTTGGTTGTTTCAGAGAATTTCTGTTTTTTGAAATCTGCTTTGTTGCATGTACATGGGAGGGCATTACATCAGGTTATTTTAGATAAGATACTTGTGGGTGTCAGCTGCAGGTGAGACAATGCAATATGCTGATACAGTACTATTATAACATCTGCAGTTGTCAACACTACTGAACACTGTGAGCCAAGTAAATGGTATGTCCCATTAAAGAAAAATGCTTGTGAATGCTATAACTTACATATTTACAACAAACCCATATAGAATCATTTGGAACCTGACAGTGATTATGTCACACTGCCACCTTCTGGTAAAAAGCAGTAAAACCATAGAACACCTTTGTGACAAACATTTATTTTTGACAATTTATAAAAGATTAACATATAAACCACTAGCTTCTAAAACAGAGGTTGACAACTTGAGAGGAAGGGGAAATAATAATAAAGAGACAGTTGCTCCTGAGACAGATCATTGCTTATGAGAAATATTTACATCAGCAGAGACAGAGCAGGTTGCTGTTATATCCTCAAAGGACAAGTGAGACAAAGTGAAGATCAGACAACAGGAGAACACTGGGTTCATCATGTACAGAACACTGGACAGAGACACAGACAGTGAGGTAGGACAGGGCACTGTAAAATCTAATGTTTTCTATAGGAGATAATGGTTGGAGGGTGGAAGGGGGGGGGGGGGCATGGTTTAGAAATTTAAGCTGAGTCGGTCCTCTTGTATGCCACCATGCTGTTAACCTTGTGGATGGAGGTGGTGAAGGAGCGTAAGCGCACCTCCTCTGATTGGTCGATGATCTGCGGCCCAGACTCTTCCCACTTCTCAGGAACAACCAGGTCTTTGTCTGTGTACACAAGGAGGTCAAATGCACCTGAAGAGGAGGGGCACAATTTAGTCAATTGCCAATAATCCAGAAGTGAAACCGAGACAAATAAGTCTGTTGGTAGAAAAGAGTCTGGGTACTCACATGGTGTCTCCAGCAGCGGCAGGAAAGTAACTGTGGCTGTTATCTGTCTGATAACTGAGCGGATCTCATCCTGAATGGTCTTAATGGACTTCTCTCTAGGAGCACTAGGTGACACATGAGAAATGAGTTAACATGCATGATCCAAAATACTGTGTACATACACACTGAGGTGAGGCAGCCCAGTGTGTATATATGTATGTATGTGTATGTGTATGTATATATATATATATACAGTACAGGCCAAAAGTTTGGACACACCTTCTCATTCAATGCGTTTTCTTTATTTTCATGACTATTTACATTGTAGATTCTCACTGAAGGCATCAAAACTATGAATGAACACATGTGGAGTTATGTACTTAACAAAAAAAGGTGAAATAACTGAAAACATGTTTTATATTCTAGTTTCTTCAAAATAGCCACCCTTTGCTCTGATTACTGCTTTGCACACTCTTGGCATTCTCTCCATGAGCTTCAAGAGGTAGTCACCTGAAATGGTTTTCCAACAGTCTTGAAGGAGTTCCCAGAGGTGTTTAGCACTTGTTGGCCCCTTTGCCTTCACTCTGCGGTCCAGCTCACCCCAAACCATCTCGATTGGGTTCAGGTCCGGTGACTGTGGAGGCCAGGTCATCTGCCGCAGCACTCCATCACTCTCCTTCTTGGTCAAATAGCCCTTACACAGCCTGGAGGTGTGTTTGGGGTCATTGTCCTGTTGAAAAATAAATGATCGTCCAACTAAACGCAAACCGGATGGGATGGCATGTCGCTGCAGGATGCTGTGGTAGCCATGCTGGTTCAGTGTGCCTTCAATTTTGAATAAATCCCCAACAGTGTCACCAGCAAAACACCCCCACACCATCACACCTCCTCCTCCATGCTTCACAGTGGGAACCAGGCATGTGGAATCCATCCGTTCACCTTTTCTGCGTCTCACAAAGACACGGCGGTTGGAACCAAAGATCTCAAATTTGGACTCATCAGACCAAAGCACAGATTTCCACTGGTCTAATGTCCATTCCTTGTGTTTCTTGGGCCCAAACAAATCTCTTCTGCTTGTTGCCTCTCCTTAGCAGTGGTTTCCTAGCAGCTATTTGACCATGAAGGCCTGATTGGCGCAGTCTCCTCTTAACAGTTGTTCTAGAGATGGGTCTGCTGCTAGAACTCTGTGTGGCATTCATCTGGTCTCTGATCTGAGCTGCTGTTAACTTGCCATTTCTGAGGCTGGTGACTCGGATGAACTTATCCTCAGAAGCAGAGGTGACTCTTGGTCTTCCTTTCCTGGGTCGGTCCTCATGTGTGCCAGTTTCGTTGTAGCGCTTGATGGTTTTTGCGACTCCACTTGGGGACACATTTAAAGTTTTTGCAATTTTCCGGACTGACTGACCTTCATTTCTTAAAATAATGATGGCCACTCATTTTTCTTTAGTTAGCTGATTGGTTCTTGCCATAATATGAATTTTAACAGTTGTCCAATAGGGCTGTTGGCTGTGTATTAACCTGACTTCTGCACAACACAACTGATGGTCCCAACCCCATTGATAAAGCAAGAAATTCCACTAATTAACCCTGATAAGGCACACCTGTGAAGTGGAAACCATTTCAGGTGACTACCTCTTGAAGCTCATGGAGAGAATGCCAAGAGTGTGCAAAGCAGTAATCAGAGCAAAGGGTGGCTATTTTGAAGAAACTAGAATATAAAACATGTTTTCAGTTATTTCACCTTTTTTTGTTAAGTACATAACTCCACATGTGTTCATTCATAGTTTTGATGCCTTCAGTGAGAATCTACAATGTAAATAGTCATAAAAATAAAGAAAACGCATTGAATGAGAAGGTGTGTCCAAACTTTTGGCCTGTACTGTATGTATATCGCCATCTAGTACCAAAAACAAACACTGTAACCCCAAAACATACACATTCCAAACCATGAATTTTGTGTACCGTTACAACTAGTGTTCATGGTAATAAGGGAACATGTCATCCAGTGCAACAGTGTGGCTCACTGACATGTTTTTAACAGTTTTTGGACAACAAAAGAGCTCTGTAACACAGAAGAAGATGATTTTGCCTTTAAATATTACAAATCCATAAAAAAAAATCTTTATTTCATTCATCAGCTAAACTCAGGAGTAAAGTGGTCTAAATTACGGTTTAACTTTTTGAAGATAGCAGCTCAATATACTTTTGTAACTCAGATTCTTCAAAGACAAGTAGACAGTTACAGTAGCTGACCTGCTCTCCTTGGCTGATTTGTCACACTCGATGTCAAACTGCCATCTCTCCAGCACCTCATTGGTTTCCAGACATGTGATCACCAACACCAACTTCTGCACTGTGCACTCAAACAGCCACTCTGCAAAACAGAGAACAAACACATTCACTGACCTGCGGTGCAAAATAGATACAGTGGAATATACATTCATACACTTAATTTTAAAGTCAACTTGACATAACTCAGAGACTGAGAACTCCATTTCAGCCACATGTCCTTCATCAGCCTGTTTCCTGTTCCTTTAGATACATTTTGCTGATTGGTCATGTGACATACATGTTTTAAATTAATCTAAAAACACAAAAAACATACAATACAATTAAGAAAATATTTCAATTATGGTTGAGATCAGGGTGTCACAATATACAGTAACAACTGACCGTAAAGAAAAGTGCTACATCAACAGCTTTCCAGGATTAATCCATTATTTCCTGCAGCAGGGGGACAGGCTAAGTTACCTGTGAAAATAGTTGTCAACAACGGGGGTGTTTTCAAAACACCTCCATTGTTGACAGAAAGTTGAACTCGCCCACCCTTACGCTCAGCGTCACGGTGACGCAGGCCTCCTGTCTCTTTCTGTAAGCTGAAACCATTTCCCTCAGTGGAAACAAGCTTGTATTTAGATGTATTTCACAGATAAGAAACAATAAATTGTGAAGACAGTAAGTTAAGTCGTGTGTGTGATTTATCCTTCAGGGATTTATACTGGCTTCATATGAGCAGAGGAAATCTCCGCTCGTCGCTAGGCTAACGTATACCATGTAAAATGTCACAGGCTGGCGCTAATAACGTTAGCATGTTGTATTTGTTTGGAAAACGTGTTTAGTATAAGACAGTTGTTTTGTTGGTGAATGTTGTGAGTTATAATGGAGCCAAATTATGTACCATTACCTTTGTTACATGTTGCTGTTGTCCCTGGTTTTATATGAGAAGAGGAAAAGATCGCTAGACGCTAGGCTAATTTATACAATGTAAAATACCATAGACTTGTGCTAATAACATTAGCATGTTGTATTGGTGGAGGAAATGTGTCCAGATAGACATATGTTTGTCTGTCAGTTCTACGACTTGTAGTGAAGCCAGTTTGCGTACTTGTGTTTGAAATTGTCTCTATTAAGCTATATTTAATGTGTGTTTTGAATCAACTACAGACATAGTTTGCTTTGAACTAAACTTTACAGCACTTAACACAGTCCTCCACCACCGACTAGTGTTTTGGAGGTGTAACTGCAGAGTAACACAGACACACCACTGCAGAAGTAAAAATAACATGCAGATTTTTTTTTTCCCACAACTAATCGATTAGTTGAAGATTATGTGCGATTTTAGCTGACCAAGATTTTCTTTGGTTGACTACAGCCCTAATACATGCTAACCTTATTAGCACAAGCCTACAGCATTTTATATTGTATAAATTAGTCTAGTGAATAGCTGAGATTACCTCTACTCATGAAGCCAGGATAAATTATGCACAAGACTTAAAATGCCATTTTGTGGGGGCTTTATAGGCTTCACAATTCATTGTTTCGTATGTGTGAAATCAAAGTAAATAAAAGCTTTCGTTTCCATTGCAGGAAATGGTTTTCATCTTACATAGACAGGAGCTCTGCGGCACCGCAACGCGTAGTTACATTTCTGGGGAGGTGCACATCAGACTACGGCGTATATTCTACATCAATGCAGAGCCCTATGCCATGGATACAGCGTCGATTTGAAAAAGAAATATAAATCCCACCTTAAGTGGAGCTACAGTTATGGATCAACTAGTCCATTTCAGTGTTTCCCACAGGATTTTGGACTAGGACTAGGACTATGTATATATTTGATTTAAAGGCATCAATCTGGTGAATTCTGAGAGCCAAGTTATGATAGCAGAATATGCTTAGATTTCAACATCTTTATGCTTTTTATGTGTTACGGATGCTTCATATCCAGGCCTATAGAACAGGTCTATACCTTGTCCTTTTATTAAACAAACTAAATAGGCTTATGTTATTTATCTTATTTACATGACGGCATGTCATTTCTGTCTCTACATGGTCGCCCCTTTATAATTCTCCTCTGCTCTCTGTATCGCACACGGCAGAGTTTCGCCCCGATGCGCACACACACACACACAGACAAAAGCGTGCACACACTAGGGCTGTCAAAATTGCTCAAAAATGACGTTCCAATATTCCTTCTAAAAATAACTCATAGGTTCGAACCATTCGAATTTTTTTTTTTCGCATTATGTCCACAAGAGGGCAAACTAATACAAGGAAACATACTTGTAAATGTATTAATACAAGGAAACATACTTGTAAATGTATTAATACAAGGAAACATAACTACTTGTAGGTATTTTTATTTCAACATAAACGTCTTTGAAAACATTTACACACCTACACATTAAAACACATAAAACAATTATCTATACCATTACGTTATAAGCGACCGCGGACCTCTCGCTCGCCCCCCCTCTCTGACCCGTGGCCACACCGCCCGCGGAAGCGCTGCGAATAGCCTCGAAGCGCCGGACCGTGACCGGCTCACGCCCTGCAGCGATCGTTTCGGCGTCTGGTCTATTTTCTGCGCGAGCCGCGAGCGAATGTGTCAAGCAAGGTGACGGAGACAACAGCTGGGAGCAGAACGGCTGTCGACCAGTGTGGAGAAATGCGCATCTGATGCCAACGCCCACTCGCAAAGAGGACAGCTGCGGTGGTGTTTTTTTTCTCTCCGCATTCGAATATCAATTTTCACATTCAAAGGTCCATTTTTTTTTTCAAATTCGAATTTAAATTTGAATTTAGAATATTCGTTGACAGCCCTAGCACATGCGCACACACACACACACACACACACAGACACACAGACACACTCAGGTGAGCACACCAGAGCACGGCTCGGGCCGCATTTTCCTGACCGAACCCGACCCAAGTCTGAGACAAGTATAACTGAGCCAGCAAACTGGTACCATGGTGGACAACTTTACAGCTCTGTACATTTCGTCTGTCCAAAAATGTAAAGGGCTACATGGCCAACATAGAAACTGCCCAAAACATCACTTTTTTAATGCTAACGGTGGTTTTTCTTTCTCTTGGGCAGCCCACAGAGCAATACACTGCTCCCACACACGCACATGCTTCTTCTCAAGGTGTTGAAAAGATTAGTTGTGATGCTATCTTTCGTAGCAACAGCCACTCCAATGAGGAGTGGTTTGCTCTTCATCTGCAACTGCAAAGCCATACCACTTGCTCTTTCCCCGTTTCTCAACAAAATTGTCACTGCCTCTTGCCAATGGCGACGCCATGTCATTTTAGCTCTCAGGAGGTTACTGCGGAAGCATGGATGCGCACAGCATGGAGAGCCGTACCGTAATTGCCATAGTTAAAGGGAAAATCGATTTTAAGATTTTCTTTTTTTATCATCAGCCTAACTAAAAAATCCGATTTCAATTTAAAATCGATTTATTGTGCAGCCCTAAGTTAGACTAACATGTTCACATGTATTTCAAAAGTCCAGTCTTTTCCTTTTCTGTTGTTATAGCGCCACCCATTTGCCAATTTTTCCAGTCACCTTGAGGCATCCTGTTCTACATATCTACCAAGTTCAGTAAAAATCAATATGGCGGTTTGGCCTAGATAAGAAATTAGATCTCTATCGCCCCCATTTTGTTTGATCGGGTCAATAATGGAGGGGTCCCCTCAGATTATGTGTGGTCATATGCCTACAAAGTTGCGTGGTGATCGGTGAAACCCTTGAGATGTTATACACCTTTATGTGATGAGCCACGCCCTCCACAATATTCATTGCTTTAAAGAAGCTCAGTTTTATTAAGTTTTCCAACTTTTGCCAAGAGGGAACTTTAGATATTGGTCCCTAGATTATGTTCACTGAGTTTCATGCAGATCAGTCAAACTTCCTAGGAAGAGATCGATTTTAAGTGTTTTTCAAAAAATTCAAAATGGGTTTTTAGGCAAATTTGTTCCTCATGAAGAGAGGCATCTCTGTGCAAAGTTTCATGTCTCTACGACATACGGGGCATGAGATATGCCCATTCAAAGTTTGCAATTTCAATCGGTTGCTATAGTGCCCCCCTTTGGCCAATTGATGTAATATTGCTTTATTCGCATCCTCCCAAGACCCTCTACTACCAAAACGTGGAACAGACACACAGACACACCCACAGACAGAGTTTTCCTCATTAAGTAGTAAGATTAATCGAGCAGCCTTAGTATCTGGTACATTTTTTGGTACCACCTTAGTTGGTGTCCCAAGCAAGCTGAGCCAATACTAGAGGGACATCCTGCACAAACCCACCATTTTTAAATAGCCAAGCTACCACCAGCAGCAACTATGATTTTCTGATTAACTCACCCCAGATATTAAAAATGCCAGCCTGCAACATACACTACACTGTACAATTTACAAAGTGCACATGTTCCTCTGTGTGGTTGCTGATGAAAGGATTTAGCAAGTGTCAAGTTAAAAATCAGTAAATGTGGCGATGGCAATGGCTATCAGCTGGGAATCTCACCTCCACTGAGGGGGGTACTATCTGCAGTGAAAAATGAAATGGAGAAAAGTACTGGTATTGAAAGTGAGATAAGTCAAGTCAAGCTGAACCCTGCAGTGGAAATACACCCATGCAGAAATTCAATCAACATTAGGACAATGGAACAACTATTATGTCAGCGGTCTTTGGGGAGGGTTGATAGGGTACCCAGCAAAATAAAACTCTGTTTAGTTCAAAATGACTTAAATTTATTTGTTGCCCCACTGAAAGTGAAACAAGAACATGATGAGACCGTAAAAAAAGTCTTTTCTTGCAGGGTTACCTTTCCCCATTGTTATGTTGCCATCTACGGTGAAACCCCCCTGGCGAAAAACAGGCTGTTGCAAGCCAAAATGTGAGGCATTCAAGGAATAAAGAAGCACACCGTTAAGGCTACCTTTGAGTTGAGACACCACATTGGTCAGGTAGTTCTTCAGTTTGGGATCAGTGGTAAGTTGAAGGCTCATGTCATAGTGGGTGACTCTGGTGAATGTCTCTGGAGGATAGATGCCCCGCTGGTACAGGATGCTGTTAATACCAAATGCTGTGGTGGAGAGAGTGAATCATATGGCTCAGACAAGATGAAAACTCAGTATGCAGAAAGCAGTCAAACAGCTCCAAGTTAAACAGGATTCAAAGAGGAGATACAGAAAAACGACACAATCAAATTACATATTAAACCAAAACATACCACATCTGGTGACACTATGCTTGTTACCTATCAAAGTATAACCGAGAAGCACAACCCCAGTTTCAAAAAAGTTGGGACGCAGTGTTTTGTTTTGTTTTGTTTTTTTTTACCTATATTCAACTGTATACAGTACAACAACAAGATATTTAATGTTCAAATTCATAACTTTTTGTAAATGTACACTCATTCTGAATTTGATGCCTGCAACATCTTCCAAAAAAGTTGAAATAGGATCATGTTTACCACTGTGTGACATCACCTTTTCTTTTAACAACACTTGGTAAATGTTTGGGAACTGAAAATACGAACTGTTGAAGTTTTGAAACTTAACTTGCTTAAAATACGACTTCAGCGTTTCAACAGTCCAGGGTCGCTGCTGTTTTATTTTTCGCTTCATAATGTATGTAACCATACATGTTCCAAGGGAGGCAGGTCTAGACTGTAGGCAGGTAACTCTAGTGCCTGCACTCTTTTACTACGAAGCCACGCTGTGGGAACACGTCCAGAATGTGTCTCATTGTCTTGCTGGAATAAGCAGGGGCGTCCCTGAAAGAGACGTTGTCTGGATGGCAGCATATGTTGCTCCAAAACCTTTATGTACGTTTCAGCATTCATGGTGCCCTCACAAGTGACAATTACCCCTAACTAGGGCTGGGCGGTATTCGCGGTGACGGTAACATACCGCAGTAAACATAAGCCGCTGTACTGCTTTTGTGGTTACGGTCATACTGCAGTACTCTGGCTACAGGGGCAGAACGGGGCCCAGCAGCTGGCTGGTCCTGCCTGCCTGACGCACCTGCCTCGCTACGTGATGGAGGTGACCTGGCCGACCACACCAAAACCCAGGCCCGTGGGAGAAGGGGGCTCCCAGGCCCCCCCCCCGCCGCCTTCATCCGTCTTAAACACTGAAAATAAAACAAGAGTAAATAAAACTAAAGAGGGAGACATTTTTCTATTTCATTTTATCACAGATAGGGCTGCCACGATTAGCCGACTAATCGATGACTAATCGACTATTAAAATAATCGGTGACTATTTTAGTAGTTGACTAATCGGTTTGAGTCATTTTTCATAGAAAAGTACTATAAAAGTACCCCAAAATACTCTTACTGCAGCTTCTTACGTTCAGATATTGGCAGCTTTACACACTCTCCCGTGACAGTGAACTAAAACCCTTTGGCATGAGTATGAAACAAGACATTAGATGATGTAATTTTGGGGTTTGGGCGAGACAGACCGACATTTTTCAACATTTTAATACATTTTTCGATGAAATGATTAATCGACTAATCGAAGAAATAATCGACAGATTAGTCGACAATGAAAATAATCGTTAGTGGCAGCCCTAATCACAGAGTTGCAGGCTTTAAACCCTGTGTGGGTGTGGACCCTGGCAGAGTCATAGGGGTCACATGTGAGCTCTTAGTTTCAGAGTTGTTAAGGTCACGATGTGAGTGGTTAGTTCTTTTGCTGTCCCTCTCCCCTCTCAGGGAGACTGAACACTGAAAGTACAATAAATAAATAAAAGTCAAAGAGAGAGGAATCTTTCTATTTCATTTTATATATTTATTTATTTATTTATTCATTCATTCATTCATTTATTTATTTTTTATTTTATTAGTTTTCACTGAAAATAAAACATGAAAAAAATTAAATAAAAGTCAGAGAGCGAGAGAGAGATTTTTCTAAGTAATTTTATTTATCCATCCATTTATTTTTTTTTTTAATTATCATTTTTCTCCCCCTCCACTCTCTGGAAGTGGCTGACCTCCTGTCGCCCTCTCCCGTGTTAAACACCGATAATAAAGCATGGGGGGAAAAAAGAAAAGTAAAAGTCTAGAGAGAGAAATCTTTCCATTTTATTTTATTTATTCATTTATTTTTATTCATTTATTTTATTTTTATTTCCCCAGGCCCAACGTTTATACATATTGTATATATAACGTTTTATACACAATAATAGATGGATTAGCAACCGTTTTACTTCTGACGATAAATAGTTTCCATCCTAGACTTGTATGGCTTTTTAAATTGTTTTATTCAAGGTCTAAAAAAAAGAGAGAAGATGATACCGCGATATCATACTGTCACCGCATCCCCCCAAAATAATACCAATGGCAATACCAATACCGCCTAGCCCTTCCCCTAACTGTCACTCCCCCCCCCCCCCCCCCCCCCCAATCTAATTTTAGTAATCATCAAGTCTCTACTATAGTGGAATTAACATGATATTATGCATGTATACTCTTATCATGACGGCCCACCAGCATGTTGGCTGATTCAGATTTTTTCTCTCTAATTTTAAAGCCAGTATCAGCCGATACCAATGACATACTAATACACACACAGAGATATATGTATATATATATATATATATATATATATATATATATATATATATATATATATATATATATATATACACACACACACACACACACATACACTATATATATATATATATATATATATATATATATATATATATATATATATATATATACACATGATATATACCTACATAAATACATGCACGGTGCCTGATTTTCTGTTATCTCGTATACTGTGTCCTCTTTGACAGTGTTGGTGAATTTAGCTTTGCGATTAAAAAATAATGTAGCGTTGTACTTCTGCTATATGTCTGCTTTTCAATTAGTATTGTAACATTACACGACTGTTGCCTATAAACTGAGCATGCACTAATCCTACTTCTGTTTACTAGCAAAGGATCAGGTTAAGTATAACGTTAGTTTCTCCCGTCTGTCTTCTGGTGAATTCGGCATAACGTTATATAACACAACAAACCGCACCTAACATTATACACCTAACTGTCAACTGAATTCCTTTTCTTGTATAGTTTCTACGTTTACTTATATTCTTATTTTAGTGTCGTTACGTTTGTCTTTCCCAGTACAGTCCACGATGGGCGGCATGTAACGTTACACTTCACTGTGAACGCGTTTTAGCCTTTAATTTAAAAATGTTGACAAAATTAGAAGAGTTTGGTTGGCCGTGTGTTCAGATGCAGAGTGGAGTTTAAGCTCCAAAACCAGTTTTCAGATATTTTAACGGACTGCCATGCTAAGTGTAACGTTACTAAACTCCATACTACACAGGCCCAGCAACGTTAGCACATTAGCATTGTACGTTATGTGTGCGTGTCGAAGGCGCTCGAACCAGCTAAAAACCACAAATAGGCTACAATAAAAGTACTTACAGAAGAACTCGGCCACTAGCTCTGCGCTTCCCTTGAGAGTAATTCCCTTCAACGTGCTGGTCATTTTCAAACGCTTTTGGTTGAATTCTTAACAATGAACTCTTGATATGTTTTTCTGTCTGGGTTTCAGCTACCCGCCGTTCAGTTTGAAATTTGTCACCTCCGCAACTCCTGCGCTTGCGTGAAGGATTACGGCGCACTGTTGATGACGTGTCACATGACGCTTACATTATTTTTGCACTAGAGGGCAGTGTGTGATAACTCAACTATCTTGCCTCATTCATTTTTCAATATTTCTTTATTTCCTTGGATGTAAACTTAGGGTAAAATGTCGCAGCAGCATGGGGAACAACAGGATTTCCCCTGACCTAAAACTCATGCAGTCAATGACTCATTTGGTACACAACACCACATTTTACATAGACATTTTCAACTGTATGAGCTGTCAAATTAGTGAACTGTATTAGTCTTAGTCACATAGGCTACTATCACCTCAGAAAAAGGGATTCAATATTCCATATAGCCTAACTGAGCAAGTGTCCAGTAACAGAACCTTATTCAAATGTGGCATGTGTAGCGGTTGTGTACTCTCTCCTGCATTGTGTATAATCACGAGAAAAATCAGTCATGAAGTACTGTTGGCACCCGCCGTTTATTCCCGCATCTGGCAGAGGAAATGTTTTCACAGTCAGTCTTGGCCTCATTCATTCACGTGCTCTCACACAGGGAGACAGCGCAGCCAAAGTGTTGCTATCTTCCGGGGTACACGACCCTAGTCGGCAGGGGTGTTGTGTTCACTGACCATAAAATAAATCAGTTTCAGAAAAAGTAAAGTGTGAGCCATGGCAAGTGGGATCATACATACTGTATATTAACTCCGTTACACATGCAAATACTATCTTATAACTTTATAACATAAACATGGAAACAAGATAAAACATAGGTGCATTAAATGTGTATGAAGTAAATAAAAAAATAAATTAAATCAAATTTGAAAATATATTAATTAAAAAAAAATGAAACTGAGTGTAGGCACAGGACCTCCTTAACCCCTTCTATCTCCCTGTCCTAACGTATTAACTCTTACTCAAAATAGGATATTGTAAAAGAATGGGTTACAACCCAGGAACTGTACTTTGTGCAAGGTGTGATATGAGAAGTTGCAAGTTGAGAAGTTGTGGTATATTGTGGGAGTCTGCCCTTTAAGATGTATCTCATCCTTTCCAAAGGTAGTGTGCTGGTTAGATCACATACCCACATATTGTAGGTTGGAACTGTTGTTCCTTTCCATGAAATTAATGGTAGTTTTTTGCCATAATGATGCGGTAGGAGAGGAATCGTTGTTGGGCAGTGGAGAGTTGTCTTAATGCTTCAGATACACCAAGAATGAGCAACATTGGTTCTGGTTCTAGTGAAATATTAATAATTCATGAGATGCCACCTTAGGGCACAAGACAAAGCTTTGAGAAAGGGTTGCGTCTGAGATATGACATTTATCATAAATTAGTTTATTAGTTTACTTTATTAGTTTTCATGTGTAATCTCTAATTTGCAAGTGTCTGAAAAATTACTCCTTGGGAGACTGAATTTCTTTTGAAGTTGTGCAAAGGTGGCAAATGTACCTTCTACATATAGATCTTAAACACTATCTATTCCTAAGTCACTCCATGTACAGAAGGTTGTATCTAGAATAGATGGGATAAAAGTGGTTTTTTTTGCAATGGGAAGAATGAGAGAAATATGCTTAAGACCGAAGTGGGATTTGATTTGCTTCTATATTAAGTTGGTTAAAAAAAACAACACACATTTAGCATAATGAACCAAAGAATAATGACCAAGCTGATTCATATAAATCAATTTTGCCTGACCTTCTCAATTGCCTTAGCCAGAGCTCTAATGTTATTTACCATGGCCCTATTTGACCAGGCAATAGAGAGTTCCAGAGATATAATGTCATACAGTAGGATAACCCATTGAGTAATAAGGAGTGTATGTGGGGGTTTCCACCTCTGTAATAGCATTTTCTTTGCAGCTGTCAAGCCTAAAAGCAACAGTCTTCTCTGAGAACGTTTAAGAGATAATGAAGAATCATCTTTTAGGAGTAAAACTGTCAAAGTACAGGGTTTGTTGATTCCAATCATACATCCCACCAGAAGAGCCACTTGAGACCAGAAAACTCCACCTCTGTGCATTGCCACATTGTATGCAAATAGGTTCCTATATCTTTGTTATTGCATAAGGGGCACACAGATGTGAAGCAAAGCTGAAGGTGATAGTGTTTCCTGGGAGTAAAGAAGAGTCTATGAATACATTTGTAATCATTTAATGGTTAAAGTCTCTTGATGAGACACTGATGTTTCCCCATATTCTCTTTCAATTAATAACTTGTTACCAGTCCTTTAAGTCAACATTCCAGACTTTGGTAACACCCATTATAGAACTTGTAGCTTCCTGAAACTTTTTGAGAAAGAAGAAACCCACACATTTAGGTTTAGCACATAAAAGCTTAAGAAGCGGGTGTACAGAAAGAGAAATATTGCATGGATCCATAGGTTTGAAAAGCACATCTCAATTGTTAATAAAAGCAATCTTCTGGATAAATTATGTGTGCTTTTAAGATCCTCGAATGATCTTAAGCTTCCATCATTAATACAGTGGCATGCAAAAGTCTGGGCACCCCTGGTTAAAATGTTGTTTACTGTGAGTATTCAAGCAAGACCTTGATAAAAGAGCTCAAATTGCATAAAACAAAAATGATACACTAACCTTGCTTAAAATGTTAAAAAAGTATGTTTCATCTTTAACTTCATGCCTTTCGGAAATCAGTTCATCTTCTTCTCGGTTAACTATTAACAGAAAGAGAAATTTCAGCCCAAATTTTTGCATGCCACTGTAACATGAAAGAGAGTGCAGATGCCAGCATTAGACCGTGTAGGAAAGTAATCAGTTTTCCACCTAAACAGAGGCGTTTATTTTGAAATACTGGCATCTAAGTGTGTGCCACAGCATGTCTCAGTTACCTAGTTTCCCCACTTGCTGTGTTCATTGTGGAGCCAAGGTATGTTCACATCTTGAAGAAGACAACTTTTGAGGGGGCGGAGAATAAATGACAGATAGTGAAATTTAGGACATGTGGAAACCTGCAATAAATACCCTGATATTTTTTGATTGATATACAGTATAATGAAGGCTTTATTTCATTACACCAGAGTTTCTATTCTAACATTATAAGTGGAAACAGTCTTCTTAAAACCAGAACAAGTAATCCAAATTGTCTGCATGGTGAGACAGAGACACACTATTGGATATTGGAAGAGCTCAGAAAAGAGAAAAGTTTTTTTTCATTTATTCCATGTTTTTATTTATTTCCAAAAGTATTTATTTATTTTCACATGTATGTATTAATTTGTATATTTATTTCTGCATAAATGTTGTATGCACATTTAATGATTTAATTTATTTTCACATGTATTTCTTTACTTATATCTTTATCTATTTCCATTTTTATTTATCTATATATAAAAATGGAATAGCGCTAATCCTACAGCTGGTGGTTGATCCACGATAGTTTGGGCTGAAAATGTACAGGACAGGTGTGTTCCACTTAAATCCCCTGCTTCTCCTCCGCCCACTTTCCCTCCAACTCCAGACCATGTCTGGAAACCCCAGTCTATGAGCCAGTGGGAAGAGAGTAAGGACATTCTCTTATTAGGTATAATCGTACTGTGCAGTGCCCAAGTATGATTGCCCCCTCTCTCCCCTTTCCTGCCAGCACCTACCATTTTCTCAAACTACTTTACATGAAACTATGCCCTCCACAGTATGACGCATGCACAGACGGCTGTGTTCAAATATGACAGCAGCACCAGTTTGGAAAATAGTAGGGCTGCCCCTAACTAAGAATTCTAGTCCTAGTTGACCAATAGTCATCATTTAGGGGCATTAGTCCACTAGTTGCCTGCATGTTTTGATTAAATTATTTAATTATTTATTTTGGGCAGAGTAACACAATGGTTTGAGCTCAAGGTCTGAGAAAGAATAGCATAAGTAACATTGTTAACACCGTGCTACATTACAGAGAAATACAAAACCGTACAAATGAACCTTCATTAATATAGGCCTATATTTTATCTACAAGTGCACAGCAAAGCAGCAATGATTGTGCAAAGTAGCTAATGGTCATGCAGCTACTTACATGTTTCAGATGATATGTCATGTTTGTAGTGGATGACTGATAGGCAAATGTTTGCTTGCAGAGTTTACATATCACCTTGGGTTCATCCTTTACCTTCTCAAAATGATCCCACGCTTTGGATTTCCTGCCCGACATGTTAACTAGCCTGTGTAATAACTGCAGGAACCAGCCCTGTAAATTAGGGGCTGTACACATGCTGCGTCTTTATCGGCCTGGAAAACACAAGGTCGAGCTCTACGTGCTACTCCTCTGCCTTTTTTGTGCCAGCTTTCAAGAGCACGGTGGCAGGTTGCATCTGGGGTTGCTAAGCAACCTTAACAACCATCATGTAGCCTATTTACCTGAAATCCTGAGTGCAGAGATTATCTTCTTTCAGGTGCTGTTTATAAGTGTGTAGGCATATCGCCTGTGGGACAGATGTAAAGCTTTGGGTAGCCCTGCTCTAAAATGACCAATTTTTCCATATTTATCACAAACTGAAAATTTGTAGAAGAAGGGAAATATTTTTGTCAGCTGTGATTGGTTTGTAACATGACTCCTGTCTGACAGCTGAGCGTGCGTAGTCTCTTAATACGTCTGTTGTTTCAAATCAAATGAGTTTCACATTTGGTTTTTTTTCTGTGACTAAGCAACCAATGAAATCTTGCCAACTAATGACCTCTCTGGTGGACTTATGTTCGGTCGACCATTAGGGGGCAGCCCTAGAAAATCGCAAAATATGGGACAATTTGATCAAGTGACTGTTTATCAGACCACAAATGAGACAAGAATTAGCTCCGGGTAAAGGCTCTTCCTTTGTTGACTGCCTTGTATATGTAACTGGCCCGAGACTTTAAAAGTGTGCATTGCTTTTCCAATTTTTATGATTCATTTGCACGTTTGACTGTTGAACCTTTTGTGTTTCTTTGTCTCCTTATTAAATCCTGCAAAAGATCCTATCAAGTTGCAAACCAAGTAAAACTTAGTTCATATGTGTTTCTGTCATTTGTAGTTTTTTTTTCTGTAACCAAAATATAACCACAGCCACAACTTGCACCCCCGAACTGTCAGTGGACATCCGGAGATTTATTTGACCTCAAGCACAGTATGTAGTGAGACACTCAGTATGTTTACATGCACAGTTAAGTGGAGCTGCGGTTATAGCTCGACTAGGCCATTTCCTTATCCCAGTATACAACCACGGGAGGGGAATTGATTTATTGATCGAAGTTTGTCAGACTCCACTATGATAGGTGGCGATATGCCCCCTTTCAGCTTGTTAGTATTAGACCATTTTCCAGTTGACCTATTATGTCACAGACCAAACAGTTGACAAACAAGTTAACTACAGTTAGCTAGCGGCAAACTGGTACCATGGTGGACAACTTTGTACAGCTCTGTACAAGGAAACACAGCATAAACTGTGTCTTCTCATCCATTCAAAAATGCACGGCTTTGTATGTAGATTTCATCATGTTGCAACCGGCTTCTTCTTCTGTTATGAATTTAATGCTATTCGACTTCCCAGTCAAAGCCCAGGGCGGAAACTGGAGCACGCGTAGAGTGCCTAAGCCAGTTTGGGTCCAATTCACTATATACATGCAGGAATAATTTTACTCCCACTTGCATTAGCTGGGTGTGTTAGTCCAACTTTTAAAAAAACAAAACATCAAAACCGAAACATACTTACATGTATTTTAAAAGTCTGGTTTTAGTCAGACTAACACAATAATATTCTCTAATGTCATGTAAATGCTGAATGTCAGAGTGTTTTGGGAAAGCTAACAGGAGCTAGCTATCTTTTCAATTTCCTCTGGGAAGGTGATCATTAGTTGCCCCTTTTCCACCAAATTAGCTCTGGTTATTGAGACAGTTCTGTTTATGATTCTTCGGACCTTGGTGCTGTCTAGTAAACCGGCTCACTTTTCCAGCAGTTTTGAGTGGAACCATTGTAATCAAGGATGTGTCATCAACGAAGGATGCTGCACAATGCACAGCATTGCACAAGTGCAGCACAAGTTAACAGTAGCAAAACCGTGTATGACATTAATTACCTTCAAATTTTTGTTCTGTTATTAAGGGTATTTGTTTTTACTAAAAAAAAACAAGTATGGACCAACTATCAATGACACCACTGCACACTCTTTTTCCCCGACAATTTCTCACTGGACATTGTTGCCTTCTCCATCTTCTCTTTCTAACCTGTAGAAGAAGACATGCCTCAACATATTCTGATAGAATGGTTTGCATGATATCCTATGAAAAATGCATGCGCAACAGTTTGTATGATATCCTACGAATTTGCACCCCATGAATGAGATTACATCCTTAATGTACAGTTACCTAAATAATGTAAAGTCCTTGAGGTTAGATTGAGGAAAAGAATCATGGTGAGAATGTACCCTAAAATGCTTTAGAGTTCACTCAAAGCTCACACTTTTCTGAACATGCAACTCCAGGGGAAAGTCCCAAGCGAAAGTCTGTTTTTTTTTGTGACCCATCCACCACTCCAACCTGCCTCCTTACAAGCGCTCGAGACTGCTTCCATGTTTACTGGGCACTAGGCATCCATCTGGTGAATTCTGAATTCTTATGTTAGTTATGATAGCAGAATATGCATAGATTTCGACATCTTTGTGCTTTTTATGTGTGAAAAATGTTCTATTTTTAATGATAAAAACACTAGTGGTATGTTATGGTGAAGGGTTACACTTAAAATACAGCTAAGGATTAGTGGTTAAACATTTCAGTACTCAAAAGAAAAAAGACTAACGTACTGATCTGCCAGTGGAGGGCTATTTTATTATTTTAAATCATGTGCAGACAAAATATTCTTTTAAAACTCTTTCTCTCACACTCACAAACACAGTTATGCAAAACAATACAAAATACGCAATACGAAACAAAAACAAAAGGTAAGACTCAAATTAATTACACACAAACAGACACAGATTACTGCTTTCCTCCCTCCCTCACGATTTGCAAGTATGGCACCCTGAATCAGAGCATTTAATTTTACGCCCTATCCAGAGCCAGTGTTTGGCTTCGAAAAGAAGATTTCAAAAGTCAAAGAATTCTCAGTAGGTGCTCCAGCCGGTGCGCTACAGAGTGACGTTCATTTATCGGAGGCATTTTATATCTGGCTGATTTTTTGGAGACTATGGCGGGGCAAATTAGACTATGGGGGGCCGTCATAGTCTCGTCATTGTATGGGAAACACTGGTAGCCACACACAGACAATATATTTACAGACTTGTAAACACTAATCTAATAGATATACATAAAATCATGCAAACTGTAATCCACTTAGCAGTGTTGTCTGGTTTGTGGTCAATTTTAACCACAGCCCAACCTACAACTTCCAGGTAGGAAGTCTAGCTATTCATCTGTGCAGGAGAAGTGAGGAAATAGACCAACAGATATTGACCTCTCATTAAACTTCTGATCTAAAGTCTGATCAGCTGGTCGGTTGTCCACCTCTGATACGATGCTGGCTGCTCCACAGAACCACAGAATTCAAATAAACAAAAGAAGTTTGTGCTCTAGAGAAAGGATCAGCACTCAGTGAATAACCTAAGCCCTATGATAAGCTATTATGGCAAGGCTTAACTATACAGACCAGTGAGCAGTGATAACTAACATGTCTTTGGGGTCATCGGGTGGGAACCTCCTTTCACCAGTGTTTCATCTAGTTGGTCCCACGACACCTCCAGGAGGCTAGACAGTGATCTCTGGCGTCCCAGAGACACTCCCCTAATGCCAGGTCTCACTGCTCCCCGCACCAACCCAACAACCTCCTTTACCTTACTTAGGGCTCAACAATAACGAATTGCCTGATTGCCCGAGGCAAGTAAAACTCAAGATCGGGCATGTAAACTAACAACTCACTTGCCCGATCGGGCAAGTTGCTAAAAATAGTAAAAGTTAATAACTAATTGATAAAATAAATGTATTTTAAAACATGCTCCTTCGGCTCTGATGCAGTGTTCTCTCTGCCTGAAGTCACAGGCACATGGTGTGTAACAATGTCTTGCCCACAGCCCCCACTGATATTATTTTGCGCGACAGACGCTTCATATAATAACATAACAATATACTATTTATGGTGTTATGTCATCGTGTCATTTCTGTCTCTACATGGTCACGCGTTAACAATTCGCCTCTGCTCTCTGTATCGCGCACGGCGGAGTTCCACCACACACACAGGTGAGCACGCTAGAGCGGCTCGGGCCGCATTTTCCTGACCAAACCTGACCCCGAGCCCGGTGCAGTTTGTCAGCTGACAAAGTTATTGTTATGGACAGTGTGTAAATAACCATCAACAGGCTGCTGTTATGCACAGACAAACACGCTGCTTGCACAGCAGTGCAGCACGGCACTCTGCTGAGCTTGTGTTGCGTTCAGGCGTTGTCACGTAAATAACAACTTCCAACACTTAAATAGGTCAGAGCACAAAACAGCAGCATGTCTAGTGACTTTTTACTGTTATTATATTCAATAAAATTGTATGTTCCTAAATCTTGAGACACCTCATATGTAAGCTAGACAGACATTTCACCTGCTCATTACTGTGCACAAATGTACTGTATGTACTTAGTCCTAAAGAGCCCTTCTGGTGCCAGTAGATACATAGAAACATCCCAGCAGGCTGTGCTTTGCAAGCATACAAAAAAGTTTTACGCATGTGAAAATTATTTTTCATACGTGTGCTTCACCTCCGCTGATGCAGATTACAACCAACTGAAACTTCAACAAGTGTATAGAAATCATACGAGGAATGAACATCAAAACATGAATGGCCCTATCCAGAGCCAGTGTTTGGTTTGTCTATTCTGAGCTACTGTAGAAACGGCATGGCTACAGAGCCTTATTACGGTTTATAATTAAGCTATATAGAAATTGCCAGCCCTCATATTGAACATCCAGTATTTTTGATCAGAGATTAATTCAGTTTGCATAAAATTTTACCCACTGCTAACTACTGTGAGTTGATTGCTCTATTGCTCTAAAACAGGAAGATTACTCTCCTGTTTTAGACAACACCATAGATGGTGATGGACAGAGGTGGGAAGTAACTAATTACATTTACTCACGTTACTGTAATTGAGTAGTTTTTTTGTGTAATATGTAATTTTTTCAGTAGTTTTTGAAATCTGTAATTTTACTTTTACTTAAGCAGATTTTGACTGAAGTATTGTACTTCGCTACATTGGAGATCACATCCGTTACTGAGTAAAAAAAAAAAAAAAAATCGGCTAAATGGAAACCAAAAGGGTGGATCTCAGAAATCTCGCGTGGAATTGACCCAGAACAAGCGTCCGGTGCCGGTGCCTGGAGAGAGAGATGGAGGACGGTGGAGCAGACGCCGCAGTTGAAATGAATAAAGAAACGAACCAAACGAAAGAAAACCCTGTGTGCACACTGCCATTTATAATTGTCGGTCAGAAAAATGCGGCCCACCTGTGTCTGTGTCTGTGTGTGTGTGTGTGTGCCATCGTGTAAACAATATAAGTCATCACGTTATAAAGTGAAACGTTTCACTGTATAACATGATAAATAGTATATGTTATTAGCGTCCGTCGCTCAAAATAATATAACTTTAGTTTACGAAGAGATAAGATGGAGCCCTCTCCTCTCCTCTTATATGCTTTACTCACAAGTGTGTGAATTAACCTGGATATGAAGCGTCTGTAGCGCCAAATAATATAATGGTAGTGTCTAAAGAGCTAAGACGAAAAAACTAAAAATAAATCAGCAGCAGCGGTCATATTTCAGCAGCGGAGCACCACCTACTAGTTGCATATAGGGGAAACACTGTTGCTCAGTGGATTTGTTATGTTTTGGAATACACAATATTCTTCCAAATTAGTGTTAGTGTATTTTAATATTGAGAATTTCACTTCGACAAGCTCTCTCTTTTTTGATCATACACCTGTTTGCATCCCTGAGAATAATGCCCAACAACATTGCTCAAAAAGTTCATCAGTGTATCATCAGTCTAACAGTTGTGTTGGTGAGTCAAAATGAATGAGGGCTGCGCAATATTAGACAAAACTGACAAAGCGACGTCGATTTTGTATACTGCGATATGTATTGCAATATATAGTATATTGCAATAACTTGAATAGCTCTATTTGGAAAGAAGTCATCATTTGGGCTTTGGAAAGGCTGTATTTGCATGAAATATACATTTTACAATCAAACTGTCCTGGAAATTGAGAACTTCATAACCTAAAGTATTAACCAGCAAAATAAGTATGGCATATTGCCTTTGACTAATATTATATTGACATGATCAACTTACACTGCAAGTCTCACAATGTGACTATTGCACAAGAACACATTGCGATGGTGATGCTCTAATGATATTGTGCAGCCCTAAATTTAATTGAATTCTATGGTTTATCATAGAAAAATAACCAGTGTTTGGATTGGATTTATGACCCCTGGACCATTTTTGCACTGCATAGGAGTGACCCCCATCAAGTTGTTGGAAATAACTAACTAACTAACTTCTACTTTAAGTACATTTTAAACTAACTACTTTTTACTTTTACTTGAGTAGATTTTTAGATGGGTAGCTTTACTTGTACTTAAGTAGAATTTCATCAAAGTAAAGGTACTTTTACTTGAGTAGAATTTTTCAGTACTTTTTCCACCTCTGGTGATGGATGATGTGTCTCTACCTCTTCCTACTATACCTAAAAGAAGCCAAAATATCCCAGATATGAGCAGTGCCATCTTACGCTGGGGACATCGCTTGGAGCCAGAGTCTGTGCAGTAGTGATAGGGGAATTAAATTAAATTAAAGTAATTAAACCGATTAGAAAAATGAACACTTGAGTGGGCAGAGTTTATGGCGTACACTGCAGCCAGCCACCAGGGGGACCTTCAGGTGTTTTGGCTTCTGGGAAGCTGTCATGTCATCCATTATAATATACAATCCCCCAGGAACAAAGCCTGGCGCTGAGTGGCCAAAGGTGGAATTACAATGACTGGGTCCATCATGTGATGCCATTGGGCCCTTTAAGACTTTCTTATAGACTTGTAAATATCTGTAAATATATCTGTGTATATATATTTATTTTGAGTGTCACAACCTCCGCAAAATGACTCGTTTCACCATAAGGATTTGATTCATTTGGTCACATAACATTTGGAAAGTCTGCTAAGTGGTGCATGAAGCCAAAAAGCACTTTCAAAGAAATTAACCAGGTCCCCAGGAAGTGTGCCTGTCCTTGAAGCCAATTTTGCATAGTAGCCAAAATTACATCTCGTGAGTCCATCACGTGATGCCATTGGGCCCAAAAAAATAACCTTTCCCATTGACCTACTTTGGGACAGAGACATCTGTAAATGAGTGGCATAACCTCTGGGAAATGACTCGTTTCACAATTGGGATTTCATTCATTCAGTCCGATAACTTTTGGAAAATCTAGAAAAGCCGCATGATTAAATCATTGCATCCCCATTTAAGTTAGCAGAGCACTAAACAGGAAGTAGCTGGCTCGGCCAGCAGAAGTTGGCCACTCAGCCGTGCCCAGCCATGCCTATAAGTCTTTAGTGCACCTGCTCTATGAACCCCACAACACAGGAGATTCAGGTAATTTCAGCCAAAAGCTTTTTTGGCTTCATGTGCCACTGAGCAACTTTCATAGGAATGAACCAGGCCCCCAGGAAGTGTGCCTGGCTTTGAAGCCAATTTTTCGTAGTGGAGAAACAGTAGAATTACAACTCCTGAGTCCAACATCTGACTGATACGGATGCTTTTTTTTTTAGCATCACAACCCTCATGAAATGATTTGATCCATTCCAGTCTTGAAGATTAAATTGTTTCATTCCCATTCAAGTTAACAGGGTAATTCACCAGAAGCAGCTCAGCTGGTGGAAGTCTCTGGTGCACCTGCTTTATGGGCTTCACATTTTCGAAATTTTGGCTTCAAAAGCAGTGCCGATCATCCGGACAATTTTATATGCAGCAGTTGAACCATTTTGGCTCCATGAGCCACTGTACTTGCATAGAAATGAACAGGGCCCTGTCTTAAATATTATATCTTGGTCTTAGCAGAAGGCTAAATCGGAAGTTAGCCTTTCAGCTGAAAGTCTCTAATGTGCCTGCTCACTGGGCCCCAAGATGGAGAAGATCCAGGTATTTTCATACCATGGAAAAGTGCTTTTTGGCTTCATGCACCACATAGTAACTTTCATAGAAATGAACCAGGCCCAGGAAGTGCACTGGGCTTTTAAGCCAATTTTTTATAGAGGCTAAACAGTGGAATTGCAACTTCCAAGTGTGTCTCATGATGCCATTGGGCCCAAAAAAGTTTTTCCTTTAACTTACATTGGGAAAGATGCATCTGTAAATGATATCAATTTATTTGAGGAATTTCAGTTAGGATTTAGAGTGCATCAAAGCACAGAGACAGCACCACTAAAAATTACAAATGATCTTCTGATTGCCTCAGACCAAGGACTCGTCTCTGTACTTGTTTTATTAGATCTTAGTGTCGCATTTGACACAACTGACCATCATATCGTCGCTGTCCGATGAAAAACACGTATCTCCACTTTTGACGATTTTGACTTTCTACGCGCTTTGATGGACACTTCTGACACCCAATGGAGATACGTGTTGAATAGATGATGTAATACACATCTTTCTATTGGTCATTTGGATATGCAACGCTAACGGTTGCTATGGAATATTATGGACACTCCATGCACTGTAGAAAATCAAAACAATCAAAAGTGGAGATATGTGTTTTTCATCGGACAGCGACGATATTCTACTACAGCGACTGTACCATTTAATTTGCCTTAAAGGTTCTGCACTAAGCTGATGTAAATCTTATTTATCTGATTGATTCCAGTTTGTTCAAGTTCACGATGAATAATCTTTACATAATAAAGTTTGTTTTGGACTTCCACAAGGTTCTGTGCTCTGACCAATTCTATTCACTTTATGTATGCTTCCCTTAGGTAATATCATTAGAAATCACTCTGTAGGGACGTCGGTGGCTTAGTGGATAGAGCAGACGCCCCATGTACAAGGCTGTTGCCGCAGTGGCCCGGGTTTGACTCCAGCCTGTGGCCCTTTGCTGCATGTCATTCCCATGTCATACCTCTCTTAAAAAAGCCTAATCTGGATGCCTCAGTAATAAATAAGTACAGGCCCAAATCAAACCTACCATTTTTAGGAAAGATCATTGAAAAGGTTGTTTTCAGCAACTTAACACCTTCTTGGAGCAAAACAATTCCTTTGATGCCTTTCAGTCTGGATTTCGAGCACATCACAGCACTGAGACTGCACTTGTAAAAGTTTTAAATGACATTCATCTGAGCAGTGATGCATCAAAGATTTCGGTTCTGGTATTACTGTACCTCAGTGCTGCATTTGACACAGTCGACCATAAGATATTGCTCGACAGACTAGAAAAGTTTGTGGGACTTTCTGGCACTGTGCTAAATTGGTTTAAATCTTATTTATAAGACAGGGATTTCTTTGTGTCACTTGGCAATTATGAATCTGTGCGAACAAAAATTACATGTGGAGTTCCTCAAGGGTCCATTCTTGGGCCTCTTCTGTTCAACATCTATGCTCCCTCTTGCTCAGATTATGGAATATCATAACATCTCCTACACACAACTTTACATAACAGTGTCACCAGATGACTACAGTTCCCTACATCTGCTAAATAAGTGCACTGACGAAATCAATACATGGATGTGCCAGAATTTTCTACAACTAAACAACAAACAACAACAAAACTGAGATAGTTGTTTTTGGCCCCAAAGAACAAAGATCAATAGTCAGTGCTCACCTTGACGCCATGACACTAAAACCTACAAATCAAGCCAGAAATCTTGGTGTAGTTCTGGACTCAGACCTAAATGTCAATAGTCACATTAAGACAATTACTAGCCTACTACCACCTTAAAAACATAGCAAGAATAAAATAATTTCTGTCTAAACAAGATACAGAAAACCTTGTTCATGCTTTCATTTTCAGCAGGCTGGACTATTGTAACGGTGTCTTCACAGGCCTGAGTAAAAAATCAATCAGACAACTGCAGCTCGTCCAGAACACTGCTGCCAGAGTCCTCACCAACACCAAGAGAGTGGAGCACATTACACCAGTGCTTAAGTCTCTGCACTGGCTTCCTGTGTGTCAAAGGATAGACTTGGACGTTACTCATTGACGTGCTGACGTATTGCGGTAAGCGAGTTGTGTCATTTCCGGTGTTTCTGTGACAGCGTCTCTGTACTGCTCTGGTGAATTCTGCTAGCCTGCTTTCTCACTTCAGTTGCTTTAACGCTGCTTTAACGTCTACTTCAAGTCATAACCCACACTGGTTCTGTTTAAGCACTTATAGCTCTCCTTCTTTCTACGACTTTCTCGCTAATCTCTTAGCTGTTGTTTGCACGCTCTTAGCCTTGTTAGCTACTTTAGCTTAGCCATGGCTTCTCCTTCTCCTGCTCTTTCTTGCCCGGTGTGCCAAATGTTCAGTTATGCCTCTGCCTCCTTTAGCGACAGTGGTAATTGTAATAAGTGTAGCTTATTTGCTGCGTTGGAGGCGAGGCTTAGTGAATTAGAAGCATTAGAAGGAGCATTAGAAGGAGCCACATAGCATAGCCTTAGCCTCTGCTAACTGTCCTCCGGTAACTCCCGTTCAGCCCGGAGGCTGGGTTACGGTTCGCCAGAAGCACAGCTCCAAGCCGAAGCCCACGGCTCACCACCAGCCTGTTCACGTTTCCAACCGCTTTTCCCCACTCAGCGACACACCCGCTGAGGATAAAACTCTGGTTATTGGCAGCTCTATTCTGAGGAACGTGAAGTTAGCAACACCAGCGGCCATAGTCAAATGTATCCCTGGAGCCAGAGCGAGCGACATTGAATCAAATTTAAAACTGCTGGCTAAAGCTAAACGTAGATTCAGTAAGATTGTTATTCACGTCGGCGGCATTGACACCCGGTTACGCCAATCGGAGGTCACTAAAATTAATATTGCCTCGGTGTGTGAATATGCAAAAACGATGTCGGACTCCGTAGTTTTCTCTGGACCCCTCCCAGATCTGACCAGTGATGACATGTTTAGCCGCATGTCATCATTTAACCGCTGGCTGTCCAGGTGGTGTCCAGCAAACGATGTGGGTTTTGTTAATAATTGGCAAACTTTCTGGGGAAAACCTGGTCTTATTAGGAGAGACGGCATTCACCCCACTTTGGATGGAGCTGCTCTCATTTCTAGGAACCTGGCAAATTTTATTAGTAATTTAAATCCCTGACAACCCAGAGTTGAGACCAGGACAGAGAGTTGCAGTCCTAAACGCCTCTCTGAGCTTCTAGTTCAGTTACCCAGCCATAGTTTTCATAGTTTTATACAAACGGTGTCTGTCCCCCGACCACCTAAATTATTTAAATCTAAAATTAAACAAAGAGGAGTTGTGCATAACAACCTCATAAAAATTAAAACCTCTTCTGTGACAGAAAGACAAAACAGGAGAATTAAATGCGGACTGTTAAATATCAGGTCTCTATCGTCTAAAGCAGTGTTAGGAAACGAATTAATATCAGATAATCATATTGATTTACTCAGTCTCACTGAAACCTGGCTGTGTCAAGATGAATATGTTAGTCTAAATGAGTCCACTCCTCCCAGTCATAATAATACCCACGTTCCTCGAGGCAGCGGCCGAGGAGGGGGAGTTGCAGCCATTTTTAACTCTAGTCTGTTAATCAGCCCTAAACCTAAACTAGATTATAATTCATTTGAAAGCCTCGTTCTTAGTCTTTTACATCCGACCTGGAAAACCTCGCAGCCACTTTTATTTGTTATAGTGTACCGTGCTCCTGGCCCGTATTCTGAATTTGTATCTGAATTCTCAGAATTTTTATCCAGTTTAGTTCTTAAATCAGATAAAGTTATTATTGTAGGCGATTTTAACATTTATGTCGATGTTGATAATGACTCCCTGGCTACCGCGTTTATCTCATTAATAGACTCCATTGGCTTCAGTCAGGGTGTACATGAACCCACTCACTGTTTTAACCATACCCTCGATCTAGTTCTGACGTATGGAATTGAAATTGATAACCTAAAAGTCTTTCCACAGAATCCCTTGCTATCAGATCATTATCTGATTACTTTTGATTTCTTTTTACTCGATTACACGCCACTCAGCAACAGTTACTATACTAGATGTTTATCAGATAGTGCTGTCGCAAAATTTAAGGAAAAGATTACTTTGTCGTTAAATTCAATACCAATACCTTCAGTAACAGAGGTTTCCCATGCCGACTTTAACCTCTCCCAAATTGATCATTTTGTTGATAGCGCCGTAGGCTCGCTGCGAACAACGCTCAACTCTGTAGCTCCTCTTAAAAAGAAGTTAACAAAGCAAAGAAAGTTTGCTCCTTGGTATAACTCTCAAACCCGTAGGTTAAAACAAATATCGCGAAAATTTGAAAGGAATTGGTGATTAACCAAACTGGAAGAATCTCGTTTAATCTGGACAGACAGTCTCAAAACTTATAAGAGGGGCCTCCGCAATGCCAGAGCAAACTATTACTCAGCATTAATAGAAGAAAACAAGAACAACCCCAGGTTTCTTTTCAGCACTGTAGCCAGGCTGACTGAGAGTCAAAGCTCTATTGAGCCTTGTATTCCTTTAGCCCTTAGCAGTAATGATTTTATGAGCTTTTTTAATGACAAAATTCTAACTATTAGAGGCAAAATTCATGACCTCCTGCCCTCAGATGGTAGGCCTACCTATCTAACCTCAAACACAGCTGTAGAATCTAATATATATTTAGATTGCTTCTCCCCAATTTCTCTTCAAGAATTGACCGCAGTGATTTCTTCATCTAAATCATCAACGTGTCTCTTAGACCCCATCCCAACTAGGCTACTTAAGGAGGTCTTTCCTTTAGTTAACACTCATATATTAGATATGATCAATATATCCCTATTAACAGGCTATGTACCACAGTCTTTTAAGGTAGCTGTAATTAAACCTCTCCTAAAAAAGCCCACCCTGGATCCAGAGGTGTTAGCCAACTATAGACCAATATCTAATCTTCCCTTTATGTCAAAGATCCTTGAGAAAGTAGTCGCAGACCAGCTGTGTGATTTTCTCCAGGATAATAATTTATTTGAGGAATTTCAGTCAGGATTTAGAGTGCATCATAGCACTGAGACAGCTCTAGTTAAAATTACAAATGACCTTCTGATTGCTTCAGACAAAGGACTCGTCTCTGTTCTTGTTTTATTAGATCTTAGTGCGGCGTTTGACACAATTGACCATCAAATTCTACTGCAGAGACTGGATCACTTAATTGGCCTAAAAGGTTCAGCACTAAGCTGGTTTAAATCTTATTTATCTGATCGTTTTCAATTTGTTGACGTTCGTAATGAATCATCCTTACGTACCAAAGTTTGTTTTGGAGTTCCGCAAGGTTCTGTGCTCGGACCAATCCTATTTACTCTATATATGCTTCCTTTAGGTAACATCATTAGAAATCACTCTATAAATTTCCATTGTTATGCGGATGATACACAGTTGTATTTATCGATGAAGCCAGAAGAAAGTAATCAATTAACTAAACTCCATAACTGCCTTAAAGACATAAAAAATTGGATGAGCACCAATTTCCTGATGTTAAATTCAGACAAAACTGAAGTTATTGTTCTTGGCCCCAAACAACTCAGAGACTCTTTATCTGATGACATAGTTTCTCTAGATGGCATTGCTCTGGCCTCTAGCACTACCGTAAGAAACCTCGGAGTAATATTTGATCAAGATTTGTCTTTTAATTCTCATTTAAAGCAAACCTCACGGACTGCATTTTTTCATCTGCGTAATATTGCGAAAATTAGGCCTATCCTGACCTGAAAAGATGCAGAAAAATTGGTCCACGCTTTTGTTACCTCAAGGCTGGATTACTGTAACTCTCTATTATCAGGTAGCTCTAGTAAGTCCTTAAAAACTCTCCAGCTAATTCAGAATGCAGCAGCACGTGTACTAACAGGAACTAAGAAACGAGATCATATTTCTCCTGTTTTAGCTTCTCTGCACTGGCTCCCTGTAAAATCCAGAATTGAATTTAAAATCCTACTGTTAACTTATAAAGCTCTAAATGGTCAAGCTCCGTCATATCTTAGAGAGCTCATAGTGCCATATTATCCCACCAGAACACTGCGCTCTGAGAACGCAGGGTTACTCGTGGTCCCTAAAGTCTCCAAAAGCAGATCAGGAGCCAGAGCCTTCAGCTATCAGGCTCCTCTCCTGTGGAATCATCTTCCTGTTACGGTCCGGGAGGCAGACACCGTCTCCACATTTAAGACTAGACTTAAGACTTTCCTCTTTGATAAAGCTTAGGGCTTAGTTAGGGCTGGCTCAGGCTTGCCCTGTACCAGCCCCTAGTTAGGCTGACTTAGGCCTAGTCTGCCGGAGGACCCCCTATAATACACCGGGCTCCCTCTCTCTCCCTCTCTCTCTCTCTCTCTCTCTCTCTCTCTCTCTCTCTCTCTCTCTCTCTCTCTCTCATCCTATTACTGCATCTTGCTAACTCGGCCATTCTGGATGTCACTAACTCGGCTTCTTCTCCGGAGCCTTTGTGCTCCACTGTCTCTCAGATTAACTCATACCGCAGCGGTGCCTGGACAGCGTGACGTGTGTGGTTGTGCTGCTGCCGTGGTCCTGCCAGATGCCTCCTGCTGCTGCTGCCATCATTAGTCATTAGTCATACTTCTACTGTTATTATACACATATGACTATTGTCACACAAGTATACTGTCAGATATTAATACATACTTTCAACATATTGTACCACAGTAGCCAGAACTATAACTATAATATTATTACTTTTATTAATGTTGTTGTAAGCTACTGTCATTACCTGCATCTCTCTCTCTCTCTCTCTCTCTCTCTCTCTCTCTCTCTCTCTCTCTCTCTCTCTCATTGTGTCATATGGATTACTGTTAATTTATTATGCTGATCTGTTCTGTACGACATCTATTGCACGTCTGTCCGTCCTGGAAGAGGGATCCCTCCTCAGTTGCTCTTCCTGAGGTTTCTACCGTTTTTTTTCCCCGTTAAAGGGGTTTTTTTTGGGGAGTTTTTCCTTATTCGCTGTGAGGGTCTTAAGGACAGAGGGATGTCGTATGCTGTAAAGCCCTGTGAGGCAAATTGTGATTTGTGATATTGGGCTTTATAAATAAAATTGAATTGAATTGAATTGAAAATCTTGTTACTTGTCTATAAAGCACTAAATGGTCTCGGGCCTAAATACATCTCTGATATACTTGTACGCTATGAAGCACCCAGACCCCTCAGATCATCTGGTTTGCTCAGTGTTCCCAGGATCAAAACCAAACAAGGTGAAGCAGCCTTTAGTTTCTATGCTCCCTGCCTGTGGAACAAACTTCCAGGATATCTGAGGTCAGCTGAAACTGTCAACTCATTTAAATCAGGGCTTAAAACATTACTATTTACTGCAGCTTACCAGTGAACTAGATATGTAACTTATTGTTAGGATAATCTGTAGCTATTGTTTTTATATTTGTCTGCTGTTGCTTTTGCTTTATGATTTCTTTTTAAATGCATTTTCTGCACTGTTTTTAACTATTTATTGTCTTGCTTTTAGCTCTTGTTTTTAATGATCCATTGTTTTTAATGTATTTCTCTTGTAAAGCACATTGAATTGCCTTGTGTATGAATGGTACTATATAAATAAAATTGCCTTGCCTTGCCTCTCTCTCTCTCTCCCCCTTTCACACTTACCTGTCCTGGCGATTAAAGGCAAAAAATGCCCCAAAAAATATTTAAAAAAAGAAAGAAAAGAAATCACTCTGTAAATTTCCATTGTTATGCTTATGATACACAATTGTATTTATCAATAAAGCCAGAAGAAATGGATCCATTAACTAAACTTCAAAAATGCCTTGAAGACATAAAAACCTGGGTGAGCGCCAATGTCCTGATGTTAAATTCAGACAAAACTGAAGTTATTATTCTCGGCCCCAAAAAACTCATAAACTCTTTATCTGATGATATAGTCTCACTGGATGGCATTGCTCTGGCCTCTAGCACTACCATAAGAAACTTTGGAGTAATATTTGATCAAGATTTGTCTTTTAACTCCCATTTAAAACAAACCTCTGCATATTTGCAAAAATTAGGCCTATCCTGTCCCAAGAAGATGCAGAAAAATTGCTCCACGCTTTTGTTACGTCCAGGCTGGATTACTGTAATTCCCTATTATCAGGTAGCTCTAATAAATCTTTGAAAACTCTCCTGCTAATCCAGAACGCGGCGGCATGTGTACTGATGCAGAAGCAGTGACAGCCATCCAGGTAATTTCATACTGCAGAAATATAGCTTTTTTGGCTTCATGCACCACTGAGCAACTTTCATAGGAATAGCCAGGGTCCAGTGCTGTAATTCAATGCTATATCCAGGTCTGCTGTTGAACCCTAAAGTCCTCTAGAGGACTCTAGAGCCTCTAAGAAAGGCCTGGTGTATATCAATACACTGATCAGAAGAATATAGTGATGTTGCCCATCAAATTTAACAGCAGAACCTCAGCTACAAGGCTGTAAAAAAAAAACTTTTTACATGCCCCAAACTCAGTTTTAACATCAACTAAATAAACAACAACAACTAACTCCAACAACTCCAAACAGCACCGATATCCCGACCCACTCGGTATATTTTGGGCTCTAACTCGACCACACGTTATTCAAAACACACGCCGTTCATCTCAAATGAAAGCTGAGACTCCGCTCTTTCCATGTGATTTTCCACAAATCACTCTCCCTTTAACCATCACAGAGCTACAGCCCAAAGAACAACAACAGAAATCTCTTTGCCAAAATATATTTGTAATTTGTACTTTATTAATTTCGCCGTAAAATGCGCATTCTGCTGTTGATTCACGCTCCGTTTGCATACTACCGGAAGTTGTCCATCATTCAAATGAATTCGGGCGGGGAAAAAAGGTTCCGGGGGAACAAAAACAATGACCACTCACAGCAGCCGACATCTCCGCACAATGCGTTCTGCTGACTCTGATTGGCTTACAGTGCCGTTAATCTAGTTTTTGGTGGGTATGGCATCATTCTATTGGCTCTAACGAATCAAACGAGGTGTCAATCACTCAAATCGGCCAAGCCGTCGCGGAGATACGGGCCTCCAAAGCTCAGAATAGAAACCCAGGTTCAAATGTAGTAGGAGCATATTGGTCAGTTTGGAGTGGGAAATAGAGTAAAAAACGAAACAGACAGTTCTGTGTGTATACCCTAAACATCAGTAGGGATTTACAGAAACAAGAAATGAAAGATATAGGATTGTACATGACAAAAATCACATGCGAACATAGTGCAATTTTAGAGAGCTCGTCTGAATTTTCTGTACTAAAACCTCTCTTATATTGTTCTGCTTCACTTTATCAGAATCAGTCTTTGCAGAGTTAATGTTCACATATTGTACTATGATGTGATAGAGGTTTAGAGCTGCTGCTGTATCATTCCAAAGGGATACTCATCCTAAAAATGCTTTTTTTTTTAGGCGAACCTCAAAATATTTCATTTGTGCTGTGTGCCATCTTCATTTATTCTTTACATATAACACATATACTGATATTTACACATCTTCACAAATCTCACAAGTGTTCTCTTTACCATGACACCAAAAGTATTCAAATAGACCTTGTGGTTGCAGAGATATATTCATTTCATTGTGGATATGCAATTTTCGAGCAGAGGCCTATAAAATGGGGTCAGGGTTTATCCACGTATACAAATTCTAGACCACATATACATCCTGATCCCACAAACCTGCATTGTGGCAGGTGGATGAATGAGATTAAAAGACTGTAAGTTATTGTGCCAATGTACCTGGTGCCTTAAACCCTTAAGTAAAATTTTATAAATCCAGGTCCTGACATTGCATATCAGTGAAGCTCATGTGAGCCAGCTAAATCCTTCAGTACAACCCATTCATTTCACAAACTAAAGGGTGTTTACGTGGCTCCTCCACCACTGTGCCTAAAATTGGTAGATAGTAATAATGCTCATTGGAGTCTAGGTCTGATATTTGTAGATCTGTTCTGCCTTGGTGAATGCTCCAATACATAGAATGAGTGCAGACTTGTCAGCTGGTCCAGCAGTTTCACAGACTGACATTTGCCTCATTTGCATATTTGGCTCTCACACTGTATCGTGCAAAACACTTCCTCAGTCCTCACTCAAAGCCTGGGAAGGTGTGTCGGCAACACTGCTAATTACATATTGATAGCTATAGAATATGACTAAGTTCTCTCTCCACGCAGTGTAATGAGATGTTTGCCACACATTCCTGTCCTGTAGATGCTGTATTTGTCCCACTTGGAGCTGACTGGCTGCAGTGATGGGCGTGCAGCGCTCAGCCAGCTGGACCCGTGCCTCATGTTCTCTGGCATGCCATATGCAACAGCTGGAGCTCTGCAAATGACTTTTCATGTTTCATTCACACGCAAGCAAACACACGCACACGCACTCACATACACACACACACACACATACACACACACACACACACACACACACACACATTCCTGCATTCTTGTAGATACACAAACCAAATGTTAGCATATTATACACACAGACACAGACACATGATTCATGATGCTATTGTTAAAGATATGAATTTTGAGTGAGTGAGTATCTCCATCTACAACCTAGGGTTACACATACACATACAGTTTGTGTAATTCTGATGAACACATTCTGTTGCCTTTAAACTAAAACCTCCCTGCCCATGTGTACCATGGCTATTGCATGTGTATTTATTGTAAGCACCTCAAGTTCACCAGTTTGAACCCATAAAAAGACTCTCTTCGAAAGCCCCTGGTTGTGTTTGTATCATAAAGACCCTCCTTCCATGACTTCCTTCCTTTTACCAGTCAGTTTATATGATGGCCTACAGCCCCATTAGAGACTTTCTAAACTTGTAAGCCCCAAACCACGGACAGATAGCCCTCCATAGTAAACAAGGTGTACCTGATGGTGGGTGGGATGAAAGCATATACATTTATTCAGTCATTGTCAAGCCACCTGCACTATATCCACATGTGATAACTCCTCCTTGCACATATACAGATCTTGATAGACTGATATGACAACAGGCTATAGCATTAACAAACACAGACACAAACACACACAGCAGAAGGGAAGGCAAAATGGTTTTAGATGTTTTCTGCAAGGACAGTTATATCGTCATAAAACTTCACTATAAAGTTTCTTAATAAAGCAATCCTAAGGCCAGTTTTTAAAACAAAGACAATCTCCATACACAAGAGTGTTTGGGCTCAGTTGTAGAAAAAAATCTCTGTCCATACTAACACTCCTGAAAGATCATTCATGTACACTGAGCATGCATGTACCAGTGTAGACAGGAAGCAGATTGGGTGGTTTCATACCCGTTCTCATTCCAAGGTCATCAAATACTGCTGCTTTGTCGGTTATTTCAGGGTCAGACACCGATGCCAAAAGCCACCTTTTTAATCAGTTAATCAATTTTATTTATAAAGCTCAATACAACAAATCATAATTTGCCTCAGAGGGCTTTACAGTATACTACATCCCTCTGTCCTTAGGACCTTCACAGCGGATAAGGAAAAACTCCCCCAGAAAAACCCTTTTGCGGTGGTATGATACACTGCCAGGCAGCTTCAGTTTGTAATACAGCCGGACAGAACCTTTCATAGTGTTATAATACACTATGATTTGTGTTATTAAATAACTTTGATGAATCAAAACTAACCAACACACACACACACACACACACACAAAAACTGATCAAGGCAGTGGTAGACCAGCAGCTCCTGTGTCCAGTGATGTAAAATCACTGTTTACCGTCTGTTTACCAGGTTTACCGTCTACATGTAGTCATGTTCACCCATACATGCAGGCAGTTCTGCGGGAGCAGAAAGCTGGGCAGCAAGCCTTCCCCGGACTCTGTTGCTTGACAGCTCCCTCTCATCGGCTTCTGTGTTGCTCCTCCTCCTCCTCCTCCTCCTCCTCCAGGATATCACCTGCTACCATACAAATGTTGTGGACGATGCAGCAGGCAGCAATCACCTTCGGGGCAAACAGAGGCCAGATCTCCAGGGCCCTCAAGAGGATGGCGCGCCAGCATGTTTGAAGGACCCCAAAGGTGCGCACAGTGATATTCCTTGCCCTTGCGTGGTGCCTGTTGTACCGGGCTTCAACTTGGCCTGTTAATCAAAATTCATGTAGTCCGGGTTCCTACCTGAACCCCGAAACTGCATAATGCCAGTGCAAGTTAAACAGACTTTCTCAAGCAATGACAGAGGTGTCATCCAACCTATTGTGAGTTGATGTACCATCACGAGGATCTTGGATATATATTTTGAGAGCTCAAAAACTCCATTGTGTTGCTTTAACACACTTCCTCCTCTATATACCTGTTTAGAAATAATTTTTTGTACTTCTTTTTAAACAGATTTATGTTTGTACTTTGTTTTATCTCCATCTCCAAACTGTTCCACAAAGTCACCCCACAGCTCGATATGCACATGCTTTTCATAGTTGTTCGTAGTTTATGTTTTTTAAAAATATAGATCTCCCCTTAAACCTAGTTCACATTACACAATTTTCACTGCGATTTTGATGTCGCAGAGGATCTTGAGAGCCACCTTGGGTCGGAGGTGAGTCAGCAGATCGTCTGCCACAAGTCCTCATGTGTGAACAAGCCTACCAGCAAGTTGCCTCCTCGTCTGTGACTGGGACTGGATATCTGGCATGCTAGAAAACTGGAGAAGTGTGACACGACTGACAAAGAGCATCAGCCAATGAGAGGCGGGATACGTCCCACGTCAGCACGCAGGAGGACGGAAGAAATGTGAGGAGGACAAGCCGGCAACAGGGTTGCCAGGTCCGCTTATTAGCCGCAACTTTGGGCTTGTTTTTTTGTAAAGTCGCTTACAAATATTGGCAGTCACAGGTTGCGTTTTTTTGGGCTTGTTTCTAAAGCAGAGTTGCTTTTTTGGGCTTGCTCTCTAAACGTCACCTTTCTCTATATATATCTGTTGCTTCTTTTGGGGTTTGTTTCCATAGCCCTGGTTGCTTGTTTCTCTCCCAAGATCTGACAACACTGACAAGCCGGCAAGCAATGGCAGCGTCCACAGGATCACGGGAAGCGCGTTTTGTTTGGACCCAGGCCCTGGTGGCAGATCTGATTCAACACTGGGAAGAATATCCATGCCTTTATGATGTGTCATCTCCAAGTTAAAAAACGTACTTTGGTGATGTCACGGCATTATCAGGGGCTCTGTCGGCGAGGGCTCGGTGGAGAAATCTTATGGTGTGCACACACAGGTCATAACGCAGTTGCCAAGACTCCCGATGACAGAAACACACGTCGCCAGGTATGAACACTCAAAAGATTACGATAGTCTCCGCGACGCAAAATCAGGGTGAAAATCGTGTAATGTGAACAAGCCTTTAGATTATAACCCCCTTCTCTTTCTGTGAATATTCCCCACATATTTTTGGCAGTAGATTATTCCTTGCTTTGTACATTATTTGCGCTGTTTTGAATTTAACCAGATCCATAAATTTCAATGTGTGTGGTTTTATAAACAGTGGGTTTGTGTGTTCTCTGTATTCTGCATTGTTTATTGTCCTTATTGCTCTTTTCTGTAGTGTGCATATTGGCTGTAGATTTAATCCTAATTTATTTCTGTTAAACCACAGTTTTAGTTTGTTTTAATCATCTTCAAAATCTGTTGCAAATTCTGAACAGAAAATATTAGTATCGTCAGCGAACAAAACAAACTTTAATAATTTTGATTATCAATCAATCAATTCATTCAATTTTATTTATAAAGCCTAATATCACAAATCACAATTTGCCTCACAGGGCTTTACAGCATACATCATCCCTCTGTCCTTAGGACCCTCACAGCGGATAAGGAAAAACTCCCCAAAAATACCCTTTAACGGGGGGGAAAAAACGGTAGAAACTTCAGGAAGAGCAACTGAGGAGGGATCCCTCTTCCAGGACGGACAGACGTGCAATAGATGTCGTACAGAACAGATCAACATGATAAATTAACAGTAATCCATATGACACAATGAGACAGAAAGAGAGAGAGAGAGAGACAGAAAGAGAGAGAGAGAGACAGAGACAGAGACAGAGACAGAGAGAGATGCAGGACAGACGGTAATAACAGTAGCTTACAACAACATTAATGAAAGTAATATTATAATTATAGTTCTGGCTACTGTGGTACAATATGTTGAAAGTATATATTAATATCTGTTATTACACGGCTCTATTAAATGCTGTATTCTGATTGGTCAGTCGCGGCATTCAGAGGTCTGATATTACTGTGTAATGACTGTTGCTATGTAGCCCAGCGTTGCTAGGGACGCTGCCCTGACTACAGTTACTTTTTTATCGGGCTAACGTAGCCGTTACTGCTTCAAAATAATAATTTACAATATACAAAGATGGAGTATTTTCATGATATAACTTTTAACATATTTGGTGAGCATGAAAATCTTAGGTCATGGTTACTGGCTGAAGATGAGAAGAATGCCAGAGAAGAGGGATGCTCAGAGGCACACGAAAAAGAGAGGAGACACAAGATTGTGGATGACAGGGAGGTTGATCGCATCGAAGAAGAAAGACATGAACTAAACACCAAACGGAGCACTTTATGGGGCTTGAAGGTGTTTAATGACTGGCTGAATGAGAAGAAAATGACAACAGATTTAGACAGTTATGGGTCAGTGCTGCGATCCTTTTATCCATCGGTGCAAAACTCCAACGGTCAAACCTACTCCATTGCCAGTTATATCTCACTCAGGGGTGCTATCTGTCGGCACTTCTCAAAGTTTGACATCATGAACAGTGCTGCCTTCAAACCTAGCAATGGGGTATTTAAATCAGTAATAAAAAAACTCCACAAAAACAGGAAGGACATGAGTCACCACCATCCCCCGATCTCAGCTACAGATATGCAGCTGCTCAGATGCTTAGAGGTGCTGTCTCCGCACACAGCTGTTGGGTTGGTCCGAAAAGTGTGGTTTGATGTGCAGCTGCATTTGGCAAGACGAGGGAGAGAGGGCAACAGAGACTTGAAAAGAGACTCTTTTGTTTTGAGAAAGGATGAGAACGGTCTTAAGTACGTATATAACCCTCGCTCACAATGCTGAGACCAAGAATCATAAAGATGCAAAAGATCCCTGTAAAGAAAATTACAGAGGTTTCATCTTTGCTGAGCACGACAACCAAGGCAAGCAAGGCAGCCGGACTTTCTCAATGATACACCAATCACAGCCTGAGAAGCACCGCTGTCCAGCTTCTCTCCCAGGCTGGCCTTGAGAGTCGTCAGATCATGTCTGTAACTGGGCACAGATGTGAAAGCAGCCTCAAGAGCTACTGGGCTCCGTCCACCTCGGATCGGGCAAATTGGAGCAGGATCCTGTCCTCAGGAAACAGTAGGTCTAGTGGATTGCTTTGATAAAGTCATAGTAGCCTAATAATAGCTTCTTACGACTTGTAGTCTAACAATAAACATTTTGTTTACAGGTGTGTCACCTCCGGAGCCACAGCCAGATGACAACTATAATTTTAACATCCCAGCCGTCCCATTTACAATGTCTAATGTCACACATCCCCCCATTATCTGGTTTCTTTATTTTTGCTGCTAATTCTGGTCCCACATTTACGAAGAATTTGCTAAAACCAATCATCACATCCTCCATATTATTTATGGTCTTGTCATTCTCAGTGAAGCATTCCAGGTAATTTGTATCTTTGGATCCATTTCTCACAATGCCATTTAGAACAGTCCATATACCTTTAATATTATTTTTTTATTTTTATCCAATAATTTATTATAGTATTGTTTCTTACATATCCTCATAATATTGGTTAATTTATTTTTATATTTATTATACTTTTCCTCTGCCTCTATAGTTCGATGCTTTATGAATTGCCTATATAATGTATTTTTCTTTTTGCAGGCATTTTGCAGCCCCCTGGTGACCCACGGACTATTTGTATGTTTATGTATAGCCTATTACTGTATTATACTGTATTGAGTAGACTGGTTAACAGAAAGTGTCCGTCCAGCATGGCGATCGTATCCGGTACTTCCACGTTCAGCCATGTCTCTGTAAACACCAGCATGCTGCTCTGCCGATACTCCCTCTGATGGCGAGTCAGCGCCGACAGCTCGTCCATCTTGTTGGGGAGCGATCTTACATTCCCCATAACAACGGACGGGAGGACGGGTTTGTACCGTCTCCTCCGGTATCGGCGCTGCACTCCAGTGCCACATCCCCAACTCCTTCTCCGCAGCTTGCGGGGAATATCGTAGCACTAACAGCTGGTCCTGGGTGTAAACAATGGAGCCATGGCTGGATGCCAGGTCCCCGCACACGATCATGTCCATAGAAAAATAGGAGAAAGACCGCTATGAAGAAAGCGGTCTTCATCTCCATACCAAAACAAAACATAAGTGCTAACTAGCTAAACTGAAAAAAACTCCAAGTAAGAAAGTTGAAAAGAAAAAAATTGAGAAAAGCTCAGCGGTGAGCAGGAGCTGCTGTAACAGGCGTCCACCAAATTATTTAAAATACATTATCTGGTGGAGTTTCACAGTAGGGGGAGGAGGGATATCTAGACACTGGTTAGATGGAGGGAAGCCTGCCACAGTTCATCCATACACGTTACCCACACTCTTTTGATACAAAGCTGGTTGAAAATCAGCAAAACCAAAGTGAGTATCACTTCAGCCCTGTAGACAAAATAAAGTCTCCCCTGTGCTTTCCAATCACCATCTTGAAGCTGAAGCAGACAGCTTATCCTGCTCTGTTTTTCTTAAGATCAATATTTGAAGCGGTAGGCATGTTCATAATTGTCAGAACAACAAATTGATGAAAATAGCTTGCGTATATTGTTGAATTGATTTAAAGCAGTCCTCATTATTAGTCTCAAAGGTATCTTAATCATTTTATATGATAGGCTACTTTCATAGACTTAGAGAACAAATATTGCTGAGACCACTACAGAAAAATGCCGATTTGTTATCTATAAATTTACATCATAGACACTACCACTGACTAGGCTATCCCTGTAACAATCTGGCCACAGTTTAACACACTGACCACCGGTGTTGGGTGTAAGGCGTTACAAAGTAACGGCGATAGCCTCTTTGTTGAAAAGTAGCCAAAAATGGCTTTTTTCCGGGACCTTGCAGATTCATTGGAAAGCTGTTATTTATTCTACATGTGTGTATAGAGGTGTGCACTGTTCTTCCATCCGAGGACCAAATGTCCAAATTTCATTTCCTGCCATAAAGCAGATTTTTCCCGTGAAATTTCAGCACCGGTGGCAGAAGCTTATTGCACAGCCACTACGTAACCTATGTAAACGCTGATAGTCTGATTTTACTGTGGCCACTACCCTGTGCAACCCACATTATTTTCATAATGATATATTTAGGAAAAGATGCTATCTGTTGCCTCTTTATGTTTAGTAACTGGATCAGATTTAGATTAGGTAAAAGGTTAAGGTTAGGTATTTAGCAGTACATTCTATAAGAATATGTTGACTGAGAAGACAACATGCGTATGGTGGCAGGTGAAAACAGATATGTGTAGACCAATAAGGGGACTGTAATTTTCCTCAAACTAATAGAGTGGTGCAGGAATGACTCCTAACATCTCAAAATGAGTTAGCATTTTAACATTCCCTCATCCCAAAGTCAATGGGTTGCTTTTGGTTTTTGGTGTGTTGCTTGAAATAAAATGTGTGGTTAAGAAACTCCAACAGTTTGTTCTCCAACATAAAATACGTCAGTAAATACCCCACTTGTGAATTTTGAAGCTTTCATGTGTCACAGAAACACGACTGCTAACAAGTGGCTAGTTTAGAGAACAAGTCATTATGCTAAAAAGCACTGGACACAGCTTTTCAGCCTTGTGTGAGCAGCGTTAAAGTCATGTGACCATGGTGTAGTTGGTTTTATAGCCTAATGCTAGCTTTGTACTTCTGGTGATTGTTTTTATGATTCAAACATCCTAACAGTGGTTCATTTGTTAAGAACGTGTTGCTGAAAAAAAATATGCATGTATCATAAACATTTGTTCGCCAACGGAACTTATTTTCTGCAATAATCCAAAATTCAGCAGAAAAATCCTACTGGCTTTTTAACTAGGGCAATGCTAATCTCCATGCTGGTTTACAAAATAACATCATCCCTGCAACAGATTATAAATAAAACAAATGCTGTATTTCCATCATGTTTTCCACATGGTCCTCCAACATTTGACTGGCTTTTTTAATTATATTATCTTGTTGGGTAGCACAGTGGTGCAGCAGTGGTTAGCATTGCTGCCTCACAGCAAGAGGGTTCCTGGTTTGAACCACTGGGTGGGGGACACCTCCTGTGTGGAGCTTGCATGTTTTCCCTGTGTCATTGTGGGCTTTCTCCAGTTACCCCAGCTTTCTCCCACAGTCCAAAAACATGCAGGTTAGATTAATTAGTGACTCTAAATTGGCCGTAGGTGTGAATGTGAGCATGACTGGTTGTCTGTCTCTATTGGGCCTTTTCCACCGTCACTTTTGACCATGCCGAGTCAACCATGCCACAGCGATTTGGGTTTCCATTATCAGTTTAGATGTGCCGTGCAATGCCAAGCCACGCCAGAGATGCACCTTCTCCAGAGTAGGTCCAAAAGCTGGGCCGCCCGCACTCAAGTGGGTAGCTGTGAAGTCTCACCAACAGCAGCCAACCCCCGATGACCCTGCTTCTCCTCCCTGAAACAAACGTGTGTTGCGAGACTCTACTCACTGTTCTCACCAGAGAGAGAGGCATTTTTAAAGTCTCTGTGTGTTCAGCTCTCAGTACTTTTGTAGCTTCTAACGGAATCTCTGTGGTTCGAAATTTAGTTTCTCTCCTGCGTCCTGTTTTCACCTTAGATATCTGCTTTATTTTACTGTGTCATGTTCGCTTACAGTTGTATGGAGTCATGTTAAGGTACTGCTGATGAAAACCCAACATTTCCTTGTTTTTGTACTTCACAATAAAAGTTTTTACATAACAAAATAACAGTAGACTTTTATTGTGAAGAACCTATAGAAAATGGAATGTATTTATCACTGAACTTTGTTTGTTCGCAGCTTCTCTTCAATAAAGGCAAGTCTAATCATATTGCAGGGAGGAAGAGTAAAAGCAGAAACAGCCACAGTGAAATGTTAATGAAAAGCTGCAGACAATAGGCTCTTACTGCACCTCTGCAAACAGCTCACCTCCAACAGGTAAACTTATTTTACCTACCCTGCTGTGTGATGGAAAAACACATGCAGCAAAAATAACAGGAGACTGAGCCATTGATCAGTCCACTGCTTTTAAACGTCATCACTCAAGACAATCATCATCAGTTAAAGTCACACCTTCAAGCAGGTAGCCCTGTTGTACTGGAAATGCTGCACTAGGCTGATGGACCAAACCAAACCAAGCCAGGGCATGACTGCGGAAAAGGGGTATTTGTGTCAGTCAATCAATCAATCAATCAATTTTATTTATAAAGCCCAATATCACAAATCACAATTTGCCTCACAGGGCTTCTGTGATAGTCTTGTGACCTGTCCAGGGTGTACTCCACCTCTCGCCCACTCTCTGCTGGAATAGGATCTAGCCACCCCCTGTGACCCATAACAGGATAAGCAGGTATGGAAAATGAATGTATGTATGAATGAATCATCTTGTTGCACTATCTGCCTCTGCAATGGTTCAATGGCACCCCACTGAAGAATTAGGGCCACCAGCTCTCTGTCTTATTGCATGATGGTAGAAAAACAAATTCATGTGCATTTCTTTGCATTTCTACACTTCTCTTTGGTCTCCCCCACAAACTCCATAAACTTAAACTAGTCCAGAACGCTGCTGCCCGTTTCATCACCAGAATACCATCCATCAGTCACATCACCCCCGTTCTACATCAGCTCCACTGGCTTCCCATCACACACCATATTAACTATAAATTCCTCCTCCGTACATTTAAAGGATAACTTAGGTATTTTTCAACCTGGGCCCTATTTCCCCATGTGTGTGTGCGTATGATTCATAGGTACAACTCGTTTTAAAATTGGTTCAGTATTGAGGGAGCCGGCAGCCGCGAGATAGATGTGGGGGCAAATGCGTCCCGTATAAGTTTGCGCATTAAAAGTGCTTTTTTTTTCCACTGACCAGTTCAGATCGCCAGTGCTATCTCTGTAAATAGCATACTAAGCGTTTCCCTTACCCTTTACTTCCTGTGGGCTGTGTGTGATGTCATCTCGCATGAGCTTTGCTTGTTGCCGGAAGAAAACAGAGGAGCCATGCTGAGCGCCGCTCAGAGTGGCGCTGGTTGTCCCAGAGTACAGTTGAGAGTTTTACTGCATCGGTATCATGGCTGCATATTTACCCGATTTCGAGAATGAAGATGAGCCCTTTTATTATGATGGCCGCCCGTACTTATTTGAGCCCGAGTATACGGACGAGGAGCTCCTACAAATTGAAGAGCAGACGAGGATAGAGAGAGAGGGCCAATGAGCAGACGAGGGTGAAGCAGCGGCTGCACGAATGCGAATCTCTGAGGACTGGTGGTGCTCCTGTGGTTGCTGTGACTCCATGCCCACAGAGGAAGAATGTCTGTGTTGCAACGAGTGGGACCTGTTGCCCAATATTCATGGTCTCGATGTGTCCTGGGATGATACAGAAACTACCAAATTCTGTGTAACTACGTTAGAGGATTTCCCCCCTCTGATCAACAGGGCAGTGCTGGATACCTTTTTTCATATGCCCAAAATAAATTGGAGGAGGCAGCCAAAACCACAGGGACCAAATGGTCAACTATCCATCAAGTAAGTATAACTAATATGTCTTTATGCATGTAATACTGATACTTAGAATTGGCTCCAAGATGCACATTTACTGTTGCATACTTTGCCCTCGTATATATCGTACTCTGTTTTCTTCCGGCAACAAGCAAAGCTCTCGCGAGATGACGTCACACACAGCCGGGAGGAGGTGAAGGGTCAGGGAAACGCTTAGTATGCTATTTACAGAGATAGCACTGGTGATCTGAACCGGTCAGTGGCGGAAAAAAGCACTTTTAATGCTCAAACTTATACGGGACGCATTTGCCCCCATATCTACCTCGCGGCTGCCGGCTCCCTCAATACTGAGCCAATTTTAAAACGAGTTGTACCTATGAATCATACGCACACATACACATGGGGAAATAGGGCCCAGGTTGAAAAATACCTAAGTTATCCTTTAAGGCTATCCATAACCTCGCTTCCTCATACCTCTCTGCCCTCCTACACATCAATATCCCCACTTGGTCTCTCAGGTCTGCCTCCTCCATCAGCCTGACTGTCCCCGCAGCCCGTCTGTCCACCATGGGGTCCAGAGCCTTCAGCCGCTCTGCCCCTCATCTCTGGAATTCCATCCCCCCTGACATCAGGAACATTGACTCTATTTTAGTTTTCAAGTCCCACCTCAAAACCTACCTGTTTAGGCAGGCATATGAGTGTCTGTCTTTTAATGTTCTGCTGCAAACTCTGCACTGTTTTTCTGTTGTATTTTAGATGTGTTTTAATTGTATTACCTGTATTTTTTCTGATTGTTGTACGGCGACTTTGAGTGCCATGAAAGGTTCCTTATAAATAAAATGTATTATTATTATTATTAATATTATTATTATTATTTTCTTTTACTGAACTGCTGAACTGAGCCTCCTCCTGGCTGCACTGCCACTGCATGTCCTGGAAGGCATTCGCAGCTCACTTGTACATACGCAAAGTGCCAAAAATAGCTGTACAAACTTGCTTGCTGCTTTCAGAAAGTTACAAAAATTATCTGGGGCTTTAGACAACGCATGTAGCCAAAAACAGTTCTCACAAGTATACCAACATACAAGTCCTTGTGTGTATTCCTGCGTTTACCAACGATGCAACAGTCTCCTGAACACACATTTACCTTTGGCAGCTGCTACTGCATTTGTCTTTCATCCAGCAGCAGTGAAATGATTTTATGGCCTCTCTAAGAGTTTCCAAGGTATATTATCAGAGGGACTGTAGACTGCTGCTGTGAGTGGGTGATTCTTCAGTTACATTTTTGTTACCCACTTATCTCTCTTTCTTACTGTATATATTTCCCAGTTTGTCTTAATATGCAGGGGAATCTGCTCTGATAAATATTCTGTTTTTCGTAGGAATATTTTTCTCCCAAGATCTTCTTCTCTCTTTCCGAATGGAGCTATTTATTTGTACATCTTGGCCTTGGAGGATTTTCCACCAGCCCTGGTTGTCATATTTCCCATGCACAGTCATACTTTTATATGTGCACCTTCCTGGGGCTAAGAAAACTGATTTATACATGCAGCCCTTGTTTCTGTTGACGACCCTGATAAATGTCTCATGGCAAACACATCTGCTGAGCTCTGAGGGTATGGATGGACAGACACAGAAGAGAGAGGAACATAAGGAAGGGGGCAGGGCTCAGAACTTTGGAGGCTGGAGTTTTTCAGCTCTTCTGGCACATCTGTCCTTCTTCCGTCCCTGCAGCGCTGACGCAATCATCGGGGCACACAAACACACACTCTCAAAAACACTTTCAGCTGGCTCTGTTTAGCTACGCTGCCTGCATGTGGATTACTGGATCTCCTATTGCTCTGCCTTTATTTAATAGCAGCTTTGGTGCAACATGGAATGGCCAAATGTGGCTCTTAACAACAATCAGTGAAATTATGCACTGAAAAATGTGAGCTCATTGTTATCCAAAGCTTGTTATAGCAGAAACATTTATCCATAATCATTTTAAAGTATGAAACCACCATTATAAGTCATAGCTGTCATATTAATTGTCATTTTGCTTGCTTTTTTTAGGTTATGACATGTGATAATGACTAAAAGATCATATTTAAGTTGGTCCCTAGTTCTAACAGCTACATCACTAGACATAATGCACACCATCTGGTTCCGCAGCTATACACATTTTTAGCATTGGCTGCCCAATGAAGAATTAAACCACTAACTCTTGAAGACCATTAAAGCCATCTGAGCTACAACTATGAGTTTGTCTTGGTACTAATAAAGTCATATGTAGCATTTTAGCATCAATAAAGCATCCCTTTTATTTTGAGACATGAGTATAGTTACCAAAAGCAACTGGGGATAGCACTGGCAGCCCTACTGGCCTGTATTCTGCATGTGCATTGTAACAGACTGTCCTCCTCAACAACACGACCTAAGAGACAGCAGGAATTACGAACCCTGTTTATTGTATCTATTATTACGGGAGAATAGGAGGAAGTCAAGTCAGAGCCCTGCACCAGGTCGAGTATCCGCATGTAACCCACAAAAAGCTGTGTAATGGGTAAAAAATTGTATACAGTGGCATGAAAAAGTTTGGGCACCCCTGGACAAAATGTATTCACTGTGATTAGTGAAGTAAGTAGAAGATTAATTGATCTCCAAAAGGCAAAATGTTAAAGATATAGCAAGATTTCTTTTTTATTTTAATCATTCACATTTTCGAAATAACAAAATAGGAAAAAGACCTGAAGCAAAAGTTTGGGCACCCTGCATGGTCAGTACTTAGTAGTGCCCCCTTTGGCAAGTATCACAGCTTCCAAATGCTTTTTGTATCCAGCTGAGAGTCGTTCAAGTCTTGTTTGGGGAATTTTCACCCAATCCTCCTGCAAAAGGTTTCTAGCTCTGTCAAATTCTTGGGCCGTCATGTACTTCTCTTTTGAGGTCTTTCCGCAGATTTTTTTATGATGTTTAGGTCAAGTGACTGTGAGGGCCATGGCAAAACCTTCGGCTTGTGCCTCTTGAGGTAGTCCATTGTGGATTTTAAGGTATGTTTAGGATCATTGTCCTTTTGTAGAAGCCATCCTCTCTTAATCTTCAGCTTTTTTACAGATTGTGTGATGTTTGCTTCCAGAGTTTGCGGGATTCAAATGAATCCATTGTTCCCTCGACCTGTGAAATGTTCCCTGTGCCACTGGCTGCAACACAATGAGGTTTCAGGAGTCAGAATATTTATAAAGCTTTGAAATTTCCAACCCCTGACCTTTCCAAATGATGACTGTGAACAAGCCATAGTCCTAACAAGCTAATTAAGGTCTGACACCCAGGTAAAAGTTGTCTAAGAGCTCAAATGTCTTGGAGTGCCCAAACTTTTGCGTGGTGCTCCTTTCCTTTTTTCCCCACTATAAAATTGTATATAACAATAATAATACAAAAGTATTCACAGTAAATGAAATTTTGACCAGGAGTGCCCAAACTTGTGCATGCCACTGTATATTTAAAGTCAAGGGTACAGGCACAGGTGAAAATGACAACACATAACACAAAAAATATATCGTTTATTTTTCAGAATAAAACAAATTAAAAAGATATGCAGTGGATGTGTAATATTTTGACATCTAAATCACTATTATCTAGTCTCGCTCACCAGACCTTTCTCAAGAAAAGACAGGTCTGGCTGCGCCAACTCTCACTTTAAGATTGGAGGAAAAAACGTCCTGGCTTTTTTTTATTTCTTTCAACCAATCACAGTCGTTCTTGGCGGTGCCACAGCAACGGTGCGCTTGCAAAATATTGCCGGGGGGGAAACAGGTTTTGGTGTAACAAAAATATCACCTACAGGACGTGAACCATGGCAGAAAAATGGCTACATCCCCGCAAGATCAAACACCACAAAAGTTAGTAAAGGACGTGTTGGTTGAAAACTGCTACACAACCGGAGGTGGTAGGGTGGGACTTCAGTGGGTGGCTCGTTCCGCCCAATGAGAGGCTGATCTATGCACTTCTTCCGCCCACTCAGACTACTATTATCAAGCCGTAATTCCTTTATTTTAAAAGTCAGTGACACAAGTTGAACCTTTGACCCTGTTGTCACATTCGTCACCAACATGGAGGATTTCAGCCACAGAGTTCAAGACACCCAAGGAGGATATTTTTGAGGTTTTAAAATGTTTCCTAACCTGGCAGGGTTTTCAACAATGGACCTGCACAGAACTCTGATGTGTATTTATGATAGAGACAGCATGCAGTTTACTTCAACTACTGCTGGACACACTCCAATTGGCTTTTTACTGATTTGGATATTGGTTTTTTATTAATACAGAGCAAACTGACTATTGGACTTCAGGATAAGGTTTCCATGTGTGTGTCTGTTCAAATCTAGTGCTCTGTGTGTTTTCAGTTATATGTCAGACTAATGTCTCTACCACATATCCATAGATCCATCCCTACCCCCACTCACCCACACACACATACAGATCCATGTTATGGTTGTGGAGTTGTGTATCCAGTGAGAGTGAGCGTGTGGCAATGAAAAAGCTCTTTTCAACACAGTTCATGTATGGTGAAAGAAAGTCAGTGTGCCATGCAGAAACACTGTTCATTTATTTGTGTAAGAGCAAACTGGCTGACACACACACACACACACACACATACACATTTATATACACACTGACTGCAGCCCCAAGCCCACCTCTCACACCTCCAGCCTGAACCAGCATGCACTGGGGTGGCTAAAAATAGCTCAGCAGGTCCACTATGGGATTCCTTTGTGGAACATTGGTTGGGACGTTCGTTATTAAATAGAGTGAAGGAGTAATTAGCCCCCAACCCTGCACCACCACACCAAGACCATCAGTCAGCTGCCTGCACTGACCCACTTTTATTCACTAAGATATCACAACTACATTAATTAATTTAGATTTAGATTTTTTGATTGAATTAATTTTTGATTTCCTCAATGTACATCATGTTCATTACAAATCATCTTCCTCCTAACTAAACTTTGGACTGTATTCAAAAATCAGTTGGCCCGAACTAATGGTAGGGGGATTTTGATATTAATTAATAAAACTGATAGTTCAGGTCCATGTTTATGTTTAAGTGAGTCACATTCAAAGCTGTGACTGTGCCTGTGACTATGTCATATGGGATGCAGAACTAAATGATCATCCCCCATGACGAGAACAGTCAGAAATATGCAATGCTGTCATTCAGTAAATGAACATAACACCATGAAGATGTCGGCAAAACAAACAGAAAGAGTGTTTTATGTTTTAGCAGCAGAAAACCCACTGTGTGTTGTTACTTTATTGGAGAAGTACCTGTTGTTGCTGCCGCCCAAGCCACCAGATTGAGTGCCCAAGTGAGCTGGGATCCAAAACAGAGCAACAGGGGTGGAGGCAGAACAGAAGACCTGACCAAGCAAGGTGGAGGAATGAGTCACGGGGAGCAAACAACAAGAAGCAAAGTATCACAACTGGCAACCAGAAGCTAGAACATACAACACTGTCTGGTGGCTGAGTTTACAATCTGGCAATGTGGATTTAGCAGATCAGAGTATTTGAAAATATTTGATATGGTAGTGAGATGCAGAAAATGTTCACATTATTTGACTAAAAAAATATATGCATTTTAACACCAGTTTGGACCACTCTAGCTAGTAGCTACTTTATAGTAGGCTGTACATAATCAGTGAGGTGATAGTTTTTCTACTATCTTTTCTCTCAGGCTACTTTGTACTAGTAGATTTAGTACAACAATAATGGTCTTTTGAGAGAGAGAGGAGGGAGAGAGATTTTCTATTGTAAGGACTCTAGAAACCCATTTTCACTGAGACATATTGAGGTGAGAGGTAAAGAGACCCCTTAAACCAGTTTTAGCAAAATTCATACCAAAATGATACCTACAAACACAAGTACACTACCCAAGCTGTACACTACACACAAAGTCATCATCTATAATAAAAAAAAAACAACATAAAAAAACATACATACTCATTGTCACACAGCTTAGGTTTTTTTAAACAAATGAATCTAATGTATTCTGGAGAAAATGTTTTCTTTTTGACATCTTTCTTTCCCTCTTCTGTCACTTTCTGACATGTTTTTTTTTGGGGGGGGGGGGGGGGGGGTCAAGGAGATTGATTAGACCTTATTGATTCTACATTACATTATAATGCTTGAAGATAATTTGGAATGAAGGGTTTGAATTATTGCATGTGATTATTATCAAATTCTAGGCTAGCAAGAGTAATGTGATAACAACAAATAAATAGTAGATGACACAAACATCGGAGGTCATGTACTCTTCAAATGAGTGAATAAAGCGCTGGTCGAATAGACCAGACCTGGGGCCTCATTTATAATCAATCAATCAATCAATCAATCAATCACTTTATTTATAGAGCACTTTTCATACATAAAATGTATCACAAAGTGCTGTACATTACAGAACACAAGCAGGAAAGGATCAGGGGGTACAAAATAAAATACAAAATAAAATACAAAACCCCACCCACCCACCCTGCCAGCCCACATTTAACACAGATCCCCCCCCCCCCCCCCCCCCCCCGCACACGCACACACACACACACACAAAAACACACTCTCTCACACACACAGGGACACCAAGTCAGGACTCAGCAGGAAGCCACAGAGGACCGAGGAAACGCTATCTTGAACGAAAATGGGGAAACACAGGAGCTAAAGCTAAACTGATATAACCATGACAAGATATAGGAAAATCATAAAATGCTAAAAAATGATTAAAGTAAAACTGTTTTAAAACCAAACAATAAAAGAAAATAAACAAAAAGTGTTAAAACATAGGATAGTAACTCTGAGACTAAAGTGGAGTAAAATATTAAAAGAGTAAACTAAAAGAGAGGCTAAAAGAATAAAGCAAAAAAAAAAAAAAAACAGCTAAAAGCCAGACTGAAAAGGTAGGTCTTTAGTTTGCTTTTAAAAATATGAACAGTAGGTGCTGCTCTCAGGTCCTCAGGTAGACTGTTCCACAGATGGGGGCCATAGTAATGAAATGATGCCTCACCGTACGTTTTGGTTCTAACTTTGGGAACTATTAAAAGACCACTACCTGAGGACCTGAGGGCTCTACTGGGCTCATATGGTAAAAGCAAATCAGATAAATAAGAAGGACCAAGACCATTAAGAGATTTATAAACTAATAAAAGAACCTTAACATCTATTCTAAAAGATACAGGTAGCCAATGCAGAGATTTTAAAATTGGTGTAATGTGAGCTCTCCTTCTGGTCTTCGTCAGCATGCGTGCAGCAGAATTTTGCAGCAGCTGAAGCTGTGAGATATTCTTTTTAGGAAGACCAGAGAGGAGGGCATTACAATAATCAATTCTGCAGGTAATACAAGCATGGATAAGAGTCTCTGCATTAGCTTGAGAGAGAAACTGGCGCACTCTGGAGATGTTCTTAAGATGATAAAAAGCTGATAATAAAAGCCGAATGATAAAAGAGTGCTTAGGATTCATACTAAAAGTTGACGTGCGCCTAAAACCCAAAAAATAATCTGATTTATAAAACCGTGCGCACGCACACTTGCACGCAATGTTCTCTTTATAAATCACAGACCTCCTGGAGTTGTGCACACCCAGATCTGCCTCATATTCCGCCCTCTACACGCCCTAGTTCAACCATAAATGGTCATGCAAATCACCTCATGAATGCGATCTGCATAAAAATAAGCCGGCATACAAGTGTTCTCTCGTTGTGAGACACGGTGACAGGTGTGAGAAACGAACCAAAAAACGTAATTTCTCCAAGACTGAGCTAGAGACCCTTTAACGGTAGGTGGAGGACTGAAGAAATATTTTATTTGGTGGCCACAACAGCGGGATAACTAATAAAAGAAAGCAAAAAAAGTGGCAACACATCAACGCTGCTGATGCTGTCAGCTGTGTCTGTGGGACTGCACAGACAGTGACAGAACAAAAAAAAAAAGTGGTCTGATCTAAAGGTACACCAAATATTTCTACTCCTTTACCAACATGTAGTTAATGTGTTGCTTTTAAATTTGAGGATGTCTGACATTGATGTGCGACATAAAGAATCACATTTATTAAAGGTGGAGGCAAAAAGGAGTATGTGCCAGTGCCATCTTGTGCAATTACGCACGAGGGTCACTGCAGTATTTATATGTTTATGGCAATTAGTCTGATCAGACTCCCGGCCTGAATTACAGCATGAACCAGTGGTATCCCTGTCCCAAAATACAACGTGTAATTTGAAATACAATTCAAAGATGAAAGTGTAATAGGTGAACACGTTTCTTCATGTCGGTTTTGTCATGAACAGCACATGTCTAAGTAGGGCTGATGAAATGAGTGTAACGGTTGTGCTTAATGGCTGTATTTCGAGACATGATAAATGCACTGGAAATATTTAGCTAAATAAATAAATATATTCCATGCAGTCGCGCCATCCTCTCCCCCTCCTGCGCTCACAGAGTGGACAATGAGACGTTAGAGGCAGTGCGGATTAAATGCATATTTAGAAAGAATTTCAATTCAGGATTTGAGTTGGATTTTACAACGTTTTTATGAAATAATTATCACTCACTCCAAGCGCAAAATAAGGCTGCTGGATTTAATTTTAATGATAACATGGATCTTCGGTGGATATAGCCTGACATTAAATTTGTGTGAGACATCAATAAAAATCTGACTCCACTTCGCCACTTCCCAGTGTCTCCAAAATGTGCGCACACATGACTCAGAGTTTGCTTACAGGTGTGCACATTCTCCCGCCAAGTTTATTTTTATAAATCACAACCTTTGCGTGGGAAGTGGCGTATGCCACTTTCAAGCCCCGTTTTGTGCGTAAGCAAGCTTTATAAATGAGGCCCCTGGTCAATTCATATCTAACGCGCCTTGACCTGGTCTATCGTCATCTAACATGATTATTGTGATCTAACACACCACAACCTGGATCTGCCTAGATCTGATCTATCATCATCTAATATGCCTAGACCTGGTCTTTTGTGATCTAACATGCCTAGATCTGGTATACTGTCATCTAATACACTTAGACCAGGGGCCTCATTTATCAACCGTGCGTATGCATAGATGTGTGCGTAATGAGTGCGTAAGAACATTCCCACGCAAAGTATGGAATTTATCAACTTGTACTTGTGCTTAGGAACGTGTGTAAATTTAAGCACAGCTCTGACCATGCTTACACACAAAATCTAGTGGTAGAACAGTGAAACTACAAATAGAACCCATTGAAGGAGTCACGGTGTTCAGCAATCTCAAACTCCACACATGTTTTTGAGACTCCACACAGACATTTTGAGTGATTGGTGTGACAAGCTATACAAGACAGCTGTGACAGGACAACCTGAAAAGAAAACTTGAAATACAAGTACCATGGCTTATCTTGCACTATTGGAGGATTGGGAGAACCGTACACTCCGCAGGGAGCGCGTTTTCAAAGAGCGTGCTGATCTGTTCATTGAGAGCACAGAGTGGCTTCTCAGCAGGTACCGCTTCCCCAAAAACATATTGATGGATTTATGCCGTGATTTACAACCCATGTTGGAGCGGGAGACAAAACGCACCAAAGCCATCCCAGTGCACATCCAGCTCCTGTCCACCCTGGGATTTTTGGCCACTGGAACATTTCAGCAAGAGATTGGAGACATATGCGGCATTTCGCAGCCAACACTAAGCAGAATCATGCCGGCAGTGTTGGATGCAATAATTTCTCTGGCCCCAACTTACATCCAGTTCCCATACAGACATCACCAACAAGCCGAAATTAAACGACGATTTCACGCCATCGCTGGATTCCCAAACATAATTGGAGCCATAGATTGCACCCACATCGCAATAAAAGCACCTTCACACAATGAATTCAGTTACGTGAACAGGAAAGGGTTTCATTCAATCAATGCACAAATAATCTGCGATGCAACTATGTCTCTGTTAAACGTTGTTGCCCGGTGGCCTGGAGGAACACACGACTCATTCATTCTGCAGAACAGCTCTGTGGGTGTGCACCTCCAAGCAGGAGCTGTTGAGGATGGCTGGCTTATTGGTGAGTGTTACAACATTTCGAAATTATTTTCTGGGCTTCGCATGGTTTATTAAAACATCTCTATAGGTGATCGGGGATATCCACTAAAGCCATGGCTGATGACCCCCGTGGCCAACCCGAGGACCTCGCAGGAGCAGCACTACAACCGGGCCCATGCGCGTTCAAGAACAGTCGTTGAACGTGCAATAGGCCTGCTAAAAGGCAGGTGGCTGTGTCTGTCCAGCGCGGGGGGGACACTTCAGTATAAGCCTGAAAAAGTCAGCCACATCATCTTGGCTTGCTGTGTGCTTCATAACTTAGCCATCAGACAAGGCGTCCCTCTGCAGGAACCCCCCAGAGCAGACGAGCCCATGCCCAACGCAGAGCCTTTCCCACCCCCTAATGCCGCTGCCATTCAAACAAGAGAGAGGATCATACAGAGATTTTAGGTAAGTCTGTCTGTTAGCTGATCTTTGAAAAGTGAGAAATTCAAGATTGAAAGCGTGCGTGGGAAAATAATCTCAACATCATTCAACATTTTAAAGTTTATTTATTTAACATTTGCAATGCGCATGCAGAAATCTGTTTAAGTGACTCGTTAATTTGCAGTAAAGTATTTGCGATGTTTGTCAGCTGATCCTTTATTTCATTTATGGAATTGGTGGTGTCTTGTTGATTTTGTAGCACTGCCTCCGTCAGCACCCTCGCCCCCCCAGGATGCACTGAATGGGTTTTGGATGGCCCCGGCTGCTCCTGTTCCTCCAACTCCCCCAGCTCCTCCACCGCCTCCGGCTCCTGAGGGCAGGCGCGACTGGCTTGAGTTTCTGAGTTATTGAAGAAACATCATGTTATTGTCACGTTTATTTTAATTCAAATTCACAAATTAAACTGTCTAAATAAATGTTTATGAAACACCTCAGCCCGGCTTTTTATTTTACCTGCAGTGTGACTGGTCGATGGTACAGCTGGTTGTGTTGGGAGAGTGTCTGTATCTCCATCAGGAATAATGCCACATAGTGCTGTGTCTCCGATGATGCTGGCAATGCGGTTGTCGATGGGTGACAGCTGGGTTGTTGTTGCTTGTCCTCCTCCAGTTGCAGATATTTCGTGTCTGTGGGCTGTGACGCGTTTTTTGGCTCTGATTTTAATGTCAAACCATTTCTTTTTTACTTCTGAGAGTGATCTTTCCTCTGACCCAACGGAATTCACAGCAGTCGTTACTTTCTCCCACGCAGCATTCTTTCTTTGGTTGGTCACACCTGTATTAAGTGTTCCAAATAGTATTTTTTGGTTTGTTTCCACTTCTCCCACAAGTACCTCAACCTCGGTGTCGGTGAAGTTCCTCTTCTTCGCCCTCGTTGCCATGATTTCGGTGAGGGGGAAAAAATCCATTCACGCATTATTAAAGGGATGGTTGCTGCCATATATGGTCAATTGGAGGCGTTTCTGAATGCAAATGACCCTAACCATGCACGAGCATGGTAGTTAAGAACAGGTGGGATTTATCATCACTGATTACTTACTAGTGTGCATACGACCAGTGTCCGCACGTTTGATAATTACGGATTTTTTTGTACTTACACACATTCTAAGTTTCATTCTTAGGACAGAATTTAGAACCTTTTCTACGCACGGTTGATAAATGAGGCCCCTGGTCTCTCATCATCTAATGTGCCTAGACCTGGGGCCTCATGTACAAAGGGTGCGTACGCACAAAAACGTGGCGTACGTCCTTTTCCACGACAAAGTTCAGATGTATCAAGAGTGAAATGACTGTGGAAATGTGCGGTGCCTCATGCCAACTTCATGGCAGGCGTACGCACGCTTCTACAGCTGTTGATCCTTTGGCGACACTTAGAGGTGATGCTGGGAAACTGTTATAATAAATAAATGTGAAAACAATTAGTCCTCAGAGTGATGTGCACATCACAGAAACATGAACAATTAACACTGATGAACAATTAACACACCCACGTGTCTGCAACTAGATGAGTGGATATAAAAGCATGCGCAAAGTGGTGCCAAAAATACCGTTAACAACAACGGCTGCTTTAGCAGTATTAGAAGATTTGTAAATGGCGCAATACGAAGAGAGCGTGTGTTCAGAGACAGATGGCACTGGCACATGATGACAACTGGCTCATCAGCTGCTTTAGGTTCCCGAGGCCAATCCTCCTGGAACTGTGCGCAGCCGGCAGCGCGACACGGCGAGGAGCCATGCGCTGCCTGTTTCCATACAGGTGCTGACCACACTGGGTTTCCTAGCAACAGGGGCATTCCAGAGGGAGCTGGCCGACCGATTGGGACTGTGCCAGTCGACCCTGAGCCAAACCATGCCAGCTGTGTGGGACGGAATTATCCGCCTGTCAGCCAGGTATATCAAATTCCCATACAAATGCAGCTGAACAGGCCAACATTAAAGCGCAATTTGCAGCGACAGCTGACGTTATCGGAGCTATCGACTGTACACACATGGCTACAGTATAAAAGCACTATCACAGGATGAATTTGTTTATGTCAACATGAAGCATTTTCATTCGATTAATATACAGATCATATGTGATGCGCAAATGCGATTAACCAACATTGTGGCGAGATGGCCTGGTTCAACGCATGATTCATACATTATGAGTAACAGCATGGTTATGAACAAACTACTAGCTGGCACTGTGCGCGATGGGTGGCTTCTTGGTGAGTAAATAATTTATTTGTTTAATTGTCCTAATATTAATCCCCATGATGCGCACTGAGCATGTGTGCCCCCAAATATTATCCTGTCTTCACAGCATCAGTACTAGTCAGTGGTTAAAGTTAGTGACTTGCTGTTTGTTGCTGGTTACACTACAGCTTAAGAGCTTTCTAACAAGCCCCTGATTGTCTCTGTGTGTAAAGTACTCATGTCAATAAACCCATGTGTAAAGTGTGACATTTCTTAATCAGCCACACCTTTTCCCCGGCGCACTTCTGCATTCATTTACAACAATAGTGTGTGATCTGTGTAAGTGGCGTCTACAATTAACAAATGTAAACTGTAAATCCAGTTCACATAATTATTTGTCTGCTTTCAGTTGACCCCAGGCGACTCTCTGCTCAAACGGTGGGCAGCCCTCCTCCGCTTCACGTCCACCTTAATGTCGGACCACTTCTTTTTTAATTCTGTGTGTGTACACTTTTCTGTCCCCACAGCATTGACAGCCTCACACACAGTCTCCCACTCACCCCTCTTGCGTTTAGTATTGATGCCAGAGGACAGCGTGCCAAAAAGTACATTTTTGCATGCCTCCACTTCAGTGAGTAGTGTCTCCAATTGGCATTCTGTGAAATTTTTCTTTTTTCCTGTCTTACTCATTCTTTTGTTTTAGTTTTCTGATCGTGCAGAGAGGGGAATCTCAGGTGCAGGGTTCATTTAAATATGATTTGCATATTTAAATGGGGCGTGGACAGGGAGGGGCCGGGTACTCCAACATGTGTGCTCAATTCCACGTTGATTGGGATGTACAAAGGAAATGTGCTTGGATTCATGTGTACGCACAGATTCATACATCTGGATATTTTTGTGCGTACGACGTTTTCTGGATTTAAGTGTACGCCATGTTTCAGTAGGAAATCCACGCAAGTCTTTGTACATGAGGCCCTTGGTCTTTCATGATCTAACACACCTAGCAAAAAAAAAAACCTCCGCATCTCTAAACTTTATGGTGCACCATGCCAATAATTTCTTTCACTTTTAAATTAAGTCTCTCCTAATTAAAATGTGGTTGTCTTGTTAATGTGTCGCTGCATGCAAAAGATGTGATCACGATTCTTTTCATTTTCATTTACCTGTCGGGTTAAATCAAATCTTCATTGGGGTGTCGGTAGCTTAGTGGATAGTGCCGGCGCCCCATGTATAGAGGCGATGCCTCACTGCAGTTGTCGCAAGTTCGAGTCCGGCTTGCAACCCTTTATTGCATGTCATCCCCCGACTCTGTCTCTCTCCCCCTCTTCACTCTGTTCTGTCCATTAAAGTTGAAAAAGCCCAAAAAAATAACCCTTAAAAAAAAATAAAAATCAATTGTTCAGCAATTTGCTAAACAGCCACTGCAGCCAAAAGTGACACATACATGGGATAATGGTAAATGCTGAAATATTGTTTAACAAAAACAAAATTCATAAAGTCAGCAAACTGACTTTGTAATGACAGTTACACAGAATTATGTATTTGCTAACATTAGCCATATAAGCTACTGGTGACGGAGTAGCAGCAAATGTCCCAAGTGTGTAGAAATTAGCATGAGTGTGTTTTATTGTTTATGAATGTAAAAGTGAAATATTTCTTATTTAAAAGTCACATAGTCTGTCTTTAAATGATGTAAACACCAGACCTTTCTCCTCTCTTTACCCATATTCAGCTTTCGCTGTATTCCTGTCCTCTCACCTCTCTCCTGTGTTGGAGGTGGAGCTGCAGGCCTTGTTTTGCTGCAACACAACAGAGTCTCTGTGCAGCTCTGGCAAGAGTGGAGGAGGTGAAAACAGATGCTTCCCAGGGGAACAAGCCAATGCTCTGGGCACCATGATCTCCAATGTCTAGTGATGAGATTCACCAGGCTGATCAGGCTGATGAGGATATTAAACTGTTTTGGGCAACAAATACTGTGAAGTAAGCTATTTCCCTCTGTTATGAAATATGTTTTGTACCTGAGTGTTTGTGATGTGTGAGTAGGTGTGTGTATATACATGTGTATAGATGATTGTTTTGTTTTTTATGTTGATACTTTTTACCTTCTTATTGTCCTTACTCACCTGCCCAGGGACTACAGATGGAAAGTAGCTAGTAAGCTAAATCCGGTACAAAGCATCTCTTCTCATTCTGAGACTAATGTTATTTTGTACATTGTCCCTGATACAAATAAACTTATTAAACTTAAACTTAAGTATGTATGGTTATGACAGTGATTTGCACGGTTACAAAAATTAAACTGCAGCACAAAGGTATTGGTATTTACGGTGCAGGCCTGGCACAGAAATAACCACATAGAAGTATTCCGTTCACGTAGTAGAATCCTTTCAGCGTTTAGAATATGCTGTCCTATGGATACAGTCCTGAGACTCTGGAAGCAGACAAACAACACACACACATTTGATCATGGCTGCCCACATTTAAGCAAAGAAGCATCTGCTTGGATTAAAACATTTTCAGCTTTGGCAAGGAACATCAAGCTGTGTGTCATGTGTTACAGTTATTCTGAGTCACTGCACTTCATTTAGCTTCATTTGATAAAGGTTTCCAATACAGGAGCACAAAGAAGAGGGTTATGGTGAAAAATGAGTGAAACAACTGAGTGTGAGCTGTCTTATACACACAGGCAAACTCCATCCTCTGACTATGGCTAATTAGCATGGTCTGCAAAATCACTCCTGCAGTCAGAGTTGTAGAAATAAACTTTCCAAATCACAAACATGATTTAACTTTGGACTGCATCTGAAATGTATAATATAACGTCCAGGAGGCTGGCAGAAATGAGGGTTCATCTCTCAGCATCAGCAGACCTCAGAGTGCGGGAGGGAGTGTGCAGCTCAGACAGGTGGGAGGAGCCAGGTTGTGAGGGCTTTATAGGTGATGATGAGGAGTTTTAAGTGGATACGCTGGGGGATAGGGAGCCAGTGGAGGTTATGAAGGATGGAGGTGATGTGGTCACGAGAGTGTGCAAGAAGACAAGCAGCAGAATTCTGAATATATTGTAGTTTATGAAGTGTTTTGTTTGATGAACCGTAGAAGAGATTATTGCAGTAGTACAGTCTGGAAGTGATTAATGTGTGAATGAGGGTCTGTGCAGTTGAAAAGGAGAGGGATGGACGGAGGCAGGCGATGTTTGTGAGATGGAAGAAGGCAGGTTTTGGTGATTTAATGTGTTGGTCAAAGGAGAGGTTTTGATCAAAGATAACACCAAGGTTATGGACATGGGGGGAGGTGAGCACAATGGAGCCACTGATGGAGAGGGAGAGGTTATGGGTGGATTTGATAAGAGATTTGGGACTAATGATGATGACTTCTGATTTGTCACAGTTAAGAACAGTGTGTGAACAGTGTACTTTAAAAGTAATCAAAGTACGTTACTGCATTACTTTTTAAAAAGTAACCAGTTACTTTACTGCGTTACTCTCTGAGTAAAGTAACTCAATTACTTTAAAAGTACTTCCAACATTACTCCCTGAGAAAAGTAACTCAAGCACTTTTAAAGTACTTTTGAGTATTCTACATTTCCTTTTGGGCAATGGACCACAGGGTGCTAAGCCTACATTTTTTTGTCTCCAAAATTAAAGTTATGGACCACTTGCCCTTCACTGAGATCCAGTTCTCCCATCACAGCCGTCACTTTGACCAGTAGAAACATAGAACGATCTGCTGCTGTAGACAACTGTATGACAACAACACCCCAGCATTTTTAATATTTCCCCTAGGGATGTTACCACACAGAGTAAAAGGGGGAAATGATGGTGTGAAACAGCAGAGGCACTTTGTCAACCCGATGAGTTAACGTTACTGTCATTAGCATCAAGCTAGCAAACAATGGTACATCCTCATGGTCAGACATAAAGTAATAACATTAACAAATGGCGGCGGGGCTTTTACTCACCACAACTGCAGAGGCTCCCAGCTTCATTTGAAACAAACTACATTATAGATTATCCGTTGTCTTTATAAAGTTAACATATCGCACCGTCATTTCAAACTCAACACTTGTTTCAAATTAAAAGCCCCTTATAACCTCGTCTGAGAGAATCCCTCCATTTTCTAAATAGGCTTTTATTCTGAAACATTTGTCAGAACTTTCTGTGGATGATACAGTAGCTTGATGCATGTATGCATAGACATATATACATAGACGCCGCATTGACTGCCGCTGCCTATCAGAGCCGACGTCCTCGCCAGCCGCCATCTTGGATGGGTCTCGTTTCGCCTCCACAATGCATTCACTTCTATTGAGGAAGGAGCTGTATGCACAAGTAAAATAGAATAACTCACTGAATTTTTAACTGATTTTCACGCAGTTTGGTTTGTTACAAACGGCACACATGTAGTTATGATACAGGATGCTTTCGTACATTAAAAATGCGGGATTTCATGCTTTAATACTTTCTGCAGATAGCAACAGCATGTTATTTAGGTCATAACACAGTTATTTTTTTCACCTCAACCCCAGAGTGGGATATATATATATATATCATAGACTGTATAAAATAATATATATATATATATATATATATATATGTATATATATATATATATATATATATGTATATATATATATATATATATATATGTATATACATACACAGTATTTATATACTGTATAAACACAATATACACAATACAAAACATAGTATAGCATATTATGTATAGCGCACCTTTGTGCACATATTCACTTTTCCACCAGCTGTGCTGCAAATATCCCCTGCTGCTCATCCTTCTGTATCTTTTTTCAAATTATCTTGACCACAGTCCCATTTTCATAGTTATAATACCAATACCAAAATTAATTTCAGTGTTTATGTAAATACTGAAAATGTTTTTTTTACTACTTTTGAGGGATCACAGCAGTCAGTGTAATAAGAATAAGAAGAACTTTATTAATCCCCAAAGGAAATTTCAAAGAAGTCTGTAAGATCATCTATTTAACAAAGAATTATTAAGTCTGATGGCTGTGGGTATAAAAGAGAGTGAGTGTGTGTGAGAAATAAACTCAATCAACAATCAAGCTTTTTCTTTATTAAAATATATTAATAAATTTATTAATATGCCATATTATTAATATGCTATACTATGTTTTGTATTGTATATATTGTGTTTATACAGTATATACAGTATAGCCTATATATATATATATATATATATATATATATATGTGTGTGTGTGTGTGTGTGTGTATGTGTGTGTATATCTATATCTATCTATCTATCTATCTATCTATCTATATAGTATATATATAGTACGATGGATATATATATATACATATATATATATATATATATATATATATATATATATATATATATACATATATATATGTATACATATATATCCATCGCACTCTGGGGTTGAGGTGAATAAAATAACTGTGTTGTGACCTAAATAACATGCTGTTGCTATCTGCAGAAAGTATTAAAGCATGAAATCCCGCATTTTTAATGTACAAAAGCATCCTGTATCATAACTACATGTGTGCTGTTTGTAACAAACCAAACCGCGTGAAAATCAGTTGAAAATTCAGTGAGTTATTCTATTTTACTTGTGCATACAGCTCCTTCCTCAATAGAAGTGAATGCACTGTGAGAGCGAAGCGAGACCCATCCAAGATGGCGGCCGGCGAGGACGCGCTCAGGCACTCGATGCGGCGTCTATGTATATATGTCTATGCATGTATGTATGGCGCTTCAAATGTAGCTCCTGCCATCTGCTGACACTTTTAGGTGACTACAACAACATGTCGGCTGGCACATGAACAGACACAGTGACTCAAATAATAGTGAAAGTAATAAAAATAGGACAAGAATAACCCGATGACATCACACACGCCGTGAAAGACGACCGGGAATAATTGGTGAGTACCAGCGTGTAGCGTGTACCAGGCATAATGCAAGTCCTGAGTCTGAAATATGTCTGTCAGCGAGTCCTATTCCACCTATTTAGACTCCACCAACAGCAGCATTTCTCCGACCACATAGCGAGCCACAAGCTCTGACTGATAGGTTTAACGTTATCTCCATTATTAAAACCAAACGACAGCCGTTGCTGTTTCGGAGCTGAAGGACCAGCGTTCTAAAAGTAACGGAAGTAACTGATGTCTTGTTTGAAAATGTACTTAAGTATTTGATTACTCAAACAGCAAACTAACGGGTTAGGTTACTCAAGGTTAATAACAGATTAAACAACAGAGTGGGGCTGTCTAGGTGTGAGAGTAAGGGCTGGGTGTCAGATGTTGACCTAAGTGGCAAAATATGGCGAGTAGAGATGACATCACATTGTGCTGTATTAGCTTGTGGTAACCAGGCAGAGAGAGCAGGAGAGCATTTCACATGGGAACAGTCCTCCAGCACACAAGACAAACTGCTAAAAAGCTCCATGATGCTGAGGGGAAAGACAGTGTCACCTCATAATTCTCTGAGGGTTCATCACTAATGACCCCTGTCATAGTTCAAACAGTCATTTTAACTATTATCAATATAAAAGTAGTCATCTTTAAGCTTTAGGTGATACTTTAGGTTTGAATATTTTTCAGAATAAGATGGATTGATTTTATTTATTGTATCACTACATTCAGAATTCATTGCATTAAAAGACTGATAATTGCAGCCTGTTGACTGGTAATTGATATATAGTCTATATATGGACTTTCTGGTCTCATGCTGCGTATAACTGATAAAAAGTTAATGTCAAAATAGCTATATTAGATACAGAGCATTCTTATAGTGTATGTGTGCCTTCTTGATACTGTTAAATGAGTAATGAAATAGACTTGTGTAATGACAAACACAAATGGTTTAACTCATTACCTCACTTCAGACCTGCTGGTTTTTGCTCATTCTGTGGTGTGCATTGTTGTGCAACTGTGTAAACTCATCTATGAGCCAATGTCAAACATGTCACAAAATGCACCCCTACAGTGTTTGTGTTGCAATTTGTGATCCCAACTGTCGGCGAGAAAATAGATTTTCACCATAAATATTTTAGTTGTAACAAGATTGTGCAAGCAGGGCAGTTTTTACCCAACAGCAATGGAGTCTGAGAAATTTATCCAACATTCTGGTTAACAAAATATGATACTAAGAGGCGTCGTAGTTACTTGAGAGCAGCTGCATGGTGTGGAGTTTCTACAGTAGTATGATGAATCTTGTAGAGTCTTGATGTAAACTGTGGTGTGGACTTTTTGTATTCTTCCAACCTATTTCACATCTATCCAGTGGTGGGCCTTTAACCCACAGCACCATGGGTCACTGACAGGAAATGGGTGGAGGTCAGCAATGTAAACGGTGAAAACTATAACAGAGATGTAGCTACCTGTATTGTTAAACCTGAACGACCACAATACTCTGTAAAGTTATTAAACTGTGTAATATTCTTCAGTAGTTATTTATTCTCACCAAAACCTCATGAATGTATCTATTTATTCAACATATAATGCACATAACTGTACATATTTCTTGTGTTTATTTTTGTTCTTGTCTTTATTTTATTGATGTATCCATTGTAGTGAACATTATAGCATAATACATATTTTCTATTTCTGAATGTAGCACTAGTTTATACAGTGTAATGTAGCTCAATGCACATATTTGTTGTATTTATTTCTATTTCATTTTATTTGATTACTTAGATTTACATACTTCTGTTTCATACACTTATTCTTACCTCTTATAATTCACTAAACTTTACATCGGAGCGACTGTAACAAATCATAATTTCCTCTCGGGGATCAATACAATATTTCTGATTCTAATTCTGAACAAACAGAGAGATTCATGTAATCCACAGCAAAATAAGTAGATTAGATAGATAGTAGAAAAGTAGATTTAAAATGGGATCAACCACAGAACTGTAAATTTTGCTACTGAATCGGAAAGGTTTTGACACTACTGGGTTGACAAAATCTGTCCACAGACATATATTTATTTATTATTAGTATTCTGTTGCTAGGGCAACAGCTTTGGTCCTTGCTTACTTACTCTCAGTGACCAAGGAAACTATGTGTCCGAAATCACTCACTACTCACTATATAGTCCACTACTGTAGTGCTGTTCAAATTTATAGTGAGGATCATTATACCTGATGTAATGGACTTAAAGTATCCCACAATCGCATCGTCAAAAGTAGTGTACAACAGATGCTTACTTACCAAGCAATATATCCCATCATGCATTGCGTCAAAGGAACGGACAGACTGTATGGGAGAGACGCTGAGATGGACGAGAGGAGAGACAGCAGCTGGATGTGAACGTGTAATAAACTAATGTGTAGTCGTTGGTCCCTGAAGAGATAAAACTTAATTGGTAATTACTTCTTAACACTTGCTGTTATTATTTCTAACATTTTCACAAGAATAATTTCTTACTGATGTTTACGGTTTTATCTCCAAATTAATGTAGGTTGTCTGCTGGCTAATGTTAGCTAAACAAAGTATAAATGCTAACTTAGTTCACTGACAAACAAGGTAACAAGTACTGGTGAGTAAAAAGGTCCAGATTTATAAGAATTTGGCGATTAATCCCACCTCCTGATAATATTAGGAAAAATTATGGAGCTGGCTAATGTTAGCCCTCCTCAATTTTATTAAATATCATTAATCAGTTGAAGGTTGGTTAATTAATGATAATCAAAAACATGTAGCCTACCTGCTAAGAACAGGTAGTTTAGCTATCTTAGACCCAGCAGGGGCCAATGTTGAGTTAAATGCTGCTGCTGGACAGAGCCATGATCTGTTTGGAGACCAAAAACAAGGAAACAGAACGAGATTTTTTTTTTCATGTTTTTTTTTCCTCTTAGCCTTTTGTTGCTGTACAGGGAGGTTGAAATATTGAAAAGAGAAAAACTGATTATGAAGTATGAAATATAACAGGCAGAACCTTAACTATGAAATGGGATCAAAGCTATTTTTTCTGTGATTAAAAAAATACAATAACATACTTTACAATTTAAACCTGTACTGTAACTGTTGTTGTTATCTATCTTTATTAATCATTGTATATGAATTGCTTGTTACACTGATGTATCAGATTTATTCACATAATAAGTCACTCAAAAAAGACAGAAATGTCCTCAGTACATGAGCTATGTAATAAGTAAGATACATGAAATACTATTATGGCACTAAAAAGTATTTAAAAAAAACACTGGGATACAGTGATCTACAACGTATGACTAATGTCAGCCAGGGGCTTTAAGTGGAGAGGCCATTGGAATCTTCTCTACTTCTTCTGACAGCAAACCTGCACCGATGCTGCCTTACTGACCATGTGCAACGCTGTTCGCCATGAAAGACGCTCTGTACAAATGAAGTTCTGTGACTACCCTTACAAATGCAACCTGCTCAAACTGAGATAAACATTTATAAGCCTATTGTTATACAGACGTTAACATCTTCATGGTTACTTTGTATAAAGGATAAAATATACCCCTCTCTAGTCTCTAGAAAACAGTCTTGTTCATTTGATTGTAGTGCTGTATATTTACAAGAACTGTTACAAAATCCAAGCAGCTGATAAACACCAGAGTGAAAAGCCAAAAGATGTTTAAAAAAAAAGAAAGAAAAAGAAAAGAAATGCTACCACAGTAGCTTAGTTTTATTTCCATTTATTTATTTATTTATCATATCAGTTCATTGAGTTTATTTTCTTAATGATAAAAACATAATATACAAAAAATAAGGTAAACAATAACAGCACATACAGATTAAATAAAAGTGCTAGACTTACATGTGAAGAACAAACTGGATTGAGCTTTATTTTTATCCATGGTTATGAAAAGTTGTGACAGTTTCTCTTTCTGCCACAGACAGGGAAGTTTGTCCCAAAGCTTGCTGCTGTTTTTATCCCCTCCACCTTGAAGAAGGGTGCTTCAATCAGCTGTGAAGATGACTACAAACAGAGTTACACTCTGCTTTTGGAAAGGCCCAGACAGACAGACAGACAGACAGACAGACAGACAGACAGACCTGCTCAAAACCTCTGTGGTAGTTCCTGCAAGGAATGTACCTGAATCTGAATATGTTATACAATGGAAACATATTCTACCTGACGTTGCTTATTATTATTTGTGTGGGGACAAAGCTATACTTGACTTGTCTGTTTTTTAAATTTGTTTTGTATTCTGACAAGCAATGTGGAATGTAAGACAAGAAACAGCTCAAAGCGATGCCAACCCTCAAAGGACATTTAGAAGACAAAAACTCAAACATATCACAGCTGGGCTCATGGAATGCAACAGCTACCTCAGTCATGGTTAAAACTGTAAACCAGCACAAAAAAGACAATTACCAACATGAACTGTCATGTTACATTACAAACACTAACAAAGAATAACAGTTGCATTTTTCTCCACAGTCCTGGCTTTTTGGAAATTATTAGCATGGAATGAAATTGCAAAAGGAACAGAGATGAAATGGGGGGATGAGGAGCTGTTAAAAGAAAAGTTGCCTCCACAGCTCCCACATTTCAACACCATCAGCAAGAGTGACATCTGATGACAGCCTCAAAATACCTTTTGCAGCTATGCATCACAGTAAAGCTGTACAGCTTAGTGACCTCTCGTGGGCCACAGGAATGGTAAAAATGTATAATGTGGTAAATGAGTTTATACAAGCTTACACCAACTGGCTTCTATTTTTGCGAGGTTGGGGATGAGGCCCCCGCTTGTAGATCAGAGATTTGTTATACACACATTTCTTTCTCAGAAATAATCTCACTGGTTGCTCTTCGTTCTACTCTAGACAAACCAATATTATCTTGTCTTGTGCTGACACAGTCATCCATACATCCATTATCTGTAACCACTTATTCTTTTCAGAGTCGCGGGGGGCTGGAGCCTATCCCAGCTGACACTGATACAATCAGCATGACAGTTAATGAGTTTAGATTGTTTAGAAAAACAAATCTGACCAGTTATCTGCTCAACAGATACTATGTAACTTGAGTATGACTAATGGCCTCAGTATGCTTTGTATAAACTACTTTGTTTGGTGTCATCCAAACACATCTAAAGGCAGAAGTATTTATACCTGTTAAAATGAATAGGTACGCACTAAAGGTGGTGCGAAAAGCCTCCTTGTAGGTGGGATAAATCACACACTTTCCACACTGGGTAATCAGACAAGCAGTTCATCTGAAGCTTACTGAGGCCTTTAAAAAGCTTTATGTCCTGAATGTTCATGGTTTTCTGCCATTATTTGATTGCAGAGAATTCTCTCTGGTATCTTTTTTAGGCTAATTGTTTTACACTTTCCCATTGTGTCTGCTGCTAACACGTAACAACCAACCACTATAATTGTACTCTGGTATTGCATACAACATTAAAAGTTTTTTTTCCCCTGATTTCAGCCTTTAATGCAATGCACAAACTTCTTTAAGTAGCAAAAGCTTCAAAAAAGGTGATGTCACGTAAGATGAACAAATCAGAGTTTAACATCATTTGAATTCAAACACGATAACAGTTGTGGTTTGCTTTCGTTGCCAGAAGTGTGAATCAAATATGATCAAACTACTCCCACACAGTCCTGAATATTTCATTACATTTATTTAGCTGATGCTGTTATCCAAAGCAACTTACAATAACTGCATTTAACCATGTGGGTTCAACCCAAAAATATCAAGAATCATGGAACTACATCAACTTCTGAACGCTTCAAGTGTTACACTTAAGCCCCTTTTCCACTGCACAAACAACCCCACGAACATCAGCTAACATCTGGCTTGTTAATGTAGCGGGAAAGGTTACAATCGGCATTCACTCAGTCACAGGTATTTGTCAGCTCCAGCTCCAATCGGCAGTGAAGGAAATATACACCAGGGTTAACGTGTTCATTTTAGCTCCTTTACCAGCGAGATGTAATAACAGGCCAGGTGGAAGAAGTACAGATCTTTTAGTAAAAGTAGTTATGATGCTCAGCGTAAGTTCAATCAGGAAGACTTTCTTTGTGCTCATCCATTTACAATTCTCTCCATCCCACTCCCACTGCTTCATCTAATCAGCTGACTATGGGTGTTGACTCTTCTTATCCAATTAGACTTTGCTCCGATCTCTATCAGCCAATCAGGATGCCACTACAAAAATGTTTGGCTTTGGAAGGTAGTGGCATGTGGCTGAGAGTCACTCACTGGGATAAGGACATCAACTCATCGGTCTATACCCTCTCCTTCTAATGACTTCTGCTAACTAGCTGCTAACTGGCCAGCTTGAGATTTTTAAATGTAAACATCAGTAAACAACAAAGAAAGGATGGCGCCTTGCACAGGCGCTGGACAACCTTCATGCTGTATCAGTTGCGGGATATCAGGAACTGTAATACCCTTTGATTCACCGAAACTTGGCTAAATCCTGGACAGGACCATTCAACCAGATGACTGTTTTTCTATATGCTGATGTGACAGAGCAGAGGACTCTAGGAGAGGACTGGAGGCGTGTGCTTCACAGTGAATAAGGACTGGTGTGATGGTGGGAATGTGAGGTGCTGTCTTGTTTTTTTGTGGATTGCTGCTTTATGCTGTTTAGAGAGAAGCTGCAGTGCGATGCTGCCTGTGTTCAGGAGAAGCGACCATACGGCTGTCTTGTTGAGGTTGGGATGTGCATACAGTTAAATCTTTCCACAACCAGAAACCATGGATTACAACTACCATCCAGAATAAAGCAGCAGCTAACAATGTAAGAAGGAACAAAAAAGGATTAAGTACAGTGGACAAGTCAAAGGAGCTGACAGGATCACTTTTCACTGGAATTGTATGTTGTATAATTCCATGTGACATATAAATGATGATTGATTGATTGATTGATTGATTGATTGATTGATTGATTGGGTAAATGCTTGCAGAACTAATCACCCTCTACCATGAGTGTAGGTTTGAATGTAAAGCTTGCACTGCGGTCAAAGACAGCACCACAACACACCTACAGTATGGAGCGAAAAACTGGAGGATGTGCAGTAATAGGCTTGTTGGCAGGTAGTGAAGCCTCAAGCTGTCTGAGTGCTGGCCTTGGATCGGCTGCCTGGCCAAGAGAGAATACCCTGACTTCCCACAGCAGCCACACCCATCAAATACATAAAATCAATGTGAGTGAGGACACTGGAGGATCTGAGTGTGTGTGTGTGTGTGTGTGTGTGTGTGTGTGAGCGAGCAATAAGGAGAGTAGATGGATTGTTCCTCAGTGTGGGCAGTTAAAGGCTGACAAAAGTATTTTTAACATCCAATGCTAAAACTTGGTAAAAAAACAAAAAACAAAACTGTACTTCCTGTACTATCTTGCATGGTAGCTATGGGATGTTTAAGGTTAAGAGAAGGCTGTGGCTATGGAAAATATAAAACTATGGTTGTGGAATGGTACAAAAATCACAATGCATGGATTCATCCAATATGGATGTAATTGGGATATAAGGCTGGAATTTGAGCATGGGCAAATTATTAAAAGTGAGTGAGAGAGGTTATTATTGTGCACTTATGGGGATAATGCAAGTATGATAAAAACATTCCTTGAAGACAGAATCAGTTTTGTTTGCTCCAATGAAATTATTCTTTGCATGATAATAATTTCTCTACAAAATTTGCATTCAAAAAATATGTTTCTGTACTCAAGATTTCCCATTGCATGCACAGAGTCGAGACACAAATATGATTCTAAATATTGATAATACTAATAAAGACTGAAGTGAGGCAGAAACTAAGGGTGTGGAGGTCATTCCTAATCTTTACCTAGTGTTTCAGTTGCCTAAGCCTAACCATCAGTGCCAGCCAGTATTGTTATTATGTCAAAACAACAAAAGCTCTCTGGTGCACACTCAACTACCACTACACTGCTGAGAAGAGTGGATGTGGAGAGAAAGAACATGAAAAAAGAGAGCTAGTTATCGTTACTAAGCAGCCTGTGGCCCTAACAATCAGCTCACAGGGGTTGCATTGATTTACTAGTGTTAAATCTCTACTCAGTAAAAATCAGTATTGGGCAATGGTAAATTATAACGTTGTAATTATGTGTAATCTTCTAAAATGTAGCTTTTGGTGAGAAACTTGAATAAATCCAGTTGTTTGAAAGAGAAACTTGTTGATTTCACAGCACTGTAAAATAGGTACTAGAGAGGGAATTATGATGTATCATATATAGTAAAAAGGCTTTTTGCTTATTTTTTAAAGATGTTTAGAATGTGTTATTGTGCAACTTTGATGAATCCGAACTACTTTTTTTTTTTATAGGCTACTTATCCTACTGTTTTTTTTTAAATGTGTTTGTGTGTCTGCGTGTTTGTGTGTGAAAGAATACAGTTATCCTTAAGCAGACACAACACATTTTGTTGTATGCTACATGAAATGACAATAAAGGCATTCTATTCTATTCTATTCTATTCGAACCCTTCTAAATGCAAAAGTCACACAATAACACAAATAAAATAACTGTTCAAGGCAGTGGTGGACCAGCAGCTCCTGTGTTCAGTGATGTTAAATCACAGTTTTTCCTCAGTGGAGACTGGCCATATAGAGAGTAACATAATGGCTTCATATTCCTGTTGGAAATTACTGTCTGAGATTAAGGTAAATAAGTTAAAATATTCCAAATATAACATATAGTTAAAACGATATTGATTTTTGTAGGTGGGGCTTAATTAGATGGCTAAAATATTGTTTGTTGCTGACCCCACCACAGAAGTATATTACCTGGCTTCCATGTCAGAATCCAGTCTGCTTCCCCAAACTGGGGGCGTGCCAACTGACATGTATTGTTTGTAATATATTGCCTATGAACAAGTACCCCATACAACCCCACTTCAGAAAATCTGAAGTTAAGATTTTTATAACATCACTGAATGTAGTCTCAGGTTTTGCAGAACTGCCAACCCTTCTTATCTGGCAATGCATTTGGGAATTTCCTGCTCTGTGTGCTCTCCAGACTCACCTGGAGCTGCAGCAGGTGTCCCAACCCAAGAATGAACCTAGCGCCCTGCTTCTGCTTCGTCCTTTAGCAGTCTATTTGTCTTATATTTACTGTTCTTTGATGCCAGCAGGGAGATCAGGATCAAAAGAAAAACATAAATCTTTCACATCTGCTGAAGAGGCCACCAGAATCTGACTTTAAACCAAAGGAAAACACTGACCTGATGTAAGAATCATCAGTCAAGCCTCAAGAGTGAACATTTCACCTGACAATTCATGTCATACTTTTATTCTGCTGGTGGATGTTAAAAATTAATGAAGCCGTAAGGACACCAACTATCCACCGAGGTACACTTCAGCCCCCAGCTTGGGGACTCTCAGATGGCTTCCCCGTGTGCTGGAGGGATCTGTTTTGGTGAAAAGGGGGGTCCCGCTGAAAGTGTGCCATGTAAAAACAGGTCTTGTTGATACAGTCATCCGAGCCAACTGGATAACACATTAAGCAGCAGCTATGTTAACTGGGGCTGCACTGGGGAGCAGCTGTGCACATGGCCTACAGGAATAACAACAGAAGCTAACACTAAAAGATATTACATTGGCTCAGTGGAAGGGATGAACCGATGAAGAGAGTGCAAGAAAGATAGCTAGCAGGACGGAGGGTTTTGTGAGTGAGAAGTCAACAGGGGTCTGGTTCAGGTACCAACCGAAATCTAACCTTTGACCCCAATATGTCTGGCCAGACGCACACAGAGAATAGTCCTCTTGTGTTAAGGAAAAACACAGGTGAGCTAACATTCAAACACCTTTTCATGTGTCATAACCAAGCAGCTGCAACTCAAAACCAGACTGAACCACTGACCCAGCTGGACAGCACTGGTCACTTTAAACTGAGATGACTGGATAATGAATGAGTTAGTGCCTCGGTCAGGTAAATCACTTCCACTGAGCCAATGTAATATCTTTTCTATCTTTTGGAGGTGAAGGGAATTCTGTTTGTGGTGCTCAGAGCATTGAAAACTGAAATTTAATAATTTAAACAGCAATGTGTCTTTTCAGAAACAGTGTCCCAGTTCCTCTTAAAAAATGAGATGAAAAAAAATATTTATCAGTAGATTTTAGATGAGATATTTTTGATAGGTTGGTCCCACCAATTATTTTGTGTGCATGAGGGGATTTGAAAAACTGGTCAAAAGCACAAAGCTTCTAAAGGGATAGGTATAGGTCTGTATGAGGTTACTTATCTATAGTCAGTTTATTACATATAACAGATGTCAGTCAACACACCCCCAGTTTAAAGAAGCAGGCTGGAGGCCGACAGAAAAGCTAAGCAATGTACTACTGTGGTAGGGTTAGCAATAAAACTAATTTTAGCCATCTAAAGAAGTCCCACCTAAAAAGAAATCCTTGAAAGATTGAGCGTGTGCGATAATGAGTTTTTTCACCACTTTATCTTTCTGCCAGGCAGCCGGTAACGGCTTCAGTTCCACATGTATGCTCGCACTGAAACCTGTCACACCTCGCCTTGTTAGTTAAGTTACTTTTTGTTTCTCACATTTATCTTTGTTGTTTTATGTTGAAACTCACCTGTTGTCTCATTTCAGGTCCTTCACTTCCTGCCCTCGTGTTTTCCCACCTGTGTGATTACCTGCCCCGCCCCTAATGTGTTGCACCTGCGTCTCATTGTCTCCCCTCCCTGTAGAGTATTTAGTCTGCTTGTTTTCTCCCCTCTCTGCCAGTTCGTCTTGTTCCTTTGTGACAGCGTTCCAGTGTTTTTTCCTTGTGAGTCTTCAGTGTTTTTTGACCAGTTGCTACCCTTTTTTGACCCTGTTTTTTGCCTGCCGTCTCTGTACCTTTGCCTCCGCTGTTTGACCTCCTGTGTACCGACTTTGGCAAGATTAAAGGACAAGTTTGTGTATTCCACTGTGCACGAGTCTGCTTTTGAGTCCCTGCGTACGTCAGTCTTTACAAAACCACCAGACTCCATTGAGAAAAACAGTGATTCAACACAGGAGCTGCTGGTCTACCACTGCCTGGATCAGTTAGTTAGTTTGTGTTATTAAATAACTTTGATGAATCAAAACTAACCAATTTACACACACACACACACACACACACACACACACACACACACACACACACACACACACACACACACACACACAAAAACTGATCAAGGCAGTGGTAGACCAGCAGCTCCTGTGTCCAGTGATGTAAAATCACTGTTTTTCTCAGTGGAGTCTGGCTTTGTAAGAAAGCAAGATAACAGCTTCAGTTCCCTGACAGAAATCACTGTCTGATGGAAAGGTAGAATGGCGAAAATACTGTCAATATAGCATACCCTGAAACTGGTACTGATTTTTTCAGGTGTGACTTTTTTATGTTGCTAAAACATGTTTTGTTGATCACCACAATGATTAGCTTCCATGTCAGCCTGCCTCTCAAAACTAGGGCATGCAGACTGATGTCTACTGTAGGTAATATATGCACTATGGATAAGTACCTCACCCCATGTGTACCATGGCTATTGCATGTGTATTTATTGTAAGCACCTCAAGTTCACCAGTTTGAACCCATAAAAAGACTCTCTTCGAAAGCCCCTGGTTGTGTTTGTATCATAAAGACCCTCCTTCCATGACTTCCTTCCTTTTACCAGTCAGTTTATATGATGGCCTACAGCCCCATTAGAGACTTTCTAAACTTGTAAGCCCCAAACCACGGACAGATAGCCCTCCATAGTAAACAAGGTGTACCTGATGGTGGGTGGGATGAAAGCATATACATTTATTCAGTCATTGTCAAGCCACCTGCACTATATCCACATGTGATAACTCCTCCTTGCACATATACAGATCTTGATAGACTGATATGACAACAAGCTATAGCATTAACAAACACAGACACAAACACACACAGCAGAAGGGAAGGCAAAATGGTTTTAGATGTTTTCTGCAAGGACAGTTATATCGTCATAAAGCTTCACTATAAAGTTTCTCAATAAAGCAATCCTAAGGCCAGTTTTTAAAACAAAGACAATCTCCATACACAAGAGTGTTTGGGCTCAGTTGTAGAAAAAAATCTCTGTCCATACTAACACTCCTGAAAGATCATTCATGTACACTGAGCATGCATGTACCAGTGTAGACAGGAAGCAGATTGGGTGGTTTCATACCCGTTCTCATTCCAAGGTCATCAAATACTGCTGCTTTGTCGGTTATTTCAGGGTCAGACACCGATGCCAAAAGCCACCTTTTTAATCAATCAATCAATTTTATTTATAAAGCTCAATACAACAAATCATAATTTGCCTCAGAGGGCTTTACAGTATACTACATCCCTCTGTCCTTAGGACCTTCACAGCGGATAAGGAAAAACTCCCCCAGAAAAACCCTTTTGCGGTGGTATGATACACTGCCAGGCAGCTTCAGTTTGTAATACAGCCGGACAGAACCTTTCATAGTGTTATAATACACTATGATTTGTGTTATTAAATAACTTTGATGAATCAAAACTAACCAATTTACACACACACACACACACACAAAAACTGATCAAGGCAGTGGTAGACCAGCAGCTCCTGTGTCCAGTGATGTAAAATCACTGTTTTTCTCAGTGGAGTCTGGCTTTGTAAGAAAGCAAGATAACAGCTTCAGTTCCCTGACAGAAATCACTGTCTGATGGAAAGGTAGAATGGCAAAAATACTGTCAATATAGCATACCCTGAAACTGGTACTGATTTTTTCAGGTGTGACTTTTTTATGTTGCTAAAACATGTTTTGTTGATCACCACAATGATTAGCTTCCATGTCAGCCTGCCTCTCAAAACTAGGGCATGCAGACTGATGTCTACTGTAGGTAATATATGCACTATGGATAAGTACCTCACTTCAAAAATCTGAAATATCCCTTTAAAAAACCCTACTTAAGCTGCTCTTATCAATATTTCATTATGGATGAAAGTACTATGTGTAAAATGAAAGATGTTGCTTGAAGTGATGAATCTAATGAGAATTTCCACTACCTCTGCAGATCCCCTCAGCGCGTCACAGCTTTGCAGCCTCTTTCAGCTTATTGTTTTGGTTGTTTGGATGACACTTTCAGTTTTGGTCAGCGTTGGTGATGTATGAATCAGGTTCCCTATTTTAGTGATGGAAGGGCTATTGTTTTGTCTGATCTGGATATAATTCTTTATATTCTAGATAGGATTTTTTCAAAATTATGATGGTTATTCTGTTCACACAACATATATTGCATGTTTGCCCATCCAGGGAGGGTTCCCTCCTCTGGTGCTTTTTCTGAGGTTTCTTCCACTTTTTTCCCATTAAAGGATTTTTCTTGGGAGTTTCTCCTTATCCAAAGCAAAGGTATAATAACATAGGGTGTCATTTAGTTTGAAGGATAGAGTTGAATTGTAGATATTCCGATGCTGTTCTTCTGGATCGGAGGGAGAATGAGACTGAGGTGTTATTACTGAAGATGTGTTTCATTAATGTTGTTGAAGGAGCTATGTCATTAGTTTGATTAGTTTATTATTTTTGTTTTGTGTTGTTTTATTTTTATTTATTTATTTTTGTGGGTAAACACTAGGGGCAGACAGTAGGGGATATAGGCAGCCAGGTGTTAGAGGCAGGTGATGCACCAGGAAGGGGAAATGTTTTTTTACCAGCAGGACAAAGCAGAGAGGCAGCATGGTTTTTGAACATGTTTGTTTGCTGTTGAAAGCTGAAAATAAACCTTCTGAACGGAGCTACTGGCCTGGAAAATGAATTCTTTGCCTGAGTAAGCCTAACTAACCTGGTGCATTTGTGGCCCTTTGTGAGTGGATTTTGAATTTTCTTGAATTTTGATATTTTTTGAAGGAGCTCTTATTTTTGTCTTTTTTGCCCTTTGAACAAATGGCCACAACAGTTGTTATAAGCTAATGTCATTACTGTCTGTCCTGCATCTCTCTCTGTCTCTGTATTTCTTTCTGTCTTATTCTGTCATGCAGATTATTGTTAATTTATTATGTCGATCTGTTCTGTACGACATCTATTGCACGTCTGCCCGTCCTGGAAAAGGGATCCATCCTCAGTTGCTCTTCCTGAGGTTTCTACCATTTTTTCCCCCGTTAAAGGTTTTTTGGGGGGGAGTTTTTCCTTATCCGCTGCGAGGGTCCAAAGGACAGAGGGATGTCGTATGCTGTAAAGCCCTGTGAGGCAAATTGTGATTTGTGATATTGGGCTTTATAACTAACATTGATTGAAATTGAACTGATTGAATTTACATCCACCAAAAGTGTTTGTTTTGCCACTGACAGCCTCAGATTGTTACTATAAGTGTCTGACAACATTTTGGAAAGGAGCCCTAGAGAAACAGATCTTTTGTTGAAAAGTAGCCCGAGATCTTTTTTGTCAAACCAGAAACAGCCCCAAAATCACTCTCACCAAAGCCCCCAGCCTCCATTTAAACACAGTAATTTTGGCATGTATAGAGACAGCATACTTTCATGTCCAGCTGGGTGAGTTTAGGGTTAATTTCAACCAAACCAGATTTGGTGGTTGTTGGAACTGTGGACAGGCAAATTGTTTTTGTGAGTTTCATTTAGTCTCTGTCAACTCTGAATGAAGTGTGTTTTTGCGATGATTACTGTTTATTTAAATGAATTCTGGGGGCTATGGTGCTAGCAATTTTGGGGCTGTTTTTTGTTTGACAAAAACGATCTTAGGCTACACTTAAACAAAAAGATCTATCTCTGTAGGATCCTCTCCATAATGTTGTCAGACACTTAGAATAATAATCTGAACCTTTTAGCGGCAAAAACGGTAACATTACAGCCTGTTTCACGGCTGTCAGCTGCAGTGCTCTTGCTCAATGTTGGACCAATTTCAAAAACTGTTGTTCCTGTTGCTTACTCATGTAGCAGGGCTGTAGTGGTGATATTGTTAAGAGCACTAACTAGTGTAATTAAAAAGGAGCTGACACCCTAGGAATTTCACCTAAGGACTCATATTACCTCAGACCAATAACTCAGAAGGCACTCAGGTTCGCGATACTACAAGGCATGAGATGTGGTTCCATCCACCAATAATTCTTTATTAACAATATTTTTTTAAATAATTAATCACAAATAACAATACTTGTAAAAAGTGCCAATCAGCACATGTTCAGACACTCAACAAGGAAGGGCAAGGGGAATTAACTGAAAGTGAGGCTTAGCGGTGGAGATGTGGGCCAGTAAGGGGGGACGGTAGCCCAACTAAGAGTCACCCCACGTCATACACACACACGTGAATTATCAAGATGGGGGGTGGACAGACGAGCACAGTGCACACAAAGCAGATACCACCACCAGAGAGTACCAACCCCACCACTGTAGACACTCAGCCTCTGTGAAGGGACAAGGAAGAGAAACAATTAGTGGGGCTTTACACACACAAAATGAAACACCAGTGGCAGTGTTCAGCTTCAAAAAAGGGCCTCCCGCCAGTGTTAACAGAACCAAAAATGTGAAACAAATATAACAAAAAATAACTAAGAAGAAACTTAAAGAAACCACTCTGCAGAGCAATATAAATCTGTGTAAGATGATCAAACACAAAAGAGAGAAAGAGAGAGAGAGAGAGAGAGAGAGCTCAGCTGACCAGTACCTGCCTTTATAGTGTGCTCACACATGCTGATTGGCTAGAAATTGCTGAGTAATTCAGACAGCAGCCCATACAAGCCCACGTAGGCTGAACAGGTATACAATATATTGGTATTCTGCTACACTTAGACACAAAAACATGAGAAAATAGGGTCCAGGTTGAAAAATACCAAAGCTACCCTTAAAGAATTTTCTTTTACTTTCCCTCATACTTCCAGTTCATTCCATAAAAGCCTTTAAACTGTGTCTGCACATAGTGAAGGTGTCAAAACCCTACTTTTTGTTTAGCATCAACTCTGTGGTGACAGGTGAGAGTGCTTGTTCTTGTTCACCTCTGCAGCATAATCAAAGCCAAACAGACAGTGATTCTATCTGGAGAGAATAGCATGCTTGAACTGAGCCGAGCAGGAACTGACAGGACCTATTCTCTGAGCCGCTGAAGTCTCTGTGCCAGGGCATGTCTGACATGCAGACAAAGCAGTCAGCAGTCGGTTAGGATTGTAGGCCTCCGATAGAGACGATAAAGCGTATATCATTTTAAGATCATTTTAGAAACATCAACATCAAGCATCAGCCTCTGAATTGCTGACATTACTCTATAAAGTTAATAAAAATATATATCCAAGACATGCTCAAAAAAGGTAACACTCTGAACAAAGCCTTGCTTTGTCTAAAGGTGTGCAAGTTATTGTTGAACTAAAATAATTGGTAGACATGAAATGTTAGTGAAACAGCTTGTTCCTGCCCAGCCAGGCCTATAAAACCCAGGAACCAGCCACTAATTTGTTGTGAAACTGTTGTTTTTCCTAACCGCTTTACAGTGGGGGTGCGTGCTGCTCACTATTACTTTTAACACCCACCAGACATTTCATTGGGAGTGGATCTGCTGATAGGTCAAAAGATCACATAGCCTTCAGTTGGAGAGATCAGCTGACTCACTAGATTGGTGTAAGGAGGACTAAGTTGTTTCCAGATGGTCTGCTTCACTGCATGTGTTTCTAGGTGAGATTGTGTTCTGGAGAAAAGAAGCAGAGACGTCAGATTAAACAGTGTTAGGGCTGAATCTGTCTTCACGAACTGAGATACATGTAAATTCTTTGACTTTTACAAGACAGCATTCTGGTGTTGGGTGCAGCAGGAGGTCTTTTCTGCCAACAAACATCCCACACTCAGTACATTTCCATGACATTAGAGAAAATCAATTTATTGTGGTAGTTTGACTAAAACCAAACTTTTAAAATATATGTACACATGTTCGTCTAACTGAAATTGTACTAAATGGAATTTCTTAAAGTCGGACTAACATACCTAACTAGATTGGGAGTCTTATTACTTCTGCATGTATACCGTCAATCAGACCCAAACTGGCCTAGTCGCTCTGCGCATGCGCGACAGTTTCTGTCGCAGGCTTTGACTGTGAAGTCGAATAGCATTGAAGGTGTAACAGAAGAAGAAGCCAGTAACATTACTGCATTTTGCTAACTTGGCCATTCTGGATGTCACTAACTCGGCTTCCTCTCCGGAGCCTTTGTGCTCCACTGTGTCTCACATTAACTCGTATTGCAGCCGTGCCTGGATAGTGTGACATGCGTGGTTGTGCTGCTGCCGTGGTTGGGGTGTACAGTGTATTTTCAAGTAGGCCTATACTGAACCCTTTAATGCTTTCTGCCATGCCAGCCATAAACCATATGGTTACCCTTGAGTATTAGATGAGAGATGGTTTAGTCTTGATAAATCTAAAAATCATTGAATGAAAGAGCCTGATCAGAGCAAAAAACAGTAGGCCAATTGAAGACAAGTTCTGTGAACACAAACACTGGTTAGGAAATGGATCTGATCTCTCAAATGCTGCAGAGTTTTTCAGAATTACAGTTCCAGACAGACTGACAAAGGGCAGGGGGGTATTTTCTGACCAACCTCCCTGATTTTTTTTGTTGAGACTCATACATCTTAACATAGCTGACATTCTCTTCCTATCTGCTGATCAAGGTTTATCTACACTGAGTGACAAGGAACTGTTCTGCAGCAATGTAGGCTCCACCTGCCCCACTGTCAACTCACTCTGGAATGTCTGACACAATAATGGAGCTCGGGTGAGTGCCACAGATCATGTGGGTAATCTATAATCTCCATGTCAACACTTCAGCACTGACTCTTCTTACACTCTGGGGTGATTCAGCTGTATTGGTTGAAACTGTAGGAGTACAGTACATGGAAATGTTGACATACTTAAGCAGAAAGAGACTTACAGCTTTTACACTGGCAGGAAGTATTTTGTATGAGTGGAAATGCTGCTGCTGTTCATACTTGGCACAGAAAGTTGTAGCTTTAGTGAAACTAAAATTTGGATACTCCTCACTTTGTATGTAAGGACATATCATGTATAATGATACTGCGGTTGTTGTGTTTGTCCCCCCCATTATTCAAAAGAGTACAAATAAAATATTTTCTGACATATTTGTGGAAATGTAAGCTTCAAGTCTCTCAGTTAGCACTTCCTATGGTAGCTTTTGACTGACAACAGAGAGGTGTTGTTACTAGGAGATTTATTTATAAAGCCCAATATCACAAATCACAGTTTTCCTCAGAGGGCTTTACAGCCCTTAGGTCCTTAGGACCCTCACAGCGTATCCGCTGGAAAAACTCCCCCCAAAAAAATGTTTAACGGAAAAAAATGGTAGGAACCTTAGAAGGAGCAACTGAGGAGGGATCCCTCTTCCAGGATGGACAGACATACAATAGATGTCGAACATAACAACATCATCAACATGATGGTGGTGATGGTCTAGGCAAACAGACACACAGTTAGATTTGGGCAACAAATGCAAGTGGTTAGGTTTAAATGCCAAATAGAAGTGGTTAGTAGGCTTGTGCCAGTTTGAAAATTTTCCAACCGGTTTGATTTAAAGCCAAATATCTAACTGAACCAATATATTGAATTATATACCTAATTTTACTACTGGGGGTCACATTTGAGCTATTTTTCCCAATAAAAGCCTATTATAGGTGTAATGTGCTTCCAATCCACTAGGTGGCGATAATGCTGTATTAACCGCCAATACACACAAGGTTACACAAGAAGAAGAAGAAGAAGAAGAAGAAGAAGGACAGTTCTCTCGCAGCAGCAGCAGCAGACAGCCGATTGGAGCCTCTGAGACAAACTAAACAAAACACTTGTAGGCTCCTCCACTTCATTTAAAAACATACATAAACCTTATTAAGTTGTCATAATGCATGTTTCAATGCAAGATAAGTTGAATATAGTCCCTTGACACGCCGCTGATGTGAAAAGCTCCACCCCCCCACCCCCACCCATTTTATCCGGTTGACGTGAATTAAACCGGGTGGCACAAGCCTAGTGATTAGGTTTAGTCAACAAACGCATGTGGTTAGGTTTAAGCAAACAAACACACATGGTTAGGTTTAGGCAATAAAAGCAAGTGGTTAGGTTTAAGCAAAAAACGCATTTGGTAAGGTTTGGGCAAACAAATGCGCATGGTTAAGGCAACAAACACACATGATAAGGTTTAGGCAAACAAACACACATGGTTAGGTTTAGGCAACACTAACAAAAGCAAGTGGTTAGGTTTAGGCAATAAATGCATGTGGTTAGTTTTAGGCAAACAAACATGCTTGGGTAGGCGTAGGCAACAAACACATGTGGTTAGGTTTAGGCAACAAATGCACATGGTAAGGTTTAGAAAACAAACGCATGTGGTTAGGTTTAGGCAATAAAAGAAAGTGGTTAACCCTATGGGCCCGAACGACGCATAGTGCGTCCAAATTCACACCTGTTCTTCTCTATGGTTTTTCTCTGCGACCGTGCGTCATAGCGAGAAGCCACGCATATCACGTGAAACAGCGGAGCAGTAGCTTTCCGACAAGACCGACTTGTTGGTAGTCCAATATTTTCACAGCAAAAAAAAATGATAAAGTTACACTAAAATTATGTATAACAGAGCTTTCATACAGCTTTGCACATACATTACTCTTGGATGGATTTCTCACGAATGCAGGCTTGCACAGAAATGCCACACATATCACATGAAAGCACAGGACCGGAGCTTTCCAATGATACCACACACATCATTGTGCTGTCATCCTGTCATGCTTTAAATCCAGATCAATTGTCTACAAAATAAAAACCTGACGAATTTCTTTACAATCCATTATACAGATTGTGTTATCAGTCAATTCATATAGTGAGGAATATCGTATCTTACCACATCTTAGGCTTGCGTTTGTTTTCTCCAGACCTTCCAGCTGCTTATATTATGTTGTTACTGGCACCGTTTCTAACTGACACTCTCCGGCGGCATTAAAAACGGACACATCTAAGCTGCGTATCATACCACTGCAAAAGGAGGCTTTTTTTTGTCAGTGTCTGATGCGGAAATCACTGAGCAAGCGGCAGGATTTGACTTCAGACTTCAGAAGGAGAACGGGTTGCAAGACCACTGTGTTGGCTATCAGGCACAGTCTAAATCATCTTCCCTTCCAACAACATCTAGTCCTGTGTCTTCAGGTATGATGTAACATGGTGCTAAATGTAAGCCTGTCTGCTGGTTATCTGCCTGTGGAACTTAAGTGATTTTACAAGCAATCTTTAATGCATTGTAGTGCAAACTTTGATCCCTGCAGGATTCTTCAGAGATCCCCTTAGAAACCCTGTAGAGCTGAAGAATTCTTTGTCCTTTGCGCTCCAGTAACCTAAGACAGTGTAACATAGCATTGAAGACATTCTTTCCAAACAATTATGTCTGGAATTTAATTACACTATCCATAAGCAATTTAAGTATCCCCCCCCAACACCCACCCTACTAAATGCTTTCCAACAATAAAGCAGATACAGTGCAGGACAGCTATTAGGTTTGTACCAAGAGGCCAGAGCATTACCTATCAACAGCATATTGCCAATATGTGTCAAGTGTGGGTGGAGCCGTGGAGGGTGGGGGTTTGGGAGCAGCCTGTGTGGGCACTTTCTCGCTGTTTTATGCAACCAGCCAAACAACAAAGGATTTGTTGGAAACATCCTGGCATGGCATCCATTGAGTCCGAGCACCTCAGGGATTTTATTTCTCGATGGCACACACACACAATATCCCAGCCCAGCTATTCACATCCTGTGCCACTGCATCATAATGGTGAGTTGCAGCAATAAGTGGTGACTTAGGATGAGATCATGCTGCTCCTTAAGGATGTCAGCAAGCTTGAGGTCACAACTTGGAGTGGGCTGAATTGTTTCTGAGTGATATCCTCCCCCCTGTGATAGCATGACTAAGGCAATCAACCTCTCTTACAATGCTGAGGCCTCATTGTGTGTATTGGATATGACTCAATTACTGTCCCAGAAAAGTAGGAGGAAGTGAATACATTTATTCCAACATGCATTTCAATGATTTATAAATGTATGCTCATTCTGGTCACATTTGTAGACATGTTGGAGACACTCTCTCGTTTGCTATTTGTTCTGGACGCTCAAAACTGTCAACTTAGTTTTTCAACCAGAAAATGTATTCATGTCTCAATACCACAGAGTTGCTGGGTGTGTTGTACATGCATGTATGCAGAACTATTAAAGTTACAGCATGTCAAAGGGTCATTCAGAGGTGTACAGGCCCACAGAGACCACCTGCCCAATTCAGTGGCTCACAGCGGGCCTCTTTATAGCAGCCCCATGCTAGTATAGGCAGGTGTAAAGCAACACCAGGTAAGGCTGCCACCACATCACCAGTGAGTCAACAAACATGTTGAATGACATCAAGCCTTTTGGAGCCTGTTTTATACCCCTGAGGCCTGCTCTTGCTAGTTGTTAGGTTACATTTACTTTTAAAATGTTCCAGTATTTGCACACAGACTATATGCCTACCTGCAAACTTGTCATCTTTTGGGGGCTTTTTGGGTAGTTTCCCAATATGTATATAGGTAGCTGGGTAGACTGGCATGTTTTCTAGCTTCATAAGCTAAAATCCATGGCAACAACAAGCGTATCCCAACCATGTGCTTTGCTTTTTAGTGCCACCTGGGGACAGTTTCTGTTGTTTTGTGTGCTAGGCTACTTTTAGAGCATTTCTGTATTTGGTTTTGTTATATGAAGCTCAGCGTAAATTCAGTCAGGAAGACCTTCTCTGTGCTCACCCTTTCACATTTCTCTCCATCCCACTCTGAGAGGCCGTTTACACGTGGCCGGCTATTTTCATAAACGGACATTTCACCATCTCCGTTTTCAAAAAGATCTTCGTTTACACTTACCCATGTATATATTCAAATAAAACACAAGAAGCTTGTGCTCTAGAGAAAGGATCAACACTCAGTGAAAAACCTAAGCCCTATGATAAGCTAATATGGCAAGGCTTAACTATACAAACCAATGAGCAGTGATAAGTACCATGTCTTTGGGGTCATCGGGTGGGAACCTCCTTTCACCGGTGTTTCGTCTAGTTGGTCCCACGACACCTCCAGGAGGCTAGACAGTGATCTCTAGCGTCCCAGAGACACTCCCCTAATGCCAGGTCTCACTGCTCCCCTCCCTGCACCAACCCAATAACCTCCTTTACCTTACTTGCGCATGGCTTTCTCAGCCCAAACAGCACTGCCACCTTCAACCAAACCCAGGCTCCGTACATGCGAGCTCTAGGTAGAAGCAGGGCTGATACTACCTTTCCTAGCACATTCACCATACTCTATTTCACACGCTACATAGCATAACTCCAATATAAGCTAAAGTTAAAGGAGCTAAATAAACTTACAGGATCAGCAAACACACTCACCTTGCTGCATGGCCTTAAACAAAATGGATTCAAATAGGCCACTCCCACACTTAAATAACCTTCCTCTTCCTGGACTTCCTCCTTACTTACACATGGCTTTCTCAGCCCAAACAGCACTGCCATCTTCAACCAAACCCAGGCTCCGTACATGCGAGCTCCAGGTAGAAACAGGGCTGATACTACTTTTCTTAGCACATTCACCATACTCTATCTCACACGCTACATAGCATAACTACAATATAAGCTAAAGTTAAAGGAGCTAAATGAACTTACAGGATCAGCAAGCACACTCACCTTGCCGCATGGCCTCAAACAAAATGGATTCAAATAGGCCACTCCCACACTTAAATACTTCCTCTTCCTGGATTTCCTCCTGAGAGGAAGTGGATCTCTCCACCTGATCTCAAGGAGTTATGTGCCCTGTTTAGTAGTTCCCCCTGCTGGCCCCCAACTGACATTACTTCTTCTCTTATAGATAAACTGGCTACATTTAATTGCTTCATCTGACATTTCCCTCACTGTCTTCCTCAAACTCTGTCCCCGCACTCTGAGTTCCCCCAGGAGCGAGACAGCTGATCTTGCTATGAATCCCCTACACCCCACTTCCACTGGACAAATCCTAGTCTTCCATCCTCGCTGCTCAGCTTCTGCTCCTAAGTCTGCATATCTAAGCTTTTTTCTTTCATAGGCTTCTTCCACTGAGTCTTCCCAAGGAACTGTCAGCTCAATGAAATAAACTATCTGTTGACTCACTGACCACAACACTAAGTCAGGCCTCTGCCTGGTACAAACTATTTCCTGGGGAACAACAAGCTTTCCCCCTAAATCTACTTGCATTTCCCAATCACAAGCACCTTCTAGGCGGCCACACCCTTGCCTCTTCACTAACTTATCTCGTCTGCGTTTCTCTCCCTCACGGACAAACTGAATTACTAAACTCCCATCCTTAACACCTTCTGAATTCACCTGTCTTCGTTTCCCTTCGATGCCTGCAGCTAAACATTTCAACACCTGATTATGTCGCCATGTATATCGGCCTTGTGACAAGCTAACTTTACAGCCTGACAAAATATGCTTTAAGGTTGCGGTACATGAACACAATGGGCATGATGGGTCCTCATTTACCCACAGTTTTAGGTTCTGGGGGGTTGGTAACACATCGTATGTAGCCCCTACCAGGAATCTAATACGATTCTCCTCCATACTCCACAGGTCCCTCCAACTGAGCTTCCTCTTCTCTACACTTTCCCAATTCAACCACTGTCCCTGTTTAGCCTGGGCCACTACCTTTGCACCCCTTAGCATCTCTTCCTGTCTACGTATCTGTTCTACAACCAGCTTTCTTTTATCTTTGAGACCTGCTTTATTCCATACCGGTTTGCCTGAGCCAAGCCCCAGGCCTCCCCGGCCAAACTGAACATTACCTACAATCTCTGCATGCCTGAGAGCTGCCTCTGCCTCCTGAACTGCCGATCTTGGGTTCCACTTCCTCCCCTTGGTTGGATTTGGAACCACACTCCTAACTATCACGTCCTTACTCCATGATCTCTCAGCCAATCAGGATGCCACTGCAAAATTTTAAATCTGCTCTCTCTTCTGCTGATGCCAGCCATCAATTTAGGCAGAATCTTCACACCCTCCTCCACCCCGTTCACCTCCAGCCATCGTATCCAGAGTCCAGGACAAGCTCTCAAAGACTCATTCCTCCTCTCATCCAGATCATCGGCACTTTTCCATCTTCCTCTCATCTCATCTTCACCACCTCTACCACCACCAGCGTCTAGACCCCGTGGGGGGGGGGGGGGTCCCTATTCGACTATGGATTCATCACCCTCCTTAAACCAAACCATCTCTACGGGGTCTAATCGCCAAAGACTTTCCACATTCTTATTCATACGTTCACATGTTAATAAATATTCTTTTACCATAAAAACAAGTCTCTCCTGATTTAATTGTATTTGCAGTTTGTTTCTGCATTTTGTTGTGTTTCTGTATTTTAAGCACTATTTTGTATTTGTTTGTGATGTCTGTATTTGCTGTGCCATTCTGTATTTGGCTGTGTTTGTTGTATTTGCAGCGCATTTCTGTATTTGGTAGTGTTTTCTCTGTGCAGTGCATGTCTGCATTTTGTTATGTTTTCTGTATTTGCAGCGCATTTTTGCATTTTGCTGTGTTTTCTGTAGTTGATATGTGGCGTGTTCCAGTATTTGGTTGGGTTTTTAGTATTTGCAGTGTGCTTCCGCCTTTTGTTGTGTTTTCAGTAGCTGCAGTGCTTTTCTGCATTTTGTTGTGTTTTCTGTATTTGCAGGGCGCTTCGGCATATGTTATGTTTTAGATATTTGTAGTGCGTTTCTGTACTCGGCTTTTTTCTGTATTTGCAGCGCAGGTCAAGCCGAGTACATGTGTATGGAAAATGGCTATTGGATGCTGACAGTTAGCAAGCTTGCTTGCTCTTTCATCAGCTACAGTAGTTCACAAACAAGCTATTTGAGTTTTACATCACCAGGCTTCCAGCCTGTTGTGACCATGGCTAAGTGTCAAATAGTTTCTTCCTTTCGTTAACTGAACTTTGGCTTGTTCAAAACTGTTGCTATTATAGTATCACCTACTCACAAAGTCGGCATCATGATCACCAAATAATCAAGTTATTTCCAAAAGAATTGTAGCTGATGGGATGCAAATGGCTTAAAAAACATTAATTGGTGCTTCCCTGTGTGCTGTTTCCAGTTTATTGAATACAATTTTCACTTTTGAATAAATGTTTCTAAAGCTATGACAGCCTATGTGTGCAGGGATGTTTGTCCTTGCAACCTTACCTCTGCATGTCACTCATCCCTGGTGTACCATTATTTTAACAAGGACGATGTGAAATATACCTCTCCTGCTCTGTTTTTGTAATTTATGTGACTTTTCTCCAGGGCCAACACATAAATGAAATACCCGGTTTCACAAGTGTAAATCCAGGAAAGAAAAACATATTGCTCTATTCACCAAGGAGCTGCAGTGAAAGCAGGCCCATTTTGTTGACAGGCCGTAGTCATAAGATTTGAGGCAAGTGATCAGGTCCTGCACACTTGATCTGTTGCTAATAGCAAGTCATGTTGGAAAAATGACTTACATTAAAAGAAAACCTAACAACATCGTAAATGCGACTGTACAGGCCTACAAGAATTTTCTATGACAGAATGAGTAGCATCTTTGACTCACAACATGTGGTGGTTCTGTGCATGGATTGACATATATTTGAAATACAATAATGAAAAAACAGAGCTCCTTTTAGCTTGTAAAGCATAGAATTTTCATGACGCTGGGCCACAACTGCCATTGTGGTCATGTGGTCATGGATAGATTACTGAATAGGCCAACTGCACACAGGCCCAGGGCCTTTAAGACAAGAGACAGACAGCAGATGATGGCGAGGTAAACAGTGCACACATTACACTGCTTAAATTGTGTCTGAAAAGTGTGTGTGTGTGTGTGTGTGTGTGTGTGTGTGTGTGTGTGTGTGTGTGTGTGTCTGTGTATGTGGCCTGATAGTAGCATTCAAAATGTTACTCAGGTTAGGGGCGTCGGTGGCTTAGTGGTAGAGCAGGCGCCCCATGTACAAGGCTGTTGCCACAGTGGCCCGGGTTCGACTCCATCCTGTGGCCCTTTGCTGCATGTCACTCCCTCTCTCTACCCCCTTCACACTCATCTGTCCTATCAATTAAAGGCTTAAAAATGCCTGAAAAAATATCTTTGAAAAAATGTTACTCAAGTTAAAGTATTAGCCTTAAAATATACTTAATGTTATATTTGTGATGAACTGTTCTGAAACAATGGCTTTACAGTAATAAAGGCTAGATTATTTTCAGCACTGTAAATTTCTTTATTTCACTTCTCATTACAGAGGATAATTGAAGGGGGTGGGTCCATGGGTTGGGACTTGGGTTGGGAACTGGAGGGTCACCAGCTCAAGCCCCCACACAGGCCAAGCCTCCATGGGCATACCCCTCACTCTGACATCTCTCCATTTAACGCGTGTTTAGGTCTTGTTTGTGCATGTGTGCATGTGACAACAGAGTGAAAAAAATGAATTTCCCCCTCGGGCATTAAAAAAGCCATCTTCTAATTCAAACAACAACCTGGTTCAAATTCATGGCTAAAACACATTATTGGTATTGATGAGCACTAATATAGATGTGGTATTGATTTCAAAATGGATTTGGTATGTGTATCTTTAAAAAAAAAAAAAAAAACACAAAAAACCTAAAGAGTTTTTAATCTTTTTTTGTGATGGGGTTACTTGTCACAATGTGTGACAGTGGTGAATTTCGTCTTGTTACAATAAGTTGTAAAAATGAAAAGGATATCCATTCCATGCCAAGACTTTAAGCTTTTTATTTAATTTAGGAATGACTATTGAAAGATGTTTTGATGATGAGCAATTCACACAAGAGCAAGTGTGACTACCAACCCCGGTCTCCCCGAACTCTGAGGACCCTCTAGGAGGTCACGGACCCCCTGTTTAAAACCATGTATTAGATAATGACACTCAAAAATAGGCTAAATAAAAAAAATAAATAAATAATATAATGGGCTTTTCGAGCTGTTCCTGAACGCATCGTAACAGAGTGTATTGCTGGGCGCTCCTGCGAGCAGAGGATATCCACATGGACCTTCCTCCTTTAGCAGATAGCAGTGAAATCCTTCACTCCTCAGTGTGCTCTGTGCTGGGAAGGACCGCAGTGTGACAGGATGGAGGACATCTGCTGTGAACTGTCTGCGCTGGCTGCTTCATTGGCTGTTAGTTATGTGGAAGTTCTGCGCGTCTTTTGACAAGAACTCCACAGTCGAGGGGGATGATAGACAGACCTCCGTGTAGTTTCATGCACATTTGAAACTTGTGAAGGTTTTTAACATGCAGAGTGTGCTGTAAAACCGAAACACCAGCCGATCAGGAGGTGTATCAGGTTCCACGTGGATTAATCGACAGTTTCCTCCCCTCTGATGTTTTTTTTTTCTCCGCAAACCGCGGAGTTGTAGGTGGACTGTGTGGTTCGAGAAAAGGACCGAAAACGATGCGAACCCGATTTCCAAGTGCTGCTGTTCCCCCTGAATATGTGCGACACGTTACCGCCCGCATACACCGCCCCACCAACCGACACTAACCGCACCTGGAGCTCTGAATCGGGCTGAAACATGTTTATCCTGTGGGTCCCGCTTAGTTTATTCCTCAGCTTCATCATTTCCCAGACATGGAGCGTTCAGATGTCGTGGGAAAACTGGAATGCCGAGTTGCGCAACCGAGGGAACGAGTTTAATAAGCCCAACTCTCCGCCTCACATCGTTTTTATCCTCGTGGATGATCAGGGCTTCCGGGACGTTGGGTATCACGGCTCCGAGATCAAAACCCCGACTCTGGACCGGCTGGCAGCGCAGGGAGTCAAATTGGAAAATTATTATGTGCAGCCGCTTTGCAGCCCATCCAGGAGCCAACTCATGACCGGCAGGTAGTGCTCTAGTTTCCTAACTCTGGTCCCTGTACTTCACATCTTAATGGAGTTTACCGGATGAAATAGGCCTATCTGATAGACGGATTCCAGGCAGACTGCCATGCACCTGCAGGGGCTCTCTGAAATTGGGAGAAAAGCTTGGACAGCCTGTAGTCAGCTAAAAGAGTACAGGTTATCATCCATCTGACTGTGCCAAGTCTGTTAATTCTTATGCAATGATTAATCTCTTTTAATGTGAGATTAGACAGTTATGACATGGCGTGATCAGATCTCTTCGTTGGTGTCAGTAATGATGGGAAGCAGAAATGAAGTCAGTAAAATGTGCATGCAAGTGTGAGATGAAAACATGGGTTTAACCATGACATCCTCATTCTCATATTTCTAAGCTTTCAATATTATGACAAAATGAACAAAGACATAAGATATAAGTCAGTGGTAGCGCTATAGTGAACACCACGACGTTATACAGATGTAACTATGTTTTTTGCACTACTGTTGTCAAATAGAAGCCAATAGGTCAAATGTTGGCGATCAGGCTACCGTCCATTTGCAATCCACAGTTTAAAAAGAAGACGAAGAAGATGCGGTACAGTACAGGCCAAAAGTTTGGACACACCTTCTCATTCAATGCTTTTTCTTTATTTTCATGACTATTTACATTGTAGATTCTCACTGAAGGCATCAAAACTATGAATGAACACATGTGGAGTTATGTACTTAACAAAAAAAGGTGAAATAACTGAAAACATGTTTTATATTCTAGTTTCTTCAAAATAGCCACCCTTTGCTCTGATTACTGCTTTGCACACTCTTGGCATTCTCTCCATGAGCTTCAAGAGGTAGTCACCTGAAATGGTTTCCACTTCACAGGTGTGCCTTATCAGGGTTAATTAGTGGAATTTCTTGCTTTATCAATGGGGTTGGGACCATCAGTTGTGTTGTGCAGAAGTCAGGTTAATACACAGCCGACAGCCCTATTGGACAACTGTTAAAATTCATATTATGGCAAGAACCAATCAGCTAACTAAAGAAAAACGAGTGGCCATCATTACTTTAAGAAATGAAGGTCAGTCAGTCCGGAAAATTGCAAAAACTTTAAATGTGTCCCCAAGTGGAGTCGCAAAAACCATCAAGCGCTACAACGAAACTGGCACATATGAGGACCGACCCAGGAAAGGAAGACCAAGAGTCACCTCTGCTTCTGAGGATAAGTTCATCCAAGTCACCAGCCTCAGAAATGGCAAGTTAACAGCAGCTCAGATCAGAGACCAGATGAATGCCACACAGAGTTCTAGCAGCAGACCCATCTCTAGAACAACTGTTAAGAGGAGACTGCGCCAATCAGGCCTTCATGGTCAAATAGCTGCTAGGAAACCACTGCTAAGGAGAGGCAACAAGCAGAAGAGATTTGTTTGGGCCAAGAAACACAAGGAATGGACATTAGACCAGTGGAAATCTGTGCTTTGGTCTGATGAGTCCAAATTTGAGATCTTTGGTTCCAACCGCTGTGTCTTTGTGAGACGCAGAAAAGGTGAATGGATGGATTCCACATGCCTGGTTCCCACTGTGAAGCATGGAGGAGGAGGTGTGATGGTGTGGGGGTGTTTTGCTGGTGACACTGTTGGGGATTTATTCAAAATTGAAGGCACACTGAACCAGCATGGCTACCACAGCATCCTGCAGCGACATGCCATCCCATCCGGTTTGCGTTTAGTTGGACAATCATTTATTTTTCAACAGGACAATGACCCCAAACACACCTCCAGGCTGTGTAAGGGCTATTTGACCAAGAAGGAGAGTGATGGAGTGCTGCGGCAGATGACCTGGCCTCCACAGTCACCGGACCTGAACCCAATCGAGATGGTTTGGGGTGAGCTGGACCGCAGAGTGAAGGCAAAGGGGCCAACAAGTGCTAAACACCTCTGGGAACTCCTTCAAGACTGTTGGAAAACCATTTCAGGTGACTACCTCTTGAAGCTCATGGAGAGAATGCCAAGAGTGTGCAAAGCAGTAATCAGAGCAAAGGGTGGCTATTTTGAAGAAACTAGAATATAAAACATGTTTTCAGTTATTTCACCTTTTTTTGTTAAGTACATAACTCCACATGTGTTCATTCATAGTTTTGATGCCTTCAGTGAGAATCTACAATGTAAATAGTCACGAAAATAAAGAAAACGCATTGAATGAGAAGGTGTGTCCAAACTTTTGGCCTGTACTGTATATATATAAAAAGCCGTTATCACTTTCAGTAATTGCAAAATGGCACCACATAAGTACATAGTGTACTACATTGTAGTGTACTAACGGATGTTTGTGATTTGAGACACAGTGATAGTCTACACTGCTACCTGTAGCTACGTGCCAATATCAGGGAAACGCAAACGCGGTTGCCAATGTTTCAAATTTCTCCTCGATTTCAGATCCAGTTTGTGCTGCGACATGTCCAGTTCTGTTTATATGCTTTTATTGGTGATGTTTTACAGTAGAAAGTGCTGTTATTCCCAGGTATAGGCCTTCACTGGCTGCACATACACTGCTAACATCTACATTTCTCTAACGTTAGGAAAATGTAATCTGTGTTGTCAGTGTTGGAATAAGTCAGTGGCAGGAAGATGAGGTCATCAAGTAGTCATATCTGATTTATCTCAAGTATTGATTTAGTAGTCAAACTAATTAGAGATAAAGTATTTGATAATCAAATAATGAGGTGTTTAAATAGTGTCAGCTGGGATAAACAGCTACAGATAAAGAATGGATGGATGTCTCCTGAGAGCTGTATCTCATTTTCATCCAGTATGTTTCATCCAAGGGATACATGATAATATCGGCACGTCATCAGTATCGGCTGATACTAGCTTTAAAATGATCTATCAGAATTGGCCAACATGCTTTTTCTTATTTTGCACAATGAATGAATATTACATAAAGACACATTCTATTTCATTCTCCATCTGCTGGTGGGCCATCAGGATAAAAGTATGCATGTATAATATGATGTTAATGTTATACTACAGAAGAGACTTGATGATCACTAAAATTAGCTGGGGAAAAAAGTTGTTATACCAGATATCGGCAAAAAAATCCAATATTATGGATCCCTATTTCATCCCTGGGTGGCTGCAGCATTGCTATAGACCATGGTTATAAACCCCCTGCTGTGTTCCAAGGAAAATCATGGTTTATGACAACCTGGATTTAATGTTTTATTTTATGTGGCATCAATTATATTGATACCGTCAAAGCAGGGTTTCCCTGGGAGATTGGATAGCTAATAGATAATAATAGATAGATAATTGTGTTTCCACCTATGCTGATTGTAGACAGTTTAGTGATATTTCTTATTTCTTATTTATAATTTCTTTTTATCATATTTCTATTGCTGTTGTTTCGCTGCCTTGTTTTTAACTTATACCTTTATTGCCATGAATCTGAGAGCTGCTACCTCAATTTTGTTGTACTCTGAAACATCCATGTTTTCACAGACATTGATGTAAACTGTAAGAGAAACTTGAGTGGTGTGCTAAGGCATATAGGCCTAACTGGGGGGCGGTAATTCTAGTTTGTCAAAGGAGTCTGGTGGCTTTGAAGAGAGCATAGATGACGACTACAGTTCCTCATTGGAAATGGCTGTGCGCAAGGTGAGACAGTGAAAATATTCTAATTATAGTGTACATTTAACTGATTTTTTTACGTGGCTAAATACATTTTGCTGCTGCCCCCGTCCACAGCAGTACATATCTTTCATATCTTCCTTGGCAATACTCCATCCTGCTTCTCTAAACTGTGGGTGTGCTGAATGCCATCTACTGTAGGTAATACACAACTATGGATAAGTACCTCATACAACCCCACTTCAAATAGTCCGGACCACCCCTTTAACATGGTGACTGAATGGTTGTCCAGCTTTGTAGTTTGCTTACAGTATGTTTCACATTTGCATTTTCCCTCTTTGTATGTGCAGCTCTGCAGGGTTTCTCCTCCACTGCCTCCACCATCTGTTCCATTCTTTAGAAAAAAGGAGGAAACTTGCTGGGCACTGCTGTTTTTTAGCAGGGGTCTGAGAAAATAATGAGAAAAGTGCAGCCCCCTCCTTGTTCCTCTGCTCTCTGTAAGCTGCTCCAATCGCTGACAGGAGCAACAGACTCAGCTAACATTAGGGGTGTAACAATCCATCGATCTTGATCAATAGATCGATTTAATGATCAACGATCCAATATCATTAAATCCAGTAATATGTCCTGTTGTGACAAGCAGAAAGATTTCAAGGGGGGTTCGGGGGGTGCTCCCCTGAGAAAATTTTGAAATTCACATGGCGAAATCCTATTTTCATGCAATTTCATACAGAAATAGATAAATTCAAGGACTTTCAATGACCTGTGTACAGGGCTGGACTGGGACAAAAAAATGCAATCTTATCTTATTTCTTCTTATTATTAACTTATATAATCATATTTGTACTTGCACACATTTTATTAAAAATTGAAATGATAAATCTTGTAGAGTTTCTTTGTCAAGTGCTTTCACCATAAGCATTGTGTGCTCCGTGGCCATCTACTACCACCAGAATATATATGAGAAGTGAATGAGCACATTGATTTTCTAGCCTTGGTACTCTCTTCCAGGGCACGTAGGGTACTACTGAGATTTATTTTAATTTTGGTAACAGCATAGTATGTGCGTATGGCATTTCACCAATCATAGTGGGTCGCCATGGCCACAAATGCCAGGGCCATTTTTTTGTCCCAGTCCAGCCCTGCTTTATACCTCCAGGGTTTCTGCAAATTATCGCGTGACATTATGATCTCGCGATCCGACAATTCCAGCCGCTCGCATGCGTGCCGCTAAAGTTCCAGTAGACATTGACGGAACGCGCACGCGACGCATCCAGTGGACATCCAGTATGCGGTCCGGGCGCTACCGAAGACATCAAACTACCAGTGAGTCAAACGTCTCTCAGTTCACTTGAAAAGTCACATCCTCCCCAGCGCGTGAAACGGCCCATAGTTGGCTGACTGTGAGACTAGAGCTGCCCAATCAAAGCGCAAGTATGGATTGGGCACCAATCAGAGAGTAGTTTTCCATAGAAACATTTGGCTACACTCCATTTCACTCAACCGGTACACCGGTCAGGTGGAGTCTGCCCCTTTCCTCTCCCCTCTCTGAAGTCTGGCTCCACCCACCCGGTGCACCGGCTGTTTGAAATTAATTTAAAATACTCAGCTGCCAGCCTTTTTTCCAGCGTTCGTCGCTGGCGTGAGAATTGGTTGGGCAGTGTGAGACCGTGAGATGGAAGTTGAATGCGTGTGTCACACGCCAGATGCGTGAGAGTTGGCAACCCTGAAATAAGGATTAACAGACAGAGCACATAGTGTATGTAAACAATACTGTTTTGAGATTAAAAAACATGACATACCTGCCTGGACGAGTGTCTCACTCTGCTAACTTCTCACTGTGGCAACATTAGCTGCAGACTGAAATTCAACTGAGCTGTTCTGTCAGGGGATACAGTGACTTAAACCGCTGGTGAATAAGAATAATAATGACTTTACATGTAATTTGTTAAGCTATGAGAAGAGGAAACAAAGTCCGCTAGCTGCTAGGCTAATTTGTGCATTGTAAACATGCTTAAGCTAATAATGGGTGATTAGCAAAAATCAGTTGTTTTATCCATGAACCTTGACAGTTGTTACTGAGCTGAATTCGATACTTTTGTTTAATGATCTTGTTGTTTTATGGCTGTTTGGAGAAGTTTTCCTTCAGGGCTTTAAGCCAGATAGACCTGAAGTTTTATGAAAAAGATGGTTTGGGTTAAAATGAAAAGATCGTATAGTATCATATTGTGATGAAACTGGTGATTTACACCCCTAGCTAACATCCATGTAGACATATAGCTATAGATACAATTAGGTTTCCAGGCTTGTATTCCTGAGCAGGTGGTTGCAAGGGAGTGTGTGTGTGTGTGTGTGTGTGTGTGTGGTTGAGTTTGAATGGGAAAACACCATGCATCTGTGTGCTAACATTAAAACATCAGCTGTCTGTGTCAGCTGGACTCTCACTAAAGCTCAGGGAACAAAGTTCTTTAAGTCTTTCTGGCACACTTGCATCGACTTGTCAAGGCAAATATCAGACTGAGTAAAGGATTGGATCCAAAACATAAGCGGCTTCATAAGACCCAGATTAAGTTTTTACAAGCTGTTTAAACTGGTTACCATGGCAACTACCTGTGTCTGAACCCAGCTGCATGTTAGCTGTGTAGAATCAGATTTTATTATGACTTTATTTCTCATTCTGTTCTTGTTTAAGATATTTGCTATGGACCACTGGCTGTGTGGTTTTCTCAACTGTCCCCCAGATGGTCAGGTTGTCTTGCTTCATAAATTACTCAAGGGACTGCTCAGTCAAAATAAACATCCTGAGACCATATGATACCAACACATTATCACTTCAGCTGTATCACATGAAAACTACAGTTTCCACAGTCAGAAAGCTTTGGAAAATCCAGGGAGAACCTGTGTTCACTGTTAATGTGAACTGGTCTTCATGGGTTTTTAAATCTATCACAGCTCAGCCCTTGTGTGATAGACTGAACTCAGGATACTATAGTGGCTACATAGTGTTTACAACAGGTTAAATATATACACATATTCACTATTCAAGGTCAATCGATGTGTTTTCTTTCAGGCCTGATACTGATACCTATGCTGACACCTTCGGCCAGCCTGATAATAATTCAATTTCTTGTCTCTACAGCCTTATTTTGATGGAGATGGAGTCCACTTAGCTAAAGAACTGCATTTTCTTGATCAATATATTTGAAGGTGACTGTAGAGAAAAAGTTATAGCACAAAACAAAAACAAGATCAAATACAAGTCTTTCTCAAAAATTACACTAGATCTCTTGATCATGAATAGTTGTGACAGTCCTGCTTTATTAAATTATAAATAAATATTTTCCACCTATTTCTCACAAAGAGATAGTTACACTAAGTCTTGTATGCTGTCCCAGCTTGCTACCAACTCCATTAAAAGTTAACATTTTGTTGAATTTAGGGTATGATGTCAGGTGACCAAAATTCAGTGTCAGGACAACGTCTAATGCCAATGTCAATTTGACGAAGAATACTGACGACAGATGAGGTTGATGTTTTGTTGGTTTTAAGTTGTGTTGTTAAAAAAAGAAATCCAACATCTTCCAGTCATCTCATGCCAAGGTCATCTTGACATAGAATAATGGCATTTAGTCATAAGGTATGGAGTCAAAAAAAACACATCTGCAAAGCTTTATATAACATTCACACAGAGTTGTTAGATATTTAAAATATCATCAAACTGATTTTCATTCCAACCCAAATTTAACGTCTGACACAAGAGTCCAACATGTTTCTGACGTCATATTGACGTCCTGTGCCAGCTGGGTTAATGTACTGGTTTTGCAACGATTAGTACTGTATGGATATGCAGTTGTGGAACAGGGACTAACAGTCTCCTAGTAATGATTTGGTGATCTGAAAGTCAGTTTCTAGGTTGAAAAAGGCTATAACAGTTTTTTTTTTTTTTACAGCAGTGACAAAGCAACATATCATGGCGTTTTGGCAGTTCACCCCCAAGTGTTATACACAAGTAGTACAGACTGTGATATTTATTAAAACTTCAGTAATATGTGCTGTCTTACATTTGACACACAGCTCCGAATCTGCTCACTCACTGGAACAGGTCCAGTCTCCATCTTTGCTGTCTGGGGCACAGCGGCCTTCAGTGTTGATATGCTATTGGTTGGGATATGTAACCAATCACATAGTGCTGTGGTTGGGATATTGAGTGAAGTTACAGAGTGGTGACTGTAGACTGAGGGGCTGCATCAGAGCCAAATTAGCACATTTTTCAGTTCTTCTCTTTGAGTCATTGGCAATTCAGATATTGTTCTGCTAATTGGACACAGGCCACAACTATTTTTCAAGTAATTGGCTCAACAACAACAACAACAAAAAAAGACAGTGATGACATCATCACCAGGGTGGGGTCATGTAACGGCAATATTGTTTATTGGTGATGGTAGTTGTTATAACCTTGGGTTCAAAACAATCTAAATTTGATTGAAACGTGGAATTTCTTGGATGTCGAGTGCAGTATCAACCTTGGTGCCTTACTACACTTTAAAACAAGGCCATTTGCCACCCTGGGGCCTGGGGTTTCATGCCAGAGTTGTTAGCAGCTCAACAAAAGAGTGAACTTTCTCTTCAGAGATAGTTTTATGCAATTTGAATAGTTTATAGAAGCATTAGGAACTAACCAGTATTTTTTTTTTTTTTTTTTTTTGAGCGATTAGATTTAGAGAGAAGTCAGAAAAAAATGTGTAGCACAGTATGTTAATTCTCTTATTTCCCATGTTATCAATCATCTTATGACCTCCTTAGATTTATACTGCAAACCATCTGGGGGTTCTGACATCCAGGTTGGGAACTTGGTTTAGTTAGGATCTTTGTAGAAGGGTATATTGGTAGAAATAGAATATAATATTCATAAGTATGTTTTCATTAGCTTAGAATCACCTGAAAGTAAGAATTGGTTTGAATGAGCCTTGATATATACTGAGTGGGTCCTCTTCCACAGAGTCCAGGGTTTCCCACACATCCATTTATTTATGGCAGCCCCCCACAATATCAATGTCTGGTGCCACAAATGAATTTCTATTTTTAGGGCTGGTCCATCCATCAGGAGTGCTGTTGTAATATATTTACCGTTTGGTTATTCACATTCTCGGAGCACAGAAACTTAATCATTCATTGCGCTGGTTCTAAAAATTTGCTTTTACTCGCCTCAGCAATAGCTGCTTACCTCATCCATCAATCTGATCTGATCAGCTGTGATCGGATCAACTGATCAATTATCCATCCCGCAACTCAAACTCCACAAAGGAAACAAGAACTCATGAAGAGTTCTGCCTGCACTGTGATCACAGACCTGCCAAAACCTCTGAATGTAGAGAGGTGACAGACTGATACAAAGGGAACCACAAAAAAATTAAAAGCCCAGAACAGACCAAAGAGCACTAATAGGGCCATTTGCTTTTTTTGCATTTTTCACGTCAGCCTCCATAGTTCTCCTACACACTTGGCATACAGGAGAAGTTTCAATTTGCAACCCTAACCGTTAGATGCCACTAGATCTGACACACTAAACCTGTATTTAAAATCTAGTAAGCAGTTGTTTAGGTACTGTTACCTTTCACTGATATTTCAGTTGAATAAGGCATGTTTTTAATATTGTGGTAGTTGGTCAGAAGTAAACCATTTGAGAAAATAGGGTCCAAATAGGGTCCATGTTAAAAATGCCCAGATTTCCTGTGATTTTTTTGAAGATATGATCTTTATGAACTGATAAGATAGAACTGGCAGATTATTAGAAGCAGTTGTGTAGAGCTGCTGTTGGACCCATAGCAAAGTACTTCAACCCTCCAGTAACAGGAGCTTAAAGCCCATGGTGACCATGGTGAATAAATGTGTAGGAAAATGATGTAGAAACTCGATTAAAACAAAAAACAAAAACATATATACACACTACAGTGAGTTTTAGGGTTGTTTTTGTGAGAGAATTTTGCTTCCACATCTAAAAACCCACTAACCGGAAGTGACGCGTAAGGGAGTCCAGCCGAGTTCGATTGAGTGTAACATTAATAAACATGGATCCCAGTACTAGTTTTGAGACTGAAGAGGTTGAAAATGTACATTCATATGCATATGACGGCGAGACAGAGAGAGAGAGAGAGAGAGAGAGAGAGAGAGAGAGAGAGAGATTTCCTGACAATTTTTTGTATGATAGACTGTGGGAACTGCCAGCCCATGTCCTCAGCTGTGGAGAGTATGTGCTGCAGGGAGGTGGATGCCTTCTGGGCTCTGGTGGAGAATCTGACCCCCAGACCAGACATAACATGCCACACACTACCCATCAACCCTCATGCCACCCATAATCCTCCTGTCCAAAATGAGCGCTGCACACGACCGCGTTTTTGGTCACAGATGAAGCCGTGAAATCGCACCTCTTCACCTGCACAAAACGCACCCAGGCACGAAAACTAACTCCACTCCTTTTTCTGTCCGGAAAATGGTGGACTCGATGTCCTGACAGACTCGAGTTTGTGCAACCTGCACAAACACAATAATTCGGCATAATCACAAATGGTGAAATGCACTGTTAACAACCGAAAAAATACTAACTCACAAGTTTACTACTACTCAGACTCACTACCACCTACTACTGCGCATTGGACAGAGGCAGGGTCAAGGACGCAGAGTCCCTCTCGTGACATATAATATCTCATATTAATTACTGTTTACCAACCTGGGCCACTGTGAACTCTACTACTCTAAATCCGGTCATATCCTTATATAAACAAGCTCTCAAAGTTCTGGATAAAAAATCACAATCCTTTCATCATTGCACAATACTTGATAAATATAGGCTTCTAAACTGGAACAATCTTGTCATTTTCAAAAACTGTTGCCTAATGTACAAAATCCGTCACAGCCTAGCTCCACCTCCACTCTGCAGCCTTGTACAGTTTAGATCACCTGCAACAAGTGTCACCAGAGGGGCAGCTAGAGGAGTTTGTGAGATCCCATTCAGGAAAACTTTATTTGGCCAATCAGTTTTTACCAATAGGGCAGGTAACGAGTGGAATACAATCCCAAAAAACGTAAGAGAGTCCATCTCATACAGCTCATTTTAAAAAAAGCTAAAGGAGTGGCTAATTTACAACCAAATATGTCAACATTAGTGCCTGCATCCCCTGTAGTACATGCACTCTAAAAACTCTAACTAGTGTGTACTCAATTATATTGGTGTAACATTTTTACACTGAAAAATAGAGTAAATTTAAAAGCTGTGAAATCATTTACATATACTTTATGACTTGAGTAAATCCAAGTGAAAAATTTAAGTTGATCAGTATAACTACATTTAGTACCATGACTTATAAAATTGAGTAGATATAATTAAAATCTTAAGTCCATGTAATAGTAACTCTAAGTCAAAAACACTAAACATGATGACTAGATATAACTGAAATGCTAGGCAGATGTAACAGAAAATAACACTCAATTTAACAAAACAACTGTGCTATATTTACTGAATGTTTTTACTGAATTTAAGTCATATATCAGTTACATTTATTTATTTTTTCTAATTTTATTTACTCTTTATTCTAGAATACTTTACTTGTGGTCAACATATATATAAAAAACAAATGATAAACAAAGAAAAAAACAAAGCACAAGAGAACAGTAAAATTGAAATTTAACATTTATTGTCAACTTTGACCAGTATAAAACATGACATTAAGTCTAAATTCCACTTGGTCTACTTTGCAAATGACATGTCACAATGTCAATGCTATAAAAACAGTGGACATTTTAAGAGGTCCCTTAAACTAGGGGTGAAATGCACAAACAATAATGCCCATCTATCAATTTAAATATTCTACAGTGAGTTTTTAACCATTTCTAAAACAGTTTCTGTTTAACACTGATGTCTCTATTAACTACATAGCAAACAAGGCCATCAACAAGAAGTTTGGCCATTTCTATTACATGTTAACTATTTCTGCAACTGGGTCATCATCATGGTTGTGACCCATGAAATAAGACAAAACAACAAGCCATCTATGTTGCCTTATGAACCCATAACATTTTACAACAAAATTAATATTACTGACCAACCAAGTCTGGTCTCCAAAATCAACAACAAAAGAATGCATAATATGGGTGAATTTAAGTGTGTCTATATCAGGTGCTTATGAATAGTAACTATATTATATACAGTGGACAGCAGTCTGCACATCCCCAGTTTGAGGAAGCAGACGGGAATAGGACCAGACCAGAGATGCCAGACAATATACTCCTTTGTAGTAGGGCCAGCGCCTAAAACAGATTTTAGACAAATAAAAAAGGCCCACTTTAAAGAATTTAAGTGTATGATATACTAAGAATATGTTTGCTGTGTTACCTTGCTGCCAGACAGGAACCTGAATTTAAAAACATGAATCACTTCGTCCCTGCCACCAGAGTCCATTTATTTTGTGACTTCGGTGTTTAACAGCAATAGCACAATGACTCATGTGGTAGTAAGTTAAGATTGCTCCTTTTCTCAATGTACTCTGGTAGCTGGGACTAATTAATTCAACTGGTGCTTTAAAAAAAAAATGCTGTCTGGTGTCAAGGTAACGAGCTAAACATATTCTTATTATAGTGTACACTTCAACAAAAACTGATTCTTGTAAGAAGGCTTTTGTTTATGTGGCTAAAATGCATTTTAGCTACCGACCTAATGGACAGCTGTATATAGCCTAGCATTTCTGGTCCACCTCCCCTTTGCTTCTCCAAAATGGGAACATGCTGACAGCGGGTCCATGTCATTGGTCCGACAGCCCATTGGTCCGACATCCCATTAGTCCGATGGTCCGCAGTGCTGAACGGCTCCCGGTGGGCGTATTTCTACTTTGATGGTGCGCCGCGACCGGCTCTGGGTCAGCTGGGAAAGGCTTGAGGTAAAGCAGGCTCACGGCTTATGTGTTTGCCACTTTCTTTTTCATTTTAACCCACACCATGATCTTTTCCCAACCCTAACCATGTGGTTTTTGTGCCTAAACCTAACCAGACCTTAACCACAGGGCATCATGATGATTTCGGAAGAACGGGACTTCGGAACAATGGGTTTAATGTGGTCGGAACAATGGGCTGTCGGACCAACGGGCAGTTCCCCAGACAGCGGCCTACTGTATGGAATGCACTTCCTATGCACAAGTACATCACACAACCCCACTGTAAATAACTACTTAATTACCCTTTAAGTCACCATGCATGTATCGGAAACAAACCCAGAACAGGAAGACTTTACATTCATATAGAGTAAGTAAACAGCAAACAACAACAGTCCAAAAGGCAATTCCCAAGTAAGGAGAGCATCTTGCTGAAACTACATACGCAGATAATTTTTCAGTCTCTGAGCCTTGTTTGAAAAGTTTTCAGGATCAAGCTCCAGCAGTACTTTTTGGAATACCTCAAAACTGAATTTGAGATTCTTGGGGTATCTCAGATCCAAGACATAGGTTAGTCCCAACAGATAGCAGCAGGCTCTGCTAAGATCTACAAGGCTGCTGAGGACAGTGATGCCCTCAGTCACAATCTCTACATCAGTAGGTTCCTCAACTGACCCATCTTGGTTGCGGCTCACATAAATCTTCATCACCTCCTCTGCCAGTTTCAACTCTAAGGTGGTATCTATGTCCACATGTCCATATAATTCCAACACTGGAAAGTCGATATCATTCTCATTACGAAAGGGATGTTTTTCAATCACATCAGCCTTAAAATCTTTCCATGAATAGGACTTGTGTTTCCTACTTCTGTGTGTCGCATAAGTCCCATATATGTTTGTCTTGAAATCACATCCATCAAAAGCACATTCTATTGTTTCAAGTCTTTTCAAGTGGGAATTAATATGTTGAAAATAGTCTTTGGTATTAGGATAAAATGAGTCACAAATTTTACATTTGAAAGATTGCACCACTTCACACTCTTCAGTTTCTTGCAACCTGTGGGATCTAAACAAGTGTACACGCAAGCTAACCCAGGTCTTAAAGGAGCAAGGACAGTTTAAATGAAGACAGGGTACTGAATATCCATGACTAAAGGTACCATGTTCCACTCGATAATGCTTCAGAAGTGCTCCTTTTGACGAATCCACAAATGTGCAGAGTTTACATTGCCATCCCATAAGCTGCCACCTAAAAAAGGATGATAAATAGTGTTACCATGGGGAACTAACAGACTAGTGGAAAGGGACAGCTCAGATATATCAGACATATGAAATTAGTAAAAGTTTGTATTACGTCCAAGACTTTTGTAACTGCTCCCCTGTCCAATGCAATCAAACATGGCCAAAATCCAGGTGCTACTCATGTCATTCACTGCTTTCCTGAAACTGTATTAAACCAAATAAATATCTTAGAATCCTTTTTTTAGTGTTTACACATTTTATCCTCCTGGAACAATTAAAGTATGACATTTACCTTCTCTGTTTCATTGTCTTTGTTCACCTCCTCTCCATTAGCGGTCATGGTGCTGTGAAACAGATATTGAAAATATTTAACATTTTTGAGAAAAAAAAAATCAACTTTACTTGCTCTAGCCATTATCAAGTGTTCCCCCCAAAATATAACAAAAACATGACTGGACAGGACTGTCCAACTTATCCAAATTATGAAATAGAAAATGCCTTAATAGAACAAGCAGATTAATAATTAAAAAGTTCTGTGAAATAGAAATTCTGAAACCCCAAAATATAACACTGGATAAATGAGGCATATAGTGAAGGGATTTGAACCATGACTTTCTCATCCCTCCAAACTAAAAGGTGGGTATTATTAGGATTTTATTCTCATCCAAACTCTTAGTGCCCTTGTTCTTCAGCATAACTCTTATTTCTTAATATGATTTTTTTCTTTAAGTTTTTATTATTTAAATTTAGAGCAGGACTGGAGCAGATTTATATTTTAAATATACCGGTAACCAAATATCATCTCTTGTGCAGCAACAGCAAAGTTTTTAACAACAAAATCACAATAAAAACTCAATATCTGAGTCAGTAAACTCGATAATATTTCTGATATCAAAAAACTGTGTAAGGTTTAGAAAGAGTGCAGAAAACAGACATCCTCCTGCCCTCCCTCTGCTGCAGGTGCCGCAGGTACAGAGGGAGGCTGTTCAACAGTAGTTAAGTTTGCATTAATTTGCCAAACTATATGATTCAGTACAAACTAAGATAAGCAGTTACGAACACAAACACTGACAGTTCGCTAAGTGACCCAACATGCGAAGTGTGGCTGAAACAATAAGAAATGCGGTCAAAGCCAAGTGGAAACGTGGCTTCAGCCTGACTGCTCTGCGGTGGTCAAACACACCGAGGAGGAGACAGAGAAGCGCGGCCATTAACAACAGCAAAAGGAGACAGAGAAAAACACACTTACCGCAACCGTTTAACACAACACGTTAGTCGAATGAAAAGAAGAACATGTATAAGCTGAGACAGACTTCTCTATCAGGTGTAGCAGTCTCTAGCTAGCTTCTCTGTCGCCGCTGTCCGTTACTTGTTTGAATAGTAAACCCCGTAACGTTACGACAGCACAGCTGCGACAGTATTCAAAATGTTACACCGTATAAAGTTGCGTATAAACGGAGACAGATTCAATGTTTGACCGCTGCTTAATTTTTGAAAGCTGGCTACTTACCAGGATGAAAAAATGACTCATTCCGTTAATGGCCTCTTGCTTGTTTTCAGACATTGAGCAGACGGAGAAGCAGCTTTCCCATGAGCATGTTCGCTTTGTGCGGCTGTTAATGGCGTCCACGTTATAACGTTAGTTGCGTAACTTACTCAATTTCTTAAATTGTTGTTAGAGATGAAGAATACTGATTTGGAATGAGTAATAATTGTAGTTCTTGAAACTGATCAGTACAATTACTCCATCGGCAAGTATTTTGATTAAAGTATATAAAAAATATTAAGGATATCTGATAAATGTAATTTGTTAGTCAAATACTAATTTCTTTCTGTGAAATAAATTTAGACAATACATTTACATTTAAGACAAAAGTAACTGTTGGATTTTTAGGCATTTATTTTGGTATGTCCAACTCAAACAACCACTTAAGTGATATTTAGAGATTTTATTATTATCATTATTATTATTTATTATTTATTAAGGTATTATAGCTTTTTATTATTGTGATATTTACTAAGCAGCTGAATTATTTTTTAGAGTGTGGTTTATCTGTTTGTTGTGTGAAATTTGTTGTTGTCGTTGATATGAATTCTTGCCTTGTCTGGTTGGGGGATGTACACCCTTGTGTGGCTGAGGGTACTCAGAGCTTGTCATTGGTAGTGGACCGGACCGAGTGTGTGTGTGTGTGTTGGGGGGGGGGGGGGGGGTATTATATATATATATATATATATATATATATATATATATATATATACAGTACAGACCAAAAGTTTGGACACACCTTCTCATTCAATGCGTTTTCTTTATTTTCATGACTATTTACATTGTAGATTCTCACTGAAGGCATCAAAACTATGAATGAACACATGTGGAGTTATGTACTTAACAAAAAAAGGTGAAATAACTGAAAACATGTTTTATATTCTAGTTTCTTCAAAATAGCCACCCTTTGCTCTGATTACTGCTTTGCACACTCTTGGCATTCTCTCCATGAGCTTCAAGAGGTAGTCACCTGAAATGGTTTTCCAACAGTCTTGAAGGAGTTCCCAGAGGTGTTTAGCACTTGTTGGCCCCTTTGCCTTCACTCTGCGGTCCAGCTCACCCCAAACCATCTCGATTGGGTTCAGGTCCGGTGACTGTGGAGGCCAGGTCATCTGCCGCAGCACTCCATCACTCTCCTTCTTGGTCAAATAGCCCTTACACAGCCTGGAGGTGTGTTTGGGGTCATTGTCCTGTTGAAAAATAAATGATCATCCAACTAAACGCAAACCGGATGGGATGGCATGTCGCTGCAGGATGCTGTGGTAGCCATGCTGGTTCAGTGTGCCTTCAATTTTGAATAAATCCCCAACAGTGTCACCAGCAAAACACCCCCACACCATCACACCTCCTCCTCCATGCTTCACAGTGGGAACCAGGCATGTGGAATCCATCCGTTCACCTTTTCTGCGTCTCACAAAGACACGGCGGTTGGAACCAAAGATCTCAAATTTGGACTTATCAGACCAAAGCACAGATTTCCACTGGTCTAATGTCCATTCCTTGTGTTTCTTGGCCCAAACAAATCTCTTCTGCTTGTTGCCTCTCCTTAGCAGTGGTTTCCTAGCAGCTATTTGACCATGAAGGCCTGATTGGCGCAGTCTCCTCTTAACAGTTGTTCTAGAGATGGGTCTGCTGCTAGAACTCTGTGTGGCATTCATCTGGTCTCTGATCTGAGCTGCTGTTAACTTGCCATTTCTGAGGCTGGTGACTCGGATGAACTTATCCTCAGAAGCAGAGGTGACTCTTGGTCTTCCTTTCCTGGGTCAGTCCTCATGTGTGCCAGTTTCGTTGTAGCGCTTGATGGTTTTTGCGACTCCACTTGGGGACACATTTAAAGTTTTTGCAATTTTCCAGACTGACTGACCTTCATTTCTTAAAGTAATGATGGCCACTCATTTTTCTTTAGTTAGCTGATTGGTTCTTGCCATAATATGAATTTTAACAGTTGTCCAATAGGGCTGTCGGCTGTGTATTAACCTGACTTCTGCACAACACAACTGATGGTCCCAACCCCATTGATAAAGCAAGAAATTCCACTAATTAACCCTGATAAGGCACACCTGTGAAGTGGAAACCATTTTAGGTGACTACCTCTTGAAGCTCATGGAGAGAATGCCAAGAGTGTGCAAAGCAGTAATCAGAGCAAAGGGTGGCTATTTTGAAGAAACTAGAATATAAAACATGTTTTCAGTTATTTCACCTTTTTTTGTTAAGTACATAACTCCACATGTGTTCATTCATAGTTTTGATGCCTTCAGTGAGAATCTACAATGTAAATAGTCACGAAAATAAAGAAAACGCATTGAATGAGAAGGTGTGTCCAAACTTTTGGCCTGTACTGTATATATTTGTAATGTTACTGTTTTCTAACAGTAATGTTACTGTTTTACTGTAATTTGTTGTTTTTTTACCAGGTCACTTAGCCGTGTTCCCTCTGGCAGGGGGACTGCCAATGGAAATTAGCCTTTTGGCTATGGGTGCATTTACATTTTATTTTTAAAATGTTCATTAATGTATATTGTCCCTCTACAACAAATAGAGATAAATGAAAATGTAGTATCAGGTGATGTTGAAAAAAAAAAAGCGTTTTTAGAAGAGGAGCTAAAAATAGCCACTTTTTCCTCTGAATTTGTGCCCTTATGTCGTGTAAACCATAATAAATTCTGAATTAACTTCTCATATGGTAATTTTCAGACAAGGTTATGTATATTTATGTATTTTTTAAAAAAATTACCTGCAAGTTGCACTTTAAGAAGAGATTTCCACATTATCTACCCCCTGGGAAACTCACAGCATCAGAAAAATTTCAACCTGTCTGGTTTTCTTTGAGCTGCACTGATGAGATTAGAGGCTTAAAGTCAGAGCGCTCCTTCAAGTCCAGAGTTGTTGTGCTTTTCAACCTCATCACACTCCCACTGATCTTAACTGATCAGGAGAGGTGGATTGCCAAAAGTGAGGGCAGAGGGCAGCCCCCAACACTAAAAAATGTTAAATATGTTGGAGGAATGTACATAACATGGGGAACCAATATTTCTTAAACCTTTCCACTTATTTTGGGTCCTGTGTAATTAAGTAAACCTGCTTCTGGAGTGTCAGTGATGAATGTTCCAGAGCTTGAGAGCCATGTCAACATACCTGTCCAGACAAATCCAGCATGTGGACTTGCGGCACGTTCCATACGTCACAAACACACCTTTTAGCCCTTCAGCTAAATCTCTAACCCTTTGCATTACTTTTCTTGACTCTTGGTCAGATAATACTAGCAGGCAGTAAGAGTGTGGAGAAGGCAGTCTGTACCATACAGATGGTCTTAATCATGTCTTCATACCCACCCCTGCCCATTCTCTCCATTGGCCACAGGTGTTTAACCTGCAGTCACTCTTGTCAAGCAAAGAAAAAACAAAAATTCATTAATGCTGCAAGCAGCAATGAACGGGCCCTTGCACCTTTGCACTTGTCAGGGGTCCTGCCTTTACTTCCATAACTTGGTCGTATCGCTAACACATTATCAATGCACACAATGCCCACCTGGCCACTTAGCCGCTCCCCCAAATAAACCCACTTCGAGCAGAGCTGGAGCAGAGGCTATGGAGAGCTTGAACTGTTGAAGCGCTGTGGAGGACTGCTTTTTTCAGTGCAACCGCAAATTACCATTGTTTGGACTGTCAAAGCAAGAGGAGAGGAGGAATAAGTGGTTGGAAATTATTTTTAACTATATTCCTCAACAGTATAACTCGTACATTTTATTGTGTTCCCTCCATTTTCCTGAGGACTGCTTCACAAACTGGCAACGAATTACAGCTGAATTTTCACTGCAATTACTCCTGAAAGACGGGCCAATTCACTTTGTTAGACAAATCTGGAGATTCAGGATCACAACCTGTAAGTATGCTTTATGAGTTGTGAAATTGTTATTTAAAAACAAACATGTTGTGGATGACTGTAGGAGCTAACGTTAGGCTGTACACTCAGTGCTTAGCTGTAGGACTTGGCTAACTGGCTAACCATAGCTGCTGTTTTGAAATGCTTTTGCTACTCAGCTTATAGAAGGTTACACTGCCAGCTGAGTGGTTTCAGTAAAATGAACTGAAATATTGAATTGTGGAGCATCTAACAGAGCTATGGACGTAAAGCATGACCATGTTGAAAAAGGTTTCAATATGTGTGATGCCTGATCTAAGCAACTAACTGCCGCTAGCTCAAGCAGTTAGCTGACTACACAACAGCACTTGAACTGGGGTTGAATTAAGAACTGCATTTATTCGTCAAAATGTGTGGCCACACTGGGAGTTTAATTTGGAATTAGCTTTAAAAGAGGACCTTTTATGCTTATTGTGTTTTTCCCTTTTCTTAAATATATTATATAGCATTGAAGCTGTAGGCGTTGCCTAACTGGCTAAAGAAGGTTATTGTTTTGAGATGCTTTTGTTACTCAGCTATTAGTAAGTTACTCTGCCAGCTGGGTGGTCTCAGTAAAATGAACTTAAAGATTAAATTGTGGCGAATGTAACAGAGCTAACGATGTGTAGCATCTCCATATTGAAAAAAGTTTCAACATTTGTGTATGTAATACTCGATTTAAGCAGCTAACTAACGCTAGCTTGAGTGATTAGCTGACAACATGACAGCAGTCAGCTGTCATCATCTGCTTTTAATATGTTAAAAAATACCTTGTATACACCTACCGTACATCTACCGTAAAATTACGGTAGATGTACAACTTGTATTTTACTTGGAGCTCTGTTACATGGGGGCCATTCACAATATTGTTACCTAACAGTGTAGTTGGTCCTGAAAACACAGCTGGGGAGATATTTATGTAATTAAAGGACAATGTGTGTGTTGCTGTCTCTACATGTGTTTGAATAGGTACGTGTGGTCTGCTGATTTTACATGGGTCAACACTGTTTGCATTTTAGATGTTGACTGTTTTATTTTGCAATAGCAGATGAAGTTACTTAATTTTCCTTTGTCTTAACATTAATTAATGTGTTTACATTAATTTTCCTTTGTACATCACAGCAGGGCCCTGGTACCCAGCACCTCTCCACTACATCCAGATTCCATGATGTAGGATGCCAAACGGACCGTCCACAAATCGTCTCAGTGGGCACACAGTCTGTGGCATCCCAGCACACAGCTGTACAGGGCTACTCTGAGGGAGTAGACCCTGAAAAGCAAAGGCACTGAACAAAGAAATTATATGTAGTTTTGTGCATGATATATAGTACCTAACAGTACTCAAACGCTGTTTCCCAAAAGCTTCAGAATATATGCTTTATATTATCACATACCTTTGACTTTCATAGGACGTTAGAGCAGGAAAAATATATACATATGTATATGTACATATATTTTCTTTCATTTGGACGTCCATCTGTCATCAACACCAATAAAGGCCATAGGTTTCAAACCAAGTACGATACCTCATGTTGAGTTGGAGGAGAAAGAGGGAGAAACTTCAACAGAGCTAGTAGACCCTCATGACTCAACATGTAACCCTGGCAACTCTGTTATTACAGAGGAATCTGAGTTTCAGATTTTTTGTATATGTTACTATGAGCTATTAGCAGAGTTTAAAAAAATGTTTGATAAGTAAAGTGAAAATGTATTCTTTTAGTTTTGTTTAGCCCTCAGCAAAGGCTGTAAAAACAGACCTTACATACAGTAATTTGTAAATAATTTTATTTTTATTACCAACATAATGACATCAGATAAAAAAAATATGAAATAATTATGGCAACACTTGAAATATATACAAAGAAGGTGCAGTCAAGGAAGCACCTAATTTAATAAAAAAAAAAATCAATATTTAAATGCAATATTTTACAGACTGTAGATGACCTGATGAGGCTTGTCTTTGTGGAGGTGTTTGAGAACCCAGCACCGTTTGCTGAGGAGATGCAGAAGATCCCCATCTCAATGGACCTGGCATCCCAGTTTAAGAGACCCTCAAAGGGGGAAGTGGTTGCCTTACATGTCTCTCACTTCAGCCAAGAGGCAGTTGGAGGCCAACACAGTGACCAGCCGGATCAGGAAGCTCCTGGCGTACCCGGAATACCACACGGGGAAGGATGGACACCTGAATGGGGAGGATTGGACACTATTAGTGTTGTAGATAAAACTCTGCTGTATTTATATTTATGTATGTACAGTACAGGCCAAAAGTTTGGACACACCTTCTCATTCAATGCGTTTTCTTTATTTTCATGACTATTTACATTGTAGATTCTCACTGAAGGCATCAAAACTATGAATGAACACATGTGGAGTTATGTACTTAACAAAAAAAGGTGAAATAACTGAAAACATGTTTTATATTCTAGTTTCTTCAAAATAGCCACCCTTTGCTCTGATTACTGCTTTGCACACTCTTGGCATTCTCTCCATGAGCTTCAAGAGGTAGTCACCTGAAATGGTTTCCACTTCACAGGTGTGCCTTATCAGGGTTAATTAGTGGAATTTCTTGCTTTATCAATGGGGTTGGGACCATCAGTTGTGTTGTGCAGAAGTCAGGTTAATACACAGCCGACAGCCCTATTGGACAACTGTTAAAATTCATATTATGGCAAGAACCAATCAACTAACTAAAGAAAAACGAGTGGCCATCATTACTTTAAGAAATGAAGGTCAGTCAGTCCGGAAAATTGCAAAAACTTTAAATGTGTCCCCAAGTGGAGTCGCAAAAACCATCAAGCGCTACAACAAAACTGGCACACATGAGGACCGACCCAGGAAAGGAAGACCAAGAGTCACCTCTGCTTCTGAGGATAAGTTCATCCGAGTCACCAGCCTCAGAAATGGCAAGTTAACAGCAGCTCAGATCAGAGACCAGATGAATGCCACACAGAGTTCTAGCAGCAGACCCATCTCTAGAACAACTGTTAAGAGGAGACTGCGCGAATCAGGCCTTCATGGTCAAATAGCTGCTAAGAAACCACTGCTAAGGAGAGGCAACAAGCAGAAGAGATTTGTTTGGGCCAAGAAACACAAGGAATGGACATTAGACCAGTGGAAATCTGTGCTTTGGTCTGATGAGTCCAAATTTGAGATCTTTGGTTCCCACCGCCGTGTCTTTGTGAGACGCAGAAAAGGTGAACGGATGGATTCCACATGCCTGGTTCCCACTGTGAAGCATGGAGGAGGAGGTGTGATGGTGTGGGGGTGTTTTGCTGGTGACACTGTTGGGGATTTATTCAAAATTGAAGGCACACTGAACCAGCATGGCTACCACAGCATCCTGCAGCGACATGCCATCCCATCCGGTTTGCGTTTAGTTGGACGATCATTTATTTTTCAACAGGACAATGACCCCAAACACACCTCCAGGCTGTGTAAGGGCTATTTGACCAAGAAGGAGAGTGATGGAGTGCTGCGGCAGATGACCTGGCCTCCACAGTCACCGGACCTGAACCCAATTGAGATGGTTTGGGGTGAGCTGGACCGCAGAGTGAAGGCAAAGGGGCCAACAAGTGCTAAACACCTCTGGGAACTCCTTCAAGACTGTTGGAAAACCATTTCAGGTGACTACCTCTTGAAGCTCATGGAGAGAATGCCAAGAGTGTGCAAAGCAGTAATCAGAGCAAAGGGTGGCTATTTTGAAGAAACTAGAATATAAAACATGTTTTCAGTTATTTCACCTTTTTTTGTTAAGTATGTAACTCCACATGTGTTCATTCATAGTTTTGATGCCTTCAGTGAGAATCTACAATGTAAATAGTCATGAAAATAAAGAAAACGCATTGAATGAGAAGGTGTGTCCAAACTTTTGGCCTGTACTGTATGTATTCATGTAGGATGAAGTGGAACCTGGTTCATTCCCTTTAAACATAATAAGTAAAGAGACAAGCCATACTGTTTTATAAGAAAGCAAATAAAGACTCAGGAGACAACATAACTGCATAGAACAAATATTGATCCAGGAAGCAACATGTGTTTTACTATGAAACTTTGATTTCATACAGAATTATGTTATCACAGGAGAAACTGTGATTTATTGGTACATTGTACATATTGTAGATTACAAACATAAGGTGGAGATGATTTTGTCGAATGGGGACAGTGAAGACATTTGAATGTATTAGTAATTTTTATGTTTTTGTTTGTGTATCATACTGAAATCTGTCATCTCAGTCTGCTGTGGTAAAATTGCTGAATTCATGAGTTAAAACCTGTTTGGTTTAATGGGGAATGTGTTAGTAGCTGAATTTATAATAATTTTGGTATTATTACCCAACACAAGCTACATTAGTCTAATACACTACAATACATTACACCACTGCCTATAACAGGCGAGCGCTACTGTAGGTGTTTCCACTCCAGTAATTGATTACTGTATATTGTTGACGTTTTCACCTTCAGTCAATCAACAGATGTACAGTTGTTACCATGATACAGCTGAAATATAAGACGGCTACAAAATAAAAACTTACCACTGTGAATTTTCCTGCTCCAGACTTTGTTGCGAAGGTGGTTCGGAGTCTATCAGCTTGTGTTTCTTCACTTAAATTGATGCGGAAGAACTGAGGATCTTGTTAACTTAGCCACAGCATGTTGTTAGCAGCTCATGTAGCCTCCAAGGTTAAATTGAGTTAAAGTTAAGGGGCGTGACTTTTCCAATACACGCTCTTAGTGTTGTACCAATCACAACAGACTGAGCAAGCTGACCAATCATAGCAGACTGGGCTGCTGGGCAGAGTTGGGTATAATGCGTTACAAAGTAACGCATTAGAGTACTTTGTTTAGTTTTTGCAGTAACGAGTGACCTAACGCGTTAATTTGCTGTTTGAGTAATAAAATACTTAAGTACATTTTCAAACAAGACATCAGTTACTTACGTTACTTTTAGAACGCTGGTCCTTCAGCTCCGAAACAGCAACGGCTGTCGTTTGGTTCTAATAACAGGGATAACGTTAAACCTATCAGTCTGAAAGAAGCCACGGAGCTTGTGGCTCGCTACGTGGTCGGAGAAATGCTGCCGTTGTCTACGGTGGAGTCTAAATAGGTGGAGTAGGACTCGCTGACAGACATATTTCAGACTCAGGACTTGCATTATGCCTCATACACGCTACACGCTGGTACTCACCAATGATCCCCGGTCGTCTTTCACGGCGTGTGTGATGTCATCGGGTTATTCTTGTCCTGTTTTTATTACTTTCACTATTATTTGAGTCACTGCCAGAACTGTGTCTGTTCATGTGCCAGCCGACATGTTGTTGTAGTCACCTAAAAGTGTCAGCATATGGCAGGAGCTACATTTGAAGCGCCACATGTAAACTATCAAGCTACTGTATCTTCCACAGGAAGTTCTGACAAATGTTTCAGAATAAAAGCCTATTTAGAAAATGGAGGGATTCTCTCAGCCGAGGTTATAAGGGGCTTTTAATTTGAAACAAGTGTTGAGTTTGAAATGACGGTGCGATATGTTAACTTTACAAAGACAACGGAGCGGATAAAATATATAAACACACAAGGCAAGGCAAGGAAAGTTTATTTGTCGAGCACAATTCGTACACAAAGTAATTCAAAGTGCTTTACAGAACAAGAAAATGCATTAAAATCACAATACAAAATAAAAATATAAATAATCATTATAAAATGAACTTTAAAAGAGAAGAGTGCAGATAAGATCCTTTCAGTCATATGCACAGTGAAATAGAGCTGTTTTGAGCCTAGATTTGAACATTGTCAGAATAGAGGCCTGTCTCACATCTTCAGAAAGACTGTTCCAGTTTTTAGCTGCATAAAACTGGAATCCTGATTCCCCATGTTTAGTCCTGACTCTGAGGGATTAATAAATAATGGACCGTCTATAATGTAGTTTGTTTCAAATGAAGCTGGGAGCCTCTGCACTTGTGGTGAGTAAAAGCCCCGTCGCTATTTGTTAATGTTATTACTTTATGTCCGACCGTGAGGATGTACCATTGTTTGCTAGCTTGATGCTAATGACAGTAATGTTAACTCAGCGGGTTGACAAAGTGCCTCTGCTGTTTCACACCATCATTTCCCCCTTTTACTCTGTGTGGTAACATCCCTAGAGGAAATATTAAAAATGCAGGGGTGTTGTTGTCATACAGTTGTCTACGGCAGCAGATCGTTCTGTGTTTCTACTGGTCAAAGTGATGGCTGTGATGGGAGAATTGGATCTCAGTGAAGGGCAAGTGGTCCATAACTTTAATTTTGGAGACAAAAAAATGTAGGCTTAGCACCCTGTGGTCCATTGCCCAATAGGAAATATAGAATACTCAAAAGTACTTTAAAAGTGCTTGAGTTACTTTTCTTAGGGAGTAACGTTGGAAGTACTTTTAAAGTAATTCAGTTACTTTACTCAGGGAGTAACGCAGTAAAGTAACTGGTTACTTTTTAAAAAGTAACGCAGTAACGTACTTTGATTACTTTTAAAGTAACCCTTACCCAACACTGCTGCTGGGAAGGTGGGACATGAGCCCAAACAGAGTGTTTCAGACAGAGGTGCTGCAGAAATGGGCAGTATAAGAAAAATAATGTGTTTTTTGAACAATAAAGCACCTGAATCTATTCCACTAGACCCCAGTATTACAAATATAACCCCAAAATGAGCATAATATGACATCTTTAAGTTTCAATAGGGTCCTCACACCGTTTGCTGCTTAGGCCCTGATTATCAGTGTCCTACATCACTACCATCCATCAACAAACAGAAGATGAAGAATGGGGTCCTGAGGCAATGAAGAGCAGACCTCAGCCTAAGATTGTGGCTGGATTCCAAAAAGCTCTTCTGTCATCCTTGAACACTATGCTTGAATCTGGTCTAAACCAGAAGAAGAATGGGGTCATTTATTTGCTCAAAGCAGCACTTTTCACACCACTCCTTACTACAACTTCGTTTCCTACTTATTTACACACTTCCCATCTGTCCAAACTTATCTCAAGCTTGTCTTAGCCTCTCACTCGGCCTTTTCTTGTTGTCTCAGTAATCTTTCACTCTTTCACTTCCTTTTCTTACCACACACCGGTCTGTCCTAAATCTCTGGGTCAAGTGTCACAGAAATTACCCGAGCGAGTGAATGTTTAGGGTGACGAATTAACAAGGATTTAAAGAAATTAGGATTAGGATTTGTTGAAAAGGAAGTCCTGAAAGTATGGAGCCCTCATGACCAGTAAGAGTCTGTAAAATAGAGAACATAAAGTCAAGGCAGGAGCAAAACTGAAGAGACACATTCAGCGATAGCAGAAGAGTAAATAAAGAGCCTGCTGAAAGGAAGAGCTAAGTAAGACGAACTTCTCCGGGGCTGACTTTGATTAAGTGCAGAGTGCTGAGTCGAGGCTGCTTATTTGAACCATATGTGAGGAGAACGTGGAGAAGAAGACAAGGCCTGGGCAGCAGGTCTGCCTGGGAACCTCCACAACCTCAGTGGCTGGAGTGGTGGCCAGTGCACTTGTCTTGTGGGACTTGAGCAATTGCCGACATTAGGTGATTTGAATTTAATGGCGTGTGTGATTTGTTGGCCTTGTGGCTCAGTGCTTTTGTAAATAAACCAGAGAGATAGCATGATTATAGCACCATTTTAGACAGTAACCCAGCTTTTTACAGAAGGAATGCAACAGCACCTTTTTGGCGCAATAAGATGATTTCTGTTTGAAATAGGCCATTTTCCTGCCTGTAAACGATGTAGAGATGCTGTGGCTGCCTATTAATGCCCTGCTTTGTTTTGTTGTCAAGAACCTATAAATCACTTACAGTGAACATGACGAAGGACTGCTGGGCAGGAGGGACAATCTCCTGAGGGCAGTAGTTACTGCAGTCATTATTTTGAGACCTCATAAATACTAAAGACCTAGAAATGTCCTTCAGGTGCCCCAAAACCTGCAAAGTTAAGACCTTGTTTGTTTTCCTGTGAACCCCCTCGTATGTCAAAGAGAAACAACACAGGGATACTTTAAAAAATTTGTGGAGGAATCATAGGCTGCACTTAGCATGACATTGTCATTACATGGCTGTAACCTTTTGGTATGTGAACACCAAACCTGCAGGAGCTGCAAAAGCAGGGGCTGGGGCTCTTCAGGGGTCAAATCTTAAACACACACACACACACACACACACACACACACACACACACACACACACACATCTTAATAAGTTTGCACATGTATGTTGATGCCATTCTTTTTACTTTCGAGCTCGAATCATCCGTTCTTTTCACTTCAGGTACTACAAGGCCTTTTTTCTCAGTTCCTCTGCTCTCTTGGTAATGATGCAAAAGTGTCTGACAAATAAAAACAAATAAAGTGAAGGGCAGGGTGGAAAAATAACCCTTGTATAAATGGAATGAATGAGAAGGAGAGGGAAAGGAGATTGAAGATAATGGAGCGTGTTACATCCAAAAGTCATTTTAGAGACATTTATCGACTTGTAACAAGTGTAATTTCACCATGTACTGTGCTTGTGGAAAGTCCAGAGGGATTGTGGAGAACAAGATTTTACTAGTACTCACTCTTCACTGAGTTAATTACATATTATGTGGATTTTTTCAACAAAATTGTGGAGTAAACAAGTCTCTTAATGCCTTTTTTTTTTTTTTAAAGAAACACATTCCCATGCCAGGCTTGGTCGACTTTGTGTTGTTGATGTTGTTGTCTCACCCACGAACACATTCCCTTCACTTCTTCCTCTCATTCCCATCCTTTTCTTAGTGCATTCAAATTGTGTTGCCTAATGACAGACCAACAATGCCTTCTCTATCCCCCAGTGTGTGCATGTCTGTAGTTGGGTTTCAAAGCCCCCTCCCGCGTAGACCACCAAGTGACAAGAACTTCTTCTCATTGCCATATGAAACCGACACTCTCTCTTGGCTCCCAACAGGCCCAGTGTGGTTCTTATTTTCATTTCACTGACTTGACCTCAAAGACTTGCAATGAATAGAGGTATCAAATTCGGAATTGTGCCTTATTATTATCCTGAGGAGTTAAATATTTTAAAGGTCCTGGGAACCGGCTTTGAAATCTGTGGGAATTACTGTTGCCAAGTTGTAAACACTGTAAACACTTTTCAAAAAATTTGGAGGCTTCAGACCTAGATAGCATTTAGTTTTAGTGAGGCACAGTGCAGAACAGACAGTATCATTCTCCCCAGAGAACAAACAGCTCTGTCACCAGGTTTGTCAGCAGGAGTGTCTATGCCAACTGCAGCTGGAGTTTAAACACAGTGGTGATGAGGTGGTTCAGTGGTCAGGGTTTCCCCAAAGAGGTTGGTTAGTGGAGGTGGTAAGGGTTGAGCTGTTATACAATTGCAAACACATGCACCTGTGACCATTGGTTGTGGCTATTGAAGGACCAGTGTGTAGGATTTAGGGGGATATATTGGCAGAAATATAATATAATATAATAAGTATGCTTTCTTTAGTGTATAATAACCTGAAAATATTAATGGTTGTGTTCTGCTTACCCTAGAATGAGCTGTTTATATCTACAAAGGAAGCGGGTCTTCATTTATGGAGATCGCCATGTTGCATTGCTGTGTTTCTACAGTAGCCCAGAATAGACAAACCAAACACTAGCTCCAGATAAGGTGATAAGGAGTTACGCACTGATATGTCATGTCAAACTGCTTTGTACTGTGTTTCTAGCGGTTTCAATCAGCTGGTCCATTTGTTTTGGAGAGGAAGAGACCTTTGTGGATAATTCAGCTTCCAGCAAAAACCTTCTGAACATCTGGGGCCGTATTCACAAGCATTCTGAGAACTTGGTACTCTCAAGGCCAAAACACACAGGCGGTGAACGTGGTGGGTCAAAATATACACCTATATTATGTCAATGTACTACCCCACACCGTTCTTGGACGCAGAATTAAATGGATTTTTCCCAGACTCTTTGCTTGTACATACCAGCTCCTGTAGCAGCTCTTTTTCATTGATCCTATGGCAGCTTGATTCCTCTCCTCATAATGGATATATAAAGAGAACTCTGTTGCTGTTGCTGCCTCGTGTGTGACAAAGACTGGATGAGGAGAGACTCATTGTTGTGGTCGAGAAACTTTCTGAGCTTAATGACCCACAATCCTGACATTATAAAGAAAATGGCCAAAAAGATATTCCCTGGTGAGTCATAGCTCATAGGGCTGTCCTGATTTTAAGCTAATGCACAGGTGAAAGAGGCACAGATCTTTCAGTAAGAGTAGTAATAACTGTGTGTGGTCATTTGTTGACGAGTTGCAATGCGATACGTCCAGTGTGCTAGCGATGGTGCCAGTGTGTTTTCAGCTTCAGAGAGCTCCTAACTTAGCCTAAGAATTTTAATAAGGAGTACTAGCTTAGGAGTGATTTAGGAACATTCTCAGAGCAACTCTAAGCAAGGAAGGGAAAGAAACAGATGTGATTGGTTGTCACAGACACGCCTTTTTATGAGCCTGCAAGGTGTGGACACCCAGTGCAAATGAAATGAACTGCTAACTGTGAAGGTGTTGTCACTGTTAGTGTGATCACTCTGCTGATGGAAGGTTGAGACAGACCCAAGTCATCACTGCTGCACTGTTAAATGTTTCCAGTTTTCCAAATATCCTCATGATCATTTTATTTCAGGCGTTATAGCATTAGGTGGGAAATGTGTGCGTATGCCTAATGACATTAACCACACATATTATCCCTGCACAATCTAATCTGTAGCATTTCATTTACTCACTGCCTTCCAGTGTTTGGAGAATATTTTCCTACCTCTTTGTGTTTCCGCCATTTTCTCCTCTGCTTAAGAAACTCTTAGGCCTCTTAAAAAACTGTCAGGAGCTGGGGCTCACCTCAGGAGCTCTCAAGGTCCAAGATGCTCTGTGAATATCTTTTATCTTTACAAGCACCTAACCTTAACATTAAGGGAGGAAAAGTCACAATTTTAAGAATTTCCTTAGAATTATGTCACTAGGAGCAACTCTTTGTACTCAGAAGTTGTGAATACGGCCCCTGGATCTTGTGTTATCTGAGAAAAAAAGGTGTGTTGCATGTGTTGCACTAGCCACCCGCAGCAACATGTCAAAATCCGTCAGAAGTACATGGATTTGTAACATGAAACTGCATTATTCGGTGTTTTACCAGTTTAAATCATCGGGTCTGTTTGTTTTGGAGAAGAAGAGACTTCTCTGGACAATTCAACTTATGGTAAAAACCTCATAAACATCTGGATCAGAAAAAGGTGAGCACAGATTGGGCTCTAGTTTCCTGGCGCAGCGCAGGGTGGCACAGGTGGCGAACCACGCGCAGAGCTAGTTTCGAGCAGCGCAACCTGAGGCACGCTCAGTTTGGTAGTTTGGCAGACCGAGGTGCGCTGGGATGGGTGTGGCGGCGCAGCAGGGGGAGGTGTCGACAGATTCAGCTTGGCGCAGTGACAGTTTCGTGCCAAAAGGCTTCACCGAAGGTGCGCTAAAAGCTCGCCAACTGAAACCACGTCTACTGTCAGCACAGGCAGGTTTCCAGAATATCAGGCACATTAACGATGCAATAAACACCCAAAAAAACACTATTCAATGCAACTATCTGCAATCAGCACATAAATTTATCTCTATATCGACTATCCCGTCCACATCTGATGTCAGATCACAGGGGATTGGCACCGTTTGGCACGTTTGGCACGTGTAATGGAAACCCAACCTGATTTGATTAATACAGCTACAAACTAATGAGTTCACATCCCTCTCAGCCAACCACAAACAGCCACAGCATCAGATAGGGAGTAGGCCTATATATTCAGCATCTGTCATCTTAGAAAAGTCAAAAGAAAAGAAACAGAGTGAGACTGCGAAAGAGAAAGAGAGAGCGCGCGCACGAGAGAAACGCAACATTGATTTACAATTGCGGTGACCTCTTCCCAGGCTACCTTTGCATCATCAGCCCGTGGAGGTCTGCTCGCAGTTCCGTATATTCGGACACTGCAAGCTTGGACCTCCCGGACCAAAACATCAGTTTCCTCCTGGGAGAAGTTTGGCCGTCTGACGCTGCTGCTCTCTTCTGCCATGGCGAATTGAGTAAACTCTCACTACGCCTTCGCACGGTGCATTTAAGGGCGAGGAGAGGGTGTGTAAAACCCACTCCACGCCTTCTCTCCTCCCTCTTTCCGACTTGCGCAGGTAGGAGGGACAGAGGTGGGAAAGAGGAGTAGCTGCGCCAGGCACACGGTGTGCCAAACTTGCAAGATCCGCCTGGCCACACCCAGTTGGCGAAATGCAGGTGCGCTGCGCCCATTAACTTATGAGAGAAAAGGGCTGAGCACACAATAGCATGCTGTGGGTTAGCCTCGAGACGCTGAGTAGCATTGAAGATGCCCTAATTTGTAACATGAAACTGCGTTTTCAGCCATTCTAATCACCCGGGGCCTACATGGCATACGCTTACATCCAGAAAATGTCGTATGCACAAAAACATCCAGATGTATGAATCTGTGCGTAGGCATGAATCCAAGTACCTTTCCTTTGTACATCCCAATCAACATTGAATTGAGCGCACATGTTGAAGTACCCGACCCCTCCCTGTCCACTCACCCATTTAAATATGCAAATCATATTTAAATAGGCCCTGCACCTGAGATTCCACTCTCCCCTCTAGAAACGTGCATACACCAGCCATGAAGTTGGCGTGAGGCACCGCACATTTCCACTGTCATTTCACTCTTGATACATCTGAACTTTGCCGTGGAAAAGGACGTATGCCACGTTTTTGTGCGTACGCACCTTTTGTACATGAGGCCCCAGGTCCGGCTCCCGTTAAAAACTTCCTGAACAATGAAAACTAAAGGACTTCTGGCTGGTGGACGTTTTTAGCTGGTTGCAATCTGCAATTCACTGCTAGACGCCACCAAATCCCCCTAAATCTTACACAGTTCACCTTTAACAACACCTCAAAGTCTATCAATTCATCACACGTGCACCAACATTGGAAGAGATAGCTCAATCCTCATCATCAGATGTCTGAGAGGTAGCACTCATACTGAGAGTAGCTCCATGATGAAAATGAGAAGAACGGGGGAAATTTTGAGTCATCAGAAGTAGGAACCAGTCTTTCAAAAAATTTAATCTGGATCGAAATGATTTGGATGTCCCATGTTTTGCTATAAAAGATCAGCTTCATCTTACGATGCTAATTTCCAAAAAAACTGGATGCTGTTCATTCATTCAGAGCACTGGTTATCTGGATTTGGCAATGTTCAGGGTGATCCAATCCAGTGTTGCTTCAAAAAAACTAAACTTACAAACTAAAGTACAACCCCAATTCCAAAAAGATGGGATGTTGTGTTAAATGTAAATAAAAAGAGAATGCAATGATTTGTCTCTTTCACTGGCTGCGTTTGATGTTGGGACATTCCGTGCAACAGCTTGTTGGTCTCAGTGATGATCCTTGTAGTGATGGTATTTAGGGCAGCATTAGCATCTTCTAGCAGATCATCTGAAGGTACTTGGCAACTCAGCTTTGGGATTCATTGGGAGGCTCCAGGTTTCCAGTTTGCTCACAATCTTCCTTCTCAGGTCAGCTGCTCTTACATTGAGGCAGTTTGTATCTACCGGGGCTTGGTACCCAATCTCGGATTGTGGGGGTGATGATGATGACATCCCCCGCTGACCTGTCGTCCTGGCTCCGTCTTGCTGTAGTATTGTTGAAGTATTTCATTGATCTCTAGTTGTGATAGTAGTTGGCGGTTGCGGATGTTGGAACACTGATGTGTCTTAGTTAGTCTTGATTGTGGGTTTTGCAGTATCCATAGGTCCCACATTCTCTACATATATCCCCTCTCTCTGGGATTGCTTATATAGTAGCATTCCATCAGTTCCGTGTTCTCCGCCCTTGTCAATGTATGTCTCATTCCAGTAGACCATTTCTCATCAGATTGCCCTGGTTCCCTAGCAACTACGCAAACCTTGTTGACCCAAGCGACATCCGAGCCAGTATGATTCTATCAGGATTATAATTGCTCATGCCTGAGGTAGGCAGGTATAGCATTAAAGGAGTCTTACCGAAGGACCCTTACTGGATGATGTTCGCCCAGGCCAGGATTCGAACCCCGTCCTCCCATGTGAAAGTACCTGTTACATACACAGCACACTGCTCAGGAGAGAAACCAGTTAATTCAGTGTTCCAGAAGGTCACTGAAAAAATGCAGATTTCATTGTTAAGATGGCAATACTGAAGCCAGTGTTACCGTGAATTCTAATCACAGTGAAAAATGTGTGAATAACTTCATTTCTATTGCTGACGACTTAAGTTGACGTGAGCATTATTTTATCAGATCTCATCATGCCTCATCATGGGTTAGATAAACTCATGAAACAGAAGCATCTCTAAGCTAGCTGAAATAACGCTGTTGGCTCAGCCAGCAGTGCTTCATGCAGGGTGGTGTGTATTAGGGATGTAACGATAAGGAAAATTTGATATCTCGATTATAGTGACCAAATTATCACGGTAAACGATAATATCGTGATATTTTTTTAAGCGCTGTAAAATGTCCAAAAAATGGATATATTGAAATAACTTCACTCAATCTTGTAACTTCCTTATCATACTAAAATGTTAACAGCCAAAATCTTATATTAAAATGAAACTTTCACATTAAAGGGGCAAGGGATTGGCACAGCAACAGAAAAATGTATTTTAAATGAACAAAATATGTAAACAAATTACAGGAACAAAGCTTATTTGTCTGGTGCATTTTAACAGTCAGCAAAATATGTAAACAATTTATATATTATTTATTTATTAGCACGAGAGGAAAAACATATATAAAACAAAACAATGCAAGAGTAGAACAAAAAACATACAATATATAGAATAGATATCACAAATGTGCAGGAGAAACCAAAAAAACCCTAAGGGCAATGGTCATCATTACACAGAATAATTCAGACATTAGAAGTGTGCATGTGAGTGCCTGTATGAGAAAAGGAGTGCATATTCTCGTGTGTGTGCGTGTGTTAGGTCAAGACTGTGAGCAGTGAATTTAATTAACCTTATAAAACCAAGAGCCCGGGGCGTCGGTGGCTTAGTGGTAGAGCAGGCACCCCATGTACAAGGCCGTTGCCGCAGCGGCCCGGGTTCGACTCCAGCCTGTGGCCCTTTGCTGCATGTCACTCCCTCTCTCTCTCTCTCTCTCTCTCCCCCTTTCATGCTTGTCTGTCCTGTCAAATAAAGGCTAAAAATGCCCAGAAAAAAATCTTTAAAATAAAACCGAGAGCCCCCATTAAGGCTCTCGGTCAAAGGTTAACACGGCAGCGTTTTATGTTTTTTCCTTGAGCTTATGTCAAGAAAGCATAACTGGCCATCTATATCGATTCTAGCTCACCGTACAATAACCATAATCATAGTAATTCAATCATGGTTGATCTCAATTAGCGTTACGTTACGTCAGTTTATATTCTGTCGGCTCCGCTCAGTGTTTTCAGCTCCGTTTCGTTTTGAAACACTTAGCAACATAGCTGCTAATACGGCTATTAGCTGTTCAGCTAGTATTAGCTCCTAAGTGTCTTAAACGAAAACGTAAAACCTAGTCGCCATTTAGGAGGACAGATACGGCTCAAATGTCCCGTATACGTCGAGAGTTACACACTATGACAATCTTAGTAAAACCTAAGTTCCTCACACAATAACTGACGTTTGCATGGCATAACTTGTATTGGCTGTAAAGCTGTGGATGATGGTCACGGAGATGAGCCAGCAAATTTGTAGTGTTGCTAGCCTTCGCAGCAACTTTCTTTCTGCATGTTCTGCACACAGGATAGTTGTCCTCCACCAGCTGTCCCTCGGCATTCTTCAGAAACCCAAAGTACGCCCAGACCTCAGACTTTGCGCGTTTAGTTGAGGGGGAAAATGTCCTGAGTGCCGCTATCACCACCTTCCGCCATGTTTTCATTCTTTGTGTTTACACATGCTACGCATTCGTGTAGCGCCTGCATCGCGAGACTTGAATGAGGCTGTTATTACATATCCTGATAATCCACCGCAATAATGCAATTAATTTAAACATAAACAGTAATTCTTACCGTGTAAAAATTAACCGAGATCTACCGTAATATCGGTAATCGTTACATCCCTAATGTGTATGTGTTTGCAGTTGCACTCTGTACTTTTATGCAGATATGTTTATTGTAAACTGTATTAGGGTTTTTTTTTGTGTGTTTTTGAGTAGGATTTCAGTTGTAAGTAGTAGTAGAGTTTATTGCTAGTTTGGAACATTGCACATACCACACAGTGATGTAACCCTCGAGGGATTTTTGCATTTTCAAGTGGCAACAGAGGTTTGCGCGGACTGCCCACCTTCTGGTTCTCCTCCAGGTAAAATCTTCCTCTCTGGAAACCAAAACTAGACACTTATTTTCACTCCCTTCTCCTGCTGACAGCTTGACTGCACATCCCTAACCTCAGGGGGGAGTAAGGAGGGGTCAAAAGAGTGAAGAAGGTGGCTTTATCAGTTCCTTGTGTGCTAGGTGTCTTACTCTCGCTCAAAGCAGACGTGAGGAGTCAGAGAGAAATAAAGTCTAAGCATATTGTCCTTGTCTTCTGAGAGCTGCTTCCAAAGGCAGCAGGGTTGCCTAACTGTGGGCCAAGAACACAGTCAGTCACATACTCTATCACACACAGTTACAGTCTCAGTGATGACAAAGTTGGCTTGGCTTCTTTTAAGTTAGACTACTAATCCCACAGCTTTAGTTTTCCTTGATTTCATTCAAAGGTGTGGCAAGAAATCTACTCTACTAGGGCTGGATATCCTTTACAAAAGGGATTTCAAGGCTAATTAGAAATCTTCAGGGGTAGAGTATTTTTGACCTGATCTAAAATTAATTTAACCTGTGAAAGCCTGAGTATGAATTATTTTTGATAAAAACAGACCCAATCAGAGACAAGTCAGCCCTGATCCACATAGACCTGGGTATGATTAGAATTAGGGACATTGTGTAACATTTTCAGTTGTTTATTGGCAAAAAATGATGTCTGCATTCATAAATATGTCATCATTGGTGTATTATTACCTCCACCAATAATCTGACTTATTCTCGTAAAAGGAGAATTTCGGAATGCTTGTACATTGTGCGGGTAAGTCTTCTGGGGAGGTTCCATAACATTTCGCCATCTTGAGAATACGTCCGCCAACAAGGAACATATAGCACTACCAGGGAATAGCCCCGCCTTCGGCGTTTTTGTTGAGAGCCATGCCAGTGCTGCGTGACTGAGAAGCCACTTAGCTGCTACCCCGGCAATACAGCAGCATAACAAAGTCCCACTCTTTGAGCATAATGCAGGATCATGCATATGCAGCATCACGGGAGATGGAATCCTAGTCGCCAAGAAAGCGCAAAAGGGAATCAAAAAGGCAACGTGACCGATGAATTCAAAAAAAGAGGGTCAACATCGGAGTAGCCTTTCCCAGCTGGAAAGTGCTGCTGAAGGAGAAAGGTAATGCAATCACAGGCCAGCACCGCTGTTAGCTGTTAGCCACTGTTAGGGGCCAGCCTCCTTCGCTCAAGGGGATGTTTGTAATTGGCTGGCTTCGTTGTCGATCCAAGGCAAGCAGGACATGAGGTTTGTAATTGGCTGGCCTTAGCTGTACATGCAGGTCGAGCTGGGGAAACTCATGGGGAAATTATATCATCAATATCGTTGCTTTTTGGGATATTAATATCTTGCATGTTCATATCTCGATATAGATAACGATATATCGTTCAGCCCTACTCTGCAGAACATTATGATGCAACAGTAAAGTTGACCTTTGTCATTATGGCCAAGACATCTTTTGTGAGGTCACAGTGTCCTTCAAATCAGTTCATCCTTGCAACCAAGTGGATGTTTGTGCCAAATTTAAAGGAATTCCGTCAAGGCATTCTTGAAAATGAGACAGACACCAAGTCACATTGATCATGACTGTTGCCTTTGACCACCAAAATCTAAATGGTTCATTGTTGAGTCCAAGTGGATGGTTTTGCAAAAATTAAGAAAGTTCCCTCAAGGCATTCTTGAGATATCACATTTACAAAAATGAGATGGATGCAAGGTCACACTGATCTTGCCGTTTGAACTTTGAAGAAAATCAAATCAGTTCATTGTTAAGTCCAAATATTTTAGCCAAATTTAAAGAAATTTCCTAAAGGTGTTGAGGTTGAGATATCGCATTAACGAAAATGAGATGGACGGACGGATGGATGGACGGACGGACAGACAACCCAAAAACATAATGCTTCAAGCAATGGCTATCGCTGGCAGGGAGACATAGCAAAAGTATTTTTTTCAGTAGCATAATATTTTTTTACAGGCTTTTCTACCAGCTTTACCAGATGACCACCTTTAATCAAAGTTGCTTAAACCCTTTACAACTGTTTATGTCTCTGATGGGCTAATATTTGTTTTTATTTTGTAGGTATCAGATCCACACAGGCCTTCAACACTCCATCATCCGAGCCACCCAGCCCAACTGCCTGCCGCTGGAAAATGTCACTCTGCCCCAAAAGCTCAAACAAGCAGGCTACTCCACCCATATGGTGGGCAAGTGGCACCTTGGCTTCTACAAGCGCGGCTGCCTGCCCACCCAGCGTGGCTTTGACACTTTTTTTGGCTCCCTGCTAGGAAGTGGGGACTACTACAGTCACTATAAATGTGAAGGGCCCGGTATGTGTGGTTATGATTTGTATGAAGGGGAAGAGGCAGCTTGGGAACAGGACCGTGGCTTGTACTCGACTGTGATGTTTACTCGAAAGGCTATCAGCATCTTAGCCAATCACAGCCCTCACAGACAACCCTTGTTTCTCTACTTAGCCTATCAGGCCGTTCATTCCCCACTGCAAGTTCCTGCCCGTTACCTTGAACGCTACAAGGGCATTCCAAACTTGCATCGTCGTAAATATGCTGCCATGGTGTCCTGCCTAGATGAAGCTATCCACAACCTCACGTTAGCGCTAAAACGCTACGGTTATTATGACAACACAGTTATAGTGTACTCCTCAGATAACGGAGGCCAACCGCTAGCAGGTGGAAGCAACTGGCCCTTGAGGGGGAGTAAAGCCACCTACTGGGAAGGGGGGATTCGGGCGGTCGGCTTTGTTCACAGTCCCCTGTTGGTTAATAAAGGGACAAAATGTCGAAGTTTGGTCCACATCACTGACTGGTTCCCTACATTGGTGACCCTGGGTGAAGGGACTTTAGACGAAGATCTGAATCTGGATGGTTATGATGTCTGGGAGGCTATCAGTGAAGGCCGCCCATCTCCTCGTCAGGACATTCTTCACAACATTGACCCAATCTACATCAAAGCCAAGAATGGCTCATGGAAGGCCGGGTATGGCTTATGGAACACTGCCATCCGGGCTGCACTCCGGGTGGGCCACTGGAAGCTCCTGACGGGTGTCCCCGGGTACAGCGACTGGGTGCCCCCGCAAACCTTTTCCAACCAGCGGTTAACCAATCGCTGGCATAATGAGCGTGTCCGTTGGGACCGTGGTAAATCCATCTGGCTATTCAACATCACAGCCGACCCTTATGAGAGAGTGGACTTGTCCCAGCGCTACCCTCACATAGTGAAGAAGATGCTAATACGGCTAGCGCAGCACAACAGGACTGCAGTGCCAGTACGCTACCCGGCTAAAGATCTGCGCTCTAACCCTCAGTACAATGGGGGCGTGTGGGGACCTTGGTACAAAGAAGATAGGGAGGAGCAAGAGGAGGATGAGAGTTACAATAACTTGTTCACCAACCATCTTGGAAAAAGAAGGTGGAAAAAGAAATCAAAGAACAGAAAGTTGAAAAGGAAAGTGGAAGAGTAGCCTCGCCCATTTGTGAAAGACAGTTGCCTTTTCTCAGGGATTGACACTTCCTGTTTCAGGATTGTCCGCTTCAAACTTTCTAACTCCACAACTTGACTCCGCAATATACTGTATGAAACACAATGCAGATGGACTTTTTGAAATGCCTCAAGACAATAAGAAAATGATCCTCTCTTTCAAACACTACTGTCATGCCCAGACACAACCAAGACCTCATGTTAATGTTAGGGGCATTTAAAGAATGTTACCGTTTCTAGATTGTGTTGCATGCTTCAACTGATGTCACCTTTTGAGTGTTCTGTAGATTGATGTTTCACTTTCAAAGTACAAAATAAATTTCCCTCGACAGTTGCCATAAATTTTGGTGACAGAGAAATAAAGAAAACATAGTTGTATTGTGTTGTTGATTGCAATGATACAGAATCATGGAAATGGATGTAGGATTTATGTTATGTATAAGTTGACGTAAGCTGGTTTTATAAGCACAGTCTGTCTGAAAGAATAGATTTTGCTCCCTCTTTAGATGATGTCTGGTCTGGCACCAGGCCAACCCGAATGTAAGACAAGCTCACAAAATAAAAGCTCCAGACACAAAGATCTTTTGTCTCCAGCAATCTTTCAAGCTCTTTCTGGTTTGCATTTTATTACAGTCCGATTTCCTTTATTGTGATTACAATAAGTACTCTTGTAACTGGAAAGTTTTAACATCTCTTTCATATTTAGAAGCTGACACGGGCCACTAAGTACATTTATTCATGGAAAATACAGTAAAGTGGGATCCGACTGGTGATAAAGACCTAATTGTTTTCTTACAGTCCTCAAAAAATGGCTGCCTCATCAGTCATGGTGTACTGTACATGAAGTTGTGATCAAGGAAGAAAAAGAAATGGAACTATTCACATGGATTGAACATAAGTTGCAATCTCTAAAACTTGTTTTTACATGCATCTGTTGCTTGTGTTGGGACCTCAGCCACACGTTTTAAACAATAGAGAGGGCTAACCAGCCAGTCTAAGAACAAAGGAACGCGCCAAGCTTCCATCGGTCCGGTAAATATAAAAGTGTAAATCACTTTTGAAATTCAAACTCCTGCTCCCTATTGGGCGACAGCAGCCAGGTTCAGGTGGAGTCAGACGGAACACTGAGACTTTAATTGCCGTTGCGCGCTTACGCCCCTCGCAATCCCCGAGTGACGAGTTGCTGGAAGGAAGCCAAAGCTTTCTGTGCGCAAGTTACTGCTAGGGAGCACTTCAAACATTTGAATTCAACCGACCTAGGCCACTCTTTTGTTTCTTGACTCACTGGACGAGGAAAGACACTTTTTCTTTTTGTTTTTTAACACTCCACGGGGAACCAGAGGAACACCGCACAACCCCACCATTCCTCAGCATCTGCAGAGTTTGGAGAAACCCCCTTTTCTCCCGAGGAAGACGGAGCCACCAAGGCCCCGCTTCTTCAACTGAGTCGACTCAACTGATCCCTCTTCTGCCACACCAAGGACAGCATCTTTCATCCCGCCGTAGGGCGCGGGGCCGCTGTAGCGTCCTAGTCCCGGAGCAACAGACGGGACACACGTCGTCACACCGTGCAACTCAAGTAAGACAGCTACAGTCTGGGCAGAGACTTTATATTTATATATTATTTTGATTTAAGTGTGAATTTTAACTGTGATTTGTGAACTTTGAGGACCGCCATGTCCCTTTCTTTGATAATCTGTTCATTGATTGCTGTTTGTTGTTGTGCTTGCCAGAGCAAATTGATTGTGCATTTCGGTGGATAACGCGCCGTTAGTTGTGCTGGCCGCGCACTCACAATACGCTGCATTCCTACCTGTAACAAGGACCAGTGGACGGTAGGCTGACCCAGTTAGTCTACTGGTGTCTGAGGGATAGGAAAGTGACCATTGGTGTTCCCCCATGGCCGCTTTTACCTCGCACATTACGAGCACCTGCTCGCCTTTCCTCTCTCTCTCTCTCTCTCTCTCTCTTTTAACTAACCTACACGCACACTTGCACACACACACACACACCTTATACCTGTGGTAAAATCACACATTGTCCTGTGAGCAACTCCTTATGAGCAGTTTGCCATTACCACAGTCTACACACCTACACGTGTTGGCACAGCTATTTTGTTAGAGCATACAGTGTGTTTGATCCCGCTGGACGCCATCTTGTGCATACTGTAAAGGTGTACGTGGCCAGCTGTTTTATGACCCATTGTCTTGCTCTTATATCCCACCTCAGTACTTCTTCTCTCAAATTTCCTGCCTTACTCTTATCAGTACCTGGCGTGACGTGACGTGTACCCCAGGAGGTCGCGCCCACCATTTTCTCCCTCTCTTTCTCTCTCCCTTCGCACACACACACACACACACGCACGCACACACGCAGAGACCCACTTGTATGCTTTGATTTGTTGCTTCTAGTTAGTCAGTTTAGTGTAGTAGGTTTATTAAGTGAACAGCTTGTGACCAAATTATTTTTTGAGATTTTCCTTTTCAAAAATTTAAATTAGTCTAAAAATACAAATTAACATGAGTCCAAAATATCAAATATAAATTTGCCTATTCATAAAAAAAAGTTACAGTTACAATACACAACCTTAATGATGGTTGAATGTTACTAAGTACATTTACTCAAGCACTGTACTTTAATGTACTTGTACTTTAGTAAGTATTTTTTTCTACTACTTTATACTTCTACTCCACTACATCTCAATGGGGCAATTTATCATCATCATACAATGAATGAATGGTGATGATGAATGATGATCAGTGTTGTGCTTGTTACTGAAAAATAGTAACTAGTTACCGTTACTAGTTACTTCATTAAAAAGTAACTCAGTTAGTAACTCAGTTACTTAAACCAGAAAGTAATGCGTTACTGAGTACATCCTTGCTGTAGATGACTGAGTGGGGATGCTAGAGGGCGCTAGGTGCTTTTCTTTTTTGCAGTGTAGTTTTTCTAAGCCACAAAGAAGACAATATTGCTAAGAAGGATCATGTTTTGGGAAACTCAGCCCTGCAGCCCAAAACATTTCCTAACTGTATTGGCTCGTAGCTACATCGCCTAAGCGGCAGGGGATGGTGTTTATCCAAGGGACTGTTAGACTACAACTTGACAAAACAATTGAACAGTATAGGAAACATGCAACCGTCTTATACAGTGTAGTCACTCGCTGTCAGCCAGCTAAACGTTTTACGGTACTTGGATACAAATATGGAAAATGAGCTAAAGAGAACATTTGAAGAGCTACATGATGGTGTCGAGTCTGTTGCCCACTGCAGACATTGTCTGTCCACAACAAAAGCTTCCTCGGGATAACAATGGATATCACGTCACTGGATATAACTATAACTAACTGTTACTGGGACTAAAAATCTACAGAAGCGCTACCGCTTAATGTAACGTTACAGCACTGTGGTGAGGCCAGCAGGTCAACAGTGACTTCAGAGATGGTGAGAGACGTGTTTCATTAAGATGCTCTGGTAAGAATTGTTCATATACCTCTATCTGACTTGACTATCTTTTATTGTTTAGGGCTAAAGTGTTTTAGTGAGAGGGAACTTCAGTTTGTGAAGGAATACTGCATGCTGCGCGCCGTTTTAAAACCTGGCCAAAAATGACGGAGTAACGCACCGTTTGGTAACAGTAACTGATAACGCGTCAGAGTATTAGTTACTGCCAAAACTAACGGCGTTGCTGTAACGGGTTACTAATAACGCGTTACTTATAACACGTTACTGCCCAACACTGATGATGATTCATACAATGTATGAATCAGCAAATAAATTATGATGTATTATTACAGGTTCGAAAAGGCAACAGATAGGATTCAGGGTTTTTTAGCTTGGCGCCACCTAGCGTCAGTGGTGTTGCTTGCACTGTCACAACGACCAAATTGACCGTGGGGATCAGAGATAATCAATAAAATGTAGGCTGTAAAGCCACCAATATACCTTTGTGTATATGTAGAATGAGAAGGTGTGTGGACAATATACTAAATAAATGAGTAAAGAGACCAAGCAACAATTATCAGATTTATCTGAAGAACAAACAAATAGCAATGCAAATAATTATACCAGAATGCACAATACCAGTACAAACAACTCACAGTAAATTATACCAATATGTACAGTATCAGTTCAAACAACAGTAGACACGTAAGGGATAATGTATAGTGAGCCGGTAACGGTTGAAAAATAACTCCGACGGGGGAAGGGAACCCCAACGCGCAGCGGAGTTATTTTTCAACAGTCACCGGCTCACTATACATTGTCGCGCTTAGAACATGGCTTACTACTAAAACATTCAAATGTTACAACTGGCATCAATATTATTAAATTGCTGGCGGAGTGTATTGACAGAGGAGAGGCGTTCACCAGACAAACGGGAGCGGAGGAGAGGATTTTACTCCACTTCTCCCAGTATGCTGGGTGCCCAGTAGCTGCGAAGGCTGCCCTCACATTTATGGCCAGTGACCGACATGATCCCCCCTGCTCTCCAGGCCAGCTTGGGAGAGCTGTGTGGACTAACGTTAACTGATTTTGATGCTCCTCAGTCTAAGGCTGTTGCAGTGAAAAGTCCAGTGTTCACTTAGCTGGGCGTAACTTAGCTGGGCGATGTCCGTCGATAGCTGCCTCCGTGAGAAGAGAACAGAAGGAAGGGAGGGGGGTATCACTGTCCAAGGGCTGCCGTAAAATGGCACCAGGATGTCAGCTGAACAACACTTACTACCCGGTCCCTGGTTGCGGCGATTTGCGATGCTGGCCAGCTAGGAATTAACTAGCAGCCAGTACAGTACAGTCCTCTCTTGTCTAGCTAACATTTAGCCGTGTTACGTACTGATCAATTAAAAGAAAGCTAGCTGGACATCGGTTTTGAATCCTCTTTGGTCACGGAGCTCCCTCCATCTCTTGAACGCCTGACTGAGGTTTACTCCTGTTTTTCCTCTTCTTTTATCACTCTTTTTGCTCTTCTTTGCCTCCTCAGACAGAGGAGCTCGTTTTCTTTCGCTAGGCCGTTATTCACTTGTCTCCAAACTTCGTCCGTCTGCCATTGTGCTCGTGACTCAACTATTTCATGCCCAACTCCTCATAAGGACCCTCCAGTCCCTGATTGGCTGGTCGACCAGTTTCGCAAAACATGATGCGTTTCCTGCCGTAAAGCAAATTTTTTCCGCGAAATTTTGCCCCTGATGGCAGGAGCTTACTACAAAGATTGCAAAGCCACTAAGTAACCTATGTCAACGCTGATAGTCTGATTTTACTGTGGCCACTACCCTGTGCAACCCACATTATTTTCATAATGATATATTCAGTAAAATATAAAGTAATTTAACAGAGCTCCACCATTACCAGCTGCAACATTGAAATGATGACTACATTAATGCATCAATGATTGAAATCAACACCCAGCTAGCGCCAAGTGCAAGTCAATCTCAGAAGGTTATCCACCACACTGGCAGGTAGATGTTATAATAGTCATAATAGTCATGGAATTGTTCACTATGCTGAGTCTCTACTGCGTGTTGGTTTCATAATATGGCCGCGCTGCTCTACCACTTCTCTCCTGTCGGTGTCGGAGTTGGGCATATGCAAACTATAGTACCTTACGAACCAAAACTAACCCCCTAAACCAAAGAGCTGATGGTGGATTTCCGCAGGCGAAGACTCCTCCCCCAACACCGGTGAACATCCAGGGAAAGGACATTGAGATGGTGACATCTTATAAGTATCTGGGTGTTCATCTTAACAATAAACTGGACTGGACTAATCACATAACAGCACTATACAGGAAAGGCCAAAGCAGACTCTACCTGCTGAGGCAGCTCAGGTCTTTTGGAGTGTAGGGGGCGCTCGTGAAGACCTTCTTTTTTTTTTTTTAAAGATATTTTTTGGGGCATTTTTTGCCTTTAATGGACAGGACAGTTAAGTGTGAAAGGGGGAGAGAGAGAGGGGATGACATGCAACAAAGGGCCACAGGCTGGAGTCGAACCCGGGCCGCTGCGGCAACAGCCTTGTACATGGGGCACCTGCTCTACCACTAAGCCACCGACACCCCTCGTGAAGACCTTCTTTGACACTGTGGTGGCATCAGCCATCTTTTACAGAGTGGTCTGCTAGGGCAGCAGCGTCTCGACTGCAGATAGGAAGAGACTGGACAAGCTGATGAAGAAGGCAAGCTCTGTCCTGGGATGCTCTCTGGACTCTGTGGAGCAGAGCAAAGCACGTGTCCTGCACGGGTCAATTTTGGGAAACCTGCACCTGCTGTGCCCGTAAAGCTCAGTACCAGAGCCAACCCATTACCCATCTTTATGTCTGATGTTGTGTTCACACCAAATGTGATGCATATTTTTCGCGTCCCATTACTCGTGAGTCTGAACACCAAAATACTTTGTGTTGACTCACAAGAATAACTCATCATATGCGCATAAAATCAATGATCGATGAATGAACTTCCTCTGGTATGTCCTTGCTGTCATACAAGGATTGAGAGGATGTCATTGCTGATTGGCTATCACAGCATGAATTGGTCGCTTAAGTTTTCTCTCGCGAAAAAGCGTATGACGTGAAATCGCGCTACTCTCTTCATTCGCCCTGCTTAATTCATGTATTTCACGTCATTCCGCCTGGTGTGAATTCACATCTCATTGCATCTTTACATTGACTTTACATGTAATTTACTCCTGTGAATTGTTTTGTTTGCACTGGGTGTGAACACAACATAAGTCATAGTGCCGAATGGCACCACAGCAGGGGTGGACTGGCCACCCGGCATATCGGGCATCATCCCAGTGGGTCGTTGACCCAATTTTTTAATTATTATTTTGACATGGCCTATCAGATGGTCTATCTGGGCCGGTGCAAGTCTCTTTTTTTTTCTAAACTCCCTCCAATTGGGCCGGCCAGCCACTCATCATTGGCTACAGAGGGCTAGCACTGCAGTGTTTTGCCAGCAGCCATCGACACATATTATTGGTCTATTGTTTATCATTGTCAATCAGTCATGGGCTGACAGGCTCAGAGAGCCCTGACAGTGCTGTCAATCACTACATGAGCCAGGGTGGGGCGGGACCTCATAGGCTGTTCGCCAACTTATCTTGCTACCTTACTAGCCCAATACTAAAAAGACGACGAAAATGGACAGGAAGAAAAAACGCCCGGGTGGTGCTGAGAAACAGAGGACTAAAAAGCTAAACTCTCTCGAGGTGGAGGCTGCTAAGTGTGCAAAATTGACGGACTTATTTGGCACCGTTGTCACCACCCCAGCAGCAGCAGGTGCTGCACTGGGAGACGAGCGAGGTGGGCCGGGTCAGACTCAGCAGTGGGAGCCGGTGGTGATCTTGTCCGTGACCGATGATGAGCAAGTGGAGGCAGACATGGTAAGTAACGTTAGCCTGGGGCTGGCTAGGCTATATTTTTGAGACATGTCCAAAACAAAGTAAAAAACGTTTTTACATTGAATGTGATGTTACCTTTACTGATAAAGTCAAGTAGTCATTTCTTCATGCAATGCTTTACCTGCAAAGTGGCCCATGAAGCTTTCTGTGTAGTATTTAGTCAGTTCTTACTCTTTTTAATGGAGAAAATACATTTACAACCATTCAGTAAATTATCCAATTACATAAAACAGGAGAAAAACATGAACTGTTTTGGATGTAAAGACTAAAGCATTAGTTTTGCCTGATGATTTTGAATTATTAAGGGTCAAATACCTTAAAAGTATAATAGCTGCACAGAAAATGTTTATACAGGTATACATATTTTGATCTGGAGTACAAGATGAGGAGAGATAGGATAGGAAAGGATGGTTATTGTCAGAAATTGTCCAATTTGAGGCTTCAGTAAAAGTGCTCAGGCTATTTTACAGCTCTCAAATATTATATTTTTTTCTCAGTTGTTTTGGTGCATTTCTCTGATCAGAATTAAAAGTCTCATAACTGTTAGTTCAGCCTTCACAACATTGAGTCATATGTGCACATCATAGCAGCAGTTTCTCATTCCTTCTAACAAATTGCAAATGCTTTTGGACATGCATCAATTGCTTTCACACAATTCTCTGCTGTTTTATAACATTATCATTTGCTTATGTCATGTCAGTCAAAATGAACTATACTTATGAATGCTGAATAGTCATTCCCTATAAAACTAATAGTCCTCATTTAGTTACTTGAGTCATTACATACAAACATGTTCAACTAGTTGTCAAAATCTGTCAAGCAAATTTTATACATTTCTTTATCACTTTTTTCCCAGACAATGTCGCCTTAATTGAACAATTCCAATGGACTATAATATTGTTTGTGCACAGCTCTATCCAAAGGGACTTTCTAAGTGTGTATTTTTCTTTTGCACAATGCTGTGAAGAAATTAAAATTGCACAGAGTTTATCATTTTTTATGTTTTAAGAATTCATACTTAATTTGTGATGATTAGAGACTTAATAATATATCCATGTCTCTCTCAGGTTGTCCACTGGACATGGAGAAGTTGACCCCCCTCTGTCCATGTTCGAGGACTTGCTCTCTCTCTCTCTCTCTCTCTGCCTCCACTGTCTGCCTTCACTGCACCAAAGTTTGGCTGTTGAGTCTCCTCTGATATGGTGAGTTTATCATTTTTTATGTTTTATGAATTCATACTTAATTTGTGATGATTACAGACTTAATAATGTATCCATGTCTCTCTCAGGTTGACCATGCACCTGACATATGAGAGCCTGAGAAGTGGACCTCCCTCCCTCTGTCAATTTTTGAGGACTTGCTCTCTCTGTCTGTATTTCAGTATTGGAAATGGGGTCGTGAACTAGGGAAGATAGTATCAGCAGTGTCACTACCTGGAGCTTGCGTGAACGGAGCACAGGTTTAAGGTGGCATGCTGTTTTGGCTGCGTAGACTTCCTCTCTAACTGTCTGCCCAGATTTGTGGACTTCTACGTGGTGTCCGCTGATAATGTAGTGGGCTGGTCTGGACAGAAAATGACAGGGCTGAATTTTTGTCCCAGTCCACCCCTGCAACACAGGCTATAGTCACTCACATTAAGCTGGGTTCTCCGTTCTCAGTCTCTTTCGCTGGCTGCACTCGATGGTGGGATGGCAAAAACATTCTGCACAATCACTGCCAGGTTAGGAAACATTTTAGCATGCTCCTTCCACCACCGTAAAACGATAAAATGATCGTGTCTTAAACTTAAACTCGATGTAGGGTGTCACCTTTTCCACGGTTCATGGCTGTAGTCCTCCACGTTGGTGACGAATGTGACAACTGGGTTAAAGGTTTAACTTGTGTCATTGACTTTCAAAATAAAAGGAATTGTGGCTTGCTAATAGTGATTTAGATGTTAAAATATCCCACACATACTGCACATCTTTTTCATTTGTTTTATTCTGCAACATAAAAATATATTTTTTTTTGTTCTCACCCGCTGCCCGCCTGCCTGTAGTTCATTTTTACCTGTGCCATCAAATTATATACATATTTTTACACATTACACAGCTTTTTGCGGGTTACCTGTCAGGTACCCGACCCAGTGCAGGACTCTGCTCTGGAGAGAAACCAGTAAAGGCAGTGTTCCAGACATTCATTGAAAAAATGCAGATTTCAGTGTTTAGATGGTGACAGTAAAGCTAGTGTTGCCATGAACTCTAACTGCAGTGAAAAAAGTACACAATACGAAGTACAAGGGTCCCTGCTCCGTCAGCTGAGGGTTACTTGGCCTGAAAAACATAGAGGACCCCTGCACAAAATGACTTCAAAATATACTGTACCATTTAAGATGCATAGTTACTTAGAAATGGAATATGTTTCTTTCCCCAGCTGTCTATTTGTCTTTTTAGTTTAGTAACTTTCAAGAACAATGCAAATCTGTGGCTCTGCTTTGATTGAATGCTCGACATTTTTTTGAACACATGAAACATCAGGAGCTTCAGAGAGAGGGGCTTTCCCGTTGCTGTGCTGTACATCCCTCCCATCCACGCTAACTTGGATCCCCCTGCCTCTGCACTGTGCTTGGAGCCAAGTTATGACCTCAGCCCATTTAGGCACCGAATCAACTTTAACAGTGGCATTTGTGTTAACAGTTTATGCAGATTTAAAATGGATCTTTCGATCCTTAACCTCTGTAAATCCAAAGCAGGTGAGGTCTACTTGGGGTTAATCACACTGCTTTTCCTCAGCTCCTTTACATTGATTTATGCCTACAGCCCAGATTGTTCCCATGGCACCCAAAATTTACCTGGCTAAGCTTATCTTCACTCAACCATAAAACACAGGAGATGTCCTCCATATTATGAGTGACAGATGAGAACTATAGAAGATCAGATTTGTACTTTGTAGCGTCATGCTGAATTTCCTCTCCCATGGGCAAGAGGAACAGTTAAACCCTGGATTCCCTGGGAATTCACATTTGCTTTCAGTTATGGGCATTAGCATCCCTCTTGTGGGAAAAGTCGAGGGTATTTTTTTTCCTGTAACTGAGCCGTAAGGCAATACATCAAGCTCCCTCATCCTGCCACCTCGCATTAAGAATGCCCATTAGTGCTCATTGGGAATGATAGGAGAAAATAAACCTGATGGATGGCAGAGTAAGGATGCTTTGATCAAAGCGGAGCACGGCGGTATGATTTTTGCCAGATTGAGTTGGTTTTCTTTCAGCTGTGGCACCATGTGAAACATATAGTTTAGGTTTTCGTATGATCAAGGTGCAAATTAGCCAAATTATGTGTAGCCAACTGGAGAGGGCTGACCACCTCGCTACCAAAAGCTACATGCAGAACACCATGTCTCAGCTCGAAGTTGGGCTCTAAAGTATCTCTCCCAAAGTCAAGTGATGAAAAACAAGACAAATATCAAGCAGCTGTTGCCCAAACAAATCAGAATGAATACAGAGTCCATGAAATATATTGTGAACGCCACCCAAAATGCCAAAACACATTTAACACTTGCAGTGCATGCGCTAAGAGCATTACACACTGCAGGGCTGTGCTTTCCAGCTACTTGGCAAAAGTGTGACATTCCAATCATAAGAGGTAGCTGAGATTTTTTTCGACTGGGTGTACATGCAGAAGAAGCTGCTCTCATGTTTGACAGTGACGTCATAGGATGTCCTGCCTGGGAAGAGCTCTAAAAAGTCTGCAAATGTTCCAAAATGATAAAGATGATACATCCTCTTTCCTGTAGGAAGCATGTAAGGGTTCACACACACACACACACTGGAATATACATAGTGTACTATTGTAATTATAGATCCCCTGCAGGAGTTAGAGCCACTGACATTTGTAGGAGCCCAGGAGAAGATTTGAAGTGTATGAGAGAAGGCAGAACAGTGAATCAGCTTAATGGACACTCTTGGCTGGTCATCTATCTCCAAGCATGGAGTGAGCAATTTTACCCATGCACAACTGTAACTTTTCTTGGCCTTCAACAGGCGTCCACTCCCACTTTATCTACTTTATGGCCCCATTTTGCATTTTCCCGGATCCACTGCCTTAATACCTTCATATTTTGTGTTCTTCCTTTCATTAATCTTGTTAGGTAATTGGTTATAGTCATCTTTTCTTCTCCTCCTGCTTTCAGCAATCCTGTTTTCTTTTGTTTTGTCCCCTATCATTACTCTCTGGATGCTTTTTTGATCCTCTGTGTGTCCTCCCTTGTTCACTGCTTCGCTCAGTTCTGCAAAAGTTTAGCTCAAGTTCAGACCTGTGGCTTGTTTTGTCGGTGAGCCAGCTGTGTTGCAAGGAAGGCCTGGATCTTATACACAAACACAGTGTCGTCCATCTCTCAGTGGTATTTAGGCCCCAGGGTTGTTGTCCACTTGCCACCACCTCCACCCCCAAAACACTCTTGCCGCCACTCTTCCTCCTGATGTCCCCTGCAAAGCACCACAAGACAACATGACACAACCCTGTTACTGCATCTTGCTAACTCGGCCATACTGCATGTCACTAACTCGGCTTCTTCTCCGGAGCCTTTGTGCTCCACTGTCTCGCAGATTAACTTATATTGCAGCGGTGCCTGGATAGTGTGATGCGGGGGTCGCGTTAACCGGATATTCTCGGTCATTGACCGTTTTTTTACAACAATGACCGGAAAATCTGAAGGCCGTCGGTCATTTTGACCGGTTGCAATTACCACCCCTGCCCACTTGGCGGCGGAGTGCACAGTCAGTGGTTTAAGTGGCTGCCGTTTTCACACTGCAGAGAAAAAGTCATTCATCTGTTTCATGTAGCGTTGTTGACATAACGCCCTGGACACACCGGACGCGGAACTGAAGCACGGCGCCCAGCAGCGGAGGCAGTTTTCAGTCAGCGCCCATGTTAACCTATCTGACTGTCCACACAGGCCGCTGAGCAGAGCGGAGCGCCCACGGAGGCAGCGCTTCAGTTCGGCGTCTGGTCTATTTTTCACGGGAGCCGCGAGCGCTTCTGTCAAGCTGGATTGAGCAGATCGTACCAAACAGGAAGTCGGACACAGAAAAGACGAGAGAATCCGGCCAATTTTCAAAATAAAATAACAACAGCACGCACTGAGGAACGTGAGGAGAAAATACCGTGTTTATAATTTAAAATAACACAACAGTGCATAACCGAACACATTTTTCAATACCATAATCACTTCATTACAATTTTAATTTTGTGTCACCGAGCCTACAGGCATAACTACATAACGCCCTGGACGCACCGGACGCGTTAGTGCTGTCCGGTGTGTCCAGGCCAAAGCCTAATGGCACGGGTTTGTCGATGTCTGTTCATCTTTTCGTTCATGTCCTTATTAATGCACACTTTATAACTTGCTTGTTGGATTTATTAAAAACGAATGAATGAAAACTAAATGTCTTGTTGCCTATGGGTTACATCTGTAACAGGAAACCGACGGAATTGGGAGCCGGTGATGTTTTTATTCCCACAGCTGGGGAAATCACAAGTTTGCACCATTTTGGTATTCCTCTGTTTACCTACAGCAGCTGACGAGGGTGTGTCGTGAGCCTGAGCCGGTGTTCGCACTGTAGTAGTAGGTATATATAGGGCTAGTACATCTTTTTCCTCACTAATAATACCCTACTGGTTCTCTGTTGGAAACAGCCGATGAAGTTTTCATTAGCCATTGCTATCCTGCGCACCTGCATGGCGTGGTGATGAACTGATTAATTGATTTCTGTTCGCGTGCTGTCTTGCGGGCCTGCACCGTGAAGTGATACTGGTCAAAGAATAGTCCCAATTGATAGCAAGGTCTGACGTAATGCGGGGATGTTTTAAAATTATTGAAATAGTCTAACAAAACACATGCATACTTTTTTGTAGCTTAAAACCTTTTGGTTACGTGTCCCCCTTATATCTTCAGAACTACTTTTTCTCCGGTAAGCTATGGGCCATTTCTCAGAGCAGGAGGCTCGTTGACAGTAGTGACACCGTCACATCAGAGCTACAGATGGTCAGCGTTTCACACAACTTCATGTCCAAAAACCTGAACTATCACTTTAACATTATCGTCTGTCCTGCATCTCTCTCTGTCTCTGTCTCTCTTTCTGTCTTATTCTGTCATACGGATTACTGTTAATTTATTATGTTGATCTGTTCTGTATGACATCTATTGCACATCTGTCCATCCTGGAAGAGGGATCCCTCCTTAGTTGCTCTTCCTGAGGTTCCTACCATTTTTTCCCCCGTTAAAGGGAAATTTCGGTTTATTTCAACCTGTCTCCCTCCTATCATCCTAAATTTGTTTCAAGTGACTAGTGACATAAAAATAATAGTTAGCATGTTAGCCGTTAGCCTAGATACAGCCGGGGCGCATAGTAGTGTCAGACCTGTTAAAACGTAAGTGAAAGGGCAACCTTCAAGTGCAAAGTTAGTCCACTAAACAAGCTTTTTTCCACAAAGACCGCCTCATATCGTTAGGATAAATGTCAGAGAACATATAGAAAACGACATGTAAATGTCTTGTCTTACCTTATCGGTGTGCTGCCATGTTTGTTTACCATTTAACTCTGCTTTCCAAAGCGCGGCCAAAATATCGCGAGAACAAGCAGCAATCTCATACCGTGCCTGAAATCTCGCGAGCTTTAGATAAAGCCCAGCTGGATACTACTCCAGGTGGAAGTGTCTCGTCCACAGTCACATCCAGACCTTGAAAATAAGGCTGCAACTGGTCCCATTCCTTGCAACAGAGGCATTCCTCTTCTGTGGGCATTGGGGCACAGCATTCACAGGTACACCACCAATCTCCAGAGCTACGCAGCCTTGCAGCAGCCATTCCTCCTCTCTCGTCCTCTACCTGTTGCGCCTCTCTCTCTCTCTCCTCCTCTGTTCTTCAATTTCACGAAGCTCTTCGTCAGTGTATTCTGGCTCAAATAAATAAGGGCAGCCATCAAACTCTGCAAAATCAAATTCCTCCTCCACAAAGTCGAAGTCTGGCAAAAAGTCAGCCATTATTCTATAAATCTTTAATAAAATAAATGCATGAACTTTTCAGGCTACTGTCCGGTTCTGCCTTCCAGCTGTTGCTGCTTGTTCTCGCAAGATTTCAGGCACAGTATGAGATCGCTGCTTGTTCTCGCGATATTTCAGCCGCGCTTTGGAAAGCAGAGCTAAATGGTAAACAAACGTGGCACCACACTGGTAAGGTAAGACAACATGTTTACATGTCGTTTTCTATATGTTCTCTGACATTTATCCTAACGATATGAGGTGGTCTTTGTGGAAAAAAAGCTTGTTTAGTGGACTAAATTTGCACTTGAAGTATGCCCTTTCACTTACGTTTTAACAGGTCTGACGCTACTATGCGCCCCGGCTGTATCTAGGCTAACGGCTAACATGCTAACTATTATTTTTATGTCACTAGTCACTTGAAACAAATTTAGGTCGATAGGAGACAGGTTGAAATGAACCGAAATTTCCCTTTAAAGGGGGTTTTTTGGGGAGTTTTTCCTTATCCACTGCGAGGGTTGGAGGTATGCTGTAAAGCCCTGTGAGGCAAATTGTGATTTGTGATATTGAGCTTTATAAATAAAATTGAAATTGATTGAAATTGATATAACACAACACAAAATGACATGCAGCAAAGGACTGTGGGCTGGAATCATACAGCCCACATGGGTACGTGGGCCGCCTGCCCTACCTACTGAGCTACTGCCCCCTGTCACGTTCTATGCTCAGGGAACAGGACAAAAAGCTGGAGACCACACGCTGCATTACTTTTAACAAAGAAATGTATTAATTAATTTAGAAAAAATAAATCAAAATCACTTGGAAGTGTTGCCTGGATGTGTGTTTGCAAGTAAGGTGGGGGAAAATGTGTGTCCATGTATGTCTATGTATGTGTAAAAACCCAAAAAACCCACAAACCACTAAACAAAGAAAAGGAGGTCTCAAACAACCCCCACAGCATGTGCTGGCGGTCCAACCAGGAAGGAGTGCAGAGAGAGACTGCCTGCACAGAGCTGAGCCTTTCTGCTCAGGCCTGCTGGCCACACCCACACCCAGCCAGGTGTCAGCACTCAACATGATGAGCAGGCAGCATCAGAACATGGAGGGTTCTCCTCCCTCCGTCACACCCCCCTTTCACTCTTACACAGCCACAAACACAGATAGACCCCAGGTGGTGCTAAAGCACCTGCCCTTTTGCCCTCTGTCTAGATAAGTGCCCTTTTTGCAAGACGTGTTTTTTTTCTATTACTTTTAAACATTATACATTTTACATTTTGAATTTGGCACATGGTATCAGTTCTCAATTTAAAGGGTGGTGTATGCCCAATAACTGCATTTGAGTCAAGCACCTGCCCCTACTTCTTGAACATCTCTAGAGTGCTTTACAGTTGTGCTCCATAAATCCACCCCACCCTGAAATACAAATACTTTTCAAGGTTGTATGAACACAATGTGTTTTTAGATTTAATTTTCCTCTTAAATCATATCCCCCCTCCCTGTCACAAAACATTTTTTTAAGTTTAACCTAAAAAAAACTATGCAGCAGCCTTCATTACTGACAAACAAAACTGCGCTTCTTTATTGCCACAGAAGTTGGACACTTTCTCTGCTGTCAGTGTTTGTGTTTCTGTTACTTGTCACTTGGCCAATGGCAGTTCTAGCACATTTGGTGCCCTAGGCGTTCATGGTACAGCCCTCTGGTTTCTGATGATGGGGATATGGTGTTTACATGCTCAAACACATAAACTGGATACTTCAAATCCCAATCATACATGGATTTTTCATGTCCATTTAAACACACTCAAAGAATAGTGATTTGACTCAAGATTATGGCTACGTCTGTGACACAGTAGTCAAATCAGCAACAACAGTTTCCCACAGGGTTATGAGAGTACATTGTTTTCTTCACTAATTGACCGCTGATGAAATGCCTGGCTCATCTCCCATTATTCAAATACACACAATCACATCCTTGTTTGATTAATGCTTCTACAATAAGCCTGAGAACAGAAACATGAGGTCATACACCACCTGCTCAGTGGAGCGGATCATATTGAACGTCAGAGCTTACTGTTTCACTGTGTTACTTTGATTTAATTAATTGATGACATGGTCCAAATGAGGTGTTGGATACCCATGGCATTAATGATAAGCTGGTGTTATTAGTTGTGTGCAATGACCTCCAGAATGACCACAGTACGCATGACGATACTCTGTTCTCTGTACCTTAGTTTAAAAGTAAATGCACAGATGTACCCTGTAGTTATTTTAGGGGCCCAAAATTATAAAGGAACAATATCGTTTGCCAGTTTCCTGGTGATAAGGTCATTCTGAAATAAAATCACGTCAGATTTATTAAGTGATATAGAAGTCATCTCTTTATCTTCTAGGATTGGGAACTGGAACTGAAACTCAGCTCCAAATTAGGACCAATTACCTAATAAGTATTGGATATCCTGAAAAAAGAAAAATCGGTTCCTAATTGGTTCCAAAGTGTAGAAGTAGAAGTTAAACCTGAAACATTCTTTTCAACATTTTAAGCAAGATCAGTGTTTTATTTTTGTTTTGTAAAATTTTAAAATTCCTTATTACACCACTAATTTTTTTGACGTGTGATCAACGCACATACGTTCTGTAATTATGACCCGCAGCCCACGCCGTAGTTTGGGAAATCAGGAAGTGATGCAGCAGTAACGTTGTTGATGAAACAACGAAACAGCAGCGACACCTGTACAAATACGACCTTCAATGAAGAGTCATCAGAAGAAAATCTTTCCTGCGTCCTCACCACAAAATTCAGCATCAGAAGTTTGCAAAGGAACATCTAAACAAGCCTGATGCTTTTTGGAAACAAGTCCTGTGGACTTAAAAGTTAAAATTGAACTTTTTGGACACAATGAAAGGTATGTTGGGAGAAAAATGGTGCATAATTTCGTGAAAAGAACACCTGTCCATCTGTTAAACAAGGAGGTGGTTTTGCAGCCAGTGACATAGTGAACATTTCACAGTTAGATTCAGTTAAATTCCAACAAATTCTGGAAGCACACATCACACCATCTGTACTCTGTATCTCAAAATTCACAATCAGCTACCTCAAGAGGCACAAGCTGAACGTTTTGCCATGGCCCTCACAGTCCCCCCAACCTAAACATCATTAAAAATCTGTGGATAGACTTCAGAAGAGCAGTGAATGCAAGACAGCCCAAGAATCTCACAGAACTAGAAGCTTTGTGCAGGAGGAAATGGGTGAAAATCCCCTAGATAAGAACTGAAAGACTCTTAGCTGGTTACAAAAAGTGTTTAGAAGCTGTGATGGTTGACAAAGGGAGCGCTAATAATTACTGACCTTTCAGGTAGCTTAAACTTTTGCTTCAGGCCGCACAAATGGTCAAAAGTGTGGCTTCACTTTGTAAAAGGGAAAGACCACAAAACAAAGTGCAGTGCATGTAAGAAGTTCATAAGCTGCAAGTCAGGTTGCACTTTAAATCTGACGAAACATTTTCAGCAGCACAACATCGGCATGTGAACGAGTGTACCATTTTTGATGTCTTGCGGTCTTCGACACTGAGTGTGTCAACCTCAGTCAACACGGGCACATCACAAACATATGCAGTAGTGCCAGGGACAGTAAGCTGTGACACACCGCATACTACATGCATACAACCAGAAACGGCTGATATGATGACTTTTCTTAACAAGTACCATTGAGTTATCTCAATGTTATCTTTAACCTCTGTTTTTATGTATTATGTAACTCGTTGTTATTGTGTATTGACTTTATTTGGTTGCAGCTAGGTGTTGTGCACTGCCACTGAATGCACTTTAGTTCCAGCATTTTTGAGTGTGGGTTTCCTCTGTAATGTTGCCCGTCTACCACAAGCCATTAGTAGCATAACATAGTACAGTTATTGCATTGGTAAAGGCTCAGGTCACTTTTGGTTCAATAAGTGCAGTTTAACATTCTTAACTTTTTTAACTCACATCTGTGTGTGGATCCTACATTTTTATTCACTTTGTGAATGTTTAGTGAATGCTTAAATGAATAAAGATATTTTTATTATTAAAATAGTTGACCTCTTCCCCCCACCCCAATATTGGAATCGAGCCTTGGAATTGATAAGAACCGGAATCAATAAGCAGAATCAGAATTGCTAACATTCAACAATAGATACCTAACCCTACTATCTCCACTGAAATGTCTCGTCCCTCCAGGATGACAACAGTTAATGCAAATTCAACCAATCCCCATGCATTTTGTGTGACCTTGCAATTTCATCTGATCCCTGCAACCTCGCCGCAAATGTGACTATTTATAGGCAAGGCAATTTTATTTATATAGCACCATTCATACACAAGGCAATTCAATGTGCTTTACAAGAGAAATACATTAAAATAAAACATTAAAGGAACAATAAATAATTAAAGCTGCAAGCAGCTGTGATCGGGCCCTCGCTCTCCCGCGCCACCATGGGGGGCCAGCAGGCCGCATCACTGAAGCGGTTATGTGAAAACTCAGAGTTAGTTAACCCTGACGTGGTGTGACGTTTCATCTTCCCTATGGGGAGGGGTTTTTGAAAAGTTCAAGGGGGAGCTATAGAGGCATTTTGTCCCCTCCATGGGCGACGCCCCTATCAGATGCAAGAGCTCGCCATTCTTGACCTGTGTATCAATTTTCATGAGGATGTGAGGTCGTTGAAGCCATCAAAAAGCCACACGTATCAAGTGGCGATGGAGGTGCCATATCGGCCACGCCTCTTGACATAGACAAAAGCTTTTAATAACTTTTGATCAGCATGGTCTCAGGATAATCTGTGCCAAATCTGAAGTTGATTGGTGTTGCACACTTGAGCACAAAGGAAGACTCTCAGGCGTGCATGAGTTTAAGATCCTTTACTTCTGTAAACACAGAAACACAAGCACATCAGCACGACCACATAGCTTGCACCTCACTTAAACTAACCAGTCCCGTTCCTGACAAACTGACATTAAACAAAATATGCACTTGTGCTTAAACACTTAGCTAACACACTGATAACATTTGGCACACTCACACAACTCATATTTCAGTAGGTTACACTTTTGATGTGATTCGCCATTTACTCCTGTTAGGTGAAGCACGTTTTCATCGGACTTTTACTCCACTTGCAAACGCTGAACAGCAACACACATTTGCATTACAGTCTCTTATTATTACACACTCTGTATGCTCACGTGTCACAACATCATATTCAACATATTTCCATACTTTCAGCTCACCTGTAAACACAGAAACACAAGCACATCAGCACGACCACACCGCAACATGCAGGCTGGCTGGGGGTCCACTTATTAATTAGCGCTAGCTTGCACCTCACTTAAAGGACCCTTAGGCTGCCTCAAAGTGCCTGTGAAGAGCTTTACTCATTTTATGCACATTCTAACCCACTGCAAATATTAGCTGATCTTGTGCCCAACTATCAGATTACAAATAAATAAAAATAATGACAGTCCAATAATGAGAAAATAGTACACACATAATACAAACTAAGAATGGGGGGTGTCCACTTATATTGCCCACATTACTATGAGTCCCACATTGGACAAAATCTGTAGGAGGAGTTCGTTAAAATGCAAAGTTGTGGAAATCACAAAATCGCCACCAAAATGAAAAGTTTAAATCAAAATGGCTGACTTCCTGTTTGGAGTAGACCATTGGTGGCAGAGACTTTTTTGTGCGTCTGGGTGACATACACATATGTGCCAATTTTCATCTTCCAACTCCAAAAAAAACCCTATGGGAAGGGGTTTTTGAAAATTTCAAGGGAGCGCTATAGAGGCATTTTGTCCCCCCCATGGGCGGCGCACCTATCAGATGAAAGAGCTCGCCATTCTTGACCCGTGTATCAATTTTCATGAGGATATGAGGTCGCTGAAGCCATCAAAAAGCCAAACGTATTTAGTGGCGAGGGATCAATAGTCGCCACGCCGCCACAGGGACACCATTAGATGTAGCTTCACAGTATTCATAAGGTAGCTTCACCAACTTGTTCTGCATGTATTAGAAGTGGAATGAAGTTGATGTGGTCAAGTTTATGTCATCAGTACATGTTAAAGTAAAAACTGGTCACTTCCTGTTTCCACCTGGGGGCACTATGAGTAAGGTGGGATATTAACATATCTGGGTGTTCGGGCGGAGCCATCATCATGTCCAGCAAGTTTGAAGCTGCTGAGATCAAGTATGTGGGTGTGAGGTCCGTTCGAAATTCGATGGTGAGAAAACGAAAAGTCGCCAAAGTTTGTCACATCCTAGCGGCCACGTCCCTTGATATAGAGAAAAGCTTTTAGTAACTTTTGATCAGCATGTTCTCAGGATGATCTGTACCAAATTTGAAGTCGATCGGACGAAATCCCTAGGAGGAGGAGTTCAAACATGTCAAAAGTTCAAATCAAAATGGCCGACTTCCTGTTGGGTTTACGGCATGGGATTTTTTGTGTGTCTTGGCAAGTTCTATGAGCCCACCAATTTTCATGCGTGTAGGTGAAACTCACAGGCGGGGCTCGAGGCATGAAATTTTCTAGGGGGCGCTATGTCGCCATTTGGCCCCATCCACATACAACACTGCCAAAATATAAAATTTTTCGCCAGACCAAATGCATGTGCCAATTTCAGGCCCTAATAATAATTTATACTGGTAGTGTCTCAGCCTCTCTCTCACTCTCTCTCTGTTTATCATCAGACTACTGCTGCCGGACCAGAGCTCTGTGCCTTGGACAGAGTCACACACAGCTAAAGGCCCAGACACACCAAACCGACTTTAGAGAACTAGCAGCAATGAAGGCCCCTTGCTGCATCGCCTGACATCGCCATATCTCAGCCAAAAAGTTGTACATGAACATTCCGCAAAGACTACAGCTGATGGCCAACCATCACATAGATTTTACACCTGTATGAGAGTAAATAACTCTCCACACCAGCAGGTGGCAGTAGTCTGTAATCATCATTCAAAAAGGGAAACCTGAAGACTGTCATGAAGCTAGTTATCCAGCTAGCACATTAACAACACAATCCAAAGTTGAAAGAACAGAACATATTTACTGTATTCCAGTGAACAGCAACACAAACCATCAGGAAACATTTCTGTTAAAGAGCTCAGTGGATAAAAAAAATAATCCAATCTTATGGAACAAGTTTATTTTGGTCTCACTCCGTCTAGACTTCAGCTCTTTGTTAACTGAACTCATGTCTGTTTCTCTTCTCATATGCTGAGCTGAAATGACAATCAGAGTGATTTCATTTACCAATGGGCACTGCAGTCACAGATCTAACATGCTGAATCAGACAAAAAAAAAAAAAAAAAAAATGACAGGGGTTGATGAGGGACAACAGTGTGGGACACACCGTACTGACTAGGGCGGCAGATGCTATGTAACTAACAGCCCAACACTGACTGACGGCCAGTCAGCTTGGTTTGTCAATGTCTGAATGTTGCCCAGAAGTTATCAACAGGTTTAATGACAAAGTCAAGCCGTTCTGGGGTCGGTGTGAGATTAACAGCACAGTGTCAGATTAACCAGAGTTAACTGGTGCTGTGGGGCTTCTGCCCAAGTGTTGCACATATGCATGTAGTGATAAGATCACGCTGTGCTGTATTAGGTCATGCTAACTGGGTAGGCAGAGCAGAAAGTGAGCAGCTCACAAAGAGTGCTGCTCCTTCAGTATTGCATTGAACATCATCAACAGCTGATAATCGGCGCCCCCCCCCGTCACAAATAGGTTGTAATTCTGTGGGAAACACTGAATGCTCATAAAAGTAAGCTCTGAATCCGAGGTGTCAACATACTGAGAACCTTAATTAAATCCCTAGTCCCAGATCAAATAGAGATCAAATTCATTTATAATTGATGTATTAGCTGGAGCCGATTTTTTATACAAGTAATTCATACTGTTTTAGATAAACAGTTTATCATGTTTTCAATCTTTGCTGAGCAATAGTTTTGTGTCAAAGGAATTAAAGGCCTGTCCCAAATATAGGTCCATTGATTTCAGTGATTTAAGCAAATAATAGCCCAGGCTACTAATTTAAGTTTTACAGTGACCTTTTTTTTTTGCAATTTTCATTTGCCCTCGCAATTTCATTGCAAAAGAAAACTAAACATTGCAACATCACAACATGCACTGCAATGCATCAACCCCAAAAACAGCTCGCAAAATCCTGGAGGGACTGTAATGTACTCTGTAATGGTAACAGAATAGGTACCCAGCAAGTTAAAAAATAAATATAAGTTCTTTGTAAGATCCCCAATTTTCCCCCCTTTCTCCATAACTTATCAACTTGTTCCCCAGTACCTCCATATAGCCTATATATTGGTACTTACTGTACTGGTTAATCATTAGTACAAAAGATTACACCGTAACTAATTATGCTGTTCGTTAAAAATTGTTATTTAAAGTTGAAATGTTAATTATCTGGATCTATTACAAAATGACAGAAAAAGGGGAGAGGGAGGGACTGCTTTTAAAGCAGATTAAGTGCCCTAAACTGACATCCCCCTACCATTATTTTTGTAGCAGTATGGTCATGTTAATTATAAGGTGAGTTTTTCCCCTATATCTTTTTGCTGAAATCATTTGTAGATTTTATTATTATTTTTTTTTTTTTAATCTTCCCGGTATGGCATGCCCCCAGACTCACAGCAGTTTGCATCTGTGTCACTTTGCTTCACCCCTGATGAGTTTGCATGTACTGTATCTGGTAGTGTACACTATGGCTGAAGCCACTGCCCAGAGGCACTAGACAGATGGATACATTTATCTAGGAAAAAGTCCCTGCAACTAACTTTACTTACAAATACCCACATTTTTACATTTTAGTTTGTACAGATTAAACAAGAGATCCAACATGTTTATCAGGTGTTAGTAGGTGTGTTTTTGAACCCCCTGGTGGCTGGCAGCAGTATAGGTCATATAGTATAGTCATATAGGTTCTTAAAACTTTGATGAAGATTTACAACAGATAGTTTAGGAGATAGTTTTACTGTTTGGCCAAACCTTCTCCTCCCAGTACATCTGGCTAACCTTGGGGTGTGTTCACAACCTGTATAATCATCTGATTGCTTGTGACTCTAACTCCATCTGACATCCTTTCATTGATGTCACCATAGGAATGATGGCCAGAGCTATACAGATAAGAGCCAAGATGAAATAAACTGAAATCAATGTTGACGAAAAACAATACCATTCATATAGGATTAAATTTAGCCCCATAGCATCAGCTGGAGGAAGCTTGTTTGCCAGGTCAGCAGGGCAAAAAATGAAACCTTGTACTCCCTCCCCCTCTCCTCAGTGTATCTGCCCTGGGGGGACATAGAAGCCAGCATGTCAGATCAAGTTGGAGTTGACGTAACACAGCTGGACCTTCACCTTATCTTCAGCCTGGTATAAACCGTGGGTTACGTCACTGGAGTATGACTGATCGATGCCTAAACAGGAGTGCTTCTTCAACACACTAGACATTTAAAGAAACACAGAGAAGCGCTCACATAGCTCAAAGCACACATATGCAGGAAAAAGAACAATATACAGTACACTCAGACATGCAGTTCAGTTGTGGTTATAACCAGGTTTATTGATACAGTTGTTATCTAAAATTTGAGTTTTTTAAGAATTTAACAAGGCATGCAAAAAGGTTTAAAAATGAAGCTACAGAAAAAAAGAGAAAATAACATCTCCAGAGATGTTTAAAGACACACAAAAATACTCCATACCAACGTGTTCTCATCCCAACTCGTCAAATACCCCCACGTTATCATTTGAACTAAAAGTCAAAATATGATAGGTACCCTCCTGCCTCAGTTTTGGATGTTCTGGAATGGTGTGTCAATTTACCTTGTTACATGCATTGTATCTTTTCAAAATACACTTTGGTTTTCACAGGAAATGTACAGTTTCTGCTTGTTAAATGCATACATTATTTTTCAAAATAAACATACAACATAGGTAAAACACCTAGTTTCTACATTTATTACCTTAAGTTTAGGCAACAAAAGCAGGTGGTTAGGTTGAGGAAAAACATCATGGTTTGGCTTTCTATAAGTATGGTTCTTACTAACGTAATGTAGCGTTACATGACGTATGTCATGTGGCATACATCACTTTTGTAGCATGCTACACATACTAGCACACTACGTTGTTATCAACACATCTCCATTGACTTTTGGTTTTGATTGGGAACCGAACAGCAGGCTCCCTGGTCAAAATCCAAAGTTTGTTTGACCAGCCCATTTTCATCAAATACCACTGTTTTGTCAGTGACTTCAGCATCAGACACTGATGCCAAAAACCACATTTTGCAATGGTAAGATACGGTGGCAAGCGGCTTCACTTTGTAACGCAGATGAATGGAACCTTTCGCCATGTTATGATATGCCGCCAGATGGTCGGACAGCACCCGTCGGGCCAGTATGATAAGCACACAGGCATTGTCAGTTCATAGCCCAGCCGGATTGTACCTGTCGCGGTGGTATGATATGCTGTAGGACAGCGTCAATTCAAAACGCTGCTGGTAACGACATAATATAAGGAGCAGGAAGGTCCCTAAAGGGCAGGTGGGAGGGGTGGTGGATGGGTCCAACAACCCCAGACTTTCACCCGGGAGTCTGGTGTTCGCTTCCGGATATGAATGTAGAGCCTGTCCCTAACCTCTTTCCCTAACCCTTACCTAAATCCCAGTGGAAACCAGATCCTAATAAATTACCCCCAGAGCTATTCACTTCATTAAAAAGGATCAACAAACATTCACTAAATTATCATGGTGATGAGGTAATAGGTACAGCCTGGTCTGACTGGATTGGGGTTAATTCACCTTAACAGCTCTCCATAACTCTACCTCTCTCAGATTTCACTGACTTATAAGACCTACGATAGATCTCCAATCAAAAATTTTACCCCAGGAAGCCCTACGTAATCCCTTAGGGGACCTACGCAGGCTCACTTAGATCTACTTAGATCTACTCACTGTCAGTCATTGCACTACCCAATTCAAGGACCTTAATGATTCTAAAAATGATCATAACTAGCTCACAGTCCCAACCTGAGCTTATAGCCTCACCGCTAAAATTAAATACTTCAGCCTGACTATTTGGCAACAAGACCTAACCATCTTCATCATGAAGGTAGCTTATGTGACCCAAACCTGCATCACTACTAATTTTTTTCTATTTTTATCCCAACTCCAACCACCTCAAACTAATGCCTAATCCCATCCATTTTTACCACTTGATCACTTACACCTTCCCCCCAACTACGGTCTTCTATGCCTAAACCTAACCATCTTTGTCTGGGTGACAACCTTACCTTAGCCTCACCCTGTATCTTTATCCTAACCCTAGTCAGATCAGCCTCTCACTGGGCGGAACGAGCCACCCGCTGAAGTCCCGCCCTACCCCGCCCTGCAGTTTTCAACCGTTTTCAACATGTCCTTTACTAACTTTTGCTGTGTTTGATCTTGTGGGGATGTAGCCATTTTTCTGCCTTGGTTCGCATCCTGTAGGTGATATTTTTGTGGGCGTGTTACACCAAAACCTGTTTCCCCCCGGCAATATTTTTGCAAGCGCACCGTTGCTGTGGCACCGCCCAGAACGATTGTGATTGGTTGAAAGAAGTACAAGCAGCCGGGGCATTTTTTTCTCCAATCTCACAGTGAGAGTCGGCCCAGCCAGACCTTTCTTTTCTTGAGAAAGGTCTGGTGAGCGAGACTATCCTAACCCTAAACACCCATAACTAATGCCTAATCCCAGCTGTCTTTACCGCAGGTTCAGTAACAGTTCTCCTCAGTCACAGTCTTCTATGCCTAAACTTAACCATGCTCATCTGAGTGACAATCTTACCCTAATCTTAACCCACATCCTTACGTTAAACCTAACCACTCGGATTTGATGCCTAAACCCAGACGTTTAAGACCAACCCTGCTTGCATGTTTAAGAATGCAGACTTCCTACCTCTGTGTGTGTGTGTGTGTGTGTGTGTGTGTGTGTGTGCGTAGGTGTGTGTGTGTGTGTGTGTGTGTGTGTACTCTGACAAAGCAACAGTATTTGACAAGTTGGGATGAGAACACATTTATGTTGCCCTCCACATTTTCTAGACTGACTTCCTGGTTAAACTTTGACCCGTTGTACTTTTCAAAGTTGTGTCTTGGTAAAAGACATTTTCAAGTGCGTTCACTTTGGTTTACCCCAAATAAAGAGGTTTAGATTATCTGGCTGAACTGTTGGTTTGTTTATATCCTTGTAACATCTGACTGTCTGACTGGTAATGGTAAATGGAGTGGGGTTCAGTATCTTGCCCAAGGATACTTTGACGTGCGGACTGCAGGAGGGATCAAACTGCTGATCTTCCAGTTAGTGGATGACCCGCTCTACCTCCTGACCCACAGCTGCACCTGACTGCTCATGTTTACAGATCTCAGCAGTTACTTTTGTGAGCACAGTCTTATTATAACAAAAATAATAAGATGGGTGCCATGTTTTAATTAAGTTCTTTTTGGCTGAATACAGGCCCAACCACCATCACAGAAAGGGTAGGGCTGCCTGTATGTAGCCTGAAAGGCAAAACCTGGGGCAAAATACACTGCAAAGAACTTGTTGCAGCAATTACATTTATGAGTGTAAATGTATTGTAGCTGATAGAAATGATGGCCAAGTTGTAATAGACAAGAATTTTTCTTTAAGTCTCAACCACAAAGTAATTCAGATCAGACTAAGGAGAAAATAAAATCAGAAATTTAAAAATATGACAGCAGAAGACAATAGACAAAAAAATTGAAAATAAAGTACTTTGAAAGTAAGGAGGGGAAATGACATGGCAGCCCTCCACAGATCCTCATTGTAAGAGCAGGGAGGTCAGGGAGGATAAAGGAATGGGAATCGCCTCCTCCTGATTCCTCCCATATGGCGTCACAGCAGAACACTCAGCTGTTCACTGTACTGGCACATCCCCAGACCTCCAAATCTCCTCCTTCTTCCTCACTGCCAGTAATGGAGAAAAAAGACTGGATATATTTCGGCTGCAAGACTTTAAACCTCTCCACCTGTCACATGCCAGGGTGTGTGAGGGAAATCAGAGGCAATGGAAGGTTGGACAGTGCTGGACTGCACTTAAATGATGTCATGACTTCAGCCTCAGGATCACCTTTCCATTGATTTCCTCCTGGAGGAATGTGGAAGGCGTGTTTGTGTGTGTGTGTGTGTGTGTGTGTGTGTGTGTGTGTAGAGTCAGGGCTGCTGCACTGAGCGGTGTGCTTAACCTTATAGTAGCAATTTCATTGATTCTATAGAGTATTTACTTCAGAGCTGATCAATGCTACACAGTTGTGTATTATTCTAATGCAACATTTTTATTCAGCCTCCACACAAATATGAGAAATATAGGAATGTCAGGGTCTATTAATGTTGTTTGTTAAATGAGTGGTTGACTAGTGGTTGACCAGCAGACATAAATAAAATAGACACAACAGCTCAAATTTAGCACTTAGTGGAGCTGTAGACAAGCGACTACAAATGGCATGCCTACATCATTTGGGATTTCCTCCAGCAACTTAACTACAATTGAAGAGGGAAATGCATGCCCTTCCATGACCCAAACCTTCGACTCGCCACATATAGACCACACTAGTTCCCAGTTCCTACATTGGCACTGGACATTAGCATTAGAACTAAATCTTGAGGTGGAATAATTCAATAGGGTTGGAATTCATAGCGCTACTGAGCTGGTCCCAACAAACCTTCAAAACTGTCACCTTTTTATCATTTAAATTGACAAGATGAGAGGGGATTTTTGAAGGGGGCACATGTGACCAGAAATGGTGATATTTATTTGTCTAGTGATAGCAACAAATGTTATATTGGCTTTTTCATCTGAAAATGTATTGTTCAGGAAAAATATGTGAAATTTAGCTACAACATGAATATGAACACCTTACCACAGGATAATTCCAGTTTAATACAACAACGCTAACATTGTTACCTACTGAGTTAATTGCTGAGATCTTGGAAAGCAGCTTTGCAATGGCAATATAAGCGTTCAATAGAAAATCTAAATAAACTGTTGGCCTGTTTACAACAGTATGATGAGTACAATGGTATCGTAATACTGACATGAAAATAAGAGCCAAGTTGAAATGAACCAGAATTGGTCTTTAATATCATTTCAAATTAATGGATATTTGTAGTTTATTGGACCCAAAAATATTAACAAGATCTGTAAAAAACTTTTTCTTCTACCTTCAATCATAAATGAGGCCTCATATGCTTTAAGAGCATATGAGGATAAAGATGTGCAGAAATAAAGTATAAAGCAGGGTTCTTCAACATTTTCAGGCCGAGGACCCCTTAGCTCAAAGAGAGACGGAGCAGGGACCCCTTACTGTATATAAATTCATGGCTCATGAACTAATTCTCTTAACATTTTTTTGTCTTCTCTCGTTTGCGCTAGCCATGTAGCATGGCCAGGTGCATTAGCCTCACCCATATGATCCCCTGTGGCTCACAAGAATGTACACTTAGCATTAGCTAGCTCACATGATTGCACAAGGATTCAAAGCGTTAATTCTCTTCTCATTTTTGGGTCCTCTGCCATGTAGCATGGCCAGGTGCACCACATGATCCCCTGTAGCTCACAAGAATGTCTGCACACTTAGAATAATAATAGTAGGGTGACCATATTTTGATTTCCAAAAAAGAGGACATTCGGCTGGCCACGACATAGCCTACTTAAATGATACTCGCAGTTTACTCAAAGATGCCTTATCATTTTAATATATTTAAAATTTATATGTATGGATAGAAAATTCAGTTATATCACAAAATAATATCTCTCAAAGACAGAAATTCAGATAGGCCCCAATAGGGGACACATACACACACTAGAGTGTGGCGATCCGAGCCTGACGGTACCCGATGGGTCGGGCGGGTTTGGTCAAAAATGTAGCTATAAATTGTATTTGGGCTCGGGTCGGATTCGGTCAGCTTTCAGTGAAAATGTATTGTAAAAATAAATAAAATCCTATTGTCTGTCCTGTTTATTGCTTGGGCACTGACAACACCTGAACATAACACACACAGACACACATTGGCTGTTTGTTTCTACCTCTCTCCTCGGACCTCCAGCCGCCCGCCTCCGCCTTGATTAAACGCTGAAACTAAAATAAAAGAGGGAGACAGCTTTTTTCCTATTTTATCTTATTTTTTTTTTAACGTCACCCTCTCCTCTCGCTGGAAGCGTCGGACCCCCCACCTCCCGCTCCCGTCTCAAACACGGAGGTTTCCCTCTATGCTGGGCACCCACGGCGCACGCCCGGCCTGTTAAATACCCTGTAACCACTGTGTGACAAACTCAGTGCTTTGGTCATTAAATAATGTCGGGCTCGGTTCGGGTTCGGACAGAAATATGCGGCCGGTGCCGCACTCTAACACACACGGAAAACCGGACATTATCATCAGTTTATAAAAACCCCCCGGACGCCCCGGATGCCCCGGACGGGACGTGAAAAGTGGACATGTCCGGGCAAAAGAGGACATTTGGTCAGCCTAGTATTTAATACAGCTAATTGACTTACGTGTACATAAATGCACACTGATTTAGCATTAGCTAGCTCACACGATTGCACAAGGATTCAAGGAGCTAATTCTCTTAACATTTTTGGGTCTTCTCTCGTTTGCCCTAGTCATGTAGCATGGCCAGGTGCATTAGCCTCACCCATATGATCCCCTGTGGCTCACAAGAATGTCTGTACACTTGGAATAATAATACAGCTAATTGACTTACATGTATGTAAATGCACACTGATTTAGCATTAGCTAGCTCACATGATTGCACAGGGATTCAAGGACCCCCCACCCCCCCGCACGGACCCCTTCTTGAAGACCCAGGATATAACTACATAGATCTGCTTTAGTGCAAAAGTATTGTTATTTAAAAACTAATATTGGTGTGAAAACAGAACATCATGTTAAAAAAAAAACATTGCTGTGGTTATTGGCCTTTAAAACCCCATATGTGTCAAACTCTAGCAGCGTGTTGAATAACTACAGTGTGTGTGAGAAGAGTTTTACTGCAGCAGTAAAATCTCCCTCTCCTCCCAGGTCTTCACATTGACCTTCTCTCCATGCCTCTCCCACGACCAGATGGGAAGGTTGGATTGCCTCAACTTCACATGCTGTCTACAGCTCACGCCAACACTAAGTAAGGAAAAATGTACCGCTGTATGTTACACTATAAATCTCTGTCTTGAAAAATTTGGGTTCCACAGTGGTTTTAATGACACTGAGTAACAGGAGATCTCTTGTGAAGAAGGGTAAGTGTGTTGGATGGATATCATGCAGTAAATATGTGTTACAAATGGGTTATTTCTTATAAAAACATGGATGGGATGTTTACAGTTTGAAAACATGTAAATCAGGATGGTAGAGTTTAGGCTATATTACCTGCAGACTGTTACATTTTCAAGAAATTATACATTGTAATCTTATTTTGTGTTTTTACACATGACAAAAAAATCTCAATCTTACTAAGTTATCTTGTCTTAATTTAGTCTTTAAGGCGCTCTATACTGAATTCAGGACATATGTGTTGTCTGTGCATGGTTTAGCTAATGGTGCTAACTTCATAAACAGTGCTAATCAACTGCAACAATGCCACAGCTAAGGAGGGAACTGGAGGGTGGGTGCCATGCTTAAGAGAGGTAGTTCATATTTTTTGAAGTGGGTTTTAATGGGGTACTTATCCAAAGGCAGTCGATTACACACAGTCGATATCAGTCTGTGTGCCCCAAGTTTGGAGAAGCAGGCTGAACACAGAAGCTAAACAATCTACTGCTGTGGCTGGGGTTAGCAACAAATTGTATTAGCCACCTAAAAACCTACCCTAAGAAAATCAATGTTAGTTTAAGTGTATGCTATGTCTAGGATATTTTCACCACTTTACCTTGCTGTCAGACAACCCTTTCCAACAGGAAAATGAAGATGTTTGTATGGCTCTTTTCAAAGCCAGACTCCATTGAGAAAAACAGTGATTAACAGTTATTTTTTAAGTTATGTTATTGTGTGACTCTGGCATTTCAAAGGGTTAGTTCATATTCACGGACGTTGGACAGGGAGGTTGCATTTTGCTTTTTTACAAAACAAAATACGGACAGTACTTCCTTGGATATCATGGTGTACAGATTTGAAACACCTGTTGTCAAGAGCTCTTTATTCTAAGAACATTTTAAAAGTAAATTATCATTACATTGAATTCATGATGTCTATTTATTTCTTGATTTGAATATAAATCTGTTTTTCCCCTTTTTTCTTTTTTTTTCTCTGCACTGTGTTCTATGTATTTCTTGATTTTTATTTGATTATTTTTCACTGACTGCTTAGTGTGCTTCCTGTTGTCACTTGTCTTTTGTTGCATTTTTTTTACAATGTTAGTTTAGTTCTTTTGTCTACTTTTCTCTCTTTTTTTGTCATTGTCTGTTTTCTATCTTAAGTTGAAGGAAGGTCCGTTTATATAAGCCTGTGTCTTTTTGACCTCTCCTGACACATTTCTCATTTTTTTCTTTTGGATTTTATGCAGTTTTATGTGTGTGCGAATAAAAATAAATAGAAAAATTAAAAAATTACTTGAGGTGAAGTTTTTTTTCTGTATATTTGTTCTAAAATTTTTATTTAGTAAATTTGTATTATATCTACATTATTTATATATATTAAGTAGTACCATGTACACTTTACATCACAGCTTATAAATAAAGCCTTGGTAAGAGTGCCTGTGCTTTTTTTACTTAGTTGTCGAACTGCTGTTTCCAACAACAAGGTCAAGAATGTATGATCCTTTAAGACTAAGTCATAGTAGGTCATAATGTCATTAAATAAATAAACAAATAAGACAATAGATCATTCCAAAGCATCCTACAATTCTTGTCTGGAGGATTCAACCAACCATCCTGTGTAGTTTTCAGTATCTGTAGATTCAGATGACTCTGTGCCCTTCCCTGGTGTCTGTGTCTTTACTCAACAAGGGGGACGTGGTGCTTTTATTTTCTTCCACCAGCTTTTCTCTCCTTTCATTGTCTGCCCTGGCCTTAGCCACAGAGCTTCAGTTTCACCATATCTGGGCGAACACCTCCCTCTAGTGGCACCCTCTTGTACCATAAAGCAAGCCAGCTGATTGACATATTAGAGGACTGCTACTCTTCATAGCAATACTTTAATTCATTTACAATTAATCAGAGTTAATATAATATCTCATAACTCTGATGATACACACACACACACACACACACACACACGTTTATAGCCTATATGTGTGGGGATTTTCACGCACAACCATCTTACAGAGGATGGTTCGAAAAAGAGTAAATATCCAGTGAGCGGCACTTCTCTGAGTCAAAATACCTTGTTGATGCCAGAGGTCAGAGGAGAATAGCCAGACTGGTTCAAGATGATAGAAAGGCAGTGAGGCAGGCTCTAATAACCACTCGTTAAAACCGAGGTATGCACAAAACCATCTCTGAACAAAAAACACATCGAACCTTGAAGCAGATGGGCTACAGCAGCAGAAGCACACCGGGTGCCACTCCTGTCAGCTTAGAACAGGAAACCAAGGCTACAAATCACACGGGTTCACCAAAACTGGACAATAGAAGACTGGAAAAACGTTGCTCGGTCTAATGAGTCTCGATTTCTGCTGCAACATTCAGATGGTAGGGCCAGGATTTGGCATAAACAATATGAAAGCATGATTCCATCCTGTCTTATATCAGCGGTTCAGGCTGGTGGTGGTGGTGTAATGGTGTGGGGGATATTTTCTTGGCACACTTTGTGCCCCTTAGTACCAAATGAGTATTGTTTAAACACCACAGCCTCCCTCAGTATTCTTGCTGTTCCATCCCTTCATGACCACAGTGTACCCATCTTCTGATGGCTACTTCCAGCAGGATAACTTACCATGTCACAAAGCTCAGATCATCTCAAACTGGTATATTGAACATGACAATGAGTTCATTGTACTCCAATGGCCTCCACAGTCACCAGATCTCAATCCAATAGAGCACCTTTGGGATGTGGTGGAATGGGAGGTTTGCATCATGGATGAGCAGCCAACAATCTGCAGCAACTGCATGATGCTATCATGTTAATATGGATCAACATCTCTGAGGAATGTTCCCAGCATCTTGTTGAATCTATGCCACAAAGTATTAAGGCAGTTCTGAAGGCAAAAAGGGGTCTAACCCAGTAATCACAAGGTGTAGCTAATAAAGTGGCCAGTGAGTGTGTATGTGTGTGTGTGTATAGTTATACAACAGTTAGTTCAGACCGAGTAATTTGATTGGACGAGAGGCATTCCGTGAGTGCTGATATAGAGTATAACATCACTGGGACTTGTATCGTCACGGCTGTAATTGTCTTCAGCATGTATATGCATATATATAAATATATATATATATATATATATATACATATGTGTGTATATACAGTACAGGCCAAAAGTTTGGACACACCTTCTCATTCAATGCGTTTTCTTTATTTTCATGACTATTTACATTGTAGATTCTCACTGAAGGCATCAAAACTATGAATGAACACATGTGGAGTTATGTACTTAACAAAAAAAGGTGAAATAACTGAAAACATGTTTTATATTCTAGTTTCTTCAAAATAGCCACCCTTTGCTCTGATTACTGCTTTGCACACTCTTGGCATTCTCTCCATGAGCTTCAAGAGGTAGTCACCTGAAATGGTTTCCACTTCACAGGTGTGCCTTATCAGGGTTAATTAGTGGAATTTCTTGCTTTATCAATGGGGTTGGGACCATCAGTTGTGTTGTGCAGAAGTCAGGTTAATACACAGCCGACAGCCCTATTGGACAACTGTTAAAATTCATATTATGGCAAGAACCAATCAGCTAACTAAAGAAAAACCAGTGGCCATCATTACTTTAAGAAATGAAGGTCAGTCAGCCCGGAAAATTGCAAAAACTTTAAATGTGTCCCCAAGTGGAGTCGCAAAAACCATCAAGCGCTACAACGAAACTGGCACACATGAGGACCGACCCAGGAAAGGAAGACCAAGAGTCACCTCTGCTTCTGAGGATAAGTTCATCCGAGTCACCAGCCTCAGAAATGGCAAGTTAACAGCAGCTCAGATCAGAGACCAGATGAATGCCACACAGAGTTCTAGCAGCAGACCCATCTCTAGAACAACTGTTAAGAGGAGACTGCGCCAATCAGGCCTTCATGGTCAAATAGCTGCTAGGAAACCACTGCTAAGGAGAGGCAACAAGCAGAAGAGATTTGTTTGGGCCAAGGAACACAAGGAATGGACATTAGACCAGTGGAAATCTGTGCTTTGGTCTGATGAGTCCAAATTTGAGATCTTTGGTTCCAACCGCCGTGTCTTTGTGAGACGCAGAAAAGGTGAACGGATGGATTCCACATGCCTGGTTCCCACTGTGAAGCATGGAGGAGGAGGTGTGATGGTGTGGGGGTGTTTTGCTGGTGACACTGTTGGGGATTTATTCAAAATTGAAGGCACACTGAACCAGCATGGCTACCACAGCATCCTGCAGCGACATGCCATCCCATCCGGTTTGCGTTTAGTTGGACGATCATTTATTTTTCAACAGGACAATGACCCCAAACACACCTCCAGGCTGTGTAAGGGCTATTTGACCAAGAAGGAGAGTGATGGAGTGCTGCGGCAGATGACCTGGCCTCCACAGTCACCGGACCTGAACCCAATCCAGATGGTTTGGGGTGAGCTGGACCGCAGAGTGAAGGCAAAGGGGCCAACAAGTGCTAAACACCTCTGGGAACTCCTTCAAGACTGTTGGAAAACCATTTCAGGTGACTACCTCTTGAAGCTCATGGAGAGAATGCCAAGAGTGTGCAAAGCAGTAATCAGAGCAAAGGGTGGCTATTTTGAAGAAACTAGAATATAAAACATGTTTTCAGTTATTTCACCTTTTTTTGTTAAGTACATAACTCCACATGTGTTCATTCATAGTTTTGATGCCTTCAGTGAGAATCTACAATGTAAATAGTCATGAAAATAAAGAAAACACATTGAATGAGAAGGTGTGTCCAAACTTTTGGCCTGTACTGTATATATATATATATATGCATATACATATATATATATATATATATATATATATAAACATATATATGTGTGTGTGTGTGCTGTCATTAAAAGTAAAGTGAATAATTTAAATAAGTAAGTGGTTGAATATGTTAAATAAGTTAGTTAAAGCCACAGTGTGTAGGAATTTCTCCCATCTAATGTTGAAATCATATATTGCATTCAAACGGATAGCGCACTCTAGTGCCTCGCTGTTTCAAACACGTATTGCCAACGGTAGCCGCTGTGTACCAGAAAGCTATTATAATATTGATGAAACCATGTCATCCGATACTTCATGGAGTATTCATTCAGGCTCCTACACAGACACACGCAATGCGAGTGACAAAACCCCTCCTCACCATGCTGGTTGTGTTTACAACGTAGGACTGTTGGGACGGGTTTAAATCAAAACAAACCAATCACATCTTGTCATTTGACAACTGACAAGTGGCTCAACCTCACACACCTCATCCCTCTCCTTGCATCACTGCGTTGCTGACAGCTGTTAGCTGTTAGCGCTGTTGGCTGTGATTGCATTACCTTTCTCCTTCAGCAGCTGTTTCCGCCTGGGAAAAAGGCGAATTAAAAAAACAAGGGTCAACATAGGGGTACTATGTTGACCCTTGTTTTTTTAATTCGCCGGTCACGTTGCCCTTTTGATTCCCTTTTACGCTTTCTTGGCGACGAGGATTCCGTCTCCCGTGACGCTGCATATGCATGATCCTGCATTATGCTCAAAGAGTGGGACTTTGTTAAGCTGCAGTAGTGCTGGGGTAGCAGCGAAGCGCCTCTTGCCCCTCTCCTTCGGCTTCTCAGTCAGGCAGCACTGGCCTGGCTCTCAACGAAAACGCTGAAGGCGGGCAGTATGTCCCTTGCTGGCGGATGTATTCTCAAGATGGCGAAATGTTATGGAACCCCCCAGAAAACTTACCCGCACGATGTACAAACAAATCTGAAATTCTCCTTTTTACGTCAGATCATTGGTGGAGGTGATAATACACCAATGATGACATATTTATGAATGCAGACATCGATTTTTACCAATAAACAACTGAAAATGTTACACAGTGTCCCTTTAAAAAGGGTTAAAAAGCTAAGAGCAAGCTATTCTCTGTTGGATTTCAGCGTCAGAGTGAGCGCTCTGTGCTCGGGTTGGTTTTCAGAAAGGGCTCTGTGCCCCATCAGCCTGTGTGCATTTTTTCTCCACTTTCTTGCTAGTGTAGCCTCTCTTTTAGTGAAGGGATTTCTCGTTTACTTGAGAGAGCCGGTTCTTTAGCTCTCGTTCACTTCGAAGCGCCTGTTCAAAGTTGCGGATCGTTTGTTTGTTTGTTTTTTGTTGTTGTTTTTTTCCTCTGTGTGTGTGTGTGTGTGTGTGTGTGTGTGTGTGTGCGTGTGGAGGGGGTTTACTTGCATTGCAAGTTTATTGCAGCATGTGACCTGAATGTTGTGACATGGGCCCAGGATAGACTCCGCAGATATTAAGTTTGGTGTGGACATAGCCAGGACTTTTACAAACATTTAGCCTGTCAATATAAGAAAGTGCTTGCAGATAGTGTGTTACCGTCATCAACATGACGTGAATAAGGTGTCATGGTCACGCACACACAAACATTCACAAAACAGTCCAAAACATGTCCCATTCGTACCAGAATAACCAACAACCTCCCCCTATCCCAAATCATGGCCAAAATGGCTCTCAATAACAAGTTTATAGTCTAAATTCAGACTCCATTCAGATCCAGCGTGTCCAAACTGCATGCTGGGTAATATGCAAACTAGCTGGCTAGCGTCACGCCCAGCCAGTGCATAGATATATAGGCCGGGAGCCAGGTCCACCCCTCAGGATGTTTTTTTGCTACCTTTTTTTCACTATTATTTTCAGTTATCCCATACCTTGGGCCATCACAAGTTGATAAGGAACACCCCCAACTCGGGGCCGTTTGGTCTCAGGGGCCAAAAAAAACCCTTTTTGGGAACAGTTTCTGGTGAAATGATGTCATTGCAAATATTAAGGTACTGCAACTGCATAAATGGTCAGAAAAGTCTCAAATTTTGCATGGTGTATCCTGACCCATTGGGGAAACTAGCAGAATAAGATTCTGGGGCTTTCTGCCTTTCTATTTTCAAATATCACCCTCATCATACCCCAAAAGACAAAAAAATGTCATCAAAAGTAATTATTTTCAAGCATTTTATTACACATCTCACTGCCTCAGATGTATATGAAAAACTTCCCAAGTTTATAAGCTTCAATTTAAGCCCAAGATGACCTTTTTATCTAGAAGATTACACCTGCTATGACCAAAGTTCTCCACTGTATCTCAAATCGGAGAAAACAGAACTTTCAAGCATTAACCTTCCAAATGGGATTAGGCTTATTTCTTGCATCTAAATAATATCTCAAATAATATCTTAAACAATAGTTGAGACTTGAGTTATGTACTGTTATACTATCTGGAGTGAATTACATGAAAAGTGAATACTATATGGTATATGCCCCCCCCCCCCAGGAAGACTGGGGTATCAAGATGCAACATTAACCAACACACTGACCAGGTTACACACATCAACACACTAACCAACTAATATGCTAACCCTGTCACACGTTACAACCCACCTATACTTATTCAGCAAAGACATCTTGGTGGTAAGTTAATCTTATTTTCTGGCTATAGAAAGAGATTGAGAGCATTATTGATGTCAGTGGGCTTACCAATAAGAATTTGTAACTGAAAGGTTAGCTAGCTAGCTATATTTTTCTCCTAACCAGGCAATTAATTGTTGTTTTTTTCTGTTGTCATTCTTTTTTTCAGAATGGTAAAAGAGATGAGACAGGGACTAGGGTGCATATGAGTGCAAGGGGGGAAGGAGCTAGCTAGGTAAAGTTAATACTACTGGTAGTTGGCTAATGTAATATATAGAACAGTATGTGTTGTTGTTTTAGCTAGCTAGCTATATTTTTCTCCTAAGCAGGCAATTAATTGTTGTTTCTTTCTGTTGTCATAATCTGATTTATGTAAGTTGAGTTTGATAAACTTTGCAAAATGTTTATAATATATTATAGGATTTAGTCACCCAAACCAGCAGTTGAGAGGGAGACAGCCCACAGTCAACAACAGTACACCGATGCCTGAAAAAATCGCCCTGTTTTTCACAACCCAGTGTTGGAAGGTATGGTGTGTGTGTGTGTGTGTGTGTGTGTGTGTGTGTGTGTGTGTGTACACAATATTTCACTGTTGTAATGAATATAATGATTTTCTGATAGTTGCAACATGCCAAAGAAACGACAAGATGATGAAGACTGGCCAGCAGGCCAGAGTTCTTCAAAGAGGAAGAAAAATCAGCCCCCACCTCAGCCATCTCTGGAAAACTGCATCCTGCATGGTTGCAAGGGGACAGTAAATAACAAGTTCATACCTTTGTCTTCTAAGGCTGATCCACTGAGTGCATTTACTGCTATCCATGATATGAAAAAGAAACTTCAGACACAAACGTTTGACTGTGGTGGTATGCAAGATGTTTGTGAATCAATTCCTGATGAATTGTCTTCTGATTGTGGGTATCATAAACACTGTCGACGCATGTTTTTCTGTAATGCTAACCGTGCTTTAAGCAAATGTCAAGCAGAAAATGACTCCACTAGACCGACACGTGAGCATGTGGATTCCTCAGTTTTGTTTGGCAGTTATTGCATATTCTGCAGAAGTAGCACAGTGAAGAAAGTGTCCAGCAACAGATATAGCTTGCAGAAATTCCAATCAAATGCATACAAGAATATAAAGAAAAAAGCAATGGAACTCGGCGATGAAGACTTGTTGTGCAAAATCAGGGGAGTTGATCTATTTGCCAAGGAGGCACAGTTTCATGATTGCTGTCGCAAGCAGTACTTAGTAAAGCGAGCACCCCACCCTGACACTTCAGCTGCAGCATCTGCTTTCACTCAGGTGCATGACCATATAAAAACTGAAGTTATCGAAAAGGGCCAGGTTGTTAAACTAGCTCATCTCACAGTTTTGTATCATGAAACCTTGACAGAATTCGGAGAAGCAGCTGTCGCTACCATAACCTGAGACAAAAAACTGTGAATGCTGCCCTGATCTCAAAGATTGTATCGACTTCTCATTTTGCCCATTCAAAGATACATTTTTATTTTGTAAATCCCTAGAATCCATGAAGACGACAGTGCGTTCAGCTTATGAGTTGGGAATTACTGATTGGAGTAAAGAGGTCAGCCATGATCTTCACAAGAAAATCTTAACAGCCTTCAAAACCTCTGAACCACTACCTTGGTCTCCAAGGGCTCATGATCTCCATGATCCAAATGATTAGATTCCTCCTGAGGTTTTACAATTTGTTTTAAACCTCATCTGCGGAGATAAGAAGCCCTCATCTCAGGAGGAAAGTCTGGCATCCTCCATTTCTCAAGACATCTGCAGAGCAGTTACGTCAGGTCAATGAAAGATGAAAAAACACATCTTGCTATGTATGACACTACGCCATCTCTTCACATCCAAGAGCATCACCACTCTGATAAATAGGCTTGGTCACTGTGAGTCATACACATACTCAATTGAACTTGAAATGGCTCTGGCAAATGCAATCGTGGAAAGTGCTTCATTAGTCAGCAACTCAGATGTTATCAAGAGGCAACCTGATGGAGCAGTCTTCTACCGTGACTGGGACAATTTTGATCAGCTAGTATGAGATGTATATGGGGCAGGGTCTATTCATACCGCCGCAGGGATCTACATGCAAGATCTAGGTTCCTGTGCAGATGCAGAAGCACTTACCTCAGCACAGCCCACACAAGAGTCCTGGGTAGATGCAGACACCCCTACCTCATCACAGCCCACAAAAGAGTCGAATCCTAGCACTCAGCTTACAAAAAAGCAGCGATCATTTAAAAGTCCTGCCACAGAGTTGCCAACTTACTACAAACGGAAAAGATCTGAACCAACTAACTTGGTGTCATCTGGTTCAAATAACTCAACCACATACAGCGCATCAAAATCATCAGATACTGATCTAATTTGGGTCTTTGCTCGTAAAATCAACTCCAGGGATCAGCACATCCCTGGTTTGTCAGGCTGGGTGTCTATTACTGGCCAGTCTCCAAAATGCCTCACCACAATTGGGTACTATCCCATGATCAATGCGCCCATGACTGACTTGGAAACCATTCAAGAATGCCTTAGATGCAGCCAAGCTGCGTCCTCTGAAGCTGGACAAGAGTATACCATCAGTACATTTGATCTAGGTGTTTGCATGAAAGCATACCCTCTAATCTGGAATGAACCTGAAAAATACCAAAAACATATCATCCTCATTGGTACGTTCCATTGCTGTGGAGCATACTTGAAAGGCATAGGCAGAAGATACTGTCAAGGGAGTGGATGGGTAGAAGTGGCTTTGGAAGCAAAACTGATCCACTGGCTCTGTGGCTGGCTCTGTGGCTGGGGTCACTGTGGCTGGGGTCACTGATGGAAAGAACTGGGACAGAGCAATGAACACACACAAATCCATGCTGGAAGCTCTAGAGAGGCTCCTCTATGACAAGTATCTGGAAACTTATGAACCACTCTCTCCAGAGGGGACTGCATTCCTGGAAAAGCTCACTCTGAATGAATCTACTCTCTCTGAAGTTCTCTCATCAGATGATGTATCTCACCATATGGCAGAATATCATGCATTGAGGAAGCAAGCAGTGAGAAATGGAGAACTGGGAGAAACTAGACAGTTTTGGATGGAATACATGGACTGCACCTGGCTCGTCCTGTCAATGAATAAGGCAATCAAAATGAATGACTACGAAGGATACAAAGCTGCCCTAACCAACATGCCAGACCTCTTCTTCTTCTCAGACCAGCAGAACTGTGCTAGATTCCTCACATACTTGGGATACTTCCTTGAACACATTGAGGAAACACATCCACGATCTGAGAAACTTTTGCGCGCTGGAGCAATCAGTGTAGCCAGATCACATATCCTAGGCAACCGCTGCCACACCGACAAAACAATAGAAGAGACAGCTATGAAATGGCTGAAGTCAAACTCAGGGTCTGGGACATATTCTGCTGGGATCTGTGGAATCACCAGTAATTATGAAGCCAGCCAGCGACATATCCTGACTGCCCATGCCAAAGGAGAGTTTGTAGAAGCCATGTGGAAAATGACAAGTGGCAGAGGCGAACGTATAGAGAAGCAGCAAAGAGATCTTAGACCACGTGAAATCACTCGGTCTGAGGAGCAAGTCCAGCAAACAGTAGAGGCTTTTCAGAGTTTTATCAACCCATTTCAGCTTGAGACATCGCAGCCCTTGACAAGTTTGACCTCAGGAGCAGCCATGCCAGAAGAGGTGCGCTATGATGTGCTGAATGCCCTGAAAAATGGCAAAACTCAAAAAGAGGAGTTCATCCGTGATCGACTTCAAACAAAAAAGGTCCTTTTCTTTGAACCCATCAAGAGGAACAGATACAAGGCAATGTCATCTACCACACCTAAAAGGAAGCTTATGGCATCAAACCAAAAAGTGATCCAGTACAAGGCCACAAGTGGGTTTATCTTTCAGATCTTCATCAAATCACAAGAACTCAAGTCACAAATAAACATCTCTGACCTAATGACCTATCCCTTGACTCTGACGCCATACTCCATCTCAACAATCGATGGCTTTTTTGCAAAAACCAACAAAGCAAAAGGAATGAACCACATGATCAAAGATGCTGAGAAACTCCTCATTCTACATGCGCGATGTGCCACAGACAATGAAGACTATATCAGAGCACACCTTCAAAAGCCTACCTGCTGCCGCTGAAACGGTATTCAGCACAGACACCTACGTTGACCGTCTTTATTCACCAAAATCAGCCGAGAGGGATGGCATAGGTTGTGGTGAACGTTTTATGGTTAGTGGGCTGAATGTTCATCGACCTGTGGATTGGATTCTTGAAAACAAGAAGGCATTCATTCATTTATTTCTGGATCACTGGAGCTCTCCAGATATGATGGAAGATATCCTCCGAAGGCCTGTCATTTTCATAGAGGCTGGTAAAGCTTTCAAGATAGAATGTAATGCTGGAGTGATGTCAAAAGAACTACTACCTGAGATCTGTTCAAACCATGAAGAAATACATGTGAGGGTGATTATTTACATGCAGTTTATCCAAAACAAAATGCCTCACATCAGAACAGTCAGAGTCAGAGCAAAAGACTCTGACATTTTCTTCATCCTCCTATATTATGCCAAGTCATCAACCGTCAACATAATCTTCGACATCGGAGATAGACTGATCAACATCAACCAGCTGGCTGAAGATTACTCAAACGAACACGTATCAGCTCTCCTGGCCTTGCATGCATTCACTGGTGCTGACTGCACCAGTGCATTTAAAGGCAAAGGGAAGGTGCAACCGATGAAGATTCTGAATCAGAATTCAAAGTTTATTCAGATCTTTGCTGAAGTGGGGAACTCTTGGGAGCTCGATGAGCGGATTCTCAGTGGTGTTGAAGAGTTCACGTGTCGCCTCTATGGTTTCAGTCATCGAATCAAGAAGGTTGATGAGGCAAGAGAGATTAAGGTAAAGAAGATGTGTGGCTCAAGCCTTGAGCTTCGACAGGGTCTTTCCGTTGATCTTTCAACCTTCGCACCTTGCAAGAGGGTTCTCTTACAGCACATGAGAAGAGTCAACTTCCAGGTATGCATCTGGAAGAGGGCACATGAGCACTACCCGGAGATCCCATCCCCTCTTGATGGACCATGGATTTCATATAAACATGGAGACTGGCAAGCTAGAACCACTATGGTTTGAGGGGGATGTCATCCCCAAAGCCCTCGTTGATGTCTTGGCAGAAGAGGAAACAGATGAGGATGACTTGGCTGATGAAATCCATACAATTATGGATGATGATGAGGAAGAAGAGGAAAATGATGATTAAAATCCAGTTCTATCCACATAGTTCCATCACCAGCTAATGTATCGATTGTATAGATTCCTCACATAGCCCACTAGGATGATTTCATAAACACGTTGAGGACGCATCCTGGATCAGAGAAATGCTATCAGTGTGGCTAGATCATATATCTCAGACAACCACTGCCACACCGAGAAAGTAATATAGGAGACAGCATAAATAAATCTTTATAAACAAATCTTCTGAGACATATTCTACAACAAATAATATAAAACACTAATATGACCAGAGGTCAGAGTACAATAGATGAGCAGTGAAAAGATCTAAGACCCAAAGAAATGTATTCTATTTTATGTTTGAGATGTATTTTAGTTTCTCCATTTGGCTATATTGAATGTTTATCTTGGCTGTTGGTTAGTAGCCTCTATTGATGGTTGGCTTCTTGATAATTAGTGATGACTGCACACTAGAGTCATCTTTATTCCTTGTGTTGCCTGGACTTTCTTCTTTAATAAATCTCATATTTGTTTCCCTGGTTTTGTGTGACTGTCCACACCCTTCTTTGCTCAATCTATTGCTTTTTTTGTTTGTTTGTTTATTTAGGATCCACCATTAGCCACAGCATAGCTTTATGTTGCACCCTGATACCCCGGTCTACATAGGGGTGTAACGTATACTGTAGTATTCACTTTTCACGTAATTCGCTTCAGATAGTATACCAGTACATACCTCAATTCTCAAATCTTGTTTAAGATGTTGTTTAGATGCAAGAAATAAGCCTAATCCCATTTGGAAGGTTAATGCTTGAAAGTTCTGTTTTCTCCGATTTGAGATACAGTGGAGAACTTTGGTCATAGCAGGTGTAATCTTCTAGATAAAAAGGTCATCTTGGGCTTAAATTGAAGCTTATAAACTTGGGAAGTTTTTCATATACATCTGAGGCAGTGAGATGTGTAATAAAATACTTGAAAATAATCACTTTTGATGACAATTTGTCAGGCGGACAGACATTTTTTTGTCTTTTGGGGTATGATGAGGGTGATATTTGAAAATAGAAAGGCAGAAAGCCCCAGAATCTTATTCTGCTAGTTTCCCCAATGGGTCAGGATACACCATGCAAAATTTGAGACTTTTCTGACCATTTATGCTGTTGCAGTACCTTAATATTTGCAATGACATCATTTCACCAGAAACTTTTCCCAAAAAGGGTTTTTTTTGGCCCCTGAGACCAAACGACCCCGAGTTGGGGGTGCTCCTTATCAACTTGTGATGGCCCAAGGTATGGGATAACTGAAAATAATAGTGAAAAAAAGGTAGAAAAAAAACATCCTGAGGGGTGGACCTGGCTCCCGGCCTAATATATACATAGATGCCGTATTCAACGGTGCTCCTCATTGGAGCGATACGTCAACGCGGCCGCCATCTTGCCCAGGTGGAGCCGCGCTGCCTAATGCATGTATGTCTATTGAGGCAGGAGATTATTTATGATTAAAATCATCATTACTCGCTGAATTCTCAACCGATTTTCATGCGGTTTGGTTTGTTACAATTGTCAGACATGTAGTTATGATACAGGATACTTGGTTAAATAAAAAATGCAGCTTTTCATACCAAAATATTTGATCTTATGTAGATGAAGTAACAGTAATAGTTCTACAACACATTTAAACTAAACTTTCCCCATGTAATAGATATTCTTTTTTTCTTACTAGATGTACAATGCCCACCACGTTGTCATTTAATTATTAATTTTGACTATAAATGTTTATTCACATTTCACACAATGTGCAAAAATAGTGTATCAGCAGGGTTGTGCCGAGCTGCAGTGTAGATTCTGATTAACAAATGTTGGTTTTGTACAAGTGAAAATAAATGACTTAGAGCTGCATGTTTACACAAAATTTTTGCTTTATATCTCATATGTATAACACCACAGTGCTCATGGGAGCCTGGACACAGAACTGTTTACATTATTAGGTCATATTTACAAAAAATACAGTGTACAGTAGCTAGTATTATTTTTAGGAGTCTGCCCAGTCCTGTCGAAGTCCTCAGGTCTGACGTGACAGCTGCAAATGACTGAGGAGTCACTCGGGACAAAGTCCTTTCTCCTCACTGCTGCTACCCATGCCCATCTCCTATCTGTGTTTACTGGGAAACTACACACAAAATAAGTGTGTCAGAAAAACGCAGTTCCACATAATTTGTAGTTACAATTCAGGCCACAAGTTAACTACTAACGTTATGCTGCGTTATGTCACGTTGGTGCCATGAAACAGATAGTTGACAATTTGGATTAACACATACAACGACATAGCTGTTTGACAAAGCATCATAATTTTATAAGTAATATTATATAAATGTTAACCTTTTTTCTTTAAGTTGTGTGACATAGTGTTAGCTTAATTTGGCATTAGGACCAGATCAGGACAGTTACTTTACTTGATTATCCCACAAGCCAGGGTGCGGCATCTATGTATATATATATCTATGCAGCCAGTGACAGTAGCGAATGCATTCGCTACAAAATTGTTGTATACAACTCCATTCATAGACATATATACGTAGACGCCGCATCGAGCGCTGAGCCGTACATCAATGTTGCCGCCATATTGGATGTGGCAAGGCTGCGTTGTAAACTAATACAAGTGAATGGACTTAATTTCATAAAGCGCCTTTCCTCAAAGAAATGTACGTTAATGCCTCTCGTTTATTCATTCACACATGCACTAATATAATTGGGAAACAGTTAAGCACAAAAAATAATGTATTTGATCTTCTCAGATGGCTAAGATAAGAACTTTATTGATCCCACACAGGAGCAATTCACCTTACATCAGCTATAGAGAACAAGGTAGTGCTGAAAAACAATGCACAGTAGCCTACACACACACACACACACACACACACACAGATATATATATATATATATATATATATATATATATATATATATATATATATATATATATATATAGCCAGGAAGTTTCCACTCTGAGAGAGAGATTGGAAACACAGGCAAGCGTGATCGAAGACCAGGGAACGGCTGCGGCTCTGGATCGCCGGATGACGGACTTGGAGAGGTGCCATTGCCGTGGATCGCCCGGCCAGGCCCGTGGGGCTGGTGCTGCTACGTCGGGATCGCAGGAGAGGGAAGCGCCGGGGTCGTCGGAGCCTGCTCGGCAGTCACTGGGGGTGACGGCGTGCCCCCACCTCCTCTCCTCTCCCCAGCATGGAGTACCATTCTGAAGGAAGGGAAGCGCAAGCCTCAGAAGCCCCAAAAAGTGTAATTGTGTAGGATATCTGAGTCACCAAACAGCTTAATTTCAGCGCTTGCAAATCCTGCCATTAGTACGGTTAGGATCACCTCAAGGCTTTGGAACCATTGGCGTTTTAGTTTATATGCAAATATTTACTATTTTTGCATCTGTCCTTTTACTGTGTCTTCTATTTTTATTGTAGGCCTACTGTTCTATACACACACACACACACACACACACACACACACATATATATATATATATATATATATATATATATATATAATATATACACATATATATTTGTTCTCTATAGCTGATGTAAGGTGAATTGCTCCTGTGTGGGATCAGTAAAGTTCTTATCTTAGCCATCTGAGAAGATCAAATACATTGTTTTTGGTGCCTGACTGTTTCCCAAGTATATTAGTGCGTGTGTGAATTAATAAACGAGAGGCATTAACGTAAATTTCTTTGTAGAAAGGCGCTTTATGAAATTAAGTCCATTCACTTGTATTAGTTTACAGCGCAGCCTTGTCACATCCAATATGGCGACGACATTGACGTATCGCAGCAGCGGGCAAACCCACTCGATGCGGCGTCTACGTATATATGTCTATGACTCCATTGGTGTGCCTCTCGGTCAAGTGCCGGTCAAGTTCCGCAAACATGTCACTTGTGGCGTAAAGCTTAACAAATAGCCATCTTCCTGTTCAGCTGGTGGTGGCTAGGGTCATTGCCGCTGAGTAGGACTCTTGCTGCTGCAGCTGATACTCTCTGGAATGCCTCATTAGAAGCTCTGGCATTAGCAAATGCAGCCTTCTTGAACCTGGGGTTAGGGATGCAAGATATCGTATAATTTTACTTTCGGTTAACTTATTTCATTAATCGAACGGTTAACAGTTAACTTAACGGGCCCGGAGAGGCCCAGCATTTTCCCCCAACCCCCCTAAAAATCAGTTAATCATCTTCATCCTACCTGGGGTCAAGTGCTGCAGCATCTGCAAGGGGGTGGTTGTATTCCATTCTGAGGGATCTGCTTGACATGTTTGCACAAAGAGATTTCACCAAGTCGAGTGCCTCTTGTGTTGTAACACTTGTAATGTTACTCTCTGCAGTACGACGGAGTATTAGGGCCACATTGAAGAAAAAAAAAAATCGGAGATTTCGAGAATAAAGTCGAAATATTACGAGAAAAAACACGTAATATTTCGAGAATAAAGTCAATACTGAGAAAAAGTCATAATATTACGAGAATAAAGTTGAAATGTTATGAGATTAAAGTCGTAATATTTCGAGAATAAAGTCGTAATTTAACGAGATTAAAGTCATAATATTACGAGAATAAAGTCGTAGTTTTTAAGGAAATAACCAACAACAAACAGAATATCAGATTGTCTTTCATGCCATTGTAAGTAGCCTACTTAATTAGGTTCGGGAACCGGCACCATGCCGGTTCTGTGTCAGTCGAAACTCCGGGCCCAACTCTGCCACTGATTGGCCAGTCTGACATCCTTCATAATACATATAGAACGTTAGTGAAACACATAGGCCTCACAGAAACATGCGTTGGTTTGGGGACAAGTTATTGGTCACGTTACTCGTTCCACAGGCGAAGGACCCCGGACACATAGCCTACAGTAAATACACCGGTTGTAGCCTAAGTAACTTTTAACATACGTGAGTCTTTGTGACTCTTGACTCTTGTCCCATAGGGGACCCCCTAACCCCTAACGCTTGTTTCTGTTCCACTAACGATATTTTCACCCCATTAAGTCACATCCTCTTATTTCCTCTGTAAACCTAACGTTACAGCAGCCTACAAGCATACTGTGTCAATAAATCAGCTCAGATACTGTTAGAAATGTAGTATTTAGCCTAATAACATCATGCTACAGCAGTAATAATGTCAGCTTTAGTCAAATGGCTCTAGCTCTCGTAAATGTCATAAACTCTGGACACATTTTCCCTGTATGTTGACATGATAATGGCCGCGTTTCCCAGATCGCTTTTAGCTTAAGAAGATCTTTCACTAAGAAGGAGTTGTAAGATCGAGCTGACCCACTCTTAACAGTCTTCTTAGCCACCAAACGCTCACAGATCCAGCTGCGGCAGGCACATTAATATTACACTAAGCAAGGAGATGTTAAAACAGTGCGCGCCGTATATATTTTGATCTATTTTATACTTCAGATTTATATTGTTTGGCGTTAATTGGTGACAGAAAAGAACGAATTTCATTCTGCAGGGAAACGCGTGTCCTTACTGTGCATATTGAATCTTGAATCTATGTTTTATGAAGACCCTGTGTGCGCTCAGAGCTGTGGCACAAGTTACGCACCGAAATCTGGCAGAAGAAAAATAATAATAAGACGAAAAATAAGTGTGTCACTTATATAATATGTGTGTGACTTATGGCTGATGAAGTGGTGGGTGATCGATGTGCCTGACATCGATTGATTTAGTTTTAGCACTGCGGTAGTGACCAGCTCCTGTTAAGAGTTTCTTAAAGAGTGATCTCAAGTAAAATCTTAAATGGATGCAGACAGTGAAAAGAAAGCAATAGCCTAATTTAAAAAGTTGCCTCAATTGAAAATGCATTTGATCTCTGATTCAATTTGAACGCTATTTCTCAAGACAAGTTCTGTAATTACCTTGTCCACTTTCATTCTGTTTATATCTCAACAGGAGCTGGCCGTGGTGCTGAAACTAAATCAATCGATGTCAGGCACATCGATCACCCACCACTTCATCACTGTCCCCATCACTGTTTCAACATCTCCTTGCTTAGGCCAGTGTAATATTAATGTGCCTGCTGTGGCTGGATCTGTGAGCGTTTGGTGGCTAAGAAGAGTGTTAAGAGTGGGTCAGCTCGATCTTAAAACTCCTTCTTAGTGAAAGATCTTAAGCTAAGAGCGATCTGGGAAACGCGGCCATTATCATGTCAACATGGAAAATGGTTTATGACATTTACCGGGAGAGCTAGAGCCATTTGACTAAAGCTGACGTTATTACTGCTGTAGCATGATGTTATTAGGCTAAATATTACATTTCTAACAGTGTCTGAGCTGATTTATTGAAACAGCATGCTTGTAGGCTGCGGTTTACAGAGGAAATAACGGGATGTGACTTAATCATGTGAAAATATCGTTAGTGAAACAGAAACAAGCGTTAGTTAGGGGACAAGAGTCAAGAGTCACAAAGACTCACATATGTTAAAGTTACTTAGGCTACAATCGGTGTATTTACTGTAGACTATGTGTCCGGGGTCCTTCGCCTGTGGAACGAGTAACGTGACCAATAACTTGTCCCCAAAAGAATGCATGTGTTTCACTAACGTTCTATATGTATTATGAAGGATGTCAGACTGGCCAATCAGTGGCAGGGTTGGGCCTGGAGTTTCGACTGACACAGAACCGGCACAGTGCCGGTTCCCGAACCTAATTAAGTAGGCTACTTACAACGGCATGAAGGACAATCTGATATTCTGTTTGTTGTTGGTTATTTCCTTAAAAACTACTTTATTCTCGTAATATTATGACTTTAATCTCGTTAAATTACGACTTTATTCTCGTAATATTACGACTTTTTCTCAGTTATGACTTTATTCTCGAAATATTACGAGTTTTTTCTCATAATATTTCGACTTTATTCTCAAAATCTCCGATTTTTTTTTCTTCAATGTGGCCCTAATACTCCGTCGTACTGCAGTCCCTTAAGGCCCAAACATAATCGGGTGGAACATATGTGGAACGGTCGATTAAAAGATATCCATCTTTATCCCCTTTTGAAAGATACATTCTGGATTAGCTGAGAATACATTAAATATAAACTAAAATGTAAATGAACTCTTTGGGACAGCTCAGTAAACAGGACCACATTCTTCTACTCTGTATAGAAATCAGTAAGAAAAGATTAGCACCACAGCAAGGATACTGAGCTTTAGTGGCGTAAAGTAGTTACCGTAGGCCCCAGTGTACGGTATTGCGATGGGCCTTAGTGCACACTACTTACTAGTTATAAGGCACACACACACACACACACACACACCACTGCCAACTGTTTATAAAAAAAGCCAAAGGAATCTAATTTAGGGAGCTCTGCTACTTTTTCCACCTGTTGGTTTTTCTCGTCTTATAATTAAAAGGCATGACTGCTCACTCAACTTGCAGATATACTCAGCTTGTCAGTCATCATTCCACACCTGTATATAACAAAAATATCAAGGAAAATAATAAATTATTCCTTTAATTGAACAGAATTTAAATGTTTATTCATACTTTTTATAGTTTATGTAGAATAAACATTTAATTCGTTTTAGTTTAGTTTATTTCCTTTATTAATCCCCCTGAGGGGAAATTCAATGTTTTCACTCTTGCTTGTCCATTACACACAGGTCTGAAAGACACACACATGCACAAACAGGACCTATACATGCACAAAGTGGAGAGATGTCAGAGTGAGGGGGCTGCCTTGGTGTGGCGCCCCAAGCGGTTGGGGCGTTCGGTGCCTTGCTCAGGGGCACCTCAGCAGCGCCCAGGAGGTGAACTGGCACATCTCCAGCCACCAGTCCGGACAGGGACTCAAACGGGCAACCCTCTGGTTCCCAACCCAAGTCCCTATGGACTGAGCCACTGCCGCCCCACCATTGCTACTGAATATTTCACAAAAAAGAAGAACAGAGATGGATTTGCATTTTTGAGGGAATACAGCCCATAGCAAATGGCACCATTTTCAATTTAATCTAAATCATTTTCAAGCTCTGCTTATATTCAAAACTTTCTGCACCTTCAAAACATATCCTACATATCCCCACAACTAAAAGGAAGACACTGTAGCACTACATTTAGCTCCATGGTACTGGTTGTGTTGCTGATTCAGATTTTTTCTCACAAAATATAACAATTACATGTGGCGCATTATTATTAATAAATTGCCCAGCTTTATAAAAAAAATTAAAAGCTCCACCTTGAACAGATTTTAAGTACATTTAAATACATTGTGCTAACTAAACCTCTCCTAATTGCAGGAATTTGACTTAACCTTTTGCTGTGTGCTGGTAATAGTTTTACTTAAGAGAAAAGTTTTAAGCACTTCTATAGCTGCCAACAGTCTACCAACATCCTCACTTGGAGAGAGGGTAAAAAAGCTCTTTTGAAACTTCTTTATCATAGTACAAAAAATCCACAATGTGATCCCCATTTGTTGTCGTTGTGAATTAGAAAATTGGTCAGTGGGCCACCCAGCATCCTATTGCAAGCCTGAATAAACCCACCACAGGGGCCCTAGGAATTAATTTAGAAATATGTATCATGCTAATTTGACATGGTAAATAACACATGTAAAAATGCATGTGCATGCATATTTCTGAACAAATTTGCAATTAATTAATCAAAACCAACCAAAAAAAAACAAAAAAAAACAACAACAACATGGGGCCTTTGGCACACATGAAGACCTGGGGCCAAGTGGAAGTTGCTTGCTTTCCATGGTGTGAAGACTTCACCCAGAATTTATCAGTATCTCTGTGGCCTCACTCAGTCCAGACAGCTCTGACTCCAACATATTGAAAAAGTTGTCATAGGGGAAGGACTGGGACTAAATGAGATCTGGTTGATCTTTGATCTGTTACAGACATTTTTGGGGGCAGGTGCTCAAGCAAAAAAAAGGGGGGCAACTCTCTCATCATTATCAACTGAAAAAATAAGTTCTATATAGTAACACATTTTGCTTACTTACATATTTAATTTAATTCCCATACAGTGATGCAGACAAGGGTGTCATTTTGATCTTTAAACACTTCATTTCCTGCATTCTGGTGAATGTTTTTGCTTCCATTTATGGTGGAAATGTATTTACTTACGTAAAGGAAAACAAAATTCAGGTGGCATGTGAAATAAAATTTATAATTGAATATATATATATACAGTAACCCTCTCGGGCATTTTGTACTGCTTTCAAATATTTATTCTCATGTAGATCAACTTGTCTTATATCATATTGTCTGCTGAGTCAACACACGTGTTTTACTGTGTATAAATGACGGGCCGTGTTCTGCCGTGAGGTTTAAATTTACCGGGATGTACAGAGAGGAAGCTACTCTGACGCACCAACACACTGAGGATGATGTCTACCTCAAAGTAATTAGTCAGAATGAAGTTAACAGAGTGCTGCAGAGAAAAGAGTCTTTTGGGGTTCATTTACATCAAATTCAGCTTTCTGCAAACATGGTTCTTTTCTTCAGGCCTTAAATGCAGGGCTTATTTTATATTTTCTCTTGTTGTTACTTTCCCATCAGAATCCTTTAATTTAACCTGTGATCCAGCTAAATGTTTTATTGTCTGTTGGTTCAGAAATTAAATTAAATTCAATCAACTGCCCAAGATTTTGTAAACAATAAAGTCTGTGTATACGTGAAAAACGGCTGTGATTAAATTAAATTAATACTTAAAATTATTCTTTAAATAAGTTTTAAATATTTTTAAAGAATCCCTGCACTCTTGGCACAAGGTATGTGCAGCACCAAACTGCATTTCAGATATATTTAAATGAATTATCAGAGCCATGGCTTGAAACATTATTTTCAAGTTGAATTTTGGTTTTTAAAGACACATGGAAGTGGGCCAGCAATTCCAAATCTGTCTCTGCTCACACCAGGAAGCTGGTGAACTGCAGTCAGCCTGAGAGTTTGAGGGAGATGGTGTTATTTTATGCCAGACTCGCTTACATGTTGTTAAGCTTAATGATAGGTTATTGCCTAAATTTAACTGGCTGTATGTGATAGTGTGATAGTGATTAATAGTGGTTTAATCTCACAACAGTTATAAACAATACTGTGGCTTTGTTACCTGGCTGTCCATTAAGACAGGTCAGGGAGATATAACAGCAAAACAGAAGGGAGGGACTTGAGATAATCTATAGATGTCTATGACTGTCATGTCACTAGAGGGAGAGCAGAGTACAGTCTATGCTTTTGACTCACTTCTATTTCTATAAACAGTTCCTTGTTCCTTCCTTCCTCTAAAACCAGCCAGTTAGTTCTTGTTGAAATGTCATAATGAGCAGAGCACTGGACTGTTTACAGCTGCTGAGAGCGGATCATCTTTCTGTCTCTCTAACTGAGAACTAATGATGGTGCTGATGGTCACTCAGCACACACACACACACACACACGCACACACACACACACACAATCCATGTATCTCACTTGACAGGAAGCAGCCCTTGGTTTGTTGTACAGCACCACTTCCTCACTGCTGGATTAGAGCTGATTATAGGCTAAATGGGGATTAATGAAGATCCAGTTAAGAGTAGGTGTGCAAGGTGAACCTGATCAGCCTCCTCTGATGTTTTGGAACTGCTTTTGTATTGGGAACATTTTGGATTTCTTTATGGTTTCTTTCAGAAACTGTAGGCTACTTTTTAGGAGGCTTGTTTGTGCAATGAAGCTGCTGCTAAAGGACTTAAAAAATTAGATTAGTTTAAAAAAGACCTCCATGGTAAATTAAATGAAAGCTGGATGATATATGATTTATTATTAATACTTTGCAAAGAAACTAAATAAAAATTTGATCACAAAAAAATATCTTCTACCTAATTACTTTGATTAACCCCTAGCTTCCTGGTAATGTCTGACCTAATACGTTACAGTAAGTGACAACCTGGTGCAGACATTTCCAGTTCCCTCTCTGTCAGCTCTGCTAAACTTGTGCTGAATCAGAATCAGCTTTATTGGCCAAGTACATGTGCACATACAAGGAATTTGACTTTGGTCCACTTTGCGCTCAATGTACCATTATTCACATTAAGTACTCAAAATTAGACAAAGAAAGTGGAAGTAGAACTAAACTAAGTTGACACGGCATCCCAGAAGGTCAACAACCAACACACCCCTTGTACGTGATATCTCAATGTGGAAAGTCCATGACCAAACATTGATACGTGCTGAGGTCAGGGTGAGAATGTGTCGAAGGAAATTATTAAATTGGTATTATTTTATGCAACTGGCGCAACATTTGCTCTTCATGTTTCTCGCCTACACCTTGGCTGGATGCTGTCTCATTGAATGGGATCTGGGGAATTAAGTGTGGACTTGCTGGAAATAATAGCATTAATGTCAGTGACTTTAGGAAATGAAGGTAAATATACAGATTCATGGCACACTTTTAAAACAGCATACTTTGGGCTTGAGGGATGGTATCAAGTATTTTCAAATAAAGTGAAGTCAGCAATCATTGGTGTTAAGGTCCAAGTTGAGTTGCAAATCTTTTTTGATATTATCAAGTCAAGTATAAAGTCATCAGATTTGTGACTTGAGTCTGACTTGAATCCGAGTCTTGTGACTTGAGTCCACAGATCTACAAATAAGTAGGAAACCAAAGTATAGTTCTTTACCTGCTTGTATTTGGCTGTTGTGAAGACAGTCCTCATCATTAAGACTTTAATCAGTCAATAAGAATAAAAGGGTGTCAACAATTCTTTCTTTTACTGCTACCAGTTTGTTGTAATGTGAATATAAAAGTTCATTATTGACCTTAGTCTGACAAAATAATATTAGACTGTAATCCCCTTTAAATCTTGCCGACCTCCGGCTAAACTGTGGATAAAGCAGTTCAAACAAAAATGTGCAGCTAAAACAGTAAAATGCTGCTTCTGCATTAATTCATTAGTATTGGCAATCTAACAGTGTCATAATTGGTCAGTCACAGGGGCCACATACTTTTACATTTTGCTGATAATACTTGTGTATTTTAACTTTTGAAGGCAGGACTTTTACTTGTAATGAAGTACTTTCAGATTGCTGTACTGGTGCTTTTACTTAAGGATTTGAATGTTTCTTCAGCCACCCTTGAACAAGCACAAGTGATATGTCCTGAACCCACCCTACATACTAATTCTTGCAGTATGCATTGCATTTTAATCAGCATTGTGCACTGTTTTAGTTGTTAGTATATTAGTGCATATTTATTGTTTTTTAATAACAGGATATGATACAACACATGCCAGACGCAAATCAGTCTGTGAATCTGTGAATTAAATTTCACAAGATCTTATGTTTTCTTAAAAAAGCTTTTTCTGGAGCTGTCTTACTACCACTTGCAATTTATCTGTTCTTTCCCAAAAGCAGCTTAAAAACAGATTCAAACCTGTCTTAGAATCAGTATGTAGTGTGGGGTTATTTCCATAACAACTAAGCAAACTCCATTTACTGATGAAGAATGGTTTATGGGAAATAACAAGTTTACTCTGTGAACTAACAAGGTGACTGCTGCATGAATGCGCACAATGGAAGCAGCAAAGGAACAGAGAGTGTGACCATGATCTAACGTGAAAAGACACTGCTGACACCGGTATCGATACTCCAAACAAGACTTAATTATGGTAGTATTAATATTGTTGGTACTGATTTGTCCACCTCTAAAGAGGAGTGCACAATCTGGTCAAATATCATTAGCAGCTCTAAAATACAACCTTGCCCTTATAACACAATGGTTCTCAAACTGTGAGCTGCGCCACTATTGGGGGCTGAGCAGCCACTGTAAGAAGAGCATGCATTACCAGAGAGATGAATGTTAATTGAAAATAAAGCTGAAAAAATATGAATAATGTGGAAACAGACAAACAAGAGAGCCGTGATACCAACAAGACTTTTCAGATACCAGAACATCATGTAAAGCATGGTACGGGCAGACTTCTGTCAAAAGTGTATTCAGTTTTGATTTAATTTTAGTGCTATACAAAAGTTATCTTAATATATTTTTCATATAGATCAGGTCCAGACCATACTCTTTAATTGACAGAGACCCAACAATTCAAGCAAATTCCCACCAAGAGCATTACAGAAGCGCACTGCATTCACTGAATACAAAAAAAAAATTGACACCTTAACTCATAATTACAACTAAAGATCTCATAATTATGAGATCCTGATCTAGACAGGGGTAAAGTTCCTATGTGTTTTTGTTGGCATCCCGGTGAAGCCATGTGCTTTTGCAAAATATAATTATAGATGTGAAAGGCGACTGCAACATGCAATATATGATGACTTCGGAATGAGAATGGGCTGGATATTCGTGATTATTTCCAGTTGAGTAACACTGTGAAGTATCTGCCTAAATTAGCTTTCCAACACATCCAAAAACGGGGACAAATTGAGGCCTTGATACAGAACTATTGGAAATAATAGATGTGAAAAATGGCTCATTCCGAAGTCATCACATATTGCTGCTTTGCAGTCACCTTTCATGTCTAGATTTTACACACTTTGTATCCTTTGGCATCTGCTGTTTCAGGATGCTGCAACCAAACAACAACAACAAAAGCACATGGCAACCCATGCAGGGACGTTAACAAAAGCACACATCAGCTTTACCTCTGTCTAGATCAATATCTCATAATTACAAGATAAGATCTTGTAATTACAAGATAAGATCTTATAATTATGACATAAGGTGTCAATTTTTTTTTAATTCACAGAATTCAATGTGCCACAGTGGCAAAGAAAAAACTCAGAGGCAAAACCCTGGAGCAGAACCAGACTATGAAATATTTAAAACCATACAAATAATAAAATTGGCTGCATGGAAGCAGATTTCTTCCCCAAAAGTTAAGGGGGGAAACAGGGCTGCAGTCTCAGCCCCACCCTGTTTAACTTTTATACTGATCAATTAGGAAAATCACTTCAGCAGTCAGATATCCCTGGTCTCAGCCTTTCTGGCACAAAAACTAAATGCTTACTTTTGCAGATGATCTAATATTGTTAGCTCTGTCTAATGAAGCAATACAACATCAACTGAATCACCTGCAAAACTTCTGTCACACCTGGGCCCTAACGGTTAATCTGGAAAAGACTATTATTATTAATTATGGCTTTATTTCCAGAACGGACCCAGGTATCTGGGAAACCCAATCAAGTTCCTATTGGGCTCCACTGACAAAGAACACACACACAGCTACACGTATTTGGGACTAAAAATGACCTGAACAGGAAATTTCAATCTTGCCATTAATGATCTCAGAGATAGTGGTAGGACAGCATTCTATGCTATAAAACAGTCTTCAAACATATATATACCCACTAGAATCTGGCACAAAATATCCCAATCTATAATTGAACCAACATTGCTGTATAGTAGTAAAGTGTGGGGTCCTGTAAATCAAGACTTTGAAAAATAGGCAAACACCTAATTGAAGCTCTACACACTGAGATTTGCAAGAGTATACTCCGAGTCCACAGGAACACCCCAAACAATGGATGCCGAGCTGAACCCAGCCAATCCCCTTTTGATTAGAATATAAAAAAGAACAATCTACAAACACCTAAATACACGTTACCCCAACTCCTACCATTACAAGGCTCTCCATTGCCAAGAGGAGAACATCAAGAGGAGTCCTCTCAGCCAGCTGAGGCTCACCACCTCTAACAGCACAACACCTCAGGACAACACTCACATAATCCAGCCTAAACAAATTATCGCTAAAGAAAAAGAAAACATCAACTATTGGGCATCTACCACAAACCTCCAAAACAAGCTTTAGTGCTATTTGGCCCTAAACAGACAGTACACAAAGACAAACTATCTGACTGCTGTGACAGATCAGAAACTGAGAAAGATACTGACCATGTACAGACTCAGTGATCACAATCTGGCCATAGAGACTAGCAGACACATGCAGATCTGGCTGCCTAGAGAGGACAGGCTGTGTCAGCTCTGTCTTCAGAGACAGGTGGAGACAGATCAAGATTGAAATGAAGACATCAGAAAAAAAGCTCTTTAGAAAATGTACATGTACACTCCAACCACACTAAAATGTATCATCTACTTGGAGAAAATAGTGTCAATGCCTTAGATGCAGCCAGATATGTCAGTGCATGTCACAGCCTAAGAGACAATCAAGGTACCATGTCTGAAGGATTATGTTTGATTCCAAAGGTACCATACTGAAAGTGTTTGGTGGAAACGGGGCTCAACACGACAACATATAACAGCTGGAGTTCATCTCCTCACAGCTCACACTCTGCCTTTTACTTATTCATTCACTTTTTCCTCAGTGTGTGTATGTATGTAAATTTTTGTATTAATGCATTGTTTCTTTAATAATTTAATTACCTATTACATTCCACTGTGCCTTATTGAATTGGCTTTCTTAAATTGTAATTGTGCTTTGGCAACACATATGAAATGTCATGTCAGTAAAGCTTATTGAATTGAATTTAATTGAATTTAATTGAATTGAGATGATAATAATCGAGGAAACACCAAGATGCCAAACCCAAGATAAGAAAACTTATCTTGCCTTTGAGTTTACTGTCAATGGGTGGAAAGAAAAAAGCACTTCATGTTCTATAAATTATTATAATGTTTGTTAAGTCCAATCTGTGGAGACAGTTTAGGGTTAGGGTTAGTGGTAATGTCAATACCACTGGTGGAAAATCTCAGTGACAAAACAAATACAAAATCTATTAACTAATAATCAGTGAACCTGCTGCAGTAAAGGGAAAGGCTCAAAGGAGGGTGTACTTTGATGCCACATATTGCAATGATGGGTAATAAAGTCATAAAAAATGTAGTTTTAATTTGCTGTCTTAAAATGGTTGTTTCCATGGTAATTCTTGCAGGAAAACATCCAAGACAAGTTTCTTTGTTAATTAGACACTTTTTAACTGTATTATGTGAAACACATCCATAAAACCATAATTAGCAGTGTGTGGTGGGACCTTGTGCTTAAGGGTTTTACAGGCTTGTCATGTGCTTTACTCTGTCAGTTCCAATTCCCCACAGCAGACTTATGGTGGTGGGTCAACTTTGCTACCTCTAGATGGAGCTCCTGTGCAGCTTCCCAAACAAGGAAGCCTGAGACAAAATTCAGCTTAATCAAGGTAGATACAACATACCAGAAAGAAAACGGCTGATAAGTTACTTTACCTCCAAAATAAAATAAAAGATTAATGTTGGCCACATTGAAATATCATGCTATAACATTCAGTAACCAGGTAAAAAGCATGATTAAAAATTAAACAAAATAAAATGCAAATATTTTAAACACACTTTCACAAGATAAATAAAAAAGGGGTTTCAGCAACTTCACTTAACCTTGATCACCATTTTGATTATAATCTACTCTTTGAGTAAAAAAGACATTTTGCTTCTGCCTTTTTTAAAGCTTTAAAACATTTTGCACCTTGATGGGTAAGTGAGAAGTATGGACTGCTTGCATTTTCTTCATTGCTTTTTTACTTTAAATTATAAATCTTAGACTTCTGTGTACAATGGTAACAGTAGCAGATTCTAGTAGTAGTGCCTGCATGATCAGCATTTTAAGACCCATGATAATACAACTAGGGGTTTACATGTTCTGGGTTTTCTTCAGGTACTCCGGCTACCTCCCCCAGTCCAAAGACACGTACTCTAAATTGTCTGTAGTTGTGAATGTGAGTGTGAATGGTTGTCTGTCTCTGTGTGTCAGCCCTGTGATAGTCTGGTGACCTGTCCAGGAGGTACTCTGCCTCTCACCCAATGTCAGCTGCGACAGGTTCTTTAGTCTAAGAGAGTCTAAAAATATCAGTAAACATAACAACTCTCTCAGAAATCCAAAACCTAGAGTGCTAAAATTCCAATTTTATTTTTGATGTCATAGGGCATAATGTTCTAGATGACACTGAGAGCACCCAGGGGAATGCTCTGAATATATGGGAACATTTTCTGTTTCACAGCTGAGGGCGCTATAATAGAATAAAGCTCTTTCTGGGTATAAAAAAAGAAAACGAATAAAATCAGGCTCCCATTCATCGTCTATCAAGCAGCTCTAGACTTTCTACCCCTTGACATCACAAGATTCAGACCTTCTTCTCTGGTTCCTGGCTTTGAGAGAGAGTAGCTTGACCCAGCCAGCGTTTGTATGTGGGGCCCATGCAGGTAGTAAATTTACTACTAGTAGTGCTTACTACCGACATGGGCCCCACATACAAGTCATGTTCACAAATATTGGTTGAACTTTCCTGGGCCATGGAAATAATGGAATTCTTAATTTAGGTGGTGTTCTTCATTCAACCCTCTGCCTCTGATTTAAAAAACAAACAAACAAAAAAAAGAAAACAAAACAAATCACAACAACATTTTTTGTTTTTATCAGATGGTAATGATACTTCTCTGTCAGCAGCACATTCTTCCTGCAATGATATATGCGTTTTGCTCCATTTTTAATGACTTAAAAGTAGCAAGATGAATTTTTCACAAACATAATTTGTGTACTTTACATGATGGCAGGCTTTATAGTGGGCTTTACAAGTAACAGTAACAGTCTAAAAAGAGGTGTGAGGTAGTTACAATGGGCACCTGTGCATGCTATTATGATGGGTTCTAGTGTGCTCTAACTTCTAGTCATGAAGCGCGCACACACACACACACACAGAGTTTTAGACATATATATATATATATATATATATATATATATATATATATATATATATATATATATTACCAACAGTATGTCTTACTGCTGCTTTTATATCTGCTTGCAGATGTACCCAGCTTGTCAGTCTTGAGAGACATTGCACCTAAACTAGCTGCTGTAAATTGTATTGTCTTGTTATATGATTAAACAGAGCCTTTATGATGGACAACATCAACATACATATTACCCAGCAATCATCATTACATATTAAAAACTATGAAAGAAAATAGGCTGTTATTAGTTTCACCAAATTATTTTTTATCGTGAATTATGTTTTTTGTAGTTAATGTAGAATAAGCATAGAATTTGTTATAGATGATACTGTTTTACAAAACCAGAAAACCATGATGGAGATGCCTTTTAGAGCATATGTAGAAAATCACACCATTTTTGATTTAACATGAGCTCTAGGCCTACTTTGAACATGAGTGTTGGGTTTAGAATGATCAAACAGGACTGAAAAGTGGTTTGAAAATATCTTCAACAATTAGGTTTTATCCTTTTGAATACATCCCAATACAGTTAGGTTCTACATTTACACACAAGTAAATTAAAACAGGTGTTAATTATGGTATATTTTGAAAGGACGCCACCGGATATGTGAAAGCGTATATTAAGTCTGTCTTGACTGCGGTCTTACTAATTTAAGTGTCAGTGTTGAGACAAACACAACAGCAGGTCGCGACGTCCCTGTCAACTCCAGGAGGAACTGCCAGGATCTGCGATCAGGAGCGGGGAGGAGCGACATCGAGCTGTATTGCATTCAGGACTCATTTACCGAATCATTTACCGAATCATTCCGACGTTTGTTCTCAATTTATCCGCCGAAAGGCGACAAGTGGCACTTTGGGAGTCAGAGGGGGAAAGGATTTGTGGACTGTATTAAAGCGACTGAGGCTTTCAGTTTCCCAAGTTGGTCCGCGCTCACCTTATCATGGCTTCAACGACTTGTACAAGGTTTACCGATGAGTACCAGCTGTACGAGGAACTGGGAAAGTAAGTTCTCTAATCGCTTTACTAATGTTTTAATAGAAGGTTACAGGAGAGTTTTATCCCGCTGTGCTTTTACTATCTATTTCAATTAATCGAAACCTCCGCTGGAGTCTTAACTGTTACCTGTTCTTACCTTGATTGTGTGTAACGTTAGTTAGTAAGCGCGTGCGGGGCAGGACGTCACGCCAACTCCCATTCAAATGCCTTCAGATTTACGTGTACCTTTTGTTGTCAACGAAAACCGCGAGCCTTAAAAAATGATTTTAAAAAAATGACTCGGTGTTGAGCCCCGAAGCGTTATGATTAATAGGCTACTCCCTATGCTCGTATGTTTGTCTCAACTTTTTTAATCGGTTTCTGCTCGTCTGCGCCCATCAGCGTGTATCTTGGAGGAACAATGTCTTGTCTACACCATACCAATAAAAACAAGTTGATTCTTTTAGGGGAAACATCGGCGAGTGCTTTGAAACAAATGCCGAATTTAAAAGTGCCATATCACAATCTGCCTGTAATCTGAATTCATGCTCTAGCATCCATTTATCTCTGGCCACGTGCCAGACAAGTAAAAACAAGCAGAAATTTGGATGGAATTCGGTGTTCGTGTCATTAGCAGCGCACACAAGGCAGTAGGGAAGCCTTTACGGGAGACCTGTCACCTGTGCTGCTCTCAGTCCACTGCAGTGAACCGAAGCCTGCCTTGAGCTAACACCATGATGGTAACCTTATGTATAGGCCCATAAGAAACCCAGTGTTTCTCAGTAATTTGGGCAGTTTGTACAAGTTTCCGCCCTTTTTTCAAAATGCGAAGGGTTGAAATTCCCCAGTGGTGTGTCTGTGGCACCACACACACACACACTACAGCGCATTCACACATTTTTTGTTTCTCCAACAACGACAACCACTGTATGTTTTCTGCAAAATGTAGAACACAGCTAAATATGTACCTCCACACCACTTAAATCTTGGCTAGCCTATATATTAATACAGGTAAACGCAGTCTTTGAGTTTTGGGAAGGCGTGGCGCTCCTTTTTGACCTGGCTTCAGGGTAAAGCATGTAGTTTGTTTAGTGAATTTAGGCCTAAAAATAAATCGCATGGGAGAGCTCTGAGCTGACATAGTGACCTATCAGCATTAATCATTTATCACATTGAATAAATACCAGCTATTACATCAGTTATTGTTCCACTCTGTCCTTGGTAGCCTAATGTTTGGATAGTTTTGGAAGCTGATACTCCAGCTGCATATTTTTAGAGTAAGCACCTACTGTAAGGAAGCCTTTAGGAGGGGAATGTCTACTTACAAAGTGAGAATTGGTCGGTTTACAGAAGGACAGGTATTTCTAGAGACATACACACCAACCGTTTTTAACTTTGGGGCAGCATAGTGGTGCAGTGGTAAGCACTGTTGTCTCACAGCAAGAGCATTCTGGGTCCGTATCCCCTAGCTGGCTGGGGCTCCTCTGTGTGGAGTTTGCATGTTCTCCCAGTGTCAGTGTGTGTTTGCTCCGGGTTCTAAGGCTTCCTCCTACAGTCTAAAGACATGCAGGTTAATTGATGACTCTAAATTGCACGTAGGTGTGAATGTGAGTGTGAATGGTCATCAAACAATCTGTACATTTACATGCACAGTTAAGTTTAGCTACGGTTATAGCTCAGCTAAGCCATTTAACTGGACTACTGTCCTTGTCCCAGTACACAAACATGGGAGGGGAATCGATTTAATGACCAAAGTGTGTCCAACTGCGCTACAATAGGTGGCCCTTTCAGCTTGTTAGTATAGGACCTTTTTCCAGTTGACAGACCAAACAATCAACAAACAAGTTAGGTACGGTTAGCTAGCAGCAAACTGGAACCATGGTGGACAACTTAACAGCTATGTACATTTTGCCCATCCAAAAATGCACAGCTCTGGATGTAGATTTCTCCTAGGCCTGAACGATGTATCTTTTAAGCATCGCTGTCGCGATGCACATGTGTGCAATATATACATTGCGGAGCTTGCGATGTGGCATGCCCTAATTAAATTAAGTAGGGATGCACCGAATATTCGGTAACCGAATATATTCGGCCGAATATTGCAAAAAAACACACATTCGGTATTCGGTGGAATAAATGAAAAGCAAGGCCGAATAATAGCGGCGTGTTTTGATGACGCAATCAAACAGAATGCGGTGACGGACGGAGTAAAATCAAAGATACTGGATTAAAATGTCGGCAGTGCAGTGATATTTCAAAGTGTTGGAGAGTGATAGAAGAAGAGCAGTTTGCAAAGAATGTAATACTGAACTATCTAGAGTAGTGTTGCAGGGTATATTGGTACCAACGGTAGACTGCGGTACTAAAACACAGTGATAATTTGACAGGAATGTATTCAGGGGGAGGAGGGTGGCTGGTTGATTTTTGGTTGATTTTTATTTTATTTATTTATTTTATTTCGATCCCCCCTATGTTAATCACTTACCGATGCCATTTTTCAAGTATGAATAAGTCAATAAGTAATTTATTCTATTGACATTTCATTGATGTATTATAGAAAGGTGATTTATCTTTTTATAAATGACAAAAGGCACATCTGCCTCATTTTCGCTGTGGTATCATGATTCTACTCAGAACTGGGATACTTTCACTGATATCGTACCGTGGGTCCCAATTTTGGTACCTTGACAACACTAATCTGGAGGGGAGTGTGCACAGTGCTGTGCTGTGGTTTTGGGTGTGGCTCGGTTATAAATGTCTCAGACTCGGGAAAATCGACCCGAGCCACGCTCTAGTGTGTGTGTGTGTGTGTGTGTGTGTGTGTGTGTGTGTGTGTGTGTGTGTGTGTGTGTGTGTGTGTGTGAGTGCATGGGGCCCTGACTCCGCCGTGTGCAATACAGAGAGCACAGGAGAATTGTAAAGGCACGACCATGTGGAGATAGACATGACATGCCGTCGTGTAAACAGTGTAAGTCATCACGTTATAAGGTGAAACATTTCACTGTATAATATGATAAATAGTATAATGTTATGTTGTTATATGAAGCGTCAGTTGCGCGAAATAATATAACTTTAGTTTATGAAGAGATAAGACAGAGCCCTCTCCTCTCCTCTCCTCTTATATGCTTTACTCACAAGTGTGTAAATTGACCTGGTTATGAAACATCCATGACGGCAAATAATATAACGATAGTTTCAAAAGAGCTAAGATGGAGGGAAAAAAAAAAAAATCAGATGGTGGTTTCACTGAACAAATGCCTATTTTCAGCACATTTTATGCTGTTGCTTTCAAAGCAATATCGGCCTAATAATTACAGAATGATTAATTCTCACCAAGTAGAGCTACTGAAGTCATCTGGTGAAAAATAATGCACCCTTAAAAAAATATAAATCGCAATATATATCACTGGGGGCAAAAAAATCGCAATGTCAATTTTTCCCAATATCGTGCAGCCCTAATTTCTCCATGTTGTTACTGGCTTTTTCTTTTGTTACACATTTAATGCTATGTGACTTCCGGAAACTGCAAAGCTGAGGAGCATATGCAGAGCACCAGCCAGTTTGGGTCTGATTGACTGTTTATATGCAGGAGGAATTCCACTCCTAACCGCATTATCTGGGTGTGTTAGTCCAACTATGAGGAATTTGATTTAGTACGATTTCGGTCTGACTAACATGTTTATATGTACTTCAAAAGTCTGGTTTAAGTCGGACTGACACAAATCGATTTTCTCTGTCATGTAAACATACTGAATGTTTGTATGAACAAAACAGCCAGCAGGACGGGATCACGGGCGGCACGGGTGTGACATTTTGATGACGTGTTATGTGTGTGACCCACTGTGGGATATTTAAAAAGTAGCTGTTAGCTGTTAGCAGTGAACTCAAAGATAGAAAAGCTGCTGAAAATGTCTGCAAATAGGGAAAACGGTGAGGTCCAGGAGCACATAACTGGGGATTCTCACCAAAAGCTTCATGGTCGCCAGCGGGCGCTCTGGTCGCTTTGACATCGCTCACACTGCCAGCTCCAGCAGGCACTTGCAGCGGCCAAAGGGGCGGGGCTGAGCGCTGCAGATGTGTCCATCTAGGCTGACTGGCTGTGCACTTTACAAATATGAACAAATATACTATCATTTATGTCTTCACTATGTATTATTCATGACTTTCATTACACAATTAAAATAACGTAAATAAACACTGTCATATCGTCTTTATGAGTCTTTTATCATTATGATTTTACCCTCCGTTTGGCACGTAGGACCATTGAGAAACGTAATTGGTGGTAAATAAGCAGGAGCTTATTTGGAGGGAAAAAAGTGTAGCCTATATAGCATGCACATCTTCGGTTTCCTCTTTCACCATGGATCGCACTTTCGGAACCCTCCTTTGTATTGCATCGCTGTATATGCTGAGGAAATGTAGGGCTGGGTCCATAGAGTCCTGCAAACCTGGTCTGCAATTGGCTGCTGCTTTGCCAGCGGCGCTGCTCATTTGCATAAAGTTCAGCTTCTCTCAACTTCTACTTGACACTCTGGTCGCTGGCATCACGCCGCTTGCTGCAACCGATGCCCCCGACGCCCTTTGTAGCTAGCGTGCATTGAAAATGAATGGCTACTGGCTGCTTATGACACTCATGAAGCTTTTGGTCGGAATCCACGGTTACCCTCCGTGCAGAGGACGAGATCAGCCGCCAAATAACAGGGACAGTAAATGATTGTTTTTGCTATGTTGTTATTTCATATAAAGTGCTGCTGACATGTACGTTATATGTCACACTAGATGTCGCAACTGTGACGCTTCCTTGATTCTGTGATGCCAGCATGCTGTCTAAAGTCACACATTGGAGCGGAATGATGCAGCCATTGTTTGGTTCTGTGTAAAAATGTAAAGGTGACATGAAGACAGGTTTATGTAACGGCTCTATAGCCTCATTGCTGTGTGTAAAACAGGCTAATATGTCAGCCCTGTGATAGTCTGGTGTTTTGTCCAGGGTGTTTCCTAACTCTTGACCAGTGTCAGCTGTGATAGGCTTCAGCCCTCTTGCAACCCTGTATCAGGATAAGTAGTTACAGATAATTAATCAATGAATGTTCCAAGAGAGGAGCAGGGAAGGGTTGTAATGAATTATTGAGCATTTTTGTAAAAAGCAAATCAGTGAGTCAGAGTTAGTGCTGAAATCTTTATTCAATTGGTGCTTTACACTGTCTGCAACATCACCTGTGCCTTTTACAGATGTCATGTTAACACTTGCTGGTATCCTTAAAAAACAACTTCATTCACATACCTTTCATGAATGAAGAATACCTTTCTATGGTACCAGTTTCCCTAAAGCAAATACATGTCAGAGAAGCAGACATGTCTGATGAAGGGCCTGTGCCCGAAACGTCAGATGACGTGATATTCAGATTAAATCTTGGGAGCTGTATCTCGTGTGTGGACTCAACTTTTTCTACATTGATGCCTCTTTGTGGTCCAGCACCTAGGCTAAGTCTTTTCTAGGATGTGCGTGTCCTTTTGTTCTCTTTCATCTAGTTGTTCCCACGACACTCTAGGAGGCTAGACAGTGATCTCTGGCGTCCCAGAGACACTCCCCTAATGCCAGGTCTCACTGCTCCCCGCACCAACCCGACAACCTCCTTTACCTTACTTACACATGGCTTTCTCAGCCCAAACAGCACTGCCACCTTCAACAAACCCAGGCTCCGTTCATGCGAGCTCCAGGTAGAGACCGTGCTGATACTACCTTTCCTAGCACATTCACCATACTTTATTTCACACGCTACATAGCATAACTCCAACATAAACTAAAATTAAAGGAGATAGATAAACTCACAGGATCAGCAAACACACTCACCTTGCAGCATGGTCTCAAAAAAAGGGATTCAAATAGGCCACTCCCACACTTAAATAACCTTCCTCTTCCTGGATTTTCTCCTGAGAGGACTGATTGGTGGATCTTTCCACCTGATCTCAAGGAGTTATGTACCCTGCTTAGTAGTTCCCCCTGCTGGCCCCCAACTGACATTATTCTTCCTCATCCAAATCCACTGACTAGCTCCGGCTGCTTCATCTGACATTTCCTTCACTGTCTTCCTCAAACTCTGTCCCCGCACTTCGAGTTCCCCCAGGAGCGAGACAGTTGATCTTGCTATGAATCCCCTACACCCCACTTCCACTGGACAAATCCTAGTTTTCCATCCTCGCTGCTCAGCTTCTGCTCCTAAGTCTGCATACCTAAGCTTTATTCTTTCATAGTCTTCTTCCACCGAGTCTTCCCAAGGAACTTTCAGCTCAATGAAATAAACTATCCGTTGAGTCACTGACCACAACACTATGTCAGGCCTCTGCTTGGTACAAACTATTTCCTGGGGAACAACAAGCTTTCCCCCTACTAAATCTACTTGCATTTCCCAATCACAAGCACCTTCTAGACGGCCACACCCTTGCCTCCTTACTAACTTATCCCTTATGTATTTATCCCCCTCACGGACAAACTGAATTGCTAAACTCCTATTCTTAAAACCCTCTGAATTTACCTGTCTTCGTTTCCCTTCGATGCCTGCAGCTAAATTTTTCAACACCTGGTTATGTCACCATGTATATCGGCCTTGTGACAAGCTAAATTCACAGCCTGACAAAATATGCTTTAAGGTTGTGGTACCTGAACACAGTGGCCATGATGGGTCCCCATTTACCCACAGTTTTAGGTTCTGGGGGGTTGGTAACACATCGTATGTAGCCCCTACCAGGAATCTAATATGATTCTCTTCCATACTCCACAGGTCCCTCCAACTAAGCTTCCTCTTCTCTACACTTTACCTATTCAACCACTGTCCCTGCTTAGCCTGGGGCACTACCTTTGCACCCCTTAATATCTCCTCCTGTCTACGTATCTGTTCCACAACCAGCTTTCTTTTATCTTTGAGACCTGCTTTACTCCATACTGGTTTGCCTGAGCCAAGCCCCAGGACTCCCCGGCCAAACTGAACATTACCTACAAGCTCTGCATGCCTAAGAGCTGCCTCTGCCTCCTGAACTGCCGACCTTGGGTTCCACTTCTCCCACTTGGTTGGATTTGGAACTACACTCCTAACTACCACGTCCTTACTCCCAGATAACAAGAGCTCTGTCCTGACCTTGGTACATTTAAATTCCTCTGTCAAACTAGATACTGGCAGCTGAAGTATCCCTTTTCCATACAATGCAACACTACTTAGGCACCTAGGAGCGCCCAACCACTTCCTAATATAGGAGCAATGGATAGCAATGGATATTGGAATTTCATAAATTAATAATGGCCACATTAACCTAGGATATAGCCCAAATTGCAAACACCACAACTTCAACTTTCTTTGAAGTTCTGATTTATCCATTCTATCCAATCCTTCAGCCACATCTTTGATAAATTTCACCACCTGTTCCTCATCATTCTACTCCACATTGTACCAACTACCTAAGCTCTTTACTGACTTTTCCCTAATTGTTGGGTATTCCTCATCACCTATGACAAACTTCCTATCACTGCTTCTAGACTTACTAGGCTTGATCTTCATGCTGGCCCACTTGAGGTTCTCATTTACCTTCTCTAGTAAGCTCTTTGTACATGGCATTGTTGTGGTCACCAGTGTCATGTCATCCATGTAAGCCCTAACTGGTGGAAGATACAACCCAGTCTGCCGTCTCTCCCCACCTACCACCCACTTGGAAGTGCTGATGATTACTTCCATCGCCATAGTAAATGCTAATGGAGAAATTGTACACCCTGCCATGATGCCTATTTCTAGCCTCTGCCAACCTGTTGTGAAACCTGCCATACTCAGACACAACCTAATATCCTGAAAATATGCTTTCACTAAGTTAACAACTACCTGTGGCACTTTGAACTAGTCAAACGCACTCCAAATGAGGCTGTGCGGTACTGAACCAAACGCATTTTCAAGATCTAAAAATATTATATGCAGGTCCCTTTTTTAATCTTCGCTGCCTGAATCTGGTGCCAGATCATGCTAGTATGCTCTAAACATCCTGCAAAACCTGGTATTCATGCCTTCTGCACCAAAGTATCTATTAAGCTATTCCTTTCTAAGTAGCTAGCTAATCTCTGCGCTACTACACAAGAAAATCTTCTCTCTCTGACTGGCATACTGACCTCAGTGTCACCTGCATCCTCTCTTACTACCCCCTCCTCCTCCTCAGTGGCAGTGTTACTGATATCCTGCAAACTGTGGTTTTCTACCTGCCGCTGGACTTCATCTGACTGACTCGACTGACTTCTTAGAAAGTACTGATCAATGCGGCTACTCTGCCCTTTCATTGCCACACACTTCTTTTTTCCTTGATGAGTTCTGAGGCCTTTTATTGATGTTACTTTCTGCCAGCCACAAGGACAAACCTGAAGCATCTTGTTCTCGACTGTGCTACTTTTGTCCTCTACAGATGCGCTCACCTTGCCCTGAGTGCTGCTAATTCTAGTCCTTCTAGTTCCTTCTCTAAAGGAATACAGTCATAGAAAGCACAAACTACAGAGTTTGTTTGTACAGATTTGATCCCCAAATACCAGAAAACAATTTTAGGAAGAAATTGCAACAAAAATGTATTTAGTCAAATCTATAGTGTAAAATCAGAAGCCTATCTATCCGGTTCTCCTGGTTGCAGAGCAGTCTTCTCTGGGTGTGTTTGTTTTTTTTCTTTTGCTACCATAAATTCAGTCATGTTGCAGTTAAGGTAGACTCAAAGGTGTCTTAGTTTTTTTTTGTTTTTTTTTTTTTACATTGCTTTGGTTGCTAAGGTCTTTACAAGGAGAAAACCAAAAATACCTAAGTGAACATTTTAAGAAAACCTTAAGGAGAAGACTTAAGGGTGTTCTGTGCAACTTATTTTATTTTATTTTATGAAACTTTAACTAGGACTTAAAGAAAATTTTAAATCAAGGTGTTCTGTGCAAGTGGCCCTTGGTTTTAGTCGGACTAACACAGTAAATGGTTTTTCTCTAATGTCATGTAAATGTACTGATTGCAGAGAATGTGTAAGATGGCTCTTGTAATCCAGTAATTCACTGTTCAATGATAATGTGTCAGATAAAAGTGTTACTGTATCTGTCCTGTATGTTATGGTGAGTCTTGCCATATAGTGACTGATCCTTATCTCTTTTATAGGGGTGCTTTCTCTGTGGTGAGACGGTGCATGAAGATTTCCACAGGGCAGGAATACGCTGCCAAAATAATCAATACCAAGAAGTTGTCTGCCAGGGGTAAGTACATGCTCTGTAATGCTGTCATACAACATGTTGCTGTGTTAACTCTGTTGGGGCTGTGGCAACTGGTTATTCTGGGACCGTATCTTTGTTTAATATTGTTCCTTTTCTAGCAATGTCACCCCAAAAACCACTTTCCTCTTTTTGTGACTATACATGTTTTCTCAAGCCATCGCCATTTTTCTTTTTTTATGTCTGTAGTAGCAAGAGGTGGTCAGGTTTCACATGGTAGCAGCTGTGCACACCACATCTTACTCCTGCAGCTTTAAATTCACTTTCACTTTCACAATTTCATCGCTTTTCACTTTTGTAACTCCACTTATCAAAGTGACACAACATGAAGGAGGCCAGCAGCTCCTTTTGTGACTCATTCTCTGATATCAACCGCAGCCTCTGATTTCTGATGAGCTGTACATGACTCATAGCACTGTCTTTCACATTCAAACACAAGCCAGTGAAGGCACCATGGTGGCAGAATTGGGGGAAAAAACCTCTCTTCACCCTTTTTATTCTCTCCATCATTATCAGTGCAGTGTGGGCCTAGAACCCTGCTGTCTGGATGTTGGATCGCTGATTGATCTCCACGCAAGACCCTAATGGGCTGAAGGGAGAGTTCACAACACACAAATCCACAAACAAAAGGAGATGAAAAGGTTCACAGTGATGGTGAGCGATCGCACAGTGGCAGCAGATGTAGTGTCTCACTTGGAAAGCAGGGGGGTTTCCTCACAGCTGCTCGAAGAAAAGCCAAGAGGGGGAGTACATATGGCTTTAAAAAGAGACTATCCATACAGCTTTTCTGGATGGTTCAGTGATACAACAAGATCTCTGATCATTCTTAGCCAATGTGGTGAAAAACTGAAAGCTTCAATGAGAAAGCTTGTGGTTCCTGGGTCTAATTATTGGTGCTGTAGCTCCAGAGGTGAGGGGAGAACATGAGTGATGAAAGGAGGAGTGCAGAAAGAGGAGGGCAGATGTTTATAGAAAGGGAGTCCATGATTGATTCCATGCTCAGATTGCTTTGGCTGAATGCCTTCGCTGAGCCTGAGCCTCTTCCACCTGAAGGGGAAAATGAGAGTGAAAATGGAAAGATGAGAGAAGGTGTATGTGTATGTATGTGTGAAAGGCCATGAGAATGGTTGACAGCATAGTTGTTCTGGTGTTTGTACCAAGGGTTTGAGTTATCAGGTAGCTATTTTTAATTTATTTGAATTTTGACCAGGAAAATCTGTTAAGGTCTGAACATATTTAAATCACTCCGGTCTTAATGTCCATTGAAAATAACTCCTCCTCAGAATATGTAACATGTAACAGTAACAGAATAAAGCAGGATTTATACTTCTGGTTGAATCGATGCCTGCCTACGGCGTAGGCTCTATGTTGATGCAGAGCTTGTGCTGTAACCTACGCCGTAGCCTGATGTGCACCTCCCCTGAAATGTAACTACATGTCGCAGCGATGCAGACCTCCTGTTTATTTTTGTAAGCTGAAAAACATTTCCCTCAGTGGAACCAAAGCTTTTATTTACTTTTATTTCACAGATAAGAAACAATAAATTGAAAAGACAATACAGCCCTCCCAAAATAGTGTTTAAGTCCTGTGTGTGATTTACCCTGGCTTCATTTAAGCAGAGGAAATCTTTGCTAGTCGCTAGGCAAATTTATACAGTGTAAAATGCCATAGTGTTGTGCTAATAAAGTTAGCATGCTGTATTTGTTTGGAAAATGTGTTTAGTATAAGACAGTGGTTTTGTTGGTGAACCTTGTGAATTGTAATGGAACTGATTGTTGTAACATTACCTTTGTTAAATGTTGCTGTTGTTTCAGGCTGTATATGAGTAGAGGAAATCTCTGCTAGCTGCTAGGCTAATTTGTATAATGTAAAATGCCATAATAAAATTAGTATTCAATTCAATTCAATTCAGTTTTATTTATAAAGAGAGAGAGAGAGAGAGAGAGACTGGTGTATCATAGGGGGGTCCTCCGGCAGACTAGGCCTAAGTCAGCCTAACTAGGGGCTGGTACAGGGCAAGCATGAGCCAGCCCTAACTATAAGCTTTATCAAAGAAGAAAGTCTTAAGTCTAGTCTTAAATGTGGAGACGGTGTCTGCCTCCCGGACCGTAACAGGAAGATGATTCCACAGGAGAGGAGCCTGATAGCTGAAGGCTCTAACTCCTGATCTACTTTTGGAGACTTTAGGGACCACGAGTAACCCTGCGTTCTCAGAGCGCAGTGTTCTGGTGGGGTAATATGGCACCAGGTAGGTGGTAGTATGTTGTATTTGTGGAGAAAATGTGTCTAGCAAAAGACAAGTGCTTTGGCTGTGAATCCTGTGAGTTATAATGACGCCGATTTGTGCACTTGTTGAAATTGCCTCTATCAAGGAGACTTGCACTGATTACAGTTTTTTGGGCCGATTCCGATTTGCAGAGTGCTTCGACGGCCGATTCCGATTTTGGCCGATTCCGATTTCATTTTTTTCAAACCACTTTACAGCACACAAGATACTGCAATATTTTCTATCTTTCAGATATCCGATCTTTGCGATAGGTCACCGCACTCGCATTTGCGACTAAAAATAGTTTTGTGCAAGCAAAACAAATCATTCAGCACGCTGTGTGAGTATGGATTTCAACCAGCAGCAGAAACGAAAGGCGAATCCCGTCGGTTGTGGGTTAAACGGGGGTCACAGACACAGACAGGAATGTATTCCTGTCAAATACGGCGGCCATAGTGCTCTGCGGCGCAAGATAAGGCTTACCGGCGACGGAGAAGTCCGGCTCCAATAATGTCCTCTTCTTGATGTCATGACTGCCCAAAAGTACCTGGACAGCCGAGCCATGGCAGCACACAGGTATGTGACGTGTCAGAGGAGAAACGAGCCGTTCACATTACTCTCTTTGTGGCAGGTAAAGGTCCGCAAACCTCACCGCACTTCAGGGACTGTTCTTTACTTGTCAGGGGAGGAGGGTGGCTGGTTGATTTTTATTTTATTTATTTTATTTATTTCGATCCCCCCTATGTTAATCACTTATTGATGCTGTTTTTGAAGTATGAATAAGTCAGTAAGTAATTTATTCCATTGAAATATCATTGATGTATTATAGAAAAGTAATTTATCATTTTATAAATGACAAACGGCACATCTGCCTCATTTTCGCTGTGGTATTGTGATACTACTCAGAACCATGATATTTTCACTGGTATCGTACTGTGGGTCCCAATTTTGGTACCGTGACAACACTAATCTGGAGGGGGTTCATCTGCAAAGACTAATGAAAAACTAAACAACGGCATTCGGTATTCAGTACTCGGCCAAGCGTTTAATTTTATTTGGCTTCAGCTTCGGCCACAAATTTTCATTTCGGTGCATCCCTAGTGGAATAGGCATTGAAACAAGTTTGAAATAACAGAAAACACCTTGACACTGAACCTGTGGTTGAGACAGGACTCCAGTACTACAGCTCTGCAGTGATTACAATATTCTCAAAACTGTTACAAATAATGGTCAGAAGTATGAAATCTATGAGACAGAATCATTTTAGAAGTCACTTGGGGTGATATATCGATTATACTCAATGTATTGCAGCTCCAAGTGGGATGTATAAAATGACTATATTGCAAACAAAGTATTAACTGTCACATCATTTTTATTTTTATTTTTTCAAGCCATCACCATGACACTAAGGTGTTTCTCGCCCAAGACTTGCAGGGTGCTTCAGAATAAAAGCACCAGCGGTTTCGCTTTGATTTATTTCTTACATCAGTAATTTATTTACTTTATTATAACAGTACTTTATCTAACTGTATTATAACCCTTTATTGTAACAAAACTTTATTAAATTTTATTATAACAATATTTTATTTAACTTTACTGTAACGGTACGCTATTTAACTTTATTATAATAGCTATTTTTAACTTCACTATAACAGTTTGTTACACTTTGTAACACTTTGTTTATTCTAAGTACTTTATAATTAGTACTTTATATAACAGTACCTTATTTAACTTTATTATAACAACTTTATTTAACTTTACTATAACAGTCTGCTATTTAACTTTAATATCAATACTTTGATTTAACTTTATCATAACTACTTTAACTTTATTATAACAGTACTTTATTTAACTTCATATTTTATAACAATTCTTTATAAACCTTCATAAAACAATATTTTAACAAAATTTATTAGAACAATACTGTATTTAACTTTATTATAACAGTAACTACTTTATTTAATTTCATTATAACAATTCTTTATTTAACTTTATTGCAACAGTCATTTATTTAAATTTATTAGAACAGTACCTTATTAACTTAACAGTAACAGTAGCTTGTTTAGTAGTTTAGCATTTTAGTCATCCTATAGTTGTTTAGAGGAGATGTCAAAATATTGAGATGTATATTGTGTATTGTGATATAGCCTAAAAAATATCTCAGTATTATTTATAGGCCATAATGTACAGCCCCAATGTCCCTATTTTTTATTATGTTCCTACTACAGACAGATACAGTAGTTTACTGTTTGACCAGTTGAAAGATATTGCAGCAGGCAGGCTGAACTGAAGGTCACATTCAATGAGGGGAAACCCCAGACTCCCTGCCAATGCTGCTGCTGTTGCTGTGTTATGAAAAAACCTAAACAGGAAGCTCCATCTAATTGGAGAGGCCGTAAACCTCTGGCTTCACACCAAATGCAGTTCACTTCCAAGGGATGTCCACGTGACTCTACTAAAGCTTTCATAAAGTACAACATCAGGAAGAGAGTGTATTTATCCTTTATTTAGCTGGAAAGGTCCCATTAATATATAAGACCTTTTACGCCAGGGAGTCCTGGTTAATCCTGACAGTCTCTACTTCTAGAAAGTACAGAGTCGTATCCTGTGAGAGTGTGTTTGTGCCATCACTTGAAATATACAGAATATTTAGTTGGATTGAGAGCAGCATTAATGTAACTCCTTTAGTTTATTTTTACTCTTACCCTAACCCTGTAGTGCTATTTATCAGTATAGATTGATGAATTGCACTAAGGGTAAGAGGAAAAATATATCCTTGATTTTGGGGTGAATTGTCCCTTAAGGTCTAGACTCCACTTTGATTGGATCCTAAGTGTAAAACATGTCAGATTCTATCTCTCATGAAACAAGCGGTATTCAACACTTGTTTTTGCTTATGTGTTATTTTGTTAATGATTGCATGTTTGAAGTTGCATTGTTTGACCATATTATTTCTGTTAAATCTTCTTGTGGTACTCTGAATTAATAAGTAGACTTGGAAGTTTAATCTAAGTAAGGTAACCTGTACATGTAGATATCAGCTGCAGTATTGTAAAGGGTTGGGACTCCTGGGTCCTAGGTTTGCAGGACATAGCAGCGCACGCTTTGGCAAGCTCCATGACATCTCAGCCTGTGATGCTCATACTGTGCTTTTTTTGAGGATGCTTACTTAATGATGAAAATAGCATTTCAGACATCCATGTATCATTGTCGGGACCTCAAACTTACTTGACGTACTTGAGGTTCCACTAAAATGTGTCCATAGAATCGAGGAAATCGTTGAAGTAGCAAAAGTTTGCATCCAATGCTTGTTGAGATTCTTATGAGTCAGTCCAAACAGGTCCTGGCAAAGTAGTGGATTTTGGGTGAGATTTGGTTGTTTGTTTGTGTAAATATAGACAGCAGTGATGTGCTGGTCGCATTTTCTTAAAACCCAAACTACCTTCGCCTGTTTAGTCTCACCACCAAACAATCAGAGATCTCCGCCTTCTGATAGTCTGGGGACACTCCTTTTTAAAGTGTGTTTAACACACCGGAGAAAACCGCCGGCAACAAAGCAATGCTTTCATTTTTGAAAAGGACATGCCCTCCCGGAAATGTGCGCTCCCCCTTTTCTTGTCCCCAAGGAAACAAACACACAGAGAGCTTGAAAATGGATGCTGAGAGATTTAACTCTGTTTTAACAAACGTGTGCTCAGTCCACCAGATTGTGGAAATGAAGGACTTACAGCGACTTTGTTTAAAACTTTTAATGCAGTCGGACTATGTTCACGAGCACAAGAGTTCAGCAAGCTACCGAAGGACTGCCCTGCGGATTTACTATTGGTTCTGCAACGTAGGGAGTTTTTTTTAAACTCTGAAATTGTATCCGCCCATCTAAACACAAAATCAGGGAGAAAGACATCAGTCTTTAGTTAAGCAAAGTGTCTAAAGACTGATTTGTGAGTCTATCGCCTGTTATGAGAGCCAGTACACCCTGCCCTAAACCCAAATATATGCATTAATCAATGACCTGAACTCAACCTGCCAACCCACAAATTGGAGCTGAAAGTTTCCGGTAATGACCATCCCTTGTAACCTACATGTAGTGGGCTATAGTGTATGTCATTTCAAGTGAATATCACAAGGTTTTCTGTTAAAATGGTACAAACATAGGAAGACAGCAAGTACTCACCCATCTTTATAGTGGTTATGTCTTAAATATGATCTTGTGTGCACAGCTGATACTGTGCATGGTATGATTACATGAGAGCACAGCTGGGAGGTATAGAGGTTTGTTTAATGACATTACGGAAGTGCATATTTAAAGGATTCAGCGTGGACAGAGAGGCACTTGCTTGCTGTCAGGACACAATGTTAGGCCTTTGTATTTTCAGAGGGAAATATTTTTACCAGACATTGTAAGAGGAGAGATTTAAATATGTAAGACAACAGATTTTTGTCATCAAAACTGGATAAAAGAAACCCTGAGTGCAGCAGCACTGATGATAATGCTGCTTGCTTATTGCATTTAAGGAAGATTGAGAGGGACTTGGAGAGAGATGGTGGAAGGTGGTCTATCATATAGTATTTCTGTGCATTATTAATTACTCCTTCACAGCGCTGCTTTGTCACTTAATGACCTTGTGTGTGTGTGTGTGTGTGTGTGTGTGTGTGTGTGTGTGTGTGTGTGTGTGTGTGTGTGCGCGCACACAGAACATGTAACTAAACATCATCCAGATGAACTCAACTGAGAGCCTGTCTTCACTGACAGCACAGGCTTGTATGAAGGGAAAACTAGGGCAGTGGTTAAACACAGACCTAGTGATGCTTGGACTCAGCGGAGTGGAAATGATCACTTGACAAACCCACCAGGCTGTGGAAAAGCTAGCTATGGTTCAGGAGCCAGCCATTCTGTCGTTTTGCTTCTGGAAAATACCCGAGGCCCCAGCCGCTCACCGTGAACTCTTCATTCCCATGGAAACAAAAGAGATGGAGCACTAAATATAGTCTGTGGGGTAATATAGGCGTTGAAGTATATTACAATCTTTGTGCTGTTAATTATGCCACTGCATGATGCTGCCAGTATTGTATGAATCCCTTGTTTCACACACACACACACACACACACACACACACACACACACACACAAATGTATATATCTACCCAAACTCTGGCCGGTGTATATGCAGTGCCAGTGGTTGGCTTAGCAGCTAATGTCAGGGGCTCAGCATGCCATTTACACAGTCCCCTGCTAAGACTAGACATAAGAGAAGGCTCAAGTGAGATATATTGTGCGTTTGTATATGTGTGTCAGAAAGGGAAAAAGAGACCTAACACAAAGTGGTGGCGTGCGCCATGTGTACAATCTAAATGGTATTTGAGTGTCTTGTCACTGTATTCACAGCTCAGCCCTCAGGTTCTGGCTGACCCATATGGCCTATGACTGGGATGACCAGCAAGCAGTTTATACAGCCCTGTTGACAATAACACAAATGATGACTCAGAAACCCCTGAGAGAATGTCCTTGTGTTTGTCACCGTTTAAGTAGTATCTCTCTTGCCTGTGTGTCCTGACCCTAATTGCTTCCATCAAAGACTATAAGCTGATTGCACTTAATATTTTACACCAGCATCACTCGTTTATTCAGAAATCCCACCATGCTATTTTCTGCTGTGAATGTAGATCATCCAGTTGGAATACATCAGACTCTATAGATGTGTGTTTCCAAACAATCTGTGTGGTGTGCAGTGGATAATGTTAAAGCAATAGTTTCATATTTTGGGAAATACACTTACTTACTTACTGCCTTGCCAAGAGTTAGCTGAGAAGAATAATACTATTCTCTATGGGTGTAACACTACATGTATTCGTATTGAACCGTTCTGGAGGCTTTTGGTTTGGTAAGCATTACAAACTGAACGATTCGTTGAAATATCCTTTTACATTTTACATGACAGTAATATATAAAGCTTAAACTGTGCTCGAAAAGGCAGCCCACAGGACGGAGCAGGCAACATGCTGTCTACCTCTCCCATCCCCAAACCAGAAAATTCTACTCTGGTGAGACATACTGGGAGGCAGATACACTAAGCAAGCTCTTTGTAAGATGGTTAGTAAGATGGCAGTGGCTGATGTTTTTCTGTTGTGTTACATCAATTTTGCGCAGGCTGAAAAAAACAGGGCTTCAGACTAATGGTCACAAACTTAAATTAATGAGCAGATACAAGAAAAATACAATGACTGTTTGGCAGATAGGCTCTGGGATCTCAGTGCTATGTTATCTCAGTTGGCATCCCAGTGTTAGGGGCAAACTGAGATCTTTCCCAGTGACAAAAGAATGCAATAAACTCACTATCGTTGTGTCAGCAGATGCACCCTATTGATACCCTGATAAAGCTGCATTGTAAACAATGAATCCCTGTTAAAATCAGCAGAGGGAGAGGTAGTTAATATTCAGTGTTCAATGTTCAATGCTCAATTCAGTAAAAATGTTAGAGTAATAGCATTGTAATAAATAATAGAGTATTGGGCGAAGGTAAATTGTAAGGTTCTCATGATGTGTTCAAGGTAATCTTGTAAAATGTAGTTTTTGGTGAGAAACTTGAAGGAGAAAGTTGTTGATGATTTCACAGCAATATAAAATAGATATTGGAGAGAGAATAATTATATAGTAAAATGCTTTTGAAGCAGTTTTTTGAAATATGTTTTTCATGTGAAAGGTTACATTAGAGATTGTTTTATAAATGTGTATGACTGAATTTGTGTTCATTTAAATATAATGTAATGAAACTTTTTTTTATGAGAAGCTGTTTTTATTGTATGTGTTGGTAAGAAGACACCCCAGAAGATGGGTCACTCAGGTACAGTTCCATTATTGTTCACTGGGGGGGGGGGGGGGGTGTTATTCTTATATTTTAGTTTTACTATCGACTTTTCACCCAACAGGCTGGTGTTTGATTGACAGATGGAGTTTTGTTTTATGTCCTTGCATTTCTATTTTACATGAGCATAAAACCTCACTGTGTTTAACCCCTGTTATTGATTCAGTAGAGACAAAAGGCTTTTTACTCTCTCTTACTGTCTACTTCCAACTGAAGTTTGAGTTCATATTCAGCCCCTCCGATGAGGGAAACACAGTAGGAAAGTTTTAGAGTTGACAAGAAACCGTGAAGCTTAACAGCAGTGTAATGATAGAAGCATGTGTATATTTGTAAGAATTCACCCTAGACTCTCTCTTCTTTTAACTGATGCACAGCTGCTCATGGAAGGCTAAAAATATCTCATTAGAACGATGCAAGGGAGCGTGAAAAACAAATCAGGCTGCCATGTTATAGTGCAACTGTCAGCGGGAGTGTAGGACTCCCCAGTTCTTGGCAGAAGGTATGTTCATCTCTGCCTGCCTAATTTCCCCATCAATCAACTGGCAGGGAAGGATTGATTGTTCCAGCCTGTCTTTTTTTAAAATAGTAATTAATGTTACTTCCACTTCAGCTCAAGCTCTAGTGTTCAATCTGAAGAGAAGAGAAGATAAATCAGTCAAATAATGATGATGGGGAGATGAAGGCATGGAGGAACACAAGTCAGGGAAAATCAACAGCATTAAATATGTATGGTAATTTGTAATGCTTAGGTTGCAGCAGTAGAAGGAAGGTATTGACTGATGATGAAATGCCTTGGCGGGTGCTAAGCTCATTTGTCTGCTATCAGCCACTCAATCAAAGCCCACAGGGGGCACCTCGTCAATACTGATAAGTTGTATTGTCTCGTCCCTTGTGCAGTAATAACATAGGATGGATTTCTGTGGATTAAGTCTCTCTGAAGTCAGTGCTTTTTTTGATGAATCAACCTGGAGAAGAAGATAAAGGACCACTTTTTTTCCTGTTTGCTTTCTTTTGCCCAAAATCAGCTTGAGAACAAGTAGATGTTTGAAGGCTGATCTGATATTGTATTGAAAAATGGTATGCATGTGTTAAATAGGGGTTGGAAAAAAACTGATTGGCTGTAGTATTGCAATTTTATTTAATTTTTTATGCCTCCATGCCAGCTGTGGCTGGAGGCTTTGTGTTTTCTGGTTGCTCCTCCCATTCTTGTGAACGCAATATCTCATGAATGTATTGAGGAAATTTCTTCAAATTTGGCACAAATGTCCACGTCCTTCTCGTTCTTGTGAAGGCAGTATTTCAAGAACACCCTGAGGAAATTTCTTCACTTTTGGCACAAACATCCCCTTGGCCTTAACAATGAACTGATTACAATTTGAAGTTCAAAGGTCAGTGTCACTGTGACCTTGCTTCCGTCTCATTCTTGTGAATGTGATATCTCGAATCAATATTATGTGTCCCTAATGCATGGATGGATGGATGGATGGATGGATAGATGGATAGATGGATGGATGGATGGATGGATGGATAATAATAAAAGTGAAAAATAATAAAGTGATGCTGCTGTGCCTTCTGCGTAAATGCTGAAAGTAATGCAAGTATTTAATAACCTCAAGCAGATATCATTTAACATTGCAGTCTTTTGTATAGTGCCCAATTCTCTCTTTTTGTTATGATCCTTCCACAGTAGCTCCACAGGGAAACACTGTACAGGGGAATAAAAAGTGGGAAGCATTAAGTTCATTGATTATTTAAATCTCCAGATACGCCAATTAGATGCACATTTACGCACGAGGCACATTGATTTTTTTTTTTTTTTTTTAATTCAACTTTATTTATATAGCGCCAAATCACAACAAAAGTCATCTCAGGGCACTTTTCACATAGAGCAAGTCTAAGAAAAAACTCCCCTTTAACGGGAAGAAACCTCGAGCAGAACCCGGCTCTAGGTGGGCGGCCGTCTGCTTTGACCGGTTGGGTTGAGAGAGTAAAGGGGGGGGGGGGGCACAGAGAAGCAGAACATCCCATCCCATCCCATCCCATCCCATCCGCATAGCCAGTGCCAATGTTTTGAGATGCAGTAGGGGCAGATAATAGGCCTATAACAATAAAGGCGAAAAACAAGTAGGTTTCTGATTTTGGTTTAATTTCTATTTCAATTAGCCATTTGAAGACGAAAATGGGAAAAGCATGTGGATTTTCGTTTTTTCTCATTCACATGAAAATCAGAAGATTAAAATAATGCATTGTATATTTGTTTATCCTGTTATAAAACAAGTTAAACAAAGCTGTGGACGGAGGGTACACCAATAGTAACAAAACATTCATAGATCGCGTCTAAGTTTAACATAATATTGAAAGTTCAAAACATATAGCATATGAACAAGTTATGGCATCACTTGGTTGCTTTAAATATTGCTGCCGCAAGGACTTGTGGGACGGAATTATCTCCTTTTCTTTCGTAAAAGATGGTTAAGTGTACACTATGCTAAAGGAGATTAGAAAGGAAGCACTGAAGCACCTTTCCTTAAAATTTAGAGAATTCGACCAGCTCTTACAGGGTCTGACATTAACGGTTGCCTGAATGCCTGGGGCAAGTAAAAATAACTGCGCGGGCCAGCAGACCCTGCGCAGACATGCCCGATCGGGCCAGCAGCACCGACTCAGACACACACACATACCGGACAGCCTCTCAGTCCTTACCCACTAACGTTAGCTCATATACAAAACAGGTACCACACAGAAACTTTTACAAAGGGTCATAATGTGCTTCTAGTGACTGTCAAATTGCCAGCGAAAGTTGTTTTAAATGCAGACACGGAGAGCAGAGCGATAGATAAGAACAGCATGCTGCCTGCTCTCATGGGACAAAGATCCTCTGAGAAGAAAGACGGTTCACTCTGCTCTGCCGACAGGAACAAACTGGGAGGCAAAGATCCTCTCTGAGGAAGAGGGCTCACTTTGCTGCAGGGTTCACCAAAACGTTTTTTTGTTTTTTGTCTTTTAATAAATTGAACACACATTAAAGAACATACAAGATCCTGTAGAGAGTTAATACATATAATACAATACAATAAACATTGTCAACTTAAATGAAGGAAGAAGATTTTTTAAAGGCAAATTAAATATTGGGGATTTATGTAAAAATATACATAGAGACATATAAATAATTATATAATTAAAGATATGTAGGCTATGTTAGGTGAATACTCCTGTCAGTGACCCTGACCACTGGCATTGGCTAAAGAACTGGAGTTGGTCACCGGACGCTGCACTGCGGCTGCCCACTGCTCCCAGTGTATACAGTAGGATGGGTCAAATGCAGAGGTCAAATTTTGTCTGAGAAAGGACAATAAAGAATCTTCTTCTTCTAATAATTTCTTAATAACTAGGAGATAACAAAAGAATAAAGAGATTTCAAAGACTTAAAAAATAAGGCACATGAATCAAAACAACAAGAAACAAGATATATCCCCAGTCATGCACGCCCAGTTTTAATAAACTCAGTACTGTTTTTCAGCACATACATTGTTTTGTCTTCATTCAATGTAGTTAGCACATATTGTTATTGCGCCATTAGTTTTGGCCTTGGTGCCCCAATAAATTTGTATTTATCAAAGGCCAAAGTGGCCTTGCCCTAAAAATATAAACTCCAGGCCTGTAATCGTGTATTTCCTCTCCTGTTTCTGTCCTTGGAGGGGCCAGTTGCAGTGTGCTGCTTTTTTATGTGCTGCTGCCTCCATTGGCTAAGCGTCTCTGCTGACGTAAGATATAAGTCATGAGTGAAAATATGCACCACACAGCCAGAAAAAGAACCTCTTAGACAGGGCAAGGGCAAGTAAGAATTTAGATGGGGCAAGTAGATTTGAGAAGTACTTGCCCGGCAGGGCAAGTAGGAAAAAACCTTAACGTCGGACACAGTCTCATCAATCAATCAATCAATCAATTTTATTTATAAAGCCCAATATCACAAATCACAATTTGCCTCACAGGGTTTTACAGCATACAACATCCCTCTGTCCTTTGGACCCTCACAGCGGATAAGGAAAAACTCCCCCCAAAAACCTCTTTAATGGGGGAAAAAAAACTGTAGAAACCTCAGGAAGAGCAACTGAGGAGGGATCCCTCTTCCAGGACGGACAGACGTGCAATAGATGTCGTACAGAACTTTTTGAGAGCGAGAGCGAGATTATAGGGGGTCCTCCGACAGACTAGGCCTAAGTCAGCCTTACTAGGAGCTGGTACAGGGCAAGCCTGAGCCAGCCCTAACTATAAGCTTTATCAAAGAGGAAAGTCTTAAGTCTAGTCTTAAATTTGGAGACGGTGTCTGCCTCCCGGACCGTAACAGGAAGATGATTCCACAGGAGAGGAGCCTGATAGCTGAAGGCTCTGGCTCCTGATCTACTTTTGGAGACTTTAGGGACCATGAGTAACCCTGTGTTCTCAGAGCGCAGTGTTCTGGTGGGATAATAAGGCACTATGAGCTCTCTAAGATATGACGGAGCCTGACCATTTAGAGCTTTATAAGTTAACAGTAGGATTTTAAATTCAGTTCTGGATTTTACAGGGAGCCAGTGCAGAGAAGCTAAAACAGGAGAAATATGATCTTGTTTCTTAGTTCCTGTTAGTACACATGCTGCTGCATTCTGAATTAGCTGGAGAATTTTTAAGGACTTACTAGAGCTACCTGATAATAGAGAGTTACAGTAATACAGCCTTGAGGTAACGAAAGCATGGACCAATTTTTCTGCATCTTTTCGGGTCAGGATAGGCCTAATTTTCGCAATATTACGCAGATGAAAAAATGCAGTCCATGAGGTTTGTTTTAAATGAAAATTAAAAGACAAATCTTGATCAAATGTTACTCCGAGATTTCTTACGGTAGCGCTAGAGGTCAGAGCAATGCCATCTAGAGAAACTATGTCATCAGATAAAGAGTCTCTGAGTTGTTTGGGGCCAAGAACAATAACTTCAGTTTTGTCTGAATTTAACATAAGGAAATTGGTGCTCATCCAGGTTTTTATGTCTTTAAGGCAGTTATGGAGTTTAGTTAGTTGATTACTTTCTTCTGGCTTCATCGATAAATACAACTGTGTATCATCCACATAACAATGGAAAGTTATTATCCAGTTTAGCACGGTACACTATAACAAATAAAAGTGGCTGCGAGGTTTTCCAGGTCGGATGTAAAAGACTAAGAACAAAGCTTTCAAATGAATTATAATCTAGTTTAGGTTTAGGACTGATTAACAGGCTAGAGTTAAAAATGGCTGCAACGCCCCCTCCTCGGCCGCTGCCTCGAGGAATGTGGATATTATTATGACTGGGAGGAGTGGACTCATTTAGACTAACATATTCATCTTGACACAGCCAGGTTTCAGTGAGACTGAGTAAATCAATATGATTATCTGATATTAATTCGTTTACTAACAATGCTTATCATGGCTGCCACTTAGATACTTCCGGGCCACTCAGTTAGGAACCTTCCTAAGCAAAAAAGACTATTCGACCGCAGCCCTGTTTTTGTCTAGAACTCAAGAATTCATACACCTATTATGACAAAATTTCCCAAAAATGTCTCATAGGATGTTGCAGGGTGAGGTGCAGGGAAGCATGGTGAGACTTCAGGACAAGAATACATCACACTGACAGGGAATTATGCTGAGAAAATTAGGCAGACTTTTATTTTCAGTCTCTAAAACAAAGCAAAATTAAACAAAAGAAAGACTAAGCACGAACACCTCATGCTCACTACACAGCTCAAATAGTGCCGGGGCTGCTCCTCATTAACCAGTCCATTTTCTCCCTCATTGCACACACACTTATATCATGAGAGCCCGCCTTACCAGTTCAAACTGGCCTATTAGATCAGCCTGTAGAATAGAGGGTTGACAAGGTTAACAACAAATATACAGTGATTTTTAGTTTGCTCATACCAACAAAGTCTCATGTGCCTCTTAATGATAAATGCTATACATTCAAAGTAAGCAAATCACTTGTACAACATTCAATATTTATCTTAATTAGCTGTCACACATCGTTTGACCAATCAAACCTGAGAGCCTGCCTGCTCCTACACCTCTAATGGTGGAGGAACTGCCATCTAAGGCACTGGCCTACACCAAGACAAGTTGAGGATGGATGTGGAGTTCCTAGATATGAAACTTCTTCTATATTTATACAGTGTATACAATGAATAAGCGGATTGCTCTCTTCTGATTAGGAAGTGTTAGTGTAAACTGGAAAGAGTTCAGGTATTATAGGATCTTGTTCATGGGTAAGAATAATTGTACTATATGTGTTTGTGGTTCTACTGCTTGGTCTGTTTGGCTTTTTGTATCATTTGTCATAGCTATAGTAGTTAAGCCTGAGGCCCCTCCCAACTTGTCTGTCATTGGTGTCATCCACTCAGGTGCTGCCTCTCCCCATGTCTTTGAAACATAGGGATAAACTGGAGTACTCCCTCTGGGCTTTATTCTAAATCCTCATTTAGCCAAGTAGGGCAGCCACTTGAGGGACATGCTGCCTGCTTTAATTAGGGCTTCTTTGTCCATCAGACAGAGACTGGGTTCTCCAATCTTAGAGACAGCATCTTCCAGCTGTACTCTCCACCTTAATAAACCACTTTGCTGACTCTGTGAGAGCACAAGGTCTGTCCCTCTGAAGCTTTTTGGCTCTTTGGAAATGCAATTCTTTCCCTCGTTCTCTGTCCCTTTCTTATCTCTCTGTTCTCTGCACCTCCTATACAAAGGGAGGCCATTATTCTTCATAGTATTGACCTCTGAACTTTGCATCTTTGTGTTCATCAATGATAGTGTGGATGTGTCGAGGACCTCTGGGAGATGTGGTCCCAGAACTCCTCTCATGCACGTCCAAAACAAACCTCCCTGATTTGTATAATGTATGAATGTAATGCTCCAGTCCAAAAGAGTGTAGATGGAGTTAGTTTTCTCCTGCTGTAGGATTTGATCTTGTAAGACAACAAAAACTCAATCCCCAACACAAATATATAGATATATATTATTTTGCCCAATGAATGAATATTGCATACATTGAAAAGTATTGTATTTCATGTCACCACCTGCTGTTGGGCCATCACAATAAGAGTATTCATGCATAATATGATGTAAATTCCACTACAGAAGAGACTCAATGATCACTAAAATTAGGTGGGGGAAAAAAATTGAGATATTGGTGTCGGTTATCGGCCAAATGAGTTGTTCTGTATCGGCATATTGGATATTGGCAAAAAATCTATTACCATGCATCCCTAACACAAATATATAAATTAGGAATGTCCCGATCCAGCTTTTTCACTTCCGATCCAATACCGATATTACAGCCTTGAGTTTTGGCCGATACCGATACTGATCCGATCCAAGCGCGTATTATACACATTCACTTATTTTGTTGTCAGTCATGTTAGAAAAGGTTTGATCAAGCGATATTACTCTAACAAGAACAACTACTTAATCGGGTTAGTTAGAATGATCCACAACAGTTGGTATGAGAAACTGACCTGTTTATTGTTAACAGGGTTAAATAAACAAACTTTAAACTTGAACATTAACATTAAATAAAAAATATAGCTGGTTTCCTTTGGCTGCTTTGGCCCCTTAATAAATAGAAAATAAATCAACACAAGAAATCTTTAAAATGTCTAACACTGAAATTAAAATAGCAGCAAGACTCCACACACTTGTGCTTTGGCCCCCTTATAAATAAAAAATAGATTAACACCACAAGACATTGTTGACATTTAACAAACAATGCAGCCTTTCCTTTTCAGTTATTTTTGTAGTGTCAGTGCCAGCCTGATGCTGCTGTTTCCTGTGTGTCTGCATGCTGGCCTGGTGGATTGATAGTAAGTGCTGGAGCGGATCACTGGAATGGACTGCTTGAATCGCGGAGCACTGGGCTGGCCAGAAAACCTGGATCGGATTCCATGAAAAACTGGATCGGAGTTCTTGGATCAGCATTTTTCCATGCAGTCCGATCCGATGCCGATGCACATTTTTTGCTAATACTGGCGGCCGATAGATATATATTTTTTTTTTAAAGTGAAATTATTTGCTTAAACAGGTGGGTACTACAGCTTTTAGCTTAAACAAGAGGAAATAGTGCCTTTGTTGTAGACTATTTTCAGTCAAGGATTTGGTGCACTGGGGAGTGTTTCAGGCAGGTATGTGGGGATGACTCAAAGAAAATTACAATATTAATGTAAATGAAGGAACACAAGTGTTTGATGTGTTTTGGACAACAGTAGAGTTTTGATGCTCCCAAGTTGCTGAATGGTTACAGCTCTTGTCACATAACTGCAATTCCCTGGTGTAATTCCAGCCACGTACATTTGTTGCATGTCTTGCCCCTCTCTATACCCTTGCTTCCTGCCTGCCTCTTCACTGTCTAAGGGCCGTTTCATAGTCGACGCAAAGGCACGCAGATGCGAATGCATTGTGACGCATCGAGGTGCATTGGCCGCCATGACGCGTGCTTGCGTCTCAAAATGTGTTGTCCATTTTTTTGATATGCGATGCAGCGATGCGTTGCCAGCTGGGGACATGATGCAAGCGACATACTTGAAATTAACCAGTTTTTGTTATTCACAGAAGAAGCAGGTATGAAATATGGCAGGCGAGGAGGAAAAGCTGTACGAACTTGGACGGGCACACCCCCATTTATATGACAGTTCTAGTGCCCTGCACTCTAATAAAATAGCAGTAGAAAATGCATGGAAAGAGATAGCAATGGGAAAGAGCATTGAAACCGTAAAAAAGATTGAAAGAACGTGAGGGACAAATTCAGACATGCACACATGAAGTGGAAGAAGGCCTGCGAAAGTGGTGCATGGCAGATGGGTTTTGGGTACCCTCAGATTTTGAAGCAGCTAAACTGGATGAATGAGCACATCAAACATAGGACTACTGAGTCCAGTTTTTTTGTATGTAGACTATGGTAATCAGTCCGTAAGGTAGGTAGGTGTGTGTGTGTGTGTGTGTGTGGGGCGAGAGAATGTGTGATTGATGGTGTACATTTCACATCTGTGTAGGCACTAGGTGAGGGAAATGATGAGGGTGATGAGGATGATGATGATGATGAGGACGAGGACAGAGAGAGAGGAGCGACATATATGTCACTTTTTGTAATTACCTGTGCACTTTTTTTACAAGATCTCCCACAGGAACAGAGCGCTATATTGATGCGCGACATCAAACAACTGATGTGGCACCGCGAACCCTAGTAAGTTATGGCTAGGCCGATATGCAGTCAGGCCTACATGTTATATGCAGGCATTGTCATTTGTTACTGGTTATGTGTTATGTCTGTAAAAGAAGTTTAAAGGAGTTTCGTTCATAGCCTTTAGGCTACAAATTAAAATGTCAAGTCATGTGGTTATTATGGGCGAATTTAATTACTAAATAAACAAGCCTCTCTTCATACCGTTGCCGATAATTTCTGTGGATATTGGGCTACAGGCCTACACCTGATTATCATTATCAAGGCAGTGTCCCGTTATAAACTTAAAGAGTGACAAAAAAAACTTTCACATAAAAGGCTAAGAAGGCTAAAGTAATTTGTAATGTTTTAAGCAATAAAAACACATATAGTTCCCAGAGCGATCTTAATCAATTTATTGGTCAGTGCAACCCAAACATAGTACAGAGAACTGGGGGGAGGGGCACACCAGCCTCTGACAAGAAGAAGTCGGTCCGCTTCTCTCGCACAAATGCCGCTCTTTGCGACTGTCTGTCGACTGCACACCGTGGTCCGTCAACCATATTCCGGTCCCCTGCAACGTGTTGCCTCCACTCTCCAGGCTCGATCTCTCCGGTGTCAGAGGTCATATCCACAAAGGTGTGGATGCACAAACACGCCTTCACTATCTTTTCAGGACTGCAGTCGATGGGACGGCTGAATATTCTGAAGAGCACAGCCAATATACAGAAGGCATTTTCCATCACACGTCTTGCCCTGGCCTGTCGGTAATTGTAAATGCGCTTCCTATCCGGCAGGTTCGTGCCTTAAATGAGAAAAAAAGTAAGTGTCATTAGTGTCATGCAGGAACTAGACAGAACAGATGACTTGGCTGACACCAACTTTGCAGCTCCATATGGCATATGGTAATAGCAGGGCCCAGATACTTTAGACATAAATATAATTTTCAGCCTAATTTATTGTCAGCTGGTCTAATATTCTGTTGCCATGCATCTCTTAATGTATTTCTATTGAAGTCTTTTCTTCTTTTCTTTTCTTTTCTTTTCTTTCCTTTTCTTTTCTTTTCTTATACAGTAGCCTATAGGGCAGCTCATGCGCACTGATGCCTCCTGATGTTCCATGGCTACTCATTACACACAGGTTTTTAGATTTCATAGACTAAATAAGCTCTGGTTTCGTCTGGGCAGCCAGTGTGCATTACCAATTGCTGTAGCGCATTCGAGAAGTAGGCCAGCAGTGGAATAGTGAGGGCCAACTGTGCCATTGCGCGCACACAGGTGTGCGGCTTGGTAGGTTATATGCATTTTTGTTTCATTTGTTTTATTTGTGGGACTAATTTATATGATCAGATAAATAGACCTATAGGCAATGAGTTTACCAGAAGCCACCCAGATTAGTTCTCCCTCTCTTTCCCTCTCTTTGCTTTATTTTCTAAGAAACATAAGTTTTTTCGGCTGCGTATGCTACCTGCTTATTTCTTAAATTAGGCCTGTAGCCTATTTTAAACTACATAGACTAAAGACTCACCTTTACTGCTATTAGGCCTTTTCTGTACTAAAACTATGACATATGAAACAAGCCGGCTATGGAATAGAAGGCCAACTGTTGGCCTGTTTGCCTATAGGCAGTGAGTTTACCAGAAGCCACCCAGACTCGTTCCCCCTCTCTTTCAGCATGCGCATTGCTTTATTTTATCTGAGTTTTCATCGGCTGCTTAGGTTACCTGAGTATTTCTTAAATTGTAGCCTATTTTACAGATTTACCATTATCATATTTGGCCTTTTGTAACTAAAATAATGACATATGAAACAAGCCGGCTATTGAATAGAAGGCCAACATGTGCCATTGCGCGCACGGGCGTGCTGCCGGGTAGGTTATATGCATTTTTATTTATTTATTTATTCATCTATTTATCTATTTATCTATCTCACCTGGGTAGGGTTGCATCAGATTCTCCTGTAATGGAAAGGCTTCATCCCCCAATAATACAAATGGGCTGGGTGTTGTGGTGCCTGGGAGGAGGGCAGGAGCGAGTAGATGGAGTTTACCCTCTGCCAGATTGGACCCAAGCTTGCTGCGACTAAACACACCTTCATCACTCTCACGCCCGTATGCACCAACATCCACCTAAATGAAGCGGTAGTTGGCATCAGCGGCAGCCATAAGGGTGATTGAAAAAAAGTCGCTGCCAGAACGAGGTGGTGCTCTGATGCGAATGTGTTTCCCATCAATCGCTCCGACACACAGGGGGAACTGCCGCTGCCTCCAGAAGTCCTCTGCAATGTCCAGCCACTGGCCTCTTGTAGGAAAGGCCACAAACTCCTTAAGGGCATCCCAGATGGCACAGCATGTCTTCTCAACAATGCTACAGACGGTGCTGGTGCCCATCTTATAATTGGCCGAGAGTGCCAGCTGGCTGATACCAGTGCACAAGTACCGCAAAGTCACTGCCAGCCTTTGAGAAGCTCCGATAGGATTCCGATAGTTTCCCGGAGTCTCCGGGAGAAAGCGGGCCACTCCAGCCAGGAGATTTTCAAATTTTGGCGCAGACATGCGAAAGTACTTAAAATGCCTCTCCTAATCTATGATTCGCATCGCGCGCACAAGAGAGACAAACTCTCCATCCTCATCTCTGCTGCAATTCAGAGGATGGACATACAACCTTCTAGGCCTATCCTTAAGTTTTGCGTGATTTTTTTTTGCCGCCGCTGATTCAAAAGTAGCATCAGAATGCACTCCTCTTCAGTAGCCATTTTGATCTGAATATCAAATATGAATATCACGCGGAATGTACCGGTGACTCTGCTACCCCCTATTGCACGAGCAATGTATTGCATTTCAAGTGTCGCCTGCGTCGCTTGCGTTCAATGTGTTGACTATGAAAGGAAGTGCGTTGCTCGTGTCGTTTGCGCCTATTGCGTTGTGTCAACTATGAAATGGCACTATTCTATGGCACAGAGAGCTTAGGTGTAGCAGGCTTTAGATACGCAGACAATGCTTGATAGTAGCATCATATCAGGACTTTAGTATTTTCCTCAAATTGGTTGATAATAACAAAATAAAGAATATTTTGATATTTATTTAGACAATTTAAACTCACCAGCTCAACAATGGTAAACATCTTGAGACTGCATATATAACTAGAGAAAGCAATTTCTTCAGAAATTGTAGTGTGAATGCTAGATGTTGAAAAGCTGACGCTATACTGAATTGTTGCCTTAAATGTGTAAGTCTCAGATAGATGAAATAGACGAAAAGTGGAAATCGGTTTCATTAGTGAATGCCATTTAAAAGTTGAAAAATGGCAATAATCCAAGTATTTTTGGCAGCTGATGCTACACTGCACTGCTGGCTTTAATGTTTAATACGGTGAAGTGGCAATGAGTTTCATTAATATGAATGTCATTAAAAAGTTTAATAATACCCCAAATTTATGAAAGATATGAAATATTTGAAGGTGTTTGAAAAGCTGATGTCAAAATGAATTGCTGGATAAAAACATTGAATGGTACCCATAATATATGAAAGTAGGGTTGGGGCAAAAATTGATTTTCTTAAGACAATTTCTTCAATTGATTTTAGGCGCACCTCTCATACACCTGCTTCCCAGTCAAAAACTGTAAATCCTGTTGCTGTTATTTTATCATGTGAGAAACAGAAATCCCTGATTAACACAGTGCGTGAAATCTGTTTCTGTGACTTTCAGCAGGTTGGAAAACTGGCACTGTCTGCTCTCCTCCAGAAATGTATGGTCTCAGTTAACATTAGTATCTGTGCGGCAGTTGCTTGGACTTCCTGTCACTTTCAGGCTCAGAGTGCCAAATGTGGAAGTCTGTTTGCATCCAAATTTTCCCAAATTTTGACCTAAGATGATGCACAAAGAGTGAAATTTGTGGAAATGGGAGCAGGTTGAAGAGAACTTCACAGAAGATTTTAAAGCTTCCCTCCAATCTAGCTGTAAATACACCTGGTCCAGTTATTGACCATTCTATCTAATACTTTGTTGTAAAAATCTGAGGGCATTTTTAATTGCTCTCAAAGATGTGGAACAATTTAAAGTTTGAATTTGTAGCTGAAAGTATGAATGAGTAGATAAGGGTTCAAAATGCATGATAATAATTAAATTTTGGACATTCTATCCATTCATTTAAGGTAGAATTTTTACCTGAAAATGTGGAATAATTCTGAATGTATGAAAGGTATGAACGATAAAATTGGCGCAAATGTCCTAAGTAGGCGAAACTTGGGGTTTCTCCTATAGTAATTATAGGTTACAATATGACTAATGCAGTTTGCAGAAGTTGCCTCATGTCTCAGGAGGACACTATCTGAACTGTGTAAGTAATACTGCTTAATGCTTGGACAAACCACAAATATTGTGCACCAATAGCAGAGGTGAAAAGCTACCACAACCATGCCAAAGGCGTTGATCCCTCCAGGGACGCTCTTGGCAAAAATCTTGTTTTGTCTTTCTGCTTCCTTGCCTTCCCTCTCTCTCATACTCAGTGGATGAAATCAGGGATTGCATCATTATCTGGGGCTGATTTGAGTCATGTTTTTAAGGATAGCCACAGCAAGAGCTTTTTTCTGGCTCAAAAAGAGGCTTAGGTAGTGCATGAGGGCAGACAGCGTGGATTTGTCATTTCAGTAAGAGTGGAACCTAAACCCGGTAGGCATTCAACAGCTGTTCATATCCAGGAGAAGATCATTATGTGATACTGCCATGAGAGTGCTAACACACAGCTCTGGCTTCTCATCAAAACCTCTAAGCACAGCATCAGCAGCATCAGAGCTTGACAGGTGTTACTAGAGTATCATCACTGTCATATTAGAATTTCTATGTCCTCCCCTTTTTAAGATTAACATTTCTGTTGGTGAAGTGGACCATATGATGCGGTTTTCTGAAGATGATTTAGTCATCATATCCTTAAATCTGTTTACCCCCAAATGTTTTAGTCAAGGAAGAAAACGTAACAGGTTGAAAGCAAGTTTGATAAATGGTAAACACCCTGGATAAACAATAAGAGAATGGAAATATATTATAAAAGGAAATCAGGGGGATGCAATGTCCTGTGTAAAGTCTGTGATCCAATCAGAGAAGGGTCAAAATCTGTCTCAATTGGCTTTCTTTGTTAAGGACATCCTCTGCACAGGGATGCTAAGCTTCAATCGAAAAAAGTCTCCACTGAAAGGAGTGAATTTAAAGTAGAGATAGAAGCACAATATGGAGAGGGGAAAGAGGGATTAAGAAGTAAAAAGAATTCATATGCACGGAGGTTAATGTTTTTTTGTGTGCAAAGTTTTATTGGGAGTAACATACTGAAGGGGTGATGGGTTGAGAGGACAGAGAAAGGTTAGAGTGTGAAATTTCAGAGTGTTTCAGCCATGTAGAGAGAAGCATTGATGGCCGCTAAGGAAAAAAGGTCAATGTGTGGGCGAGAGTTAATGGGAGTTAAGTTGTACATATTGTGCTGTACAGGACAGACTCTGTATGAAGGAGTGATATGTCTGGTCCAGTAAAAGTCCTAATTGGAGCCCAACAGAAATTGGTGGTCCTTCAAGTTTTGGTCAGACACAAAAAACATTTTATATAATCATGTTTTAACCATTTTTAACCACAAGAGTGCCTTGTCTCTAGGAATGGAAATGACAGTTAACCACCACTTTGTTACGGACTAGATATATCATCATATATTAGATGAATCGCATGACACTTTGTACAGTTTTTGATGGATCCCCAGCAATCCCCACCGTACCTTGCCGCTAGTGCTACCGCTTGTTCTCCTCGGGATGAAGTGTAGTAACTTTGGTGTTCAGTCAACATGGTCCCACTCCGAAGTTGTCGAATACTGGCACTTGGTCAGTGACTTGTGGTTTCAGGCACTGATGAAAAAAGATGTTGGCATGATACGAGACCAGTCACTGTTATTGTGTAACGGCACCTGGCAGCATCAGGGGGGAAAACGTGGTGGGACAACATTGTAAGTTAAGGGGGCGAAAGTCTGAGTAGGGCAGGTGGGAGGGGTGGTGGATGGGTCCAGAGACCACCGACTTTCACCCGTAATGCTGTTGGTTGGTCGGTCTGTCAGTCTGTCTGTTTGTCTGTCCATCCCATTCTCATGAATGTGATATCTCATGAACGCCTCAAGGGAATTTTCTCAAGTTTGGCACAAACGTCCACTTGGACTCAACGATGGACTGATTAGATATTGGTGTCAAATGTCAGCATCAATGTGACCTTGCATCTGTCTCATTCTTGTGAACGTGATTTCTCAAACACATTGAGGGAGTTTCCTCAAATTTCAAAAACTTCCACATGAAAAAAATGGACTGATAAGAATTTGGTGGCAAAAGGTGTCAGACATGTTTGGCCATAACTCAAGAATTCATACGCTAATTATGACAAAATCTCACACAGTTGCCTAATAGGATATAATGATGATGTGATGACATTTTATATCCAAACTGTCAAAGGTCAACTTCACTGTGACATCATAATATTCTGCAAAAAAAACTCTTTTAGTCATTACACAATACCCTATCTCAGAAACTAAAGGGGAGACATTTGGTCAGATACTTAATTGGTCACACATGTTTTCACAGACATGGATGTAAACTGTAAGTGCAACTAGACTGGTTCACAGAGGCACAGAAAGGTGAGGCCATAATTATATTTTTTTTTAGTTTTTTCTAGTATTTGGTCTAGCACTATCATCAAGTCAAAATTACAGTTTGTCCAATACTTGGTTATTGGTTACTTATGGTTTTTGACCAAATTCCTGCAAAACTGACAGTATCCCCATCAGCCTCAGCTGTGCTTTGCGTTTGCTGCTAATTAGCTAATGTTTGCCTGCTAACATGCTAAACCGAGATGGTGACCACTGCAGATGTTATATGCTAAACACCAGGGCACAAAATAATAACTGAACTTTCAAGCATGTTCCGCTCGGTACAATACTATCCTGCTCCCAATCCTTTGATAATCAATTATAAATGCTTACTTATCAAAAATGTTGCATGCATCTAGTCTTTTGATGTACCTTTTTTATGTTTGTGTTTTGACATGGATTTACAGAGGACTATTCTGTCAATTCCATCAAATTCCTGTCTTTAGAAATGTTTGAAAAGAATCTGGCTGGTCACTCATTAACTGAGGTAGGTGCAGATATAGTTACCTAACAGTGGAAGTGCATTGTGGACATGATTGTAACTTCTGCAGCTGATGGTGTAAGAATGAAATTGGTACTTTACTTTTTAACAGCACAAGATAGATCATATTGTTGTGTTTGGTTTTGAGGTTGCTGTGCTCAGTGGTCTGTCTGTCTCCGTCTCTCTCTTTCTTTGTTCCTTTCTCTGTCCCTGTCTTTCTGTCTGTCTGTCTGTCTCTCTTATTTCAGTTTAATTCAAAGAGATGTCATTGGGACGACCATACTGAAAAGCAGTATAGCCAAAGCACACTGTATGAGATGTTACAATCAGAGAAAAGTACAGTTTTTAAGATGCAAACATAAAAAAATGTCGTTAACATTGTAGTGCAAAAACAACAGCCATGTCAACAACATTTTGTAATGCAAATAGCAAAAACAGGAAGTTGAACATAAGTGATGGATATCAGCAACAGTATGAAAATATTAATAAACTGTGTATGTGTGTGTGTGTGTGGTATTGTGATGTGCTTTGTCACTCATTCCTCAAAGTGTGACAGTTACAGACATACTCTGCTGTGAGACTACAGCTCTCTGTTCTCTCCCAGCAGGATTTTTTTTTTTTTTTTTTTGGTTATGGTAATGTCAAATTCAGGATGTTTAAATTTGGGGAAACATTATGTTCACACTGGTTGGAGTTTTGTGCATTCTGTTAGCAAGTGAAGCTCTTTTTCAACTTTGTCCTTCTTGTACAGCTGGCAGATTCGTTTCTCTTTTGGGAAGCTGTAATTTTTTGCATCTGCCTTACTCTATGGCCAGGTTGTCTCACTTTATCTGTATCAGTGTACAGGTAACTGTGTGCTAACAAAGTAGCACCAGTGTTCACAATGATATTCTACCTGTCACTGGGTCAGTCTGTCATACCCACATTCTTCAAGAAGTCCACCATCATTCCTGTGCCAGAGAAAACAAAACCAACCTGCCTGAATGACCACCACCCAGTGGCTCTCACCTCTGTAGTGATGAACTGCTTTGAACCACACACAGCCATAACAGCCTGGCACCTCCTCCTCATGCTAGTCACCAGCCTGGTCACATACTGCTGTGGGATGGCATCCCATTCTTCAACCAGCATTTGTCGCAAGTCAGCCAACGTGGTTGTGATGGTTACTCTGGCACGAACAGCACGCCAAAGCTGATCCCACAAGTGTTCAATGGGGTTGAGGTCAAGACTGCGGGCAGATCATTCCAACCTTTCCACTCCCAAATTCTGGAGGCAGTCTCTAATAAACCCTGCTCTGTGGGGGCTAGTGTTGTCATCTTGGAGGATAGAGTTTGGTCCCAGACTGTGGAGATATAGGATTGCCGCTGGTTGCAGAATTTCATCTCTATCTCTCTGCATTGAGATTGCCTTCAGTGATGACAAGCCTTGTTTTTTCAGTGAGGGAGATGCCGCCCCACACCATCACACTGCCTCCACCAAAAGATGTTACTCTATCAGTGCAGCAATCAGTAAAGTGTTCTCCATGTTGTCTTCACACTTGGACCTTACGATCCAACTGCCATAGGCAGAATTTGGACTGATCAGTGAACGTAACGTTCCTCCACATGTTCAGGTTCCAGTGCACGTGTTGCCAACACCAGTACAAATGGGAGTGACGGTGAAGGGCAGTCATGGCAGGCCTCCTGGCAGCCCTGTGAGATCGGAGATTGGCTGCGTGCAATCAGTTCTGGATTGTCAGGGCAGGGAGCCTGATTGGCACCTGATTGTCAGTCAGTAGCAACAGCAAAAAAATACTGTTTGGCAAGATTTAGCAATGGTATGTGGGTATGCGCAACCCGCATACTCAGCTCTGCTGCTCATCCCGCAAATGTATGTTCCTTAAAAATGTGGCACCATTTAAAAGGGAAATAAACAGGCCTTCCAACGGTATAAAATGAATTGCCAAGAAGCATTGTTACAACTAGGGCTGACCTTTGACTTCATTTTTGAAAATCGAAGCTTTGGAGCTCAGATCGATTTTAAATCGAAGCCTTCAATGACCGGGGGGGTGCTGAGTAAAAAAAAGTCCAAAAAAGTTAATAACTTACAAATTATGGCAAAAAGGTAGTTTCTTGGAACCCTAGAATTAAGATAAAAATATTCACAAACGAAAAAACACTTCTGGTTGCTGATAAGTAGTATTTAACTTTTGATTTAACACTAAAAATTAAAACCCTCAGCGCGCACTGCATTGCAAGCAGACAGATGCGCGACTCAGGGCAGCATGTGTCACTGACCGGTGGAAAATGTCACCATCAGCATATTATTTTACATCAATAAAATCTATTTTATCATTATTTTGAGTCACATTGTTGAAAGAATTTGTTGTCTGTGTTCAAGCAGGATAATAGGTCTCCATTCATTGCACGTCGGGCTTTATATTTCCTTGTCGGAGATGGTGTTGCGGTCAAGGCCCCCCAAAAAAACGGGAGAAAAAAAAAGGCCAAATATTTGAATTTTTTTTTCACAATCGAATCCCGTGCCATCGAATGAAGCTTCGAATTTTTTGGGTCAGCCCTAGTTACAACCAAGAAATAATCAACCAAACACAGATTTCCTTGGTTCAAGCTCGTCAGTGCCATCTCCAATCTCTGATCCCAACTGGCTAATGGCTTACTTAGATTGAAAATAATTAGCACAAAGGCGGAGAAACAAAAGTTTTGCCAAAAAGAGAGAAATTGATAGGCTTTCAGTGACCTGTATCTTAATTTAAATAAGGAGGAAGACCCCAAAACAATGAACAAAGCTGTGGAATAATATCTCTGCTAAAAACAGAGCATCTGTGCTTGGGATGCTTGGCTATGGCCTCAATACATAGCTGTTGCTTTTTATGCCTCTGTGCCTGTGATAGTTGGTGCTGTTTTCAGGTTGTCAGTCTGTCTGTGTGTCACATTCTCGTGAATGCAATATCTCAATCGCAATGTCTTTTTTCAAATCCAGCACAACTGCCCACTTGGACTCAAGAATGAACTGATTAGAGTTTGGTGGTTGGAGGTCAATGTCACTGTGATCTCATCTGTCCTATTCTTGTAAACACCATATCTCAAAAACAACTTTAGGGAATTTCTTCACATTCGATACACACATCCACTTGGATTTAGTGATAAACTGATAAGATTTTGACGGTCAAAGGTCAAGGTCACTGTGACCTTGCATCTGTTTTAATTCTAGTGAAAGCCATATACTTTTAGAAAGCCTTGAGGGACTTTCCTCAAATTTGGCACAAACATCCACTTGGACTCAACAATGAACTGATTAGAATTTGTGGTTGAAGGCCACAAGTCACTGTGACCTTGCATCCGTCTCATTCTTATGAGCATGATATCTCAAAAGCGCCTTGAAGCTTTTTTTGAATCACAGTGAACAGTGCTTGACTGTTGTTTCATTTATTGTACATTATATACTAATAACTGTCCCTGTGTCACCTAAGCTCATTATTCAAAAATACAACACACTCAGTGGTCATGTTGTCATATGAAACATGGCAAGGTTCTGTCTTTGCATTAGATTTCCATCAAATTTGACCTGGGAATGATCACGGCAGCTACAGTGAAAGATAATTGAGGTTGTGTCACACCGTTGTCAGCATTAAACGCCTCCACTTGAGGGTGACTCACTTCTATAAATTGACTCACTGAGCTACAGGAGAAGAAAAAAGTGTCCATTTTCTCTTTTGTCATGTTTCTGTGTGCATGATTTTAACAGTTTGGTGTGTCAGAACATTTGTTTCACAGATGTGATTGTCTTTTTTTTTTTTTTTTTTTTTTTTTTTAACCTAAGTTTGAGTCCAAGTTGCTGTTCATCAAATTCAAATTGGTGCCACATGTGACACCCTGTTAAACAAACGAGACAAAAGAAGAGCTATTACAGAGGCACATCCAGGCAGCTGTGAATTGAACAATCCTATTAAAACCTACTCATTACTCTGACAATATACAATTAGGACGAGTCTTTTTTTAAATGAAACTTTAAACATTTTTAAAAAGCTGCTTTCAAATAGTCTGGTAGGACCAAATTTAAGCAAAAAACCCTCTTTTACAAAATATCAAGTATACTAGTCACTATACTAGTCAATCATATCCCTTGCCAAAAATGTTTGATTTACATTATTTGATGTAGTTCCAAGCTGTTGGCATGCATTTATCACTGAAGACTGACGACTAGAATCACATGCCTAAACAAAGTAGCCTCAATAGGCCGTGATATTGTATCACACTTTTCCCCTCTTTTCTAATAATAATATGTAGGGCTGTCCCATTGACTGTGTATGCTAATGGATGGAGTTGCTATGACATCACCCATTGGTTTACGGACTCTGCCATAGCAGTCTTGGTTTTTAACGCCCTCTGTGAGGCCAGATTAAGTGTGTGAGCAAAACACTTAACATGCAGGTATCCCACGAACTGAATGGCAACACCCATGTTAGAAGTGTTGTCTCTTAGAACCACAATTACCCATTCATGTGCTGCATTTTGCAGGAGGTCTGCAATGTTTGCTCCGCTGTGACTTTCGTGTACTGTTGTAGTTTGTAGAACATGAGACAGCAGTCGCCAGTCCTCTGTGAGATAATATGTCATTATAATCACATATGAATTCACTGACCTTTAAGTCCAGGCATCACAAGTTAATGCCACACTTCCTGCTGTACTCAATGATTCCTCAACTTTATGCTTCACTCTTCTCTGTAGAGCTTGGGTACGGCTATGTTGGTGAAAAAACATTGGGACAGAGTCATATACCTGGGTCCCAGTGTTTTTAGCATGTGACAAAAGCCTTGGTTTTCAACAACACTGTATGGATGCAGATCTTTGCACCTTTGTAGGTAATTGATTGTGTTATTTTCTTAGCTCTCTCAGAGTTGATTGATAGTTTTATGCTAAGTGTGTCCACTGTTGGTTTAGCGTTCGCTTGGCCATCAGGGGCTAACGCTATCTCTGGATGGTGGAGTGTGAGGTGAGCCCTCATGTCTGTAGTATTCCCAGAGTATTTTATTCTCGTATGATACTGCTTGCAAATCACGTGTCATACCCAAGCCCTGCTTTCCTTCTGTGTTGAAAAATCAAAAATAAGTCCAGACGTTTGATTTAAATGCTGACGGCACATTTCAAATTTTTCTTTCTCTGGTGCCTCCATATTTGTTTTGATGAACTTCCTGTCAAATGCTGCTGACCGAGAACTCTGCTGACATCACCAGGAAAAAACCCATCAGCACCATCTAGTGGACTGAAAAAGCAATTCGTTTTGTTACTGTAGTAACAAAAGCTGTATTGAAATGTGCACTTGCAAAAATTAATAATCTATATTTTAATGCAAAATATCACGATGCTATGTTGTGTCGGGTCCCCCCCCCCTCCCAACCTCATGGATCCTTATGCATCTGGCCCCAGGAGTTATTGGGAATGTGTAGATTACATGAGTCATGGGTCATAAGGACAGAGGGATGTCGTATGCTGTAAAGCCCTGTGAGGCAAATTGTGATTTGTGATATTGGGCTTTATAAATAAGATTGACTGATTGATTGATGAGTAGGAAACAATTCTACACAGCAACCACTGGAATCTAATTCTACAAATACTATAATACTTATGAGATTAGTGGTGTAATCTTAATCTGCAACTGTGCAGAAATACTGGGTTTAAACGGAATGAAAAGACTTGCAAAAAAAAAAAGCCGCACAGCATTGGGATGTTGATCTAGAATTTGAATGTCAGCGAAGCTTTAAAGTATTCAGTTCAGCCCTAGCAGATCGCTGTATAGTATTTTATTTCATCGCCCAGCCCTTGCTGTCATCATGGATGACATAATGAAATGATAATATGTTGAGCCTAGGCATGCAGGATGTTTTAGGACAAATTGAGTGAAAGCAGGACTTAGGCCAAATCCAACAGTGGATTTGTGTTTTTGTGAGCTTGCATGTGTAATTCAGGGTTTATAATCCCAGTCTCGTGCTGCCGTCACTGCATCGTGGCCAGAGACTCACACACCTCCTCCATGCTCTCTTGGCCACTCTGGATTATGTCCTCTCCTGCCCTTGTTTTCTCTCACAGTCATACATCTGTCAAAAAGCCCTCCTGGGCAAGAGTGGCTTTGGACAAATGACAGCTGGGAGTTGGGAGGAGGAAGTAGTCTTCTCTCAGCGAGTGTTTAGATCACATTTCAAACTCTGTGCCATCATTAAAGGTCTTCCACAGGGCTTCAGATTTTCCATTTATTTAGCGAGGATAAGACTGATGGACATTGACTACTCTGGCTGGGTCCCAGATAGATTTTCCACACCAGAGGTAAAATTTTAGTTTAATATCAATGCAAGAATGAAAATAAATCTTGAGGTTGTTGTGAGTGCCAGATTCAGTGTGCTGAGCACAGGGTGCACCGCGTAAACAGAACAGCACGGTCCCAGTTCAGCTAGCGTGACCTTCCTGCACATATGCTCCTGATTTATCAGTTTTAATGCCAACAGTTACAGAAAAAAAGTCATTTCCGGGATTTTCTTTTACACATATGTCTGTGACACGCATACACACTTTCCCTTAGGCTGACAGTGTGATCACTTTCCACTGTAATCCCATTGATCGAATCAGATTAGAGTGCTCTAATGTAAATTTCGCATCAGACCATGTTTCCTGCTCTGTGTGTTCTCTGCAGCTTGCGTCAAACATGAACACACTTGGAGGGCAGGGCTTTTTATTAATCTCTTAACTCTATATGCCTCTTTGAAAGCTTAACTTATCCATTTGTTTAGAACAAGTGCAAAGGTTCATTTAAACACCCCAAAAATCCCTACACTGATATCATTATATTATGTAAGAAAGTTCAGTTCAATTCAGTTTTATTTATAAAGCCCAATATCACAAATCACAATTTGCGTCACAGGGCTTTACAGCATACGTCATCCCTCTGTCCTTAGGACCCTCGCAGCGGATAAGGAAAAACTCCCCAAAAAACCCTTTTAACAGGGGAAAAAAACGGTAGAAACTTCAGGAAGAGCAACTGAGGAGGGATCCCTTTTCCAGGATGGACAGTTGAGGATGCTCAATTTGGAGTGAGAGATTCAATCTGACCCTCTGAACTTGCTGCCCTCAGGCCTCTTTTATTAAAGTTTGTGTATAAAAGGTTCTAAACCTGCATAGATATTGGGCAACAAAAATCTGACTGTGTTGCATGGAAGTTCCCATGCATTAACAGGCTAATTTATGCATCTAAAATTTGATTTTTTTTCTCCCACCCCTAGTAGGTTCCACAATAGTAATTAATCATTTAATAAGTGTTAATTATAATTTGATTGCAATGTTAAAAAGAGTTTGGAACATTACATTGGAAAACAAAATGACCAGTCAGTCAATCAATCAATCAATCAATCAATTTTATTTATAAAGCCCAATATCACAAATCACAATTTGCCTCACAGGGCTTTACAGCATACGACATCCCTCTGTCCTTTGGACCCTCACAGGGTATAAGGAAAAACTCCTTTAAAAAAAACCCTTTAACGGGGGAAAAAAAACGGTAGAAACCTCAGGAAGAGCAACTGAGGAGGGATCCCTCTTCCAGGACGGACATACGAGCAATAGGTGTCATACAGAACAGATCAACAGAACACTGGAACACTATACAGTTTACTGTTAATTTATTGTGAGATATTTTTTCTGGAATACATGTAGTGCAGCTTTGATCTTTGAGTTTCCATAATTGGCATGTCCTGGGAGGATGTAAGAGGTGGGAGGATTCCACAGTCAGGGACAGATGTGTACAAACCAACCATTCTCACTCTGACCCATCATATCTCGACGTTTGATCATGGACTTTCCACATTGAGATATGACGTGCAAGGTACCTTGGTGTGTTGGTTGTTGAGGTTTTGGGACTCCATGTCAACTTCAGCCTGTTACATGCATAGTGTGTTTTTAAAATACACTTCAGTTTTCACAGGAGATGTACAGCTTGCATATAGTCTTTATTTCAAAATAAACACACTACGACAAATAAGAGGAGAGCCTGAGCATAGAAAGCTAGCAGCGCATGTATCTGCTCTTACAGTGGTGGCTGTGTATGCGCGCAACAGCCTGGAGCTGACAGTATGTTGATGGTTGCAAAGCACATTCAATACTGAATGAGTTATTGAAAACTAAACTTACATGTATCATGCAGATAGAACAAGAGATGAGCAAGGCCTGCGCAGATTCGATCACCAGCGATCACTGCACAATGCATGCTGGTTAGTTTTGTCTGATATCATCCCGACTTGCTCTGATGTCATATGTCCACGCCATCTGAGAATGTCTTCCCTCAGGCAGGCTTCATTGTGAACAAGACATAGAGCTCATTTCTCCCCAACAACGTGGACAAACTTGTGTACCTTTCTCATAATATGAGAAGACTGAGAACAGAGGGGGAAAAAAGTGATTGAGTGATTTTCTTTCTACATGTTGAGGCTAGTCCTCCATAAGCGTTTATTTCCAGATATTTTTTCTCAGTTTGCTGTGTGCCTATTCATTTGTTTATTTATATTATTTCTAGGGCTGGGCAATTAACCGAAAATATACTGAAACCGACATCTAGACCCTCTAACCGACGTAATCTTACTCATGTCGTGATTTTTGTTATTACTTTATCCGTGCTGTCCCCTTGGGGGAAAAAAAAAAACAAAAAACAAAACTACGCCATGTAAGTCACGTGACTCCGCCCCCTCCATCTAGTCTGCATTCACTCAAAGCGAGGCTGACGCTGTCCACATGGAGGAGACGAGCACAAATACTGAGCCAACAAATCAACTCGAGCAGCTTGTATCTAAACAGAATGCCTTGTCCATTATGTGGGCACATTTTGGCTTCAGTGCAGATGACATTGAACAGAAAGAAGTCAAGTGTAAATACTGCAGAAAAACTATTTCAGCGAGCCACGGTAACACCACCAACTTGTTATTTCATTTGCAACACAATCACGTTACCCACTATGAAGAGTGCATGGCGCAAAAAAAGAGGGAGACTGACAGGCGCCCTACAACTAGTGCTTACACAAAGCAACTGTCGCTGTATTCAAGAAGATGGAAAGAAATATCTGACACCATTGCATACTACATGGTGAGATACACAGCAGTATCACATTAACATTTTTGCACATCACATTATTTAAAATTAAATTTTGTTTACAAGAGATTATTAGTTATTTTTTTTTGTAATTTTCACATGGAAATATTTGAAATAATTTTTGTTTATGAGATGCAAGTTATTATTTTCTACTGTTCACATGGCAATATTTAAAAATTTATTTACAAGAGATGCAAGTTGTTATTTCAGGTAACTTGCTTTTTACTTTTTTTTTTTTGTAAAGATATTTTTTGGGCCATTTTATTAGGCTTTAATGGATAGGACAGACAAGTGTGAAGGGGGGAGAGAGAGAGAGAAGGAGTGACATGCAGCAAAGGGCCACAGGCTGGAGTCGAACCCGGGCTGCTGCAGCAACAGCTTTGTACATGGGGCGCCTGCTCTACCACTAAGCCACCGACGCCCCCTTGCTTTTTTCATTTCATTGTTGGAAATTTTCTATAAATAGTCATAAATAGTTATTGTCCTTAAATTATTTTAAAATCACATAGTTAAGATATGCACTGGAAAAAATATGCCAGCTTTAATAGTCAAGCAAATATTTACCCCCCCCCCCCCCAAAAAAAAAGATTTTTAGAAAAATAATAAAATAATCGTTCATTCATCAAGGTAAAAGCTTCAATTAATCGTGATATTGATTTTAAGTAATATCGCCCAGCCCTAATTATTTCCATGAAAGGTATTTTATTTTGTTTGCATTCAGACCTCAGAAAACGTTTTAAGTTAGTTTTAAATGATAAGGTGAGGCAGTGGCTGCTTCTTCGTAGGTCTGTTTATTTTTGCACAAATTTTGCTTTCTTTACTAATTCAGTTTGTTGTGTGCCTGTATTATTTAGATTTTTTAAAAAGAAAATATTTTTTCAACCTAGTTTTACTGGCTGTTTTTCATTTATCATTCATGAACCCTGTTGTGTTGATGTGACAATTTATAGGCTAAGTTGTGTGATCTTATGCTGTGTTGCAATTTTAATAAATTAACAAAATTTTACAACAGTCTCATTGCTGTTTTGTCTGACAAATTCAGAATCATACGTTTTTTTGTCTGATTTTATTACTTTGCCAATGTTAAAAGGCGGCATTCTTCATACATGTGGTAGAATGCAAAATTCATAGTTTAAAAGCTCATTGTAAGTTATTGTGTTGGTCTTTGGAGTTAATTAGATGCTATGTTGAAAATCAATAAAGTATTCATAGGCCGTAAGGTGAATCAGAAAAAATCTCACAGAAACTGATTTCCGCTCCGACATCTGGGGACTACACGATCTTTACTTTATAAAAAAGATCGATACATGTTCAGCTAATCAGCGGGAGTTCGTAGCTCATAACCCCGCAAGAGTCCTGTGATCAGGGTCGAATTTGGCACTTGTTCCGTCTGAGCGTAATGATCAGTTCCGCCTGAGCGTAATGAGATTTGGTATGCGAGTGGTGGCACGGCCGTCACGTGATCGCGCTACACCAATAAGGTACCCGCATTTTGTGTCGCCATAGTCCTCAAAAGTGAGCAGAAATGAGCTGAAACGGCGCTATTCACATCGCTGTGTCCATGAAACACGATGAAACAAATAGACAATAAGGTGAACTAAGCAAAAATGTCTTAAAACATATTTGATTCAATACCTGGGCATAACCGACGTATTATTACATAGACAACATAGCTGTCCAGTACGGAATATGAGAACGGTCATGTATTTATTTATTTTTTTTAATTTTTTTTTTTGTGCACTGTTCTCTCGTGATTTCAATGGAATAAATTACTTACTGACTTATTCATACTTCAAAAACAGCATCAATAAGTGATTAACATGGGAGGGATCAAAATAAAATAAATAAATGAAATAAAAATCAACCAGCCCTCCTCCCCTGACAAGTCCCTTCATAAGTAACGAACAGTCCCTAAAGTTTCTCCTCTGATACGCCACATACTGTGTGCTGCCATGGCTCAGCTGTTCAGGTACTTTTGGGCAGTCATGACAACAAGTTATTCACCTGGAGCCGGACTTCTTCGCCGGTAAGCCGTTATAATGCGCCGCCGTATTTGACAGGAATACGTATTCCTGTCCGTGTCTGTGACCCCCGTTCAACCCACAACTGGCGGGATTCGCCGTTACTGTTTATTGCCACACTGCCGACATTTTACTCTGTCCGTCACCGCATGCTGTTTGATTGCGTTATCAAAACACGCCGCCTCATGTTTGATTTCAATCATTTTGTTTTAAATCTGGACATGTGCAGGTGGACTCAGCCAGTGCTAAGAAAGGTCCTATGCCTGCCTGTTGGAGAGATAGAGAAAAGATTAAAGCGTCAAATTGCAGTAAAAGATGTTGTATAAAAGACAGGCTACAACTTTTTTTCCTTGTCCCCCCCCCCCACCGCTGCTCTCCTCACTATACTGGCTGCTGCGCTGTGCAAGTGCACAGATGTCTCAGAGTGGTGGTGCATTTGCAAAAATGTTTTGTAGCGGAAACACTGTATGATTATTGTCACATACCGTATATTTCCAAATAGTCGCCCGGTGGCATATAGCCGCCGGGCACCTAATAGCCACCGGGGGTTTGACCCCATTTTGCGTAATAAACACCGGTCCGATTAAACGCCGGAGCGATTATTTCCTCATTCATTGCCTCAAGGAGGGACAGCCCTGCCTGCAGGGAGAGAGAGAAGTTCGCGAGGGCTGCTCTCTCCCTGCCTGCAGGGCTGTCCCTCCTTGAGGGACTGTTTGTGCTTTTACGCACGGGTTGGTGGTGAAGTGGCGCACATGACTCGTGCTACGGATGGACGGATGGACAGCCACGTATCTAAAACAGGTAATACATCTGGCTACATCTTTCCCACATCAAATATCCGTGATCACCTACACCCACGTCCGTAAAAGCGCACACAATTCCGTGTTCTCTCACCGCGGATGCTGTGATTTGAAGGCCTGGTACTCATTGTAAAAGAACCAGGGGCTATTTGCTCAAGACTTTTATTTTCTTTTGTTTTTTTGCGACCAGGCCGTTATTTGGTGACAGTTCCTGTCCAGTATGTTTTTAGTGCAAAAATATTGTAAGGTAGGGGTGAGTTCTTGTACAAAAATCTCTAAACGTTTAGAGTGGGTAATTTTTTTCGTGTGCACGTATACACGGGTTTCACCGCTGGGTGGTGCTATTACATTATACCAGTAAAGCCCCAGTTATCTGAATACCAACCAAATGGGCCATTTAACCAATGGTTACAGGCCGCCAAACACCGAAATATTGCCATTCCGATGGTCCGCCATCTGAATTCCGATGGTCCGCCATCATCGAATTCTGGTCCCTGAGTCCTGACAGTGACCTATGGCGAGCCTGTAGAAGCTGTTTTCCCCATGCATGTCAGTGATTTTCACCGGGGACGCACGTGAGTAATTCAGGCTGACATTACCTGCTTTTCAGCGAACTCCTCTGGTAATTTTATTAAAAGGCATGGCATATAGGTCCACTCTGTGTGCAACGTGCACTTGAAGATAAAATATAGGCCTATATTAATTAAGGTTCAGTAGTACAGTTTTGTATTTCTCTGTAACGTAGAACAGTGTTAACAATAGTACTTGTACTATTCTATCTCAGACCTTGAACTCAAACCGTTGTGTTGCACCATCCAAAATATATAATTTAATAATTAAATTGATGTCGTAAACATGCGGACGATTAGTTGACAAATGGCCCTAAATGATAACTTTTGGTCGACCAGGAAAATTCTTGCTCCCAAATTCATCAATACTATGAGCTCTCTAAGATATGACGGAGCCTTACCATTGAGAGGAAAAAAAAAAGGTAAAAACGTCAGGAGCAGTGGTGTACATAGACTATTTGAAGGGCAGGGGCGAAAAGAAAAAAAAAAGGGCACATACAGCACGTTCTTGCCACTGAAGAGGGCACTAAGTTCCGCATGTTTTTTGAGGGCACTTAGACATGTTTATATGTTATACAAATGGCACATTATATAGCCTTAAAACAGACTAACTAGACAGACTACTCAAGTTAGTTTGTAGTTAGGATCAGCATCCACGAGAACTGTGTAAATTCAACGTCATTCAATTTTCAATTAAGTAGATGCCATTTCCTGTATTCTAGTGCATTTTAACACCATATTAGCACCAGATAATCTAAACTGGTTCTGTGAGATATACTGTAGTTCTGGCTCAATATAGATCAAAAAAGGGCCCAACATAAAAGTCATTGCAACAGTTATGTTTTTACCACCCAAGAGGGCAGTTTATCATGTTTCAACCAGCCAAGAGGGCACTTTAGCGCGTGTTTTGGCTCCCAAGAGGGCACTTTAGCGTGCGTTTTGGCTCCCTGGAGGACACTTTAGCGTGCGTTTTGGCCCTCCCCGTGCTCAGGAGGAGCAACTGAGGAGGGATCCCTCTTCCAGGACAGACAGACGAGCAATAGATGTCATACAGAACAGATCAACATAATAAGTTTGCGGTAATCCATATGACAAAATCACATGTAAAGAGAGACAGAGCCAGAGAAAGACAGCGAAAGATGCAGGACAGACAGTAATGACAGTAGCTTAGAACAGTTCAGTTTTGTCTGAATTTAACATAAGGAAATTGGAGCTCATCCAGGATTTTATGTCTTTAAGGCATTTTTGAAGTTTAGTTAATTGATCCGTTTCTTCTGGCCTAATCGATAAATACAATTGTGTATCATCCGCATAATTCCGAATGATTTCATTCAGATTTATTTCATTCTGAATGAGAAGTCATCATGTAACCGCACCCAATTGTTGCAGAGTGATCAAGGAGAAGCAACCTAAATATATATCAGGTCTTACAGCTGTGTTTGAGGGCAGATAGGTACTGACCTGAGGACAAGAAGTCATGAATTTGCCTCTAATAGTTAGAATTTTGTCATTAAAAAAGCTCATAAAATCATTACTGCTAAGGGCTAAAGGAATACAAGGCTCAATAGAGCTGTGTCTTTCTGTCAGCCTGGCTACAGTGCTGAAAAGAAACCTGGGGTTCCTGAGGGCCCTCCTATACGTTTTGAGTCTGTTGTCCCAGACCAAACAAGATTCTTCCAGTTTGGTTAATCGTGATATTTGTTTTAATTGTTGGGTTTGGGAGTTGTACCAAGGAGCAAACTTTCTTTGCTTGGTTAACATCTTTTTAAGAGGTGCTACCGAGTCGAGTGTTGTTCGCAGCAGGCCTGCAGCACTATCGACAAGATAATCTATTTGGGAAGAGTTTAAAGTCAGTATGGAAAACGTCTGGTTGCAGTGGGACATGGCATTAAATTTAAAGCCGATGGAATTTGACAAGATCAGATTTTAAAAGTGACTGCTCTGAGTAAGCCTAGAGGCTTTATTGCCCTGCTGTGGCAGTCCAAACTATCATCATGTCCTCCAGTCCAGTATTAAAATGTACACTATTTCCTGATGCACTGTAAACCCAAGGAAGAGTAGATGAAATGAAATGGTGCATGTAAATACTACCTCACACTACTCTTCTTATGTATTTTTAACCCTGTGAGTATGTTTTTGTTCCAAGTTTATGCACAGGGTTCTGTTGTATTTGGTCTTGGATATAAATAAAGCCTTGATACACTGTTAATAAGACGGGTTTATGAATGATGACATGAAAATCCACACAATCACATTGAGAACCTGAGAATATGCTCCCAGAATATGTTGCATTCTGCTACCTGTTGAATATTTTGGAGGTGATATTACTACACGTTAGATGTAATCAATGCAGTGATGGATACAGGAAGGGAAGGAGATAAAATAGCAAAAGGTGACAGAAGCTGGAAACGATGAAAGCAGAAAAAGAAAAGGATAAGGATGGAGGAAAGAGATGAAAGTGAGAGATGTGAGAGTGTGTGGGTGGTGGTAAATAAAGGTCGCCGGCGGGGAATGTTCTGGGAGCCATATGTGCCAGGGGTTTGACTGACAGGTCATGTGCTGCCATGTGTTTGCCCTCCATACCCAGTATAGTCAACACCGAGATCAGGCAGGATTTGTGCAAACCTTAACTAACTGAATGGCTCTCATACATCAGCACAGGTAGTATCTGCCATAGAGGGTGATACAAGAGTGGATTCTCACTCCTGTCCCATCCCATTCCCGTATTATGTTTTTAAATAATAAAGAAAATAGTGTTTATTTATATTAGAAATGCATATTCATATTTAACAACTAAGCATCTTCATTTAGTATAGCATAATGCTGAAATAACTCCTAGCATAACAGCTGAAACCGATTTTGTACATATTTTTGTTATGTTATAGTATTTTCATAGTATATTTTAATGTTTTTTTTTTTGTATTTTTCTATTCTATATTTAGATTTTTGAATGTTGCAGTACTTTGCCTTCAGTTTTATTTCCTCTTAATATGCTTGTTGTATGAATCAAACACCAAGGCAAATTCCTTGAAAGTGAAAACCTACTTGGTGAAAAACCTTATTCTGATTCTAACTGCCACAACCATGTGGCAAATAACTAGCGCTTAGCAACATATTATCATTATTATTATTATTATTATTATTATTATTATTATTGTTATCTTAACAAACAATCCAGTTTACTTCACATGCTTAACATTAAATGACGTGTGTTCATACTTACTGGCATATATTTTCTGTCCTCTGTTAAAATGAACTAAAAGCTGCTGACTTCACATTGCTTGCTCAATATTTTAATCATCATATATATGTCAGCCTGTTGCAGCAGTACGTCAGTTGCAGGGGCGGAAATCCCGGGGGGACATGGGGGGACATGACTCCCCCTTCAATAAAGCTGTACCCCCCTAGAATAATTTGAGACACAATTAATAATTTTTGAACAATGCAGTAGTATTTATTAAAAGCACAATGTAAGCGGTGCTCATTATAAAAGCGCAAAAATGTGCTATTTAAATCTTAAAAGATTTAGTCCCCCCCTCCCATTCTTAGTAGTGGTATATCCCACACTCTTTCCAATGGGTGGGGCTAGTACTTGGCAGCAGTTGTAGCGTGTGGCTGGACCCGGCTGCCCACATCGCGCGGGGTAAGATGTACACTCACACAGATACAGTTTAACTTACACAAGTTACAACACATCCCATTTACTGTTACAACAAGCCCCAGGCCGATAATATAAACTGTCTGCAACATTTCTCCTGCATTGTTCAAAAGCCAGAGTTTAGTGATAGTCAGAGAGGACAGGAGAGAAAGAAGAGGGAGAGGACAGGACAAGAGCAGTCAGTGACGGAGTGACTTGTAGTTAATATCTGTAGGCTCACCACCTGTCAGTGAGACAAACATGACAGACGTGCAGTTTAACTGACGAGGAGCGGCCATTACGTGCGATTATTACGCACGGTTTTGAGGTGCGCAGCGGCAGATCTCACAGCACACTGTTTATAAACCAGTTCACCAGTTTAATTGCAGGAAATGTTTATCTCACTGCCGGTAAAAAAACGAAAAAAACAAACAAAACGGTTTGCTCCTGCAGCCAGCCAGAGATGAAGGATCCATTCTACACACCTGAGCCAGATGAAAAAGAGGGAGAGAAGGAGAGAGATCGAGTTTCGATCTTTGATGAATGAAGCCTTTTTGTTTTGCTGCTATTAAACAATGAGAGACATGTTTTCTCTGTTTACTTAATAGCATAAATATTCACACTACTGCGCACTGGGAGACAGAGACCTGCTCTGCTCCAGACACACTCAGCACCTTGGACAGCACGGTGCACCTGACTGTTGTCGTTGTGTACATGTTTGATTTCAATCATTTTGTTTTAAATCTGGACATGTGCAGGTGGACTCAGCCAGTGCTAAGAAAGGTCCTATGCCTGCCTGTTGGAGAGATAGAGAAAAGATTAAAGCGTCAAATTGCAGTAAAAGATGTTGTATAAAAGACAGGCTACAACTTTTTTTCCTTGTCCCCCCCTGGAATTATTCTCAAAAATTTTACTGTTTATTGCCCCCCCCAACTATGAAATGGGATTTTTGCCCCTGGTCAGTTGCATGGCAAGCAAGACAAGCCTGTAAACAAATGCAAGTAAATGGGGAAGCTGCTGTTTTTCTTGATTAAAAAACCCTATAAAAATATATATATATATATATATATATATATATATATATATATATATATATATATATATATATATATATAATGTGTATATGTGTGTATATATATATATATATATATGTATCAATCAATTCAATCAATTTTATTTATAAAGCCCAATATCACAAATCACAATTTGCCTCACAGGGCTTTACAGCATACGACATCCCTCTGTCCTTATGACCCTCGCAGCAGATAAGGAAAAACTCCCCAAAAAAACCCCTTTAACGGGGAAAAAAACGGTAGAAACCTCAGGAAGAGCAACTGAGGAGGGATCCCTCTTCCAGGACGGACAGACGTGCAATAGATGTCGTACAGAACAGATCAACATAATAAATTAACAGTAATCCGTATGACACAATGAGACAGAGAGAGACAGAGAGAGAGATGCAGGTAATAACAGTAGCTTACAACAACATTATTGAAAGTAATAATATTATAGTTATAGTTCTGGCTACTGTGGTACAATATGTTGAAAGTATGTATTAATATCTGGCAGTATACATGTGTGACAATAGTCATATGTGTATAATAACAGTAGAAGTATGACTAATGACTAATGATGGCAGCAGCAGCAGGAGGCATCTGGCAGGACCACGGCAGCAGCACAACCACACCGCTGCGATATGAGTTAATCTGAGAGACAGTGGAGCACAAAGGCTCCAGAGAAGAAGCCAAGTTAGTGACATCCAGAATGGCCGAGTTAGCAAGATGCAGTAATAGAATATGAGAGAGAAGGAGAGAAGGTGCCCGGTGTATTATAGGGGGGTCCTCCGGCAGACTAGGCCTAAGTCAGCCTAACTAGGGGCTGGTACAGGGCAAGCCTGAGCCAGCCCTAACTAGCTTATAAGCTTATAAGCCTAACTAATAAGCTTTATCAAAGAGGAAAGTCTTAAGTCTAGTCTTAAATGTGGAGACGGTGTCTGCCTCCCGGACCGTAACAGGAAGATGATTCCACAGGAGAGGAGCCTGATAGCTGAAGGCTCTAGCTCCTAATCTACTTTTGGAGACTTTAGGGACCACGAGTAACCCTGCGTTCTCAGAGCGCAGTGTTCTGGTGGGATAATAAGGCACTATGAGCTCACTAAGATATGATGGAGCTTGACCATTTAGAGCTTTATAAGTTAACAGTAGGATTTTAAATTCAATTCTGGATTTTACAGGGAGCCAGTGCAGAGAAGCTAAAACAGGAGAAATATGATCTCGTTTCTTAGTTCCTGTTAGTACACGTGCTGCTGCATTCTGAATTAGCTGGAGAGTTTTTAAGGACTTACTAGAGCTACCTGATAATAGAGAGTTACAGTAATCCAGCCTAGAGGTAACAAAAGCGTGGACCAATTCTTATATATATATATATATATATATATATATATATACATATATATGCATATATATATATATATATATATATATATATATTATACACATATACATATATATATATATATATATATATTATACACATATACATATATATATATATATATATATATATATATATATATATATATACATATATATGTGTGTATATATATATATATATATATATATATATATATATATATATATTATACACATATACATACATATACATATACAGTACAGGCCAAAAGTTTGGACACACCTTCTCATTCAATGCGTTTTCTTTATTTTCATGACTATTTACATTGTAGATTCTCACTGAAGGCATCAAAACTATGAATGAACACATGTGGAGTTATGTACTTAACAAAAAAAGGTGAAATAACTGAAAACATGTTTTATATTCTAGTTTCTTCAAAATAGCCACCCTTTGCTCTGATTACTGCTTTGCACACTCTTGGCATTCTCTCCATGAGCTTCAAGAGGTAGTCACCTGAAATGGTTTTCCAACAGTCTTGAAGGAGTTCCCAGAGGTGTTTAGCACTTGTTGGCCCCTTTGCCTTCACTCTGCGGTCCAGCTCACCCCAAACCATCTCGATTGGGTTCAGGTCCGGTGACTGTGGAGGCCAGGTCATCTGCCGCAGCACTCCATCACTCTCCTTCTTGGTCAAATAGCCCTTACACAGCCTGGAGGTGTGTTTGGGGTCATTGTCCTGTTGAAAAATAAATGATTGTCCAACTAAACGCAAACCGGATGGGATGGCATGTCGCTGCAGGATGCTGTGGTAGCCATGCTGGTTCAGTGTGCCTTCAATTTTGAATAAATCCCCAACAGTGTCACCAGCAAAACACCCCCACACCATCACACCTCCTCCTCCATGCTTCACAGTGGGAACCAGGCATGTGGAATCCATCCGTTCACCTTTTCTGCGTCCCACAAAGACACGGCGGTTGGAACCAAAGATCTCAAATTTGGACTCATCAGACCAAAGCACAGATTTCCACTGGTCTAATGTCCATTCCTTGTGTTTCTTGGCCCAAACAAATCTCTTCTGCTTGTTGCCTCTCCTTAGCAGTGGTTTCCTAGCAGCTATTTGACCATGAAGGCCTGATTGGCGCCGTCTCCTCTTAACAGTTGTTCTAGAGATGGGTCTGCTGCTAGAACTCTGTGTGGCATTCATCTGGTCTCTAATCTGAGCTGCTGTTAACTTGTGATTTCTGAGGCTGGTGACTCGGATGAACTTATCCTCAGAAGCAGAAGTGACTCTTGGTCTTCCTTTCCTGGGTCGGTCCTCATGTGTGCCAGTTTCGTTGTAGCGCTTGATGGTTTTTGCGATTCCACTTGGGGACACATTTAAAGTTTTTGCAATTTTCCGGACTGACTGACCTTCATTTCTTAAAGTAATGATGGCCACTCGTTTTTCTTTAGTTAGCTGATTGGTTCTTGCCATAATATGAATTTTAACAGTTGTCCAATAGGGCTGTCGGTTGTGTATTAACCTGACTTCTGCACAACACAACTGATGGTCCCAACCCCATTGATAAAGCAAGAAATTCCACTAATTAACCCTGATAAGGCACACCTGTGAAGTGGAAACCATTTCAGGTGACTACCTCTTGAAGCTTATCGAGAGAATGCCAAGAGTGTGCAAAGCAGTAATCAGAGCAAAGGGTGGCTATTTTGAAGAAACTAGAATATAAAACATGTTTTCAGTTATTTCACCTTTTTTTGTTAAGTACATAACTCCACATGTGTTCATTCATAGTTTTGATGCCTTCGGTGAGAATCTTCAATGTAAATAGTCATGAAAATAAAGAAAACGCATTGAATGAGAAGGTGTGTCCAAACTTTTGGCCTGTACTGTATATATATATATATATATATATATATATGTGTGTGTGTATGTATATATATATATATATATATATATATATATATGTGTATATATATATATATATATATATATGTGTATATATATGTGTGTATATATATATATGTGTATATATATGTGTGTATATATATAGCCTAGATGATTAAAAGATTTAAAGTCTGATCCCCTGGTATGTTTGTGTGCATACATTTGTCTTTCTGTTTTGTAAGAGTTCCTGAAGAAATATGTGGCATCACACTCATTTGTTAGTGTTTTAGGGCAGTTATTGCTACTGCTGTTGTTGAAGCAGGTTCAGACTTGCAGAGACTCAAAGATAAACCAAGAATGTGTGTCATTCCTGTTTGGGTTGGCAGGAGCTCAGGACAGGGAAAGATTGTTGCCATAGTGTTAAAATGTTCTCAGGTAACTATATCCCTATGTATATTCACAACATTGGCTTATTGTGTTTCCATGGTGACCAACATTGAGTTTTTAGTGACCTTAACATATTGTTTTTCTCTACATTAAGTTCCTATGTTCATACAGCAGATGCAGCTGTCTTTGACTGCAACTAACGGTTATTTTCATCATCAAGTAATCTGCTTTTACCGATTGGTCTGAAGAGAAAACAGTGAAAAATGACAAGACAGTTCAAGAAAGTTTAGTCTGACCATCAAGAACAGCAGAACATTCTCAAAACTTAGTAGCTGGAACCAGAAAATGTTTGTCATTTTGCTTGATAAATGAGCTTTAAAGATTTCTTGATTATTTAAAGAGGTGCAGATTATTCTTCTGTAGATCCATAGTCACGATGATGGTGAATTTGACTTAATCGAAGCCCCTCACGGCTTCATTGTGTCTTTTTCAGCCTCACACTGATTGTCCCCAATTGTGTCTGCTGTTCCAGAGTGTTCAGACCAAAAAAAAAAGCCCTGCTTCAAAAAAAGAGCCAAAGGCTGTGCTGATGTGAGCATGCTGCTACAGGTATAAGTGATAAGATGAATCATGAAACAACAAGTCCAGTTTGAGAGATGCCCCAGTCATGGAACGAAGTAGTAATATCAGTTATTCCCAAAGAGGGCAAGGATAAGGGAGAATGCAGTTTGTATAGGCCGATATCTATTTTAAATACGTATTACAAATTATTTGCGTCAATTATTGCCAAAAGGATGGAACACATTGTCGCTGAACTAACAGATCCAGACCAAACAGGGCTTGTACGTGAAAGTAGGGCTGCACGGTATATGCGTTAGACAGTAGAAATGATATAAATTTGGCCCACGGTAGAGATTTGCGCTCTGCCGTCCTATCGTCGATGACGTCATCGCACCTGCCTCAGTGTGAAAATGGCTGCGAGCACAGAGACAGCGGAGCAAGAGGAGCTGGTTCATGTCCGTGATTTAGCGTAGCACGTGGTGCATGTGTTGCTGGAGAACTTGTGAGTGAGTGAGTTAATGTCTTATGAACAGCCCCGGACTTCTCAGACTCTTTTAGCGACTTACCGCTCAGAGGGAACTCATTCAGTGTCTCCTCTGGCAGCAGCACAGCGTCTCTCCCTCTCCTCTCTCGCCGTGCGCACACGGGAGCTGGTTTTCGGCAAGAGAGTTTGTCATAAACCTTTGGTAATGTAAACCTATGTGACGCTAGGGGCTCCACAAAAAACTCCATATGTGAATGTGTGATAGTTGTGGTATCATAGCAGCCTGTCACAGGTTACAGCGTGATGATTAGAGGAGAAATGGCAGAGCATAAAGGTCCAGGTGGAAAAAACACAACTCAGTCATTTAGGATTTTGCTAAAAGAAGGAAATTACCTTTTGATATAGATCCCAGGGGACATTTTGCACCATAGAGTACTGGGTTTTAATTTTGAGTTTTGAGATCTGCATTCTGCACAATAAATGCTCTAAAAAATACATTATATCTTTGCTTTTGTTGTTGTTTTTTTTTTTTTTATTAATTTAGCTTTGCTAAGGGATTACAAAACCCATTCAGAAACACTTCTATTATAACTTTTACACTTAAATTTATACCGCGATATATACCGTTACCGTGAAGGGATTCGATTTATACCGTGATATAAATTTTAGGTCATACCGTCCAGCCCTACGTGAAAGACAAACACAGGACATTGGGCAAACACTGCATGCTGTTGACTATGTGGTTGAGAAAAATATAAGCGCAATGTCAATAAGTGTAGATGCAGAAAAGGTGTTAGATTCGGTTGGGTGGGAATACCTTTATCAACCATTAAAGTGATTTGGCATCAATGAGAGATCAGTACAATGCATTAGATCAGTATACTTATCCCCGACACCTAGAATAAGAATTAATGGGCACCTTTCCTGACTCATTAAACTAGAGAGAGGGGTGCCCACTCAGGCCCGCACTTTTCACATTCTCTATAGAACCCCTAGCCCAGTCAATAAGGGAAGATCCAGATATTAAGGGGATTTTAACTGGGGATACTGAATATAAGATAAGCTTATTTGTGGATGACATTTTGCTCATTCTGAGAAACCCAGAGCAAAGTATACTAAAATGAATGTCCTTTCTTAAACTCTTTAGCTTACGCTCAGGATATAAATTGAACACACACAAGTCCCAAATACTTTATTATAATTTTACACCGAATGCTGATCTCTGAAGTAAATTCGACTTCAAATGGGACTCTCCAGCTATTAAATATCTGGGAGTTTGGCTCCCAAAACATATTTCTGAACTATACTAAATTAATTATGGCCCTTTTACCAAGGCAATTAAAGCTGATCTTGATAGATGGAACATACTACCATACTATGTCAAACCAAATTGAAACAATAAAAATGAATTAACTGCCCCGGTTTCTGGACTTATTCCAGTCATTCCCTATTGCAGTTACCCCAAAGACTTCATTGAATGGAATAGGATGATCTCAAGATTTGTTTGGAACAGTAAGGGGCCGCAGATTAAATACAGAATTCTATGGTTACCGAAAGATGAGGGTGGACTTTTCCTCTCATGTATTGAGGACAATTATACAGCCGCCCAGCTACGACCACTGGTATGCTGGTGCAAACTGGACTACTCGGCCAAATGGAAAGACTTGGAATTAATGCAATTCAACCTACCTGCACAGTGTGTACTAGGTAATTACCAACTCCAAGATTTTTATTTGGATAAAGCAAACCAATGGACCAAGGTAGCTATTAGGGTATGGTTTAAGACCTGCAAAAGATTTCACGTTCAGAAAAGTGAAAATATTGAAATGGGTGTCATTTGATCCAGAGTTTATACCTTTTGGTATAGATATGAGGTTTAGGCAATGGGCACATAATGGTGTACTGGCTTTCTGAACTATAGCTAATGGCAATGACTTACAGTATTTTGACCAAATAACCTTGGGAAAAAATATTTTCTTTCAATATCTCCAGGTCAGAGATTACGTCAATAAAGAAATTAAACAAACAGACAATGAACCCAATTTGATTAATATATTCACTGATATATTTAAGACAAAAGACAACAGACATCTTATGTCACAAATTTATAATAGATTATAAAATTCCAAAAATTATTCCATTACCCAGGTCAAACAGAAATGGGAGAGGAAATTAGGGCTGGAGATATCTGAGAATGATTGGAATGATATTTGGGAGGGGCAAAGTAGGACCACCAATTCAAGATCCTAGCACGAGTTCTGCTGGAAAAACATAATACTGTATTTTGTGACTCCAAAATTGAAAGTACTACAGCAGGGGTCCCAGGGGCGGAATGAATGCTGGAGGCTGTGTGGTAAATCAGAGGCGGACCACTGTCATATTTTTTTGGGATGCCCACTAATTTCTCCATATTGGCAAGAGATTGCCAAAGAAATGAGGAAGATCTTTGGAATAGAAGGTGACTGCTCTTTTGTCATATTGTACTTGGGCAAAACCACAGACAATCTCATGACCCAGGACAAATACCTTTTCAAACTACTTTTGGCCGCAAGCAAGAAAGCCATCACACAGAGATGGCTACAGGCAAGCCCCCCTTCCAAAAACGGCTGGATTGCAATTATTAATTAAATTCACTGGATGGAGAAACTTACCTTTTCTTTAAGACTGCGATTTGACCAATATATAAAATATTGGAATAATGGGCCGTATACACTAAGGGACGTAACCTATTGATTGTTAGTTGAAAAACCCTGTTCTGTACCATTGTGTGGCTCCTACCAACCTCTATTCCCCACCCAGTTTTTTTTCTTTTGTTTTTTCTTCTTCTTTTCCCTTCAACCTGAAAACACTAATAAAAAATAGAGTAAAAAAAAAAAAAAAAAAAAGAAGTCCAGTTTGAGTTACACGTCCATGAAGATGAATCAAAACACTTCAAAGGAGTTTGAGACAGGATCTTCACACCTGTGGAACATTATCGCTATATTGGCCTTCTTCCTCTTAGTCACTGTGAATGAGAGGTGAACAATAGAACTAACATGATATACGCTGTAAATGGTAGTTCTTCCTGTAATGTGTGCTTGTGAATTGGAGTTGGATACTAAGAACTGAGAGCCTGGTATTTCCCAGGTCAAGTCAAAGCTCTCCATTTACTGGTCCATCTACATCCCAGCCCTCACCTCATGAGCTCTGGTTAATGACCGAAAGAATAAGATTGTGCATACAAGTGGCTGAAATGAGTTTCCTCAGCCTTAGAGATAGGGTAAGGAGCTCAGACATCCGAAAAGAGCTAGGAGTAGAGTCGCTTCTCCTCTTGGGTGCCTCCTGTTAGAGATTTTCTGGGCATGTCCAACTGGTAGGAGGCCCCGGGGCAGACCCAAAACATGCTAGAGGGATTATATATCTCATCTGGCCTGGGAACAGCTCATGGATGGATGGATGGATTGATGGATGGATGGATGGATGTCAGTGCTTCTCAAACTGCTGAGACAAAAAAGTTAAACTGCTGCATGAAATGAATTTTCTTTCCCTGACACCTACAGTCCCTCTACAACCTTGTTATTATCTTAGGTCATAAGAATGGTCAGACACTCCCCTAACCACTCATTCATATTAAAACTGGTAATGGTAGAAGGATACTCTTAAGATTGTCAACAGATCAAACAAATTCATATGGTATGTATAGTAGTTTGTTTTTCCTTCAATTTTTTATTTTATTTGTACATGTTAGAAATCTGACGGCTCACCTGCAGGCCCCCCAAGGTGATTTTTGATGATATTTAAACAGCAGCTTTATTTGTTGTTTTACTCATATGACATAATGTTCAAAAGCTACGCTCCTCACAGCGCCATTAATGCTGACCATTTCAAAATTGAGCCACCACAGCAGGTTCAATAAACTCGTCTGTCAGACAAAAAATCTCACCTATGAAGCGTTATCGTAAACCACAGATCCATATAATCCAGACCGAATCCCAGTTTCATAGCTCCCATTTAATTTCTCACTCACTGCCAATAGTCCAAACAATCTAAATCCAGTGAAATATTTAGTCCAAACACATTATTACATCCATAGATATCCACCAACTGCATCGTTTTAAACCTTCATATTTCTCCACGTATTATCCATAATTTTGCCGTTCTGCAAACTCCTGGCCTTTCCGTTGACACCTCACTGAAACAAGAGGAGCTTCCAATGCTGTTGCTATGGCCTTGATAGCCAACCAGCACCTGAGCTGAAGGAACATATTTCCTGCAGTTTAGATATATTCAAAGAGCCAGCGATTGGCCAAGTCATTTTTGCACTATTAATTTTGTGTGTTTACATAAACATTTAATGTTGCTATGGTAACACCTTTTGTCTACTACTGTGCATAATTGTTGTGAATAGTGAAGTTGCATTAACAACAACAACAATCACTTCTGGATAGACAACTAATACTTGTTTTCAGTTTTGGAGATATTAAAAATCAGCAAACTTGTTCATTTCTGTTGTTATTTTCAGCCGTAACTGTAACGTTTATTATATAGTTTAACACAATGGTCTGACCTATCTGACATTTCTGCTGTGCTTATTTATGTACTGGGTTGCTTTGCTAGCGTCTTCACGAAATTTTGGCCGACTGCTGAGGACAGAAGCCACAGCAAAACGTATTTTAGCCACCTTAAAAATGTATATCAGTTTAAGTGTACGATATATTTGGAATATTTTTATGACTTCACCTTACACACTTCTCAATTGAAGCAACAGTAGACCAGCAACTCCCCTGTTTTGCAAAGTGAAATTACTGTTTTTGTCAGTGGGGTCTGGTGGCTTTGAGGTAGCAGCTCCAGTTTCCTATTGGAAAGAGCTGTCCAATGGCAAGGTAGTGTGCTGAAAATATCCTAGATAAAGCATACACACTGATTTGAATTTTTTAGGTTGATCAAAACTAACCAGTTGAGGCAGCATTTGCTCAGCACTGTTTTCTACAAAGGTTTTCTACCTGGAAGTCACTGTAAACAAACATTGTAATTCAGTCTATAGAGCTGCAATGCAAGTAATAGTTAAACCTTCACTATGAAGAAGAGAGAGATTTGTGTGTGTTCATTAGGCCTTAGACTTTGTCAATGAAAGTTTATTATTCTAAACTGGGTAACAGTTTACTTGAAGGTATCAACATAAGGGTGACATGACACTGTCATAACTATGACATGACGCTGTCATGAATTTGTCATTAACATTATGTACATGTCATAAACATTTATGACTGCTGTCATTAAGTGTCTTTCGGTTTTTGTAATGACAAGTTGACGTTGTTTGGGTTGTCTTGATTATGACAACTTGACATTAATTAAAGTGACATTACCAGAAGTTGTCTTTGTCATGACAAGTTGACATTAAATTTGTTTGGGATGTCCTTATTATGACAACTTGACATTAACCAGGGTGACATTATCAGAAGATGTCTTTGTCATAACTTGACATTAACAAAAAATGCACCTCTTTTTGTGTTTATGACAAGGTGACATAATGATTATTATAATTAGATGTCCAAGGTTACTAACCGATTCTAACGCTCGGTCAGGATACGACACAAAAACTGGCTGTCATGACACCATAATGACAGTGTAATGAATAAATTCTTTGACCTCAAGTAAAGTGGTACCATTTTGCTTTGTCATGAAGATATCATGATATCTTCATGGCATGTACTGTAAACAGATAGAGATGGAAAGGGTGTGTTTGGCTCCTGAGGCAACATTAAGCACACTTCCTTCCTTCCTTCCTTCCTTCCTTTTACCTCTTTTATTCACACTTTGATTGGCAGCATTAACAATAGCCTACACCTGATAGGAAAAAATCTGAAAGCCTCTCTGATTTACTCATCTTACTGACCCCTTCTTCTCTTATTATTTTGTTGCAGTTCACACTCCCTTCTGTCTCTTTCCTCACAAGATTGGCTTCTATACAAACTCAGTATATTCATTTCAGATTCTCTCTCTATTAGAGGTCGACCGATATGGCCTTTAGGCCAATTATGCCGATATTGAGAGAGAGCAGGGCGGCCGATGGCCGATATAAGGCCAATATCACTTTCTTCTCCCCCATCTGATAAAATACCATTTTTTGTCGTTACTGGTCTCTTGTCCCTCGCCTCAAGCCCAGGCTTCACCTGCTCTCTGCCTCCTGAATTGTGCTTTTGGATCTAGGACTGAATATGATAACAAATGACATAATACTGTTTAACCTAAATGTTAACATTTATTGAATGTTCTTGTAATTGGAGATACACACAGCCTTCAGTTACGTTTGACTGGCGTGAGTTGCTCGGTATTCCAGTCTGTTTATGATCGCAGCACCAACACTACACATGAATAACGGAGAGATGAGAGACGGAGAAACAGTCTGCTCTGCTGCACCTGTGTGTAACCTACGGCGTCAGTGTTAAGGGCACGTTCAAGAGCACATTAACATTGTCCAACAGTTTAACACTGTTGTAAGGTATCTCTTCTGGTCATCGGCCTCATGAGCACAGGGATTGGCCCAAGCCGATAGGGTTGGGTACCGAAACTCGGTACTTTTTGTACTTGGTACTGATTCACGTCGGTACTACTAAGTACTGATTCACTTAAAATGAAACGGTGCCAAATTTCGGTACCTGAGGTGGAGGCGGAGCGAGAGCGCATGACTCACACCTCAGACTAAGCAACAATGGCGACAAAAACAATGTGCAGACAAAAGTTAACGTGCAGCACTGTTCCTAAATATTCTCAATAAAATGTTGAAACTGAGAAGTTTAGACAATGGGCCCGAACGACGCATAGTGCGTCCAAATTCACACCCGTTCTTCTCTGTGGATTTTCTCCGTGCGTCATAGCGAGAAGCCACACATATCGGCGGAAACAGCAGAATTGTAGCTTTCCGACAAGGCCAAGCACTTGTCGGTAATCCAATGTTTTCACAGCTAAAAAAATTGATAAAATTACAATAAAATTATGTATAACAGAGCTTTCATGCAGCTCTGCACACACATTACTCTTGGATAGATTACTCGCGAACGCAGGCTCGCACAGAAATGCCGCCCATATCACATGAAAGCGCAGGACCACACACATCATTGTACTGTCATCCCATCACGCTGTAAATACAATACAATACAATACAGATCAATTCTCTACAAAATAAAAACCTGACAAATTTCTTTACAATCCATTATACAGATCTTGTTATCAGTCACTTCATATAGTGAGAAATATCGTATCTTACCACGTCTTAGGCTTGTGTGTGTTTCTCCCTGTCTATCCACATTTGTAGTCCGGCTTTCAAGATGCAAATATCTCCATATTGTCCAGTTGACACTCCATCAAACTTTGTATGACAAGACCAGCCACTTCACCTTTGCGCACCCGGACAACTGTAGCCTAATTATGCATGTTGACAGGGCCGTAGTCACCATATACATTGAGGGGGACACGTGCCCCCCTACCAATGCCCAAAATGTCTCCCCAATATATAACTGAAACTGAAAAACAAATATTATCTTGGAGGACATCATTGCGCTTGGATGACTGTTTTTCTATGATCTTAGATGTAAATATTGCATGTTTCTTTCAGATAAAACACATTTTGACTTGTGAATGAGTCAATGGAATTTCTTGCAATAATGAAAAAATACTGGCAATCATGTCTGCCTGGCACAAACCACATGTTTTGGACAGCTGTGAAGTGACAGAATGTCCCAGCATCATGGTTCTTATATTGCCAGATTCCAGAGAGTCTCCCCTCTTCATATATGGCAGAATATGTCTTTTTCCAACTTGCTATGCTGAGATACATGTAAAAATGTAAGAATTTAGGCACACAGATTTGTTTTTTTCATTGATATAAAAATTAATATAAAATACAGGCACATAGAAGGACATGAAATGATGGCAAATCTGGTTAGCCCTGATTGTCCTGGAAAAAACAAGATATAGCATGTGTATGTAGCCTTTATAATGACTGTGATATGAGCTTAAAAGTAAAGGCAGGAAAAATACCCCAAAAACGCCTAGGGCCCATAGGGTTAAAAAGTACTGAAATAAGGTACCGTTTGGTACCGGTACCGAATTCCAGATACCGGTACCGGTACCGTATTGGTTCAATTATGAACGGTACCCAACCCTACAAGCCGATTACCTCAAAATGGCGTTAGATCGGTCGACCTCTACTCTCAATTCTTGCACCCACCCTCTTCTCCCCTTTCAGCTGACACACCTTGATTGCCATTCTTTTCACATGAGTTTATTTTTGACTCTCCCATACATTAAATGGCTCAACTGGCTCAATTGGTCTTTCAGATCTCTATCAAACTGCCAGTAAGAGTAAAGGTGAAAGCTTTAGCTCAGTTTTTGTAGGAGGAAGAGCACCTTCTTCTTGTTATATACCATAAAGCAGTTCAGGAAGTTTCCAAATAAGTCTGTCTTTTTGGCACAGAGTGTAAAATGCAGCATATAGGCCAGCAAGGGCTTCCAGTCTTGCCCAGTTTAGCTTTGAGATGTGTTTAGTCAATAAAGTTTAGTCAAGTTTTGGTTTGTGGACCATCAAATTTTGTATTAACTTGCTGTATACCCTCAAGGACCAAAGATGCGTTATCTAGTTAGAATAACGTTTTTTCTTTCAACCACCACCTAAACATGACATTAATATTTTTAAGTTACACACATACACCTTATTGTAACTGCACAGTCTGCAACTTTCTAACGTAACATAAGTGTTACCTAGCCAAGTCTAACATTAATGTTACCTTCATGTTGCATTGCCCATATGATAAGTGTATAGCTCACATAGCTCACCTTTAGTTAACGTGATGGATTCAAACCTCACACAGAAGCCCTTTGTTGAAAAGTATTATCACCCTACATTCTAACACTTCTGTATTACGTTTGGATTTTGCTGCTTGCAGGTTAGCAGCTCCATAGCAAGATAACGAGCTAAGCTTACAAGCCAGAAAAACGATACTTGCTATATAGTGCTAACATATAAATAAAATGATAATAGAATGTCACTTACCAATAAACACTGGTGCACTGGTGTCTTGGACGGTCTGTTGGTACATGATGATGATCTGCACAGCAAGCCATACCATTTCTCCGACATTTGTACAAAAAACATCTCCAAAAGGCGCCGGTCGGCCGGCTTTAGCACCTCAAAACACGGTACGGAGGTCCAGTTGAGTGGCCTGCAGTGAGACCGCTTTAGAGCCAGCCACTCGTCAGCCCTGGAGGTTGCTGCTTGATGTTTACTGATATTTACATTTGAAAACCTCAACCTGGCTATCTCGCAGCTAGTTAAGAACCTAAATTTAGCACAAATTTAGCAGGGCTGACAGAAAATCTACGTTATAAAATGGTGTCATTGTAATTCAGTCTATAGACCAAACTAGAGATGCATGGTATTGGACGTTTGGCAGATATCCCATATACTGATAACAACTCATTTGGCCGATAACCGATACCGTTATCCATATCTCCACTTTTTTCCCCACCTAATTTTAGTAATCATCCAGTCTTTTCTGTCTTGTAATTAAGATCATATTATGCATGCATAGTCTTATCATGATGGCCCACCAGCAGATGGAGACGTAAAATAAATGTTTTTCAAGGTATGTCATATTCATTCATTGTGTAAAATAAGAAAAAGCATGTTGTCCAATTATGATCCTTTTTAAAGCCGATATTGGCCGATACCGATGATGTGCCGATGTCATCGTGCATCCCTATAAACAACTAATCCATTAATTAAGAAAATAATTGACAGATTGTTTGAAAATGAAAATCAAGTTAGTTGCAGCCCTAAATGGCAGTTACATACTCTGCTCCTAATACTATTTTGGCATTTTGGTAATGCTTCCCTAATCACAGGCTCAGGATGAATAAATATAACCCAAAGGTAGTTTCCACCACTCAGTGTTTTTCTGTGTCAAACGTAGCCAGAACAGGTGTGTGGTTTGGGTGATATTTCCTAGATTTTTTTATTTAAATCAGATATGCATGACATCTAAAATTTTCCATACCACAGTCCACCACTATGTGTGAGCCTGAACTCCATTTTTCTCTGCACTGTTGGGTAGTGTTTTACTGATGCTTCAACAGAAACCACACAAGACTGTAACACAGAAACATGTGCCACATCAGAGCTGTGCTGAGCGTCCACGTGAAGCTTTGAGCTCGTCTGTGCAGAGGTGACTGTGATGAGACACCAGGAGGTGAAAGACAGTTGAAGAGCTATTAAAACAGTTTGACACCTCATCTTAATCAGCCAGCTCCTGGCTTAAGTCTCAGTCAAAGGCAGAACCCGCTACATAAGGGCTGCAGCCTGTGCATCTGTACTGAACACTATGAGAACGCTGTTGACAAAGAAAACTCTCAGACCTCAAGCATGTCTTCACAAGCATTAAAAGATAGCAGGTTCAGTGGATTTTCACCTCTTCATCCATGCAGTGAAGGAACATTGGAAATACATGGAGAGACTGTTGGTTCCATTGTTATTGTAAGATTGGTTTTCAGCCTCATTTGCACGGTGAGGGAAAAACAGTTTTTAGACTGATTTGATTTGAAAAGTAGACTTGGGTGGTATTTGTTTTTTCATATTTTCATACCTTTCTGAAATTTAATTGTGATAAAAGGTACATGACAGTATTTGTGTATGACAGTATTTCTACTTAACACACCTTTTATACAGTAATACTGTGATACCGCCAAAGCCTAATGAGAAGACTGACCTCCACATTGCCTTCCAAAAAGGCTCTGGCAGTGTTTCCTAGTTTATGTAACTGATTTTGTGTATGAGATTCTCTCTTTCAATTTTTTTTTTCTCACACATTCTTCTTCCTTGTCAAAACCTGACACCTACATTACCCAAAATGCAATTTAACATCTGACAGTTCCATCATACATTCAGATGTGTTAAGCTACTGTAGTAGCAGCTAATAGCCTCAAGCAACGATGAAAAGCTGTAAAGGTCTCTAAGCTCACTTCTTTCTAACTCCACACATTTGGACCTCAGGAAGTCCTCTTCCAGGATGGCCAGATGTGCCACAGATGTTATGTGTACAGAACGGACAACATAAATTTACAGTAACAGTTTCTGAACACAAACTGTGTGCATTCTGTGTGGACTGAACTTTTTGATACTTAAACAGTATTTCTGTCGCACCTACATTGATTGATTTTTTTATTTTGTGTCATGCACACTTATATGTGCCCAACCCTCATGGGTTTACAATAGGCCTTAAGGTGAAAGCCATGTCGTTTCATCCTGTTCCGACATAGGGGCACTAAAAATTTTTTACACAGTTACAAAGATATATTGGTCCTGAGCTAGAGGAAAAAAGTTCTCTGTTTATAATCCTGCAGTTTTTTTTTATAAATCAGTGTTTGAAATCAGACAAGACACCATTACAGTGACATTGCAGTAACAATGCAAAGTACAAGTTATTTACTACTTAGTCCTAAAACAGAATACTCTGCCTGCCTATTACTGCTTTATAATAAAAGATACATGGGAATCAGACTTTTCACAATACGGGTCCTTGGTAGAGTTTAAAATGTTACCACTGTGTGTATATACACAGTATATACTTGGCAATGCAATTTGAGAAACTCACCTGTTTACGTTTTATTAAGGCTTAAAGTTACATAATTAAGGACATGGTGGCACAGTGGTGCAGTGGTTAGCATTGTTGCCTCACAGCAAGAGAGATCCTGGTTCTGGTGGGGGTTTAGAACCCTGGGGTGGGGGAACCCTTTTGTGTGGGGTTTGCATGTTCACCCCAGGTCAGCATAGGTTTTGTGAGCTGTTCGAGCTTACACCCAGCTTCCTCCCACAGTCCAAAGACATGCAGGTTAATTGGAGACTCTAAACTTGCAGTAAGTGTGAATAAGAGATGTAACGGTATGAAAATTTCATATCACGGTTATCATTATTATCGCAGTTATCGCATTACTGAAATGTGCTCAAAACATTCAAAAAGTACTTTATACACACACTGAAGTGATTTAACCAAGTTTTATCTCGAAAAACAAATAAAATAAATAGCACAATGTACTTTCTGTCTAACAAAGTCTAGCATGTTTGATTTTCTTTTGTCGTTCACGATTACTCCCATCACAGCCGTCACTTTGACCAGTAGAAACACAGAGTTAGCTGCTGCCATAGACAACTGTAGGGCAACAGCACCCCAGCCTTTTTAATGTTTTCTCTAGGAACGTTACCACACAGAGTAAAAGGGGAAAATGATGGTGTGAGGCAGCAGAGGCACTTTGTCAACCTGCTGAGTACTGCCATTAGCATCAAGCTAGCAAACAATGTTATTTCTTCGTAATGGAGACGGACATACAGTAAGAAAATTAAAAAATAGTGGCGGTCTACTCACCACAACTGCAGAGGCTACCAGCTTCATTTGAAACAGACTACATTATAAATGGGCCGTTATTTATTAATCCCTCTGTATATTTTTACTTTTTATCCGCTCCCGTTGCCTTGATAAAGTTAATGCATCGTGCCGTCATTTCAAACTCAACGCTTCCTGTATGTGTTTCAAATTAAAAGCCCCATATAACCTTGGCTGAGAGAATCCCTCCATTTTCTAAATAGGCTTTTATTGTGAAACATTTGCAGGAACTTGGTTGTGGAGGATTCAGTGATTTGTATGTTTGCCTATGGTACTTCAAATGAAACTCCTGCCATCTGCTGGCGCTTTTTACGTTACTACAACAACATTTTGGCTCGCACATGAACAGACACAGTGACTAAAATAATACTAAAAGTAATAAAAATAGGACAAGATTAACCTGATGACATCACACAAGTAGTGAAAGACGACAGGGGATAACTGGTGTGGACCATCGTGTAGTGTGTCATGTCTGTCGACCAAGCCATGGCACGATTTTATGATTCCACAATTGTGGATTGTGACATAGTGACTTTCAGAATGGGCAGAAAAGTTGTGTAGTGTGTACCAGGCACAGGTACACTCGCTATATAGTTGTGGGTGGTGGTCACAGAGATGGCTCATCAAATTTGAATTGTTACCCCCCTTCGCGGTGACTTTTTTTCCTGCATTTTCTGCAGACAGGGTGACCATCTTCAATTAGTTTCCCCTTAGCATCCTTATAAAATCCAAAATACGTCCAGACTTCAGACTTGGTCCTTTTAGAGGGGGGAAAAATCTCCGGAGCACTGTCCATGGGGGTGCCTTTCGCCACGTGTCAGAGGCCAAGTATTGCAAACTGCGCATGCGCGCCTGAGTCTGAGGGATTGCTGCTGCTTTTCAAGGCAATGAGCAGTATCACCGTGAGTTTTTCAAAGTGCGGTGATCAAACACGGTTTTAATGATAATTAAAATTTGAAACAGTAATACTAACTGTCGGGAATTTTACCGCGGTTTATCATTTTACCGGTAATCGTTACACCCCTAGTGTGAATGTGAGTGTGAATGGTTGTCTGTCCCTTTGTGTCAGCCCTGTGATAGTCTGGTGACCTGTCCAGGGTGTACCCTGCCTCTCTTCCAATGTAAGCTGGAATAAGCTCCAGCTTCCCTGTGACCCCTAACAGGATAAGTGGTTACGGGAAATGAGTGAACCAATAATTAAGGGCAGGGCTGCTTTGAGAACGGTAAAATGGACTGCACTTGTATAGCGCTTTTCTAGTCTTCCGACCACTCAAAGCACTTTTAAACTACATGTCAAATTATCATTGGCCGAGGCTACAACACATGGTGCCACCTGCTACTCAGTGACAGTTCACTCTCACTCGCCATCAGGAGCAAAGACTGCCAAACTCGAGGCTTCAAAACGGGAATCTACAAACCAGTGGGTAGTGTCATGTTAGCTATGTCCATTTTTTTTTTACAGTCTGTGTGAGCTGGCTGTGCTATTGTTTTCCATAGGGGACAGTGGTTCCACTCAACCAGGGTGAAGCGTTACCCTTGCCACCAAGAATTGTGCTCAAAGTTTAAATTTTTTCACCTTTTGACCTCGTTTGTCGCTAACCTTTTCAAAGTGCAATGAGATAACTGCTGTATGTGTTGTAGCCAGAAGCGAGGAGTGACTGTGGAAAGAGACTGTAGTGACACATGCAAGCAGAGGCGATAGCATGATGGTGACAGGAGGCTATGCTTCATCGCACAACATCTGGTCTGAAAGGTGATGCCCGGGCCTTCTTTAAAATAAAAGCAAATGCATTTTCCCCAAACGGACTTCCTCTTTAATGTTTAACCCACACAAAACATCTGACACTGCAGCTGTTGTTGCCTAGGTGATGTATAACTCTGCTGCACTTTCCCTCTGTATTTTCTGCACCCTACCACGTGAAGAGGAAATTACTTATGTGAATGCAGCTTAACAGCTGAACGTGCCCTCTTTCTGTTCACACTACATCGACTTCATCAGATGAACAGCGTAAGCCATCAGCACATGTTGTAACTGCAGTCTGGTGATGAGTAATAAAACCATGTTTTAAAAAAAAAAAAAAAGAAAAAAAAGAAAAGCCACCAAGTTTCTAAGATACACTTTATTAGAGTCACTGTAATATTTATTCATTTAAGAAATACAAATATGTGCTTCTCTCGCCACTCCTCTGAATATCAGCTCAGACATATTACCCATAGTTCGGCTAGGAGGAACTTGATAACGATAGTCTCTACACTGAATCACTCACTCCTCCTTACTCATCCTAGTTTGTCAAAACTGAGATATGAATGTGTGGAGGAGCTGAGAGTGTACTGCATGTCAGAGGGCCAGACTGTCAGAGATGTGAGATTATGATGGATGTCACACTGACTGCTCATGGCGCCGTCTGACTGTCTAGCTGGTGGTGATGCAGGCAGGATGGTGACAGCACTTTCCCCTGGCAGTGCCACCTGCCTGCCCACATGCTGACTTGTCATATCACCTCAAACCTCAGCCTGAATGGTGGAAAGTGTATCTAGGGTGCCACAGAGTGCAAACATGGTTAGCTGTCAAACAGAGTAGTGTTTTGATTAACTTTTGTGTCTGGGTTTTTTCCTACAACGTAGACACATAGCACCAGACGATCACTTAGTTACATTAACAACTTACAAACAAATGACTGAATATGCTTTATCATTAATTGTTGGTTTCTTTTAGGGCTGTACCCAAATATTCGGATATTCGAATATTCGTTTCTATGGGTAGGTATTCGTTATGAAAATTTGATATTCCATATTAATTTTTTTTATTTACTTTTTTTTTTTTTTTTTTTACTTTTTTGGTGCTAAATGTAGTCCTTTTGTTGTTGGTAAATGTAGGTTATCAATAAAAATCAAAACTTTTAAATTGCATTGTTAAAAATGTGAAAATATAGTATAGCCTAACAACTGAGCTTGTGCGCACGGCACACTTGAGCGCCTCCATCTGAGGCTGTGGATCATTGCCAAGTTTTACCACTTTATCACTATTCCCTCTAACTTGTAGCTGTTTTTTCGTTATCTTTTGAATGTAATATGAATTATGGAACCGTTTTCGTCAACGTTTGTTTCCCCCATTTTGTACAATAAATTATTGTTTAAAGTTTCAACAAGTTTCTTTTGGAGTGCGTGACACAAGTGTGTTTTGAAAACGGCCGCAGACTGTCACCTGCTCAACGCATCAGTACCTTTGGATGCCATGACAGTAATAGCCAATAATGTCAAAATATCATTTACAGACTGATTTAACAGACGATCACTGCTGCCCGACCCGCAGGTCCATTTGCGGGTCCCGCGGTTTACGTGTCGACTCGCGCATCACTACTCAGCTCAGTCTATAAGGCTGTACACAACAGTAAGGCTATAGACATTATATTCTATTCAGGCCGGCAGAACCAGCAGCGCATCGGCTCTACAGTGCACGGCACTGCTGATTAACCATTTTATTGCAGCACAGAGTGTCTGCCAGCAACCAATTACTTGCAGAGGCTTCCTACAACTTCTTTCAACGGTTCCGATTTAGTCAGAAGACAAATTAAACAGGATGACTAGCCAATGTGAAAATCAAAAGAAAGCATATAATAATGAAGGAGACTGTTGTGCCATCACATTTTTTTGTGGTTTGAGAGCAAAGATCTGGTCGCTTCTGTGCAAAACTCCGCAATACAATTAGGTCCGAAAAAACCCCGGACCCCCCCCCCCCCAAAATCAGTGGAGAGGTCAAAGATCAAGGTCACGTTGACCCTGTTTGTCTCATGTTCGGCAGTAGCTCAGTCTTTAGGGACTTGGGTTGGGAACCGGAGGGTCGCCAGTTCAAGTCCCCATCGGAGCATGGACTGGTGGTGCCAGTGCCAGTTCACCTCCTGGGCACTGCCGGGGTGCTCTTGAGCAAGGCACTGAATCCCCCAACTGCTCGTGCATCTATAGGTCCTGTTTGAGCATGTGTGTATATTTCGGACCTGTGTGTTAATGACAACGGAGTGAAAAAATTGAATTTCCCCTCAGGGGGATTAATAAAGTATATTAAATTAAATTAATTAATTAATTAAAATTAATTAAATTATTCATGAATATAACATCTCAAGAACATCTTGAGGTAATTTTAGATTTTAATGTATTGTGTGAGGTTTTTTTTGTTCAAAAACAATTGTTTTCATAAACGAATATTGTCTATCACATTACAAGCAAATAAAAAATCAATGGATCACTGTTGAAAACATTTAAAAAATCCGCAGATTCAATTTGGGTGTGCTGATTGATAATGTACTGACTCATATCGATGATGACCCGATGATGTTTAACGGTCCAGGGGATGCATGGTGTTGAAAAAACATTTTCTCCAGCGGCCATATTTTCATCCCATTAATATCATTAAGTGTGCAAGACCAGTTTTGTTGTCATTTCCTGTTTTGTTCATCATCTCAATAAATGAGTTTGAATTAGTCAGTCAAATTTTAAATATAGCACATTTCATACAGAGTAATCTCAATGCACTTTAATATACATGTGTGAATAAAAAAGTTTTAAGAGTAATTCATCCCCAGCCCACCCAGTGGGCTATAATAATAGAATGCACCTTCAATAAATGTATTTTGGCTCATGGGCACACTGGAGACCAGTGTCTGATGATCTAGGAGTATTTTGAAATCAATTCTGTATTTTATTGGAAGCCAGTGATGTGTTTTGAGTATGGGAGTAATATGTCCTGTTTTTTTAGTCCCAATATGTTTTTGAACAAGTTGGAGCCATCCCACAGTCTTCTGGGGGAATATGGCAAGAAGATCATTACAGTAATCTAGTCTAGAGGAGATGAGCGCATGAACCAGTTTTTCAGCATCTGAGTGAGACAGGATGGACTTAACTTTTGAAATGGTTTTTAGGTGGTTTTAGGGTTTTAGAGACAGTGAAATCAGTTTAGAACTGATCTCTTCCCTCTGATGTTTGATGCCAACCACAAGAATCTAGGCTTTGTCTTTGTACTATTGTAGAAAGTTTTTTGTTGTCCAGATGTTAATGCCACTGATGCAGTTAACCAGGTCAATTATGGGGCTGAGGATATTATGAGAAAGTGAAATATATCATTGTATATCATCTGCCGAGGTGCCCTTGAGCAAGGCACCGAATCCCCTAACCGCTCAGAGTGCCTGTCATGGGCAGCCCCACTCTGACATCTCTCCACTTACTGCATGTATAGGTCTTGTTTGTGCATGTGTGTGTTCGGACCTGTGTTTATTTGACAACAGAGTGAAAAAATTGAATTTCCCCTCGGGAATTAATAAAGTATATAAAATTTAAAAAAAATATGCATTTTAAGATGCATTATGTTTCTGTATGATGGAAACAAAGTGGCAGCATATAGCGGTTAAACAGTAATGGACCCAGGACTGAGTCTTGTGGGACTACAGATGTAGAAATTGCCAGATTTGTGGTTGCAAAGGGAGACGGAGAATGCCCTGAAGCTTAAATAGGAGGAGAGCCAGGTAATGATATTTCCAGATAGGCCAGTTTAATTTTGTAGTATATTTAGCAAAGTGGTGTGTTTGATGGTGCCAAAGGCCGCCATCAGGTCTAATAAGACTAGAATGGAGAGTTTGTTAGCTGCTCTGTTAACCTTTAAATCATTGATTACTTTTAGAAATGCTGCATAGTGCTGTGGTTGGTTCTAACGCCAGATTGATACACATCATACAGATTATGGAGTGAGAGGTAGCTATGTAATTGCTTGTAGGTGACCTTTTCAAATATTTTGCTAAGACAGGGGATATTGGAGATTGGTCTGTAACTACTAAATTATGGATGGGTCTAAGTTTTTCTTTTTTAGTAATGGTGTAACAACAGCACGCTTGAGAGAAGGGGGGGAAGACTCCAGATCGTAATGAACTGTTAACAATGTTGAATACATCAGATTGAGTACACTTTTGAAAAATTTAGTTTAGTTGCTGCATCACCTATTGTAGATCAGTGAGGGTAATGAGGGAGAAATTTTGCATTGTGCTGACAGGAGTCTGATGATGTAGGGGCAGAGACGGGTCAGATTCATCAGTATATGAAATTGTTAGAATTTTTCTAATATTTGAAAGTTTGTCTTGAAAGAAGTTGGCAAATTCATGACATAAAACTGAGGAGAGGAGCTCGGCAGGAATGGTTCTTGTCGGGTTAAGCAATTTATCAATAGTGGAGAATAAGAACTGGGCATTGTTTTGGTTGTCATGTATTAACTTGGAAACGTATAATTGTCCAGAGAGTTTCAATTCTTTGTTATAGTCAAATTTTTATAGATATCTAGGTGAACCAGCAACCGGGACTTCTGCCACTTACGCTCAGATATTCTTTCCCCTTTTCTTCAGGGAGCCTTTGGTGGTGCAGATATCGTTTTTGTTTTTATGGGTGCAATGTTATCAATAATTTGGCCGAGGACACTGTTAAAATTTGCACTTTCATGTATGAAGCATTTATTAATAATTCTGGCTGCATTGGTATTTTTATGGAGCCAGGTCATACCAAAAAATATGCATAAATGATCTGAGATTGCCACATCTAAAACAGATGTTATGGTAATGTTCAAACCTTCAGAGATGACCAAATCAAGCATGTGGCCCTGTTTGTGAGTGGGTCCTGTAACATGCTGTGAGGATTCAAACCCCTCTAATAGTTCAGTTAACTGCCAGCATGGATGTTGAAGTCTCCTGAGATAACAATGCAGTCAAATTCAACTGAAATTATTGGTAGTAGCTCACTGAATTCTCCTAGGAAGCCATGTTGAAGCTGAGGTGGATGGTACAATGTAATTAAGAAGGTAGGTGACACACATTTTAAGATGACAGCAATATACTCAAAAGATGTGGAATTGCCAAAAGAAATGTTACTAGAGGTTAAGTGATCAGCATAAAGTGTTGCAACTCCCCCGCCCTTTCTATTCAATCTAGGACAATGTACCAAATAAAATATTCAGGTGATGTTTCTATCAGTTCTTTGTTACCACTCTCATCCAGCCAGCTCTCAGTTAGCATAATACAATCAAGTTTGTTGTTGCATATCATGTCATCAACAATAAAGGCTTTATCTGGTATAGATCTGGAGCTGTATTCACAAACATTATGATCAAGACCTCCTATCTTACTAGACTAAAAACTTTTAGTAAGGAGTCTTGGCTTAGGAGTGATTTAGGAAAGTTCTAAGAGCAACTCTGAGCAAGGAAGGGACAGAAACTTTTATCTTACTGAGAGGATGTGGTTGACCCTGTTGCTAGGTGTGATGCTTTCTTTTAACGGATGTGATTGGTTGTCACAGACACGCCCTTTTGTGGGCCTGCAAGGTGTGGACACCCAGTGGAGATGAAATTAACTGCCTCATAATATGAGCTTGACAGTGTTGTCATTTTTAGTGTGATCCCTCTGCTGATGGAAGGTTGAGACAGACAAAAGTCACCACTGCTGCACTGTTGCATTTTTCCAGTTTTTCAAATATCTTAGTATTGTGATAAAAATAATTATTTCTGGCGTTAAAGCGTTATTTATTTTGATAGGTGAGAAATGTGTGTATATCCCAAATGAGATCAATCACAAACATTATCCCTGCACAATCTCATCTGAAGCATTTCATTTACTCACTGTCATTTTGTGTTTAGAGACCATTTCTCCGACCTCTTTGTGTTTCCACCATTTTCTCCTCTGATTAAGAAACTCTTAAACCTCAGAAAAGTCCTCCTCCCTGCTCCTAACAGTTTTTCACCTTTGGAGCTCTCTTAAGGTCTAAGATGCTTTGTGAATAACTTTTATCTTTACAAGGAGCTAGTCTTAACTTTAGGGGGAATTCTAAGAATTTTCTTAGAATTTCCTCACTAGGAGCAACTCTTAGAAGCTTTGTGAATACGGCCCCTGACATTCAGCAGTGCCAACAGTGCAGGTTGCCGAAGCTGTAGGAGCAGCTTAAGCAGAGGCGGGACACAGTGGGCGCAGGCGGCAGGTGTTTGCACCCAAACGCTACCTGTCTGTGGTTGCTCACTGTCTACATGTTCTGTGGGTTACAATGACAGGGATGGGGAGGTAGTAAGAGCGTTTTTGGCCCACCTGGTCTTCCATACAGCAGGGGAGAGAGTGGTCTCAGTTGTTATGAACAGGGTATGTGGGATATGGGCAGCAAGATGAGGGTGGTTTTTACTATTTTCCTGCAGATCAGGATATGGAAGTCTGTCTTCATTTTTCAGTTACATTAACAGAGGCATAGTATCAGACACAACATATCACATCTGATTGACCTTATACTGGGTAGATGATTCTGTTACTCTCTAAACTCAACTCAACATATGACATTTACAGACTGTATACATATGCACTCTGTGGTTTTCTAAAATAAAGTTTTCAGATTTAGGATTTTATTTAACTTTCAGATCCATTTTCATCATACATTAATATAACCATAGATAGAACCACAGAACATCAAACACCAGTTTAACGTGACAATTTGACAAAAAATACACAATATTTGGGGACTCATTAAAATGATCACCTGTGGGTCCCGGGGACTAACTAAAATGGAAATCAGTCAACATTACTGCATTTTTTTTTAAATTCAGTGTGTATAGTATTTATTGTCTGGGGTCTCTTTTAGCAGCATGAACCTAAAGCAAAAAGACATCAAAACTGTTTACTTCAATATTTGTTTATTTATCATGAGTCATATCGTCATCACAACATTCAGCATCGTTATCGCATATCGCATGTTTTCCTGATATTCTGCAGCCTGCCTTGCTGCTCTTTTTGAATGTGTGTGTTTTTTAGGTATTGAGTGATCATATTACTGTGTTACTGTAAAAGTGACGTAAGCTGTGTGATGGCTGTCGTTCTTTGCTCTCTGAGCTGATGCAGTGGTTAAGTCCAGGCTCTGGCTGGAATACCGGGCTCCAGACTAACTTTTTTTAGTAGAGCGCTGTGGCCCCTAACTGAAAAATTTTAGGAGCACAAGCAGAAAATTTACGGGCTCACCTTAAATCGTCCTGCAATGCAGTTATTCACAACTGTATCATAAACTGTATGTAGTCTACTGTACATTGATATTGGACTGTTTTAATTATTGAAGTATTTAGCATCACAGACTTGTGGTCAGTGGGAGGTGAGGATTCCTAAAATAACATCTGTACAGATGTGAAGCCCTGACTATATCTGACTGATCTTTAATGAAAGCTGTTGTCTTGTATTTTTTTTCCTCATCAGCCTGATAGTCAGACACAATTTATTTAGCCTCTGTAGTTGAGGGGACAGGTCTGCTCTGCAGCAGCAAACTGACATGATGATGATTTACATGACAATTCATGTAAAATGAAGGTTGAACCATGAACATAAATTACAAATCATGTGTAAAGCATTTTAGTAAATGAATCTATTGCAATTAAAACAATTGGAGACTGAGAACAAACTGATATAGGAGTTTGGATTCATTTGGATTCAGCCCAAATGTCCGGACTTCATCGCACTTGCAGATCTGCGGACTAAAGTGGGCCAGAGAGATAGGAGGAACTATTACAGAGCCATAGTTGCTGTGTGTGTGGCTGTGTGTGTGTGTGTGTGTGTGTGTGTGTGAGTGTGTGTGTGTGGCTGTGTGTGTGTGTGTGTGTGTGTGTGTGTGTGTCCTGTACAGCTGGACTTGGCTGGGGACAGACACACTGGGGATGGACAGGAGCTGTGAGGGGATAAAGACTCAGCGAGTAATTGGTGTCACTACAGCACATATCTGTGAAATCTTTGGCAGGTTAAGGGGTGGAGAGGTACAGCTGTTACGTCACATCAACATATACAGCATTAAATCTGCAGCATTTCTTAAGGCCCTCTAGTAGGGATGTCAGTTTTGGTTAGTTTTGCTTTCAACAGCCTGAAACTCAGTAACTGGTAACTAATGGGTTAAACACATGTCAACACAGTTATTTGTATAATATTGTATATATTTACAGTACCTTACAGTATGTATTTAACATTCATAATCTCAAAAGTAGCAACAGTTGGGGCGTCGGTGGCTTAGTGGATAGAGCAGGCGCCCCATGTACAAGGCTGTTGCCGCAGCGGCCCGGGTTCGACTCCAGCCTGTGGCCCTTTGCTGCATGTCTCTCCCTCTCTCTCTCCCCCTTTCATACTTCACTATCCTATCAATTAAAGGCAAAAATGCCCTAAAAAATATCTTTAAAAAAAGTACCAACAGTTGTATTATTAGTAAAGGCCATAGTAGGATATGATGGATTGAAAACACGGACATATAATGTTTACAGGCTGTTTAAAATTGATATTCTGCTGCTGTCATCTCTGAGACACGCACACGACCACATGTCTGTGAGTTAGTGTGTCAGTGGTCATTGCTATGGTAATTAATGAGGGACACCTGGAGCAGTGGAGGGGGGAGGGGCAGTAAGCAGCTCAGAACAGGCAGCTGTTTTAATGTAGTTAAAACCTCTCAAACTCTTCCTTTTCCCGCCAAAACCTTTAGTCAGATTGTTGGCATATGGATACCACCGGAGAGATGAGATTCTCCCAAATGCGTAGATGTCTTCTTTATGTCTGTGGTGTCAAAAATGTAATCATGGTTGCAGGTTAGTGCTGCACGATTAATTTAATCGCAATGTCAGGCTGTGTGATTACATAACTGCATAAAAGGCTGTGATTTGCGATTTAATGTAAATAAATGTTAACGTGTGTGCCTGTGAACATCACTACCTCTCCTGCAGTGTGTGGAGTTTGACATTGCGCCCACAAGCTATCCTGGTGTGTGCAGCACGTATGGTCAGGTGACCACCCGGCGTGCAGCAGTGACCAATATAGTCGCTGAAGAAGAGCATGAGCACAACCAAGAACAGGCTGAGTTGGTGGTGAAAAAAACGCAACGTCTATAACATGGCGATACTTTGGATTCAGGTATAGCGACATTGAACAGAAAGACATGCTGTTTAAAACTTTAAAAGTTAAAGTTGCCACGTCCCGCGGCGACACGACCAATCTACATCAGCACTTGAGACAGCACAGAGAAAAGTAGGAATGCATGCGAGAGAAAGCCAAGCAGTGTAACTTTAAAGACAAAGGGCTCTAGTTTCGCAGACCGGGCGATCCGCCAACTGGGTGTGGCCAGGCGGATTTTGCAAGTTTGGCACACCGTGTGCCTGGCGCAGCTACTCCTCTATCCCACCTCCGTCCCTCCTACCTGCGCAAGTCGGAAAGAGGGAGGAGAGAAGGCGTGGAGTGGGATTTACAGACATCACACCAATCAAATGAGCCCCTCTCCTCGCCCTTAAATGCGAAGGCGTAATGAGAGTTTACTCAATTCACCATGGCAGAAGAGAGCAGCAGCATCAGATGGCCAAACTTCTCCCAGGAGGAAACTGATGTTTTGGTCTGGGAGGTCTGCTCGCATTGTCCGAATATATGGAACTGCGAGCAGACCTCCACGGGCTGATGATGCAAAGGTAGCCTGGGAGGAGGTCACCGCAATTGTAAATCAGTGTTGCGCTTCTCTCGTGTGCGCGCGCTCTCTCTTTCTCTCTCGCAGTCTCATTCTGTTTCTTTTCTTTTGACTTTTCTAAGATGACAGTTGCTGAATATATACTCCCTGTCTGATGCTGTGGCTGTTTGTGGTTGGCTGAAAGGGATGTGAACTCATTAGTTTGCAGCTGTGTTAATCAAATCAGGTTGGGTTTCCATTACGCGTGCCAAACGGTGCCAATCCCCTTTGATCTGACATCAGATGTGAAAGGACAGTCGATATAAAGATACGTTTATGTGCTGATTGCACATAGTTACATTGAATAGTGTTTTTTTGGGTATTTATTGCATCGTTAATGTGCCTGATATTCTGGAAACCTGCCTGTGAGGTTTTGGTGACGTGTGCGCACTGTCCGCTGGTCAGCCAAACTTCGGCTTACACCGGCTGCGCTCCGCCTGCGCTGACAGTAGACCTGGTTTCAGCTGGTGAGCTTTTAGTGCACCTTCAGCGAAGCCTTTTGGCATGAAACTATCACTGCGCCAAGCTGGATCTGTCGACACCTCCCCCTGCTGCGCCGCCACACCCATCTCAGCGCACCTCGGTCTGCCAAACTACCAAACTGAGCGCGCCTCGGGTTACGCTGCTCGAAACTAGCTCTGCGCGGGGTTCCCCACCCTGTGCTGCGCCGGGAAACTAGAGCCCAAAGAGACAACGCCGCCAGAGCCTCATAAAACAACATCCAAGCATAGTTATGCATACATTTGTAAGTGTCACGGGGAAATCATGGACTCCATAACAAACTATATAATAACAAATGAAAAAGCAATTTTGCTCGGTTTTGGCCCACTTGACATGCTGCTGTGTTGTGCTATGGCGTGCTGGAATTTGTCATTTACTTGACAACGCCTGAACGCAACACAGGCTCACGCCGCTGTAGGTACAGTGCCGTGCTGCGCTGCTGTGCGAGCAGTGTGTTTAACTGTGCTCAGTCTGTTGATGGTCATTTACACACTGTCCATAACAATAACTATGTCAGGTCAGTGCCCCCCTGATATAATGTAGGGGAAACACTGAATCAAGCAAGAAGACTAATGATACCATTTTTTTAAAATTATATTGTAATCGCAAATCGCGATATTGTCCACTCAAATCGCAATCGCACATTTTTATCAAATCGTACAGCACTATTACAGGTTAAAAAATTGGTGCCTGCAGCTGAGAAATTTCTCATCTGAGTTTTCATAGGATTCACTGAGAGGAAAATTGGCTCTCCCTTCGCTTGGAGGCTCACTGAGCCAAATGTGTAAGTGTGTGTGAATCCATTGTCACATTTTCCTACATTTTGATGTGTATATATATTTATTATATATAATAATTGACAATTATGGCAGTAAGAACAATTTCTTCAAATTTTTTTAGAAGATCTAGAAGATCGTCTAAAAATCATCATGAAATGGAAACTGCAATTTATTAAAAACTGTATTAAGTATCAAAATGCTGATTTGGTCCAATAAAGTCAAGAATCTCGTAAGCCGTTTAAACTTTGAATCATTTTCTACATGAAAGTATGGCGATTTGGTGTGGCCTCAAACAGGAGTGATATTTGCTGTTCTCACGTCGTTTTCTCGACAATCTCCCATTCATTTTAATGGGAAGTTTTACAGATGTTTTGCAAATTTCATAAACAAACGCTCGGCAAATCTCTGAGAAAAGGCATAGCACATCATTCCTGATCATTCTGCATGTTTTGATGTATGTTTTGTGAATGTGTTGGCAATGCTGTGGGACGAGAAGAGTGCCAAAATACCAATGCGGAAGAAGGAGAATGAGGAGTAAAAAGGAGTAAAAGTATGAGGAATAGTAGTAGGTTGTGCCTCCTGTTGCACAGCAGACACCCCTAATTAGAGTACACTGGGCATAGTGTTTAGTGTTAAGTCTATTCTGAGTGTGCTACTGATAAAATGAATGCCTTAAGTTATTTGTTTTACTACTTACCACTACTTTATATTACTGATGTTACAGAGGTTTGCTGCTGAATTCGGCATCATGTTTCATTTGGTAGAACTCCAATTTAATAAGTCAGCAGTGATAAAAATGTACGTACCCATGCTTGTGAACGCGATATCTCAAGAACGGCTTGAAGTAATTCCAAATTTCAAATGTGGCACAAAGGTTCACTTGGATTCGAAAATGAACTGATTTGATTGTGGTGGTCAAAGGTCAAGGTCAGCGTGACCTTGCATCCATCTCTTGAGCAGCTCGAGAGAATTTCTTCAAAATTGGCACAAATGTTTACTTGGATTCAGTGATCAACTGATCATGAAGGGCCAAGGTCAATGTCACCTCATCTTTCTCATTCTTGTGAATATGATATCTCAAGAATAGCACGAGGGGATGTCTTCAAATTTGGCACAAACGTCCCCTTGGACTGAAGAATACACTATAAATACTATAGAAATGAAACTGGGATAGAACTTAGAGTAGTCAGTGTACAGCTTGTGTAGCCGTATAGATTTACTGTCCTCTGAAGATGACAGCTTTGTGATGTCGTCATGGAGGAGTGGAAGAGGATTCCAGTAACAACCTGTGCAGCCCTGGTGAATTCTATGGCCAAGAGGATTAAGGCAGTGCTAGATAACAATGGTGCTCATGTTACACCCATAGAGTGGTCACTCAAAGGGGTGGCATATTTTAGAAAAATTGTTTCACCCTGAAGAATGTTAAATAAAAACAGAGATTGAATTAACTGGTCTTCATCGGCTTTACTGCACAGTTGATTTGATGGTGATAACTGCCGACTCAATTCATCAATTCAATTAACAGTTTAAACAACAATATAAATTACAATACAAAGCAATAACAACATAATTTCAAAATCTCCATATTTAAAAACACAATAATAATCATTCTTCATATCAAAATCAATTGGCTTATAAAGTCACATAAAACATACAATATTCTATTACAAAGGCTATTAAAATTATCACTTTTACAAGGTATTTACATATTCCTTCTATATCATTTTACTATGTACAATTATTATCAATCCCAGTATAAAACAATTATCTTATTCCCTACGTTTAATCAGACAACCCTGTTAACAATATATTTCCCCTCATTCATCCCCTTTATTTACAACTGACGTAACATCCAAGCTGTGCAGTTGCCTGGCAACATTACACAGCAGCACTGCTAATCAGCTGTTTTCCGTGTCCGAACCGTTTATAAAACAAACTGACAACTGCTAGCTAAAAAGATTACAAAACCGTTACGATTAAATACAGGAAAAATAAACTACCGAACACTCAAAAATTAAATCGGACATACGTAAATTCAACACTGGAGTAAGGCCACATCCAACCTCCTCCCACATGTCCTGACAGGTGCCCCGTGTCAAACCGCCAGTAATACATTAAAATTCACATCTCTACAAGACAAAACAGCACACTAAACAGAAAACACATGACTGACAAATACGTGAATGTTAGAAAGAAAAATGATTTACCCACCTGAAGAATGGTAAATAAAGACGGATTAAATTAACTGGACTTCATCGGCTTTACTGCACAGTTGATGGTGATAACTGCCGACTGAAGAACGCAGCGTTAACGCAGCTTATGTAGCCTATCTACAGGTGGTCTTGTGCCTTAATTACTCAAAACGGAAATGATCACAAATAATTTTAAATTTAATGGGGGGTGTCTAAAAACATGCAAAACTAGTTAAGTTAGTTATAAGATAACACATTTAATTAAGTGGCAATTATATTTAAATATTCTGTGTGCCACACTCACAAAATATTGACACTTTAGGCACAATTTGGACATGTTCACTGTGAGGTGTACTCCAGCTACAGCTATTTAGACAATAGTGGCTGTGTGCAATATTCAGTGGATAGAAAATCTATACTGCTATACAAACTGTACACTGACTTCTCCAAAGTATATCCAAGTTTAGTAGTAGTAGTAGTAGTAGTAGTATTGTCCTTTGAGAAGATATAATAAAATGGTTGCTGAAATGTGAGGGGTGTACTCGCTTTTGTGAGATACTATATAACCAGGGGGCTGTAATTCAAGTTTTCATCTGTAACAAGACATTTTTAAGTTATGCAGGATAGGTTGCTTCTATTGCTGTATGGGTGCTTTGTAAAATTATTATCTAAAGACTTTACTGATATTTTACAGTTGAAAAGTTTGCCCATCTTTGGTTTTAGCCGCCTGGTGCTCGTTGATGAACTTCTATATCAAGTTGAGGGATGCAAGCGAGGTCTGCTTAATGCTAGCAGTCAGATACCAACACACTGACACCAGAATAAGTGAAAAGAAACAGATGAGGTGAATGAACAGATACAGTAGATATCATACAAACCAAATCACTGACTCAAAGCCTTCAGTTAGGATCAAGGCAGCAGTGACTCAATGTGGCTCCAGCTGAATGCAGGACACAGCTCTGTGTCACACACAGACAGCCTCTGCCCATGTTATGATCATACAGTTGAAGAATCTTGTAAATGTATTGTCTCCTTTTGACCTCAGCCTGACTTCCCCCTTCCCCCTCTCCATCAGTGTATGCACAGATAGCATACACATGGAGGCACACACATACAGTCAGGTCCATAATTATTTGGACAATGATACAGTTGTCGTCATTTTGGCTCTGTACACCACCACAATGGGTTTTTAATGAAACAATGAATACCTGCTTAAAGTGCAGACTCTCAGCTTTCATTTAAGACTTTTTTCAAAAATGTAGTATGAACCGTGAAGGAATTACAACCATTTCTTCACACAGTCCCCCAACTTTAAGGGCTCATAAGTATTTGGACAAATTAACATAATCATCAATTAAACAGTCAGTTTTAATACTTGGTTGCAAATCCTTTGCAGTCAATGACTGCCTGAAGTGTTGGACACATAGGCATCACCAGATGCTGGGCTTCTTCCCTGGTGATGCTCTGCCAGCCCTTTACTGCAGCCATCTGCACTTCCTGCTTGTGTTTTGGGTGTTTTGCCCTCAGTTTTGGCTTCAGCAAGAGAAACGCATGCTCAATTGGATTCAGATCAGATGATATAACTTGACCATCACAGAACATTCCTTTTCTTTGTCTTAAAAATGTTTTTGGTTGCTTTTGCAATATGCTTCAGGTCAATGTCCAACTGCACTGTGAAGCATCGTCTAATGAGTTTTGAAGCATTTGGTTGAATCTGAGCAGATAATGGTGCCCCAAACACTTCAGCTTTCATCCTGCTGCTCTTGTCAGCAAGAGAAGACTTCACTAGAATAAATACAGAGGGTTTATCACAAGATACAAACCATTGGTTAGCCTTGAAAATGGAAGGCCATATTAGAGTTTGTCAAAAACCATCTAAAAAGCCTGTACAGTTGTGGAACAGCATATTATGGACAGATAAAACAAAGATCAACTACCAGAATGATGGGAAGAGAAGAGAAGGAAGAAGGGAAGGAACTGCTCATGATCCAAAGCACACCACCTCATCAGTGAAGCATGGTGGAGGTACTGTTATGTCATGGCCATGTATGGCTGCCAGTGGAACTGGTTCTCTTGTATTTATTGATGATGTGACTGCTGACAAGAGCAGCAGGATGAAAGCTGAAGTGTTTGGGGCTACATTTTCTGCTCAGATTCAACCAAATGCTTCAAAACTCATTGGACGATGCTTCACAGTGCAGTTGGACATTGACCTGAAGCATACTGCAAAAGCGACCAAAGACATTTTTAAGACAAAGAAAAGGAATGTTCTGTGATGGTCAAGTCATATCATCTGACCTGAATCCAATTGAGCATGCGTTTCTCTTGCTGAAGCCAAAACTGAGGGCAAAACACCCAAAACACAAGCAGGAAGTGCAGATGGCTGCAGTAAAGGGCTGGCAGAGCATCACCAGGGAAGAAGCCCAGCATCTGGTGATGTCTATGTGTCCAACACTTCAGGCAGTCATTGACTGCAAAGGATTTGCAACCAAGTATTAAAACTGACTGTTTAATTGATGATTATGTTAATTTGTCCAAATACTTATGAGCCCTTAAAGTTGGGGGACTGTGTGAAGAAATGGTTGTAATTCCTACACGGTTCATACTACATTTTTGAAAAAAGCCTTAAATGAAAGCTGAGAGTCTGCACTTTAAGCAGGTATTCATTGTTTCATTTAAAACCCACTGTGGTGGTGTACAGAGCCAAAATGATGACAACTGTATCATTGTCCAAATAATTATGGACCCGACTGTACATAAAGAATCTTAGATAACCACAGCTAATTGCATTTTGACAGGGCCCTCTCATTACAGGCCCTCCAATTACACCTACACCAGAGTATCCTTTGCAACTGCAGCTCCACCAGAGAATAAGGCTGCGATGATTATGATTGCTAATGATCATTGTCAGCTCGACCATAAAATAGAACTGTGAGACAGACTGTGTGGGGCTGCACAGTGAGGATTGGACCACTGTCAGCGCAAGCTTGTTTACACCCCTCAAGTTATTATCTTATTCACGAGCCAATAACTCAGGTTTGTCTGATGATGTGAGTTCGGGCTCCCTTTCAGTCTCAGAAGAAAAAGGATCAGTGGACCGATAGCTGTATCTGTCTGCAGCATATCTAGGTTTTCTACTCAAGGATAACAATTATAGATGGAGTTTATGGAAAACAGCTTTTTGGGTTCTCCACCTCCAAGAACCCCTTATTATATCCCCAAGTCTGAATTTTTCCCCAAGTCTCCTTGATAGTCATGGCTGGAAGCATTATGTTTTTGGGTCGTCTGTCCGTCCGTACATATATCCGTTCATTCCATCCTTGTGAACGGGATATCTCAAGAATGCCTCAAGGGAATTTCTTCAAATGTGGCACAAATGTCCACTGGGACTCGATAATAAACTGATTTTGGTGGTCAAAGGTCAAGGTCACTTTGCCCTCATTGCATGAATGTGATATCTCAAGAACAGCTTGAGGGAATTTCTTGAAATTTGGCACAAATGTTCCTTTGTACTTTGCAATGAACTGATTAGATTTTACTAGTCAAGGGTCAAAAGGTCAAGGTCTATGTGAACCCATTCGTCTCATTCTTGTGAATGTGATATCTGTAGAATATCTTAAGGGAATTTCTTTTGAATTTGACATAAATGTCCACTTGGACTGAATAATAAACTGAAGGGGGGGCATTTGGTCAGATACTGAATTGGTGACACTAATCATGGGTGTCCACCTTGAAACTGTGCTGATTGTATAGACCATCTGTGTTGCCAGGGGGAAGATGTGTGTATGTGAGGCATCCATGTTTTCACAGACATGGATGTAAACTAAAAGAGAAACTTGACCGTTGCGTGAAGGCATATAACTGCGTGGCGGTATTTCTAGTTCTTTAAGACAGTCATTTTATTTTTCTCAGCTTGCTTCCCAGGTCTGGGACATACTTCTCAAGGGTGTATGTTAGGAAACCTCTACAGGATTTTTTTTTTCTTGTCTGTCTAAAATCTACGGACAAAGAGTTCGATCAACCATCAGTTTGTTCAGTGCACATGATGCATTGCTCAGCTCCTGCGTGAGCCTCTGTGACTTATGATTACCCCTAAAACCCAGCGCTACATAGTCCAGATAAGTTATTAACACATATCAAAAATGTTATTCCAGCATTATAATCTTTATTTGTATAGCACATCAAAAACAAATGCTAATAGGTGGACAGCAGAACTCTGTATGTGCAGTAATTCAAAAAGAGTATTTACAGAATTAGCCATTCTAACATGATTTGTTTAGCTCTTACACAGTTTAGAGGCCATACTTGTAATTTTTTATGATTTGACTGTTAAAACAAAGACATGAATCAAAATGAAATCCTAAATTCTTGCAAATTAACATATGTGGCTTCATAAGGAACCCAAGTAATGTTGAACTGTTCTGACAACAGGAGTGTGTGCAATAGTAGATATATTAATTTCAACATTCAACTGCTGGATATTTTGGTCCATCCATCTCTTAGTCATGAAGAATTGATAGTTTGCTGTGATCGATGATACTTCTTTTCTTATATTGAATTATTTTCTCAATTAATTGTTTGGACATTTCTCCCTATTTCCTGAACAACACCAGAGCAATTTGGACATTTTTGCAGTTGATTAATCAAAGTACTTTTTTGTTGTCAACTACTCATTTTAGCTCTTAGCGTTGTACTGCCTGAAGATGTGACCAAAGTGTTTTGATTTAAGCATGTAACCGTATAGGACCAAGGATGGTGCCTTGGAGTACCTCATTAATCATTGGGTGGGCAGAAAAGGAATATTTGTCAGAAAATGTCCTATTTAGGGATGTCAGCAGTAATCATTAATTGGTTAATTGCAGAGACTATTTGACCGGTTACACTTGTCAGTTTGAAGGTTAGCTTCGCTACTCTTTAGCGCACCACTGGGGTCTGGTGGGAGCTAACTAGCATTAGCAACACCGCTCATTCAGTCATTACTGCTAATAACAACATCTTGACCCAACAGCGTTGCTGTGGAAACATTGTGCCCACCCTCTCGTGTTCCCCAGCTAGCCTGTTGAGTAAGCAGCGTAATTGTGAGCCGTAAAGCCCACTAAGCATTGTTGACTATGTTACCACTGTTGGCAGTGTCTGCACGGCTAGTGGTGCTCATATAGTAAACAATGCTATAAGGATTTTGGGGCTCAAAATGAAGCCGCTTACTTAGAGCATTGACCTAGGGGGAGACCGGAGGGTGAGCACAGTATTTCAACAGCATTACGTTCCACCACTGTGACAGTGTTACAACTGCAATCGCAGAATGAGCAGCGCTGCCAGTTGGGCAGGGGTTATGTTTACATATGTTACTATGGCTGGCTGTCTGGCTGTCAGCAAAGCCAACAGAAAATGAAATAAAAGGCAAAACATTGACATCACAAAACATTAAGATTTCACTACATCTGAATAGGGAGCGCTTTGAAATGCAGCACTTGCGCCCACAGAGTCAAAGGAGCATCAGACTAAAAATGAAAGGCCTCTTATATTTCACATCTTTATTCTTAAAAATTAACAAATAACCGGTTAATGGGTAATGCCTTTTGAAATCGAAATGAACCCAAACTGACATCCTTAGTATTGTTATATTATGGTCCTCTCTGTAAACAGCACTTAAATCTAACAGTAACACTGAGCATTTGCCAGAACTGTTTGTCACATACTCTGTCTTCTCTCCGTCCTTTTCCCACTTTTTCTGCATTCCTGTTGACTCTCTGCTGTGCATGCTGGCATCACCTGAGAAAGATGTGCTCAATCACCTGGAATGAGCATTTAAAGGTGAGATCCAGAAACTGGGAGTGAAGATGTTGCCAGGGGGAATAACAAAAGAAGAAGCATTAGGATGTGCGTGTAACCAGTGTTGCACAGCAGGGGCATTTTCTATTCCCCTGTTTTTCTGTCTTTTTTTTATGTATCACATTCACTCTCTCAGTCTCCTGGCACCAAACTCCATTTCTCACCTATTACTTTAATAACATCAGGTGAAAATGATGAAGAGTGGTAGACCTTTCCTCATACTTAAAGAGTGTTCAGAGGTCAGTATTTTGGAAACAAGGAGTCTTTACTCTTCCTCTAGTTTGAAATGAGGTAATGTTAGGATAGCCTGATGATTTGTTTGCTCTGAGATGAGTAATGTTATGTGAGGGCACATTGAGGTGTTATTTTTTGAGTAATTGAACCTGCAGGAACTGGAAGTGGACCCAGATGTGCTGCTTCACAGTGCTGTGGAGGCAGTTCATTTGATCAGTTGGCTGCATTGAAAATAGCTGCTGTCCTTGTTTCCATAGTCCTGATGGCGATGTTGTTGAGCTCATCTGGGTTTTAGAAATGGGCCAGCTCCAATGTGAATCACACCAAGGACTTGAATTTATTATTGAGAAACATCAAGGGGTTGAAAGGAGCATCAAGGTACTTCTTTGCTTTTTGTGCTATGGTGAGTTGGAGTGGCCTGTGGGGAGACACTATTATTTAGCCTACAGCTTAGTTTTTGCCTGATGTTTGACAGCTGAGATCAAATATTGGTTAAAAAACAGAATCCCTGTTTTTCAAATGTAAGTTTGCTTTCTTTTTTGCCTTCTTTCCGAATGTCCCAACGTGGTTTGTCTCCAACCCCAAAAATGTGACCACTGAAGGCAAAGGATTTTGGCTTATCATTTAAAAAAAAATGAGCCATGAAAAAATAGTTTGGGTTAGGTTGCAGTAGGGATCGACCGATATGGTTTTTTCAGAGCTGATGCTGATACAGATTATTGTGAAACAGAGATACCGATAGCTGATATTTACAACCGATATGTCTGCTGTAAAAATCATAGTTGACACAGAATTAAAAAAATTAAACACTGACAAAACACTACATTCAAATGCAATTAAGCATATATTTTTTCTGAGAACTTTAACAATGAAACAGTGCAGGGAGCTGCCAGCAGCACTTTGAAAAAACTTTGACAAGTAAACAAAAGAATGGAAAAATATAAAAGTACTCCCTGAGGTTTAAAGTACTGTAATAAGTACAACACTGAGCAGTAAATGGGTACAACAATGAACAGGAGATGAAAATGAAAAGTGCAGGGAGCTGCCCACAACACTTTTAAAAGTTTAAAAAAAAAAAAAAAATAAGAAAAAAAAATTGGCTCCACCACACCGCTAGTCGTTTTACCTTTTCAGTAGTTTTAGAAGAAGAATATGCAGACTTGCAGTTGTGCACAATGACACGGTTAAAGTTTAACGGAGCACAGGAAACATATGTCTGTAAGTACAAATGTATTGCTCTAAGTTTATTTGCATATGTTATGTAGAGTTGCTCACTTGCACTTTATTGTTTGTCATTGTAATGCCGTTGCGGCACCGATGCTAATTTCTGTTAGCGCGTCTATGAAGATTTCCATTATATGTTAGCATTATGCTAGTGGACCATGCGCTAATTATTTTTCCACATTTGTGGCACTAATGCCAGCTATATTTTGAGTTACTGATGGTTGTAAACTATGACGAATAATGTATTGGATATCTTTGTGATTTAAAACCTGACTTAATTTTATCCTTTTGTGTGTTTCATGTAGTTTCATAGTGCCTTTATGTGGGAGACAATAAACTTCAGACCAGACCTGGAAATCTTTGTCGCTCATTTAAAGAACTGTTATCTATCTGCCAAACTAAACACCAACGTTCAGGGAGGGCAGAATAATTAATATTTATAATAGTAATAAAATAAAATAAAGGAGAGCTCAATTAAAAGCCAGGCTAAAAAGGTAGGTCTTGAGTTTGCTTTTAAGAGCCTAGAGTGGTACGTGCAGGCAGTGAGAAGCACGCCAGGTGCAAAACAGCCCAGCTAAGGAAAACAAAACTGTATATCGGTGTATCGGTGGAAAAAAAATCACAGATACAGATAACCCTAAAAATTCATAATATCGGCCCCGATAATTGGCCAGGCTGATTATCTGTCAACCCCTAGGTTGCAGTACTAGAGGAACCACAGTAACTGAAAACAGAGAACAACATAAGCCTGAGTCAAATAAGTAGTAGGAACCTGAAGTCCAAGTTTCGGTCCGAGACCTATTTCAGCAGGCAGCTTGCTACTTGACTGATACACTTCAGTTCTAAATGAAGCTTAATAGCTTGCTATCATTTGATACAGAAAAAAAGCAACAAAGTTGAACATAATCAATAGAAAAACATGCACCTGAAGCCTGAACCCTCTATATTCAGCACATACATCCACTTGAGCTTACTCAGGACTGCTTGCATCTAATTCTTTTTGCTTCAACACCCAGTCACCTGTCTTACCCACTGTGGAGGCTAAGTGTGACAAAAGTTACCATGCTTCTGTAGCACAGTCCATTGATCTGGTGCCTGGATTGGCTTCATGCTGCTTGAATGAAACTTATTGGAAGCCAAGTTGCATTTATATTTAATTTCTTTCCATAAAATAAATTACTTTTTGTTAACAATTAATGATGCACCAATTGTGTAATTGTGGGCCGATATTGATGTTTAGAATAACAATTTGACCTTTACCAATACCAATGTTTTATATGCCTCCGCGCCGGCAATAGTCTTGCCTGAGGTATTATGATTTTGGTTTATCTGTCTCATTCTTGTGAGCATGATATCTCAAAAATACCTTGAGAAAATATCTTCAAATTTGGCACAAATGTTTAGCCTGGTTCCAGACCATAGACCCCACCCACTCAACTGAGTAGACTTGCATCTCTGGTCTGGCATACTGCAATGAATTTGCGATTTATCTCGTCCAAACGATGGACGGACCAATGAACGCCGGGGGTGGGGGCGGGTCTAGCGATTAGCCAATCAGCGCCACGCTGATGTCAAGCTGTACGCCGGTGGGTAACTGGTGAGGATAGCAGCAATGGCGACCGCTACAGATCCTACAGACCACATTAACAATGCTATCAAGGTATTTCGCCACTACTCGCATTAATGGAGGATCAAATTAAGGAAGCTGCTAAACTGGATTTAACGGCGATGCAGCTGGGCGTGCACGACGACGGAGACATTTTAAACGGGCAATGCTCACTTGTTTTCGGCACCCCCGCGGCATGGATACTAATGACATCAGATTCTCGGTGAGTCGTTGATCTCTACTGATTGGTTAGGGAAAAATCAAATTCCCTCCCCCTTGTAAATCGCCTTCAATGGAGGCGATGTCAGACTGAAGGTTCTGAGAGCTTCAGTCTGACACTCAGGCTAACAAATGTTTACTTGGACTCAATGATGAACTGATTAGATTTTGGTGTTCAAAGGTCAAAGTCATTGTGACCTTGTCTGACTCATTTTTGAGACTGCAATATCTCAAGAACACCATGAGGGAATTTCTTCAAATTTGGCACAAATGTTCACTTGGACTCAACAGTGAACTAATTGGATTTTGGATGTCAAAGGGTAAAGTAAATGTTACCCTGCATCTGTCTCATTCTTGTGAACATGATATCTCAAGAGCACCTACAGGGAATTTCTTTAAATTTTACACAAATGTCCACTGGGACTGAAGAATAAACTGATGAAAATTTGGTGGTATAAGGCTAAAGGTGCTAATTTTGACAAAGCTTCAAACAAATGTCTTATAATATAAAATAATGAAGTGGTTACATTTTATATAATACAGATCAAATGTCAACTTTACTGTGACATTGTAATGTTATGCCTGAAACACTTTTCTGGCCATCACATCACATCATGTCGTATTTCAGTAACAAAAGAGGAAATATTTGATCAGATAGTGAATTGGTGGTTCTAATCTTGGGTGTCCATCTTGAAACTGTGCTGGTTATATAGATCTTCTGTGCTGTCGGGGGGAAGATGTGTGCTAAGCATCCATGTTTTCACAGACATGGGTGTAAACTGTAAGAGGAACTTGACTGGTGCACAGAAGCATACAGCCACAGCGTGCTAATTCTGGTTTCTGAATGCGTTGCACAGCTTTTCAGTTGTCAAGCATATACATGGATTGATTTTAGTAACTTTAATCTACTCAGAGTGTGCACTGTGCAGTTATATTATCTAAGAGAATAGAAGTATTGGATCAGGACTCAGTATAGGCAGATACACAATATTAAATGACTCGGATCAGGCTCAGGGACAAAAAAAAAAAAAACTTGACCAGGACATCCCCATTCATTATTCCTGACAGCGTCCCGAGAATATCTCCGTTTGTACCAGACAAGTTTTCTATTGTCCCTAGGACAATGGAATGCCATTAGTCTTTAGTTCTGTTTGTTAGCCTGTGCAAAATTAACATGACACAACAGGAAAACATCAGCTACTACCAATGATGAATGTCATCTTATTTGCTAATAGGCAGATGACAGTTAACATGGCAAATGTCGATACTGATGTGTGATCAATGCATCTCTCTTGCAAATGTAATGATATATACAAATAAAAGTATAAAAGTAAAACTCAAGGCAAATCTGTTGACTTTCAACCCAGATTACTTGCTTCAGATTTATTGTAACAGTGAAACAGCACATTGTTATTTCTGATATTAAAAGTTACATTTAATTCTCTGATATGAAGCTCTGAATCATAAACACATGCAGCAGACTGACAGTGAGGAGAATGAACTTAAGAAAGGAAATGACAGGGAGCATGGTGAGGAAGAGACCGGTTTCCTTTGGTCGCAGTGAGGCTGGAGATGGTGAGCGAGCACCACTCATGCTGTAAATCCTGTTATGTCAGAGATTAGCAGCGTGCCATGCAGGGGATGGAGAGGATGCTGTGGAGAAGGGAGAGAAGTCAACGTTCACCCAGTGACCATGAGGATTACAGCCCCTGTAAAAGCACATCCCATTGGTCTGAGTAGGATTAGAGACTTGTAAACTGAGGCTTTATTGGAGATGGGGTGATCACATCTGGTTGGAACCAAGGTGGGATTACAAGGGAGCAGAAGCTTGTCCCATTGGTGCTTGGGATTACGCTTGTTGCTTATTGGAGAACCAAATATGGCATTCACATAGCAGCATTTTGATTGGTCTGTTGCTAGAATCCAGTTTAGGAATTACCAAGTCATTTGACCATTTTGTACTTGGTGCAGATTATGCACTAATATGAACATGTAATTCCAGTTACAGTTACAGTTTACTGACTATGATAATCTTATTGTAGTTTAGAAATAGTCTACGCTATATTTTACAGTGGAGAACTCTGCAGCAGGTGCTACACCTGTTTTAACAGACACAGTTTCAAACAGAAGAAAATAAAAGCAGTGAAGGGAAGTTTAATTATTGAAGTAGCCTCTGTTCCAACCCTCCAACCCCACTTAAACACACACTCTTTCCCCCCCTTCCTACCCTCCCTTCTCTTTCTCTTTCTTTCTGTTTGCACCCACCATTTGCACAGCTCCCTCTGGTAGATACATTGCAGCACTACAGACTTTAATGAACTGACCCGGTCTATGACATACTGTACAACCCTGATTCCAAAAAAGTTGGGACACCATGGAAAATATAAATAAAAAGAGAATGCAATGATTTGCAATTCCCTTTGAACCTATATGCAGTTGAATTCAGTCCAAAGACAAGATATTTATTGTTTAACAAGGTAATAAATTGCAATGTACTGCAATATATTTATTCACAATACTCAGCATAGTGCAACATATTTGAAATCACAATAATATCCTATCATTGTCATCTCCTGTCGCCTCCCAGTGGATAATGCGTTATTACAACTAATAAGCCGGCGGCACTTCCATGTACACAGAGTAACACTCACCACACACCATGTACACAGAGTAACACTTGCCAGTCGCCACACACTGTACACAGAGTAACACTTGCCTTTGTGGTAGGATCCACTTCTGAACCGTGTCTCGGCCACTTCTCCCCCTGTTGCTTTCTCTTTCTACCTGAGCTCTATCTCTTGCTATGACACTCTCCGCTCTTCCTCCCCCTCCCTTCTTGTTGTGAGGAAGCATTTCCTGTGTGCCAGCGCAGGAATGTCGCCGGTCGACACGCATACTAAAAATGATATATATTGAAAAATACCGCGAAATGTTACAGGAGCCGATCGGCTTAATCAGCATTGTGTCATCTCCTCTAGTAGTGGCTTGGGTGAAACGGACATTTACGGACCTGTAGAAGTTACGCACTATAGCTTTAAGTATTGTGATAATATCATATTCCCACCTCTAGTATTTACATCCCTCCATGTTAGTTCCATTAACAAGGGAGAGACTTAAGAGATATTTAAAAATGGCCTGGTTATGAGTAGGTCTAATGACTGTAACATGCATTTTGTGTTTTATCAGATCTTCATGAGCATCATTATAACACAAATCCCGTGCAGTATCAAGATATCATTTGAAGGCAGTATTGTCCACTATATTGTAGTGCATGTAGTGCACACCTGAGCTCCATCTTACACCTTACCTAAGTCTACATAGGAAAAACGTCTTAAATATGGCGGTGTCAAGTCCACTTCTGATTTACAATGCTGAGTAATACAGTTCTATACAAACATGAGCTGTTTATTAAATATTCAACAGCCTTTTGGGTTACTTAGTCCCCATTAATTCAGCATCCTCAAAGACTCTTCATATGAATAGCTAATCAGCTGAATTGGAGATGACCGCAGTGATGCTTCTTAAATGTCTGAGCTGCTGACAAGTTTGTACTCCATTGCATCTTGTTTTTGGTGTTATTATAGAGTCTAAGTGATGTTTGAAAAATACATCTGCTGCATTATTTTGTTAATAAATACTTCTAAAAAACTTTTCACTGAGAGGTGGCACTGTAACCTTAATATTTTCAAGGGTTATATCAAATGTGATAATGTAGTGAAAAGCTTTAATACTAAAGTAACATCAAAGTCCCATTGAAAACCACTTGAGATTTAGTTTCAAACATGCAGGGACATGTGAGTTCCTTGCTAATTTAGTACACACACAACTGATTCGGAATGGGAATGATTTGAGGTGTTCCTGAGAGGTCCCACCTTGAGAACTACCTACTGTAGCTCTGAGCTACAGTCTCAGAGAAATGCAAGCACGGTCAATGTTACATAATATGCCTTATTAACAACCATAGCTGGATGGACAGGAAGCAGAAAGCATACAAGCTTTAAAAGACAGGGAATTGGCTTATATTGCAGCCGTGCCATACAGGTTTGACTTGCTAACACATGCTGTATTAGTAGTAATGCTGAAGACATGCTGGAGTTTTCCTTGAATTTGTCCCTTTGCTACAGTAATGATTTATGACTGTTAGTTTAACTGCACATTTGTTACCAGGTATACAGTGGAGGCAGATGTGGATGCTGTTTGCTATGTGTGGTCTCTTTAAAGAATTCTGAAGAATTTGGGATGGATCATGTGAAAGACATGTGGTCTTTTTGTCTCCACAGATCACCAGAAGTTGGAGCGAGAGGCCAGGATCTGCCGCCTGCTCAAGCATCCCAACATTGGTAACTATTTCCATTACATGACTGTATCTCTTTCTGTCCTGCATCTCATGATGTCACAAGGAGAGTTCTGTTTAATATTCATTTGTGTGTTTCAACACATACAAAGATCAGCCCTGAAGATGGTTTCATGTGTATAGAACAACCATTAAATATGGTGTGCACTGGATTCACATATTCCTCAAGGTGCTTTCAACAACATACCATATTCCCAAGCAAGTCAGTGGGGGTTTTCCTCAATCCATTTCTTCTTTTACACAATGGCCCATTGATCATCAACCATATCAAGAACACATTCTGTTTACATGTGCGCACACACACACACACACACACACACACACACACACACACACACTGCAATGTCATACCAACTCACTTTTATATCCCAAAATCACAAATACCACAAATTTGCAGTCAAAGGGCTTAATAATCACTTCATATTCAGATCTGTGTGAAACAAGTGTGGCCCCGTCATTAATTTGAATGAGGCCAGCCTGGTTATACAGTAGGATTGTGAATACAAAGCCAGCCTGGAATGTGCCGTCATCTAGCATGTTACTATTTTGGCCAATCAAATACATACAAGCCCACATTTCTGGTTGATCACTTTGGTAATGTGATTCCCATATTTCTAGTGTGGAGATTGCTGTGACGAAAAATACAGCAATTGCTTCCATGAGAACTTGTGCAGCTATAGAGATATAAAATCCTGTCTCAGAGTATTTTAACAAGTGTGTGCGGCTGTTCAGGAGAGTGCGCAGTGTATTTTTGGAGAAATGGCCCTTGGGAGCAATGGGCATTTGTTTTTGGGATAACAGACAGTTGTACAAATGGGTTTTTGGTCCACTAGCTCTAATAGCAGCTCTTGCTGGTAGTTCTGTGGAAATAGAGGTGCGGATTAGGGAGGAGTCAGGAGTGGTGGGGCCGCAATGTGGAAGGTTTCACTCAAGTACAGTTCATCCAAACCTTAGGATGTCCAGGGCTACATTCCAAACTCTCTGTCGGCATCTCACGAAGACGCTGTCAAGGCATGTAGTCCAGCTGTTCCTGTCAGAAAGGGTCTGGCAGTTGGGCTACAGTAGCCTCCTGCAGTTTGAACGGACTGCTCTGACACTGTATGGTAGGTTATTTGCGTCTGTTTAGTATGATGAAAAAAATCATGGATTATGGGAAAAACATATGAATTCTGGTATTAGCGTTCTCACAGGGGTCACATGGCGAGTGATCAGATATATATCACATTTTTTAACATCTTTGAAAGCAGCTCATGCAGTATCTTAAGAATATCTTGAGGGAATTTCTTAAAATTAGGCACAAACATTCACTTGAACTCAGCGGTGAACTGATTTATATTTTGGTGGTCATAGGTCAGAGGCCAAGTGACCTCATATGTCTCATTCTTGTGAATGTGATATCTCAAGAATACCTTGAGGGTATTTCTTCAAATCTGGCACAAACATCCCCTCAGACTGAAGGTTAAACTACTTAGAAGTTGGTGGTCAAAGGTCAAGGTCACTGTGACCTTGAATTTCTTTAAATTTGACCCAAATGTCCACTTGGACTGAAAAATACACTGATTAGAATTGTGTGGTGGAAGGTCAAAGGTCAAGGTCAGTGTGACCTCACAAAATATGTTTTTGGCCACAACTCAAGAATTCATATGCTAATTTTGACAAAACTTCACACAAATGTCTAATAGGATAAAATATTGAAGTGATGACAAAAGGTCAAAGGTCACCTTTACTGTGACATCATAATGTTCTGCATAAAACAATTTTCAGGCACTCATTCAATGTAATATCTTAGGAACAGAAAGGGAAATATTTGGTCAGATACTTAATTGGTGACGCTAATTTTAGGTGTCCATCTGGAAACTGTGTTGATTGTATAGATCTTCGGTGCTGTCTGGGGTAAGATTTGTTATGCATCCATACTGTCACAGACATGGATGTAAACTGTGCATGGAAGCATACAACAGTGGGGCTGTAACTTTGCCATTCACGCCCATATCCATTCATCCAATAATAGTATGCCAACAACCCCGCAAAGATATACAAAAACCACCCATAACGCTATTACAACATACTGAGGAGAATCAGAGACCAACACTGACAGACAGACAGCTCTTAGCTGCCATAGAAATACGTGTGTTAAATCCACCTGTAAATCGCCTCACGGTAAGAGCAATCATCTTTAGCGTTCACAAGCTTTCAGTTGCCTGTTACCCTGCGTTAAACATCTGACTTAGTAAATCCACAGAGTAACGAGCTCCAAGACTGCTTTATCACCCCAGACTGACCCAGACTCTGCTGACGGGAGGTACAGTGTCTGAATAATTATTTCTTAATGTATTTCTCTGTATGTTATACACATTAGACTGTACTATTGTCTTCCTGGTTGTCTGTAGGGTGGGATCTGTGGTAAAACCCAGAGTGGATTTTCTTTCAATGATGGTCGCTACGTGCATGGAATGGAATGGATTGAATTGAATGGGCTGGATTATACAAAATGGACTGACACCTAACTTAATGAACTGTGAAATATATGAAAGAAAACTGAAAGTTGTGCTGTGAATGTTTAATTGTGGGTTATGTTTTGAGTTGCTCATTCAAAACAGAAGTGTTTTGTGTGGGTTTCTATTTGTGTTTGAGTGAAGAAAAGGTTTATTATTATTTGTCAGATGTGACTCTGACTGGCACCCCTCTAATACCAGCCCGTTACAACATATGTTTTATTTTGTGGGCCAGGGTGCAGTCTGAACAGATGAGTTTTCAGTCTGAAGATGTGTAGAGTTTTCTCATGGGAGCCTACCACACTGAGAGTTGTTCCTGGTCTCCCGATGGGGGTGCCGTCGGGAGACTGCTCTGACGTGGGTGGCTGTAGGGCACTGCACCTCGGTGTGGAGCCTCATGTCTGCCCGGGTCGGGGAGGTCTCTATGGCGGCGCTCCCTGTGGCCGTGGACCGTGGGCCCTCTCGGTGTGGATGGCCCCCAGAGGTGGCTTTTTCCTTGCCTCGGGTCTCGGTGCTCGGCCATGTCTCTTTAGTGATTGCTAGTGTGTGTGTGTGTGTGTGTGTGTGCGTATATGTATATTTACCTATCTCTATGTGGGGTGGGAGGGTTGGGTTTTCTCTTTTCTTTTTGTTTTCTGTTTTGGATCTTTGTTGTTTTTAACCTCTGTGAGGCACTTTGTGTTATTGTTGTATGAAAAGTGCCATATAAATAAAGTTGATTTGATTTGATTTAGAGTTTCTGCTCTCCTGATGTCAAATGGCGGTTAGTTTCACTGTTAGTTGTTGAGCCAGCACAGCGAACAGTTGTGACTCTGTAGAGCAGAAGCAGGGCCCTGTTCTTAGTGAGGGAGTGGCAAGCCTTCCAAACTCATTGAAATGAAGACATTGGGGCATCCAGCAAGCGGTGTTGACAAGGCATCCTGCAGCTGTAGATCCTCAGTTCAGATGATGAAAACCTTTAACAGGGGGAAATAAAAGGGGAAAACCTAATTTCATTCGCAAGAGACATACTCCAACCTTAACCCTAACCACTGATGTTTTAGACATACATTCCTAACCCCAGATTTTGTTTCCAAATGGGAGGGGAATCCCCACAACGCATCAACAGATTTATGTCCCCACAACCGGATTAATACAAGAAAAGAAGTTAGAAAGCATAGAGATTCTCAAGTGTATGTCCAAACAAATAAGTTCTGCTTAAAGCCATATTCTTCAGTAGTCAAATTACTCTATGCTCTGCCTTGTGCAATGGCTCTGTCTAGTAATGGAGTTCATCCACATGACTACCTCCTCCCTTCCGCAACAAACACACACACACACACACACACACACACACACACCCTTCTCCCCCTCCCCTCCCTTCTTGCTCTGGGAGCTACGAAGGCCAACAAACTGTAATTACCACCTCAGCACTGCCTTTGCCACATAGTGAAAACTAGCACTTACTTGTTGTTTAGTCCCTTTTGTTTCCTTTTGGTGAAAATAAGCAATGAGGGGATGGGGTAGGGGGTGACAGACGAATGGAAGATAGGTGGGATATTTGGGGTGCTCGTCTATTGACCTAGTGTCAGATATGGACTCATTGACATGTCACAGACAATAGTTTATGTAAGAGAGGGTTATTTACCAGAGGTCTGGGTTGCCATGTCTGTAATCGAGGATTTATTTCAGTACAACATTGTAATTCCAGTTTTGACAGCAGCTTTAAGAAGTGTTTAGTTAACAGCTACCATATTAGCTCTGTTTTGCCAGTACTTATACTTAGTGTAATAAAAGTTTGTGATAAAGGTATGTTTAACTTTAGATATTTTATTGTTGAACAATACATTTAATTGTTAGAGATTAAATCCGCTTTTACGTCTGGAGCCTCCTTAAGAAATCTGATTCTGTTTGATTTGGCGGCGGGAACCTCTTGCGACCGTCGACCCCAGCCGGATTTGATCCCTGGACCTTCCTCATGAACGACGAGTGCTCTAACCACTACACAAGGGAGTATGTATGTATGTATGTATGTATGTATGTATGCGATTAATTTAGATTAATTAATCAAGGAGCATGTAATTAATTTGACTTTTTTTTTAAATTGCTTGAAAGGCCTACTTTTAGCTTTGAATATCAACATTTTAATTCACAGCGAAGACTGAAAAAACATTTCCCTTTTCAAGGAAAAGTAATCTTGATTCTTTGTGTATTGCCTTATAAGCATGGACAGCGCAGTTTACTGCTTTCTCTTTTGTTAAAAGTGAATTTAGCTCACCCAGCAGTAGATCTCTCTCTCTCTCTCCCAAACAAATAAAAATCCACCTAGATCATTAAACAAGATGGTATTTGCAAATAAAAGGCCCATCCAAAATTGAAATCCTGGCACCGTGCCTGCACTCCAATACCAATATATCAGTGAAAACCTGATCATCATTTGTTCATATTTATGGGAAAACAACAATTTTTTTCCTGAGACTGAGGTGTACAGGTCTCCGGCTAAAAGTCATAATCCTCACCAGTTGATGATCTCAAGAAAACCTTGAGGGAATTTCGTCACATTTGGTACAAATTGACCACTTGGACTCAAATGAACTGAAAAGAATTTGGTGGTTGAAGGTCAAAGGTCAAAGTCAGAGTGACATAATACAGGACTTCATATGCTAATTGTGACAAAATTTCTCACAGAAAGGTTAAAATGATGAAGTCATGACATTTTATATCTAAAACATCAGAGGTCACCCTCCCTGTGACATCATAATGTTTTGGAAAAACCCTTCTGTGGCCGTTCAGCGTCATTTGGTGAGATACGAAACTGTGCTAATGGTTTAGACCTTCTGTGCTGCCAGGGGAAAGATGTGTGTGAAGCGTCCATATTTTCATAGACATGGAAGTAAACTGTAAACAGATTCGTGGATGCATACAACTGAGAGTGGCAATTTTAAGTTTTTGTTGTTGTTTTTTAACTTTTTAACTTGAATCTTTGATGCCTGAACCAATATAATTCACAAATAAATCAATGTTAACACTGCAGGGACAGCACACCTACGGTGGCCGAGAGAGGTCACGACACAAGCAAACTCCACAACACCCGCAAATCCACACAACACACGCACATTAAGAAAACACCCCCAAATTCAGAAAACCCATTCATCGATTTCGCAACACATATGCTGCAAATCCTCACAACACAAGCAAATGAGATAACGCAATGCAAATGCTCACAACAGAAGCAAGATGCTATACGCTCGGCAAAAACGAAAACATACGCCAAATTGAAGACGACAAGGGAAATGTTTCCAGGGGGACCGTAATCACTCACGGCCCTGCTTTTGGCTGCTGATGGGTTCATCCCAATATCCCTCCTCGTCTCCTCCATCCTCTATCCTCGATCACTTGACTCGGAAATCGATTGAGACTCGTCATCTGGTAGGACGTCTCAATACGATAAATGCACTTGGAGGAGTCGAGGAGAGCGGAGGCTTTCAGAGGGGAGGGCAGCGAGGATACAGGAGTGCAGATTCACGTTAGTCTTTTACTAGTCTCACTCACCAGACCTTTCTCAAGAAAAGAAAGGTCTGGCTGGGCTGACTCTCACTTTAAGATTGGAGAAAAAAAACGCTCCGGCTGCTTGTATTTCTTTCAACCAATCACAATCGTTCTGGGCGGTGCCACAGCAATGGTGCGCTTGCAAAAATATTGTCGGGGGGAAACAGGTTTTGGTGTAACACGCCCACAAAAATATCACCTACAGGACGTGAACCATGGCAGAAAAATGGCTACATCCCCCCAAGATCAAACACCACAAAAGTTAGTAAAGGACGTGTTGAAAACAGTTGAAAACTACTTCACAACCGGAGTTGGTAGGGCGGGACTTCAGCGGGTGGCTCGTTCCGCCCAATGAGAGGCTGATCTATGCAGCGAACTTCCGCCCACTCAGACTAGTCTTTTACCAACTGATACACCCCCTGATTGGATATCAGTTATTGTTTGGACAGCACAGCGCTGCAGCTGATCAGACTGATCTGATGCATCACAACCTCACTGTTTCCTACAGAGTGAAGACAGATAAGAGATTAAACTCAAATGTATCACTGCCATGTTTTATATTTTATTTGTGTTCTAATTCACCATTGAGTTAAAAATCTGAACAAGAAAAGGAAACAAACGACTTTCTTCATTTATTAGAAAGATATTTCTCTTCACGATCTGTTATTTCCCTCATCAACTTTAATTATGGATACAATCAAATAGTCTGTCTGTCAGAGAGTCTGTCTGTCAGCAAGAAACACTTTTTACATCACTAGTCGGGTTTCCATCCACCTATTTTTATTCGCATTTTCAACAATTGCGAAAAAAACTTGAATGGAAATGCCAGAGATTCGAAAAAAGGCCGAAATATGGCAATGGAAACAGATTTAGCAATTAAACAATGATATAGGCTACCGAATCCTACTTCTACTTCACACACACACCTGTGTGAACTTAGAGAGCGGTAATTACTACAGTGTCAGGTGAGTGTAGGCTATTTCACAACTTAGGCTACCTGAATAGACTGGATGTGTTGAATACCGCTGCATCATGTGCGCTGCCTGGTGTACCAACACAGACATCACGGCATTATGTAGGCTACGCTGACAACGCTGATATGAGTGTGATGAGAGCTCTCGCAATAGCCAAGAAGTTCTCAAGGAATCCATCTTGTCGTAGTCATGGATGTGCCGGTAATTGTTTACATCAGTTGTGAACATGAGACGCTCTCAATAACGTCATCTCACGGTGCCCTCTTTTTCTACGGGTGTTCTTTTGCATTTTTATTTTTCATGAGAAGCGCCACCTTCTGCTCGACCTGTTGACTCCCAGTACTCGCAAAACAATAATGAATGGAAACGTGCATAAATTCACATTTTCTTTTGCACATTTTCACAAAATTTGCTTAAAATTTGCAATACATTTGCATGGAAACCCAGTTATTGACTGTCATTTCCATTCAGTCATACTGAGGCTGATCATTCCTGAGCATTGGGTTGATGAGTTACAGAATTTTCATTTTCCCTGAAACATTTGGCCTAATACATTATTTCCAGTGTTCAAAGGCATCGTGATCATATTCTGGGTTATTGAATAATGAACTCACAATCAGAATATCAATAAATACAGATGCACATAATGAATAAATCATATAAACACACTGGGTCTCATTCATGGAACGTGAGCAGAAGGAATTTGTGTGTAAACTGTTCGCAGACGGAAATTTATGTGCATGTCCGCATTCATCAATATTTTAGAAGGTCCGATCTTTTCGTAGCTACTGACAAAATCTAATACTGCTCCTGACCACTCGTAGTGCTTGTGTAAATTTAGTAAAGCACATAAATATTGCTTTTCACTATTGGAAATTACAATTTTAATTTGTATTGCACTCTGTTATGTACACAATACACAGATGCCTTTGAAACACGTAATCTAAACATGACAAAAATATTAAAAATATAGCACATTTAGTTAAATTAGTTGGCATTTAGCAGGTTTAAGATCTAGATTAGGTTCATGATTGTGAATTATCTATGTAAATCGTCTCAATAGATTACAAGTTCTTTCTACATGTTGAATGATGATAATAAAAATATCCATAAGGACAGCCAGATCACAGCCTCTTCGGCCTCGGTGCCTGGGTTCAGCAGGGGCAGCAGGAGCAGCAGGTGATGGAGCCACGAAGGAGCACGCTCCAGCTAAAAGAATTATTTGAGACAATATGTTTTTTGTTTTTTTTTGGCTTTTTGATCATTTGAATGAATAAATCTGATTTGAAAAATGTTTAATTTACATTGTATAAAACAGAGTTTTAGGCTATTAAGATTAAAAAAATTTGAAGACGATGCCTACAAAACTGCTGTAGGCTATATGTTATCCGTATCATTTGTTAAAATAAATGTTAAATAGCTCTCAGGGCTTGACGCTAACTTTTTTCCCAAGGAGCACATGTGCTCCTAAGTTGAAAAAGTAAGGCGCGCACAAAGAACTTTAGGGGCACAATGTAAATTGATCAAATAATGTGTTTTCCGTAATAAACGTGATGCAAATAGACATTTACAAGCAAAATTATTTAATGAATTTGTATACAAAATGTACAGAAAGGTAAAATCATCAAGTTTTGAAAAAGTATTACAATTTAATTTTGTCTTTAATGTTATATATATTATCTTTGCAATATGATTATCTGATATAATGTTATTACTATCCTAAAACATTCTCCAGGTCCTCTGAAACTCTGCAGGACTTATTTCCACCCTGCCCAGCAGCAGTACCGTGGTGGTCCCTAACTGCGGGGAGAACGGAGCAGCCTTCCCCGGAGGTCCGCCACTTTTCCCGCCGGTCCCTCTTCTCCGCCACACTTAGACTTATTCCCACCCAGCCGACAGTGGGACTTATATTCATTGTGCCGACAGTGGCTTGGAAAACCGCCCATAACCGTGTCACACGGGGAAGAGGGAAGGCGGCTGGAGTTCCTCCAACATTTGCGGTTAGATTATCATATTTTTTTATTGACAAAAATATAGGCTGCTTTGGCTGATTTTTTTTTTTTTATGCGCACAAAATTTACAGTTCGCACACACCTATTTTTAGTCGCAAATATGAGTGAAACACTCGCTCTGTCAAGCGCTGGCTCTACATTCTGACAGCCATCACTGATTTAGAGTTTATCCATTACGCACAAAACATCTCTGGTTTCCCGTTCCCACTTCATTCAAAACCCCACAAATGAATCTTCTGTTTGTTTGGTGACCGCTGTATTTTTTGTATGTGTGCTTATGCGTTTCTTTGCCTCCAGTTTCATATCAAACCAGTTATGCTTCACCTCTGACATGGTTCTTTGTACTACGGAGACAACATTAACAGCATCTGGTATCCTCCCTCCAGGCCTTGCTTTGCCTGTCTCTGTCACATCATCACTACTAACTGAAGAAAATAAAATGTTTTTTCTTAAGTCCACTTCACCCAAAATTATTTTGATCTCTCATTGGCTATTCATGGGCGGGGATTTATGCTAATTGCTGATTACCAGGAGCATGCTGTCACTTTACGATGGATTGGTATTCATGATCATACACACGTGTTTACAATCAAATCTGAGTTTCTCGCGGCGTTCCTGAATCCGGAGTAGGTTTTTAGTAGCGTAGGCTTTTATGTGCAAATCTACACACAGATTTACTAACTTTTCATGAAGGAGACCCAATGTGTGACTCTGAGCAGGACACAATATATATTATGAATATAGTACAGAGGTTGTTGTTCATGTGCAGGTGCTCTTTAGAGAGAAAACACTGCTGCTCTGCTACTGATAACTGTATCTGCATCTTTATCATTATATATGTATATATAACATTATGTGATAACTGTATCTTTATCATTATACAGTACAGGCCAAAAGTTTGGACACACCTTCTCATTCAATGCGTTTTCTTTATTTTCATGACTATTTACATTGTAGATTCTCACTGAAGGCATCAAAACTATGAATGAACACATGTGGAGTTATGTACTTAACAAAAAAAGGTGAAATAACTGAAAACATGTTTTATATTCTAGTTTCTTCAAAATAGCCACCCTTTGCTCTGATTACTGCTTTGCACACTCTTGGCATTCTCTCCATGAGCTTCAAGAGGTAGTCATTTGAAATGGTTTCCACTTCACAGGTGTGCCTTATCAGGGTTAATTAGTGGAATTTCTTGCTTTATCAATGGGGTTGGGACCATCAGTTGTGTTGTGCAGAAGTCAGGTTAATACACAGCCGACAGCCCTATTGGACAACTGTTAAAATTCATATTATGGCAAGAACCAATCAGCTAACTAAAGAAAAACGAGTGGCCATCATTACTTTAAGAAATGAAGGTCAGTCAGTCTGGAAAATTGCAAAAACTTTAAATGTGTCCCCAAGTGGAGTCGCAAAAACCATCAAGCGCTACAACGAAACTGGCACACATGAGGACCGACCCAGGAAAGGAAGACCAAGAGTCACCTCTGCTTCTGAGGATAAGTTCATCCGAGTTACCAGCCTCAGAAATGGCAAGTTAACAGCAGCTCAGATCAGAGACCAGATGAATGCCACACAGAGTTCTAGCAGCAGACCCATCTCTAGAACAACTGTTAAGAGGAGACTGCGCCAATCAGGCCTTCATGGTCAAATAGCTGCTAGGAAACCACTGCTAAGGAGAGGCAACAAGCAGAAGAGATTTGTTTGGGCCAAGAAACACAAGGAATGGACATTAGACCAGTGGAAATCTGTGCTTTGGTCTGATGAGTCCAAATTTGAGATCTTTGGTTCCAACTGCCGTGTCTTTGTGAGACGCAGAAAAGGTGAACGGATGGATTCCACATGCCTGGTTCCCACTGTGAAGCATGGAGGAGGAGGTGTGATGGTGTGGGGGTGTTTTGCTGGTGACACTGTTGGGGATTTATTCAAAATTGAAGGCACACTGAGCCAGCATGGCTACCACAGCATCCTGCAGCGACATGCCATCCCATCCGGTTTGCGTTTAGTTGGACGATCATTTATTTTTCAACAGGACAATGACCCCAAACACACCTCCAGGCTGTGTAAGGGCTATTTGACCAAGAAGGAGAGTGATGGAGTGCTGCGGCAGATGACCTGGCCTCCACAGTCACCGGACCTGAACCCAATCGAGATGGTTTGGGGTGAGCTGGACCGCAGAGTGAAGGCAAAGGGGCCAACAAGTGCTAAACACCTCTGGGAACTCCTTCAAGACTGTTGGAAAACCATTTCAGGTGACTACCTCTTGAAGCTCATGGAGAGAATGCCAAGAGTGTGCAAAGCAGTAATCAGAGCAAAGGGTGGCTATTTTGAAGAAGCTAGAATATAAAACATGTTTTCAGTTATTTCACCTTTTTTTGTTAAGTACATAACTCCACATGTGTTCATTCATAGTTTTGATGCCTTCAGTGAGAATCTACAATGTAAATAGTCATGAAAATAAAGAAAACGCATTGAATGAGAAGATGTGTCCAAACTTTTGGCCTGTACTGTATATGTATGTATAACATTGTGTGTGCAGACACAAACTCCATTAAAACTTTCTATAGCTGTTAATAAAGCCTCCTGACAACAACACTGCTGCTAACATTAGAAACGGAGGTGGAAAAGACGTCTCATTTCTCGAAATATACATCTCCTCGTTTCTTCTGTCTTCGCGTCTCATCCTCGTATCTCACCCCTGTGTCCTATGAGGGCGGTGCTAAGACGCGAGGAAAAGACGCTTGAAGAAAAACGTGGATGCGAGATTTGGTATTCGGATGAACACGAAAACAACTTAGATGCTCGGACCGCACTTGAGGAAAGTCTGGAAAAATCAACAACCAGTAAGTTCATCACTGATAATGGTCCCCCTGGAAACTTTTCTGTTGTCATCTTCAATTTGGCGTGTGTTTTCGTTTTTGCGGAGCGTTCAGCTTCTTGCCTGTGTTGTGAGCATTTGCATCGCGTTATCTCATTTGCTTGTGAGGATTTGCAGCGTTTTTTTATTTGCTTGAGTTGTGAGGATTTGCAGCGTATGTGCTGCTAAATTGATGTGTTTTCTGAATTTGGGGGTGTTTTCTCAATGTGCGTGTGTTCTGTGGATTTGCGGATGTTGTGGAATTTGCACCTTTTGTGACTAGGGATGTCACGATACCAAAAATTCAGTAGTTGGTGCCGATACCAGTAAAATTACACGATTCTTGATACCAAAGTTGATACCACGATTTTAAAAAAATCCTAAAATCCCATGTACTTAAACAAGAAATACCTCATTAAAATATTTGCATATAAAATAACATCTCTATCAACAGATTGATATTCAAACGCACCCCAACTGCTGTGTTTCGGAAGTAGATGCGCATGCGCAGTCACGTACTGCTGAGAGTGAAATCTCTGATCGTTCACACGCAGCTTGTTCAAGCTGTTCTCTGTGTTGTTGAAATTAAACAAAATAACATGGAACATATCTGCTTATTATGCTACTGATTTTAATTGGAATATTTTTGATGAACTGAATGACATTTAACGTGTTGCATGTTTTGAAGGCTGGGCTCATAGGAGACCACCGGACTCTCTCCCAGGGGAGGGGCTAGGGGAGAGAGGGAGATGTCCGGAGTCTGGACAAAGCTCGGCACGGACAATTCAGAAGCAATTTGGAAGGAGTTAAAAGCAATTAATAAACAGAGAAACTGGTGTTTAAAACTGCATATATTGCTAGTAGATCTATTTTCTTGCCTAAAGTGCGGCCGTGACTGGTTCTGAATGTGGGCTTTAGCAGGCAGCCACTCTTTCCTCTTCCTCGTCAACCCCTCGCTCTGAATGTAGGCATGGACTGTAATGCTATATGGCGTATACTGCCACCATCAGTTCTGGAAGAGTCGTAGCACTGATTCTTACGCTGATATTGGTTCTTCCAGTTTTAAAAAAAAATGAGTATTTTCATCATGGATTTGGAAGGTATTGCGAGTATCGGTTCTCATGACATCACTAGTTGTGACCTATCTTGGCCACCGTACACACCTGTTTGTCCTGCTGTTTGTCTCTGTTACGTAGCTGTCCATTAGTCACTCACCGTACAGTGGGAAATGGCAATGAAAGCTCTGTGCTGAAAGTTCATTGTACTTCAAAATAAGGTGTGTTTTTTTTGTTTTGTTTTTTACAGTGCAGTTTATTCAGAATGGATCCATGACCCACTTTGGGACTGTGACCCACCAGGGAACCAATCGTAATGTTGAATTTCAATATTTGTAGAATCCCAGTACCTGAAAATTGCAATACATATCTAATGAACACCTTATTATTGTGATAGTATGCTCTTCTAGAGGCTAAAGAAAACACACCATTATTTAAACTCCAGTTATAGACCATTTCGGTGTTGGTAAACAGTGAGGTGGGCGGGGCCTCACTGGTGGCAGAAACTGTGACAGTTCCACTGTCAACAGTACAGGCAGGAGGGCAAAAATCAAGAATCATAAGGAATATGGAAGATGCATACGCCTCGGATTATTTTAAGGGTTTGTCAATGGAAGACAGGTTAGCTTACTGTAATAAGCTAACAATTAGCAACGGAGTGAGGTTTCCTGACCTGTACTTTCTGTCGGGTCCCAATGAAATGGCCGAAGCTACAGTGGCCGGACATTTTTTTATATCTTGTGGAGAAACCCAGCGTTTATACACATAAAAACTCAAGGCATATTAATCCCTTGATGCTTATCATAATTTTGTACTTTGCGGTCATGTCCAGGATATTGAATACCGAGATTTATCTGATGGTTTTTGTGCGCTACGTAGCGACAAGGACACAAAACCCAAAACAGTGATGTGCAAAACGTGGGCGATTCTGAACAAGTTGACCAACTATATACTGACAGCAGTTGTATGGCTGGGTAAGTGTTGTTTAATGTAACCTCGCTAGTCAGACCTCAGACATGGGCAACATACGACCTCGGAACCAGGGACGTGCACGCAACGGCCTCAAAGGAAATCAAAATGACCCCCAAAACATCAATAAAATGTGGCATTGTGTTAACAGAAAACAGAACAATCATAACCTGCCTACCTTCCTGGCGCTGTGTGAACGGCAGCCTGTTGCAGCAGCTCCTATTTTGTGTATTTTAAATTGCTGCTGTGACATTGAAATTTCCCCCCGAGGGATTAATTAAACTGTCTATGAGCAATTTAGTTTGTTTACATGCTAGCGTTACACGCTAATGTTGCTAACTTTAGTCAATGGTATAGCCTACTGGGGATGCCTGTTTTGTGAGTGCTGCTGTTACTAATTTATTGTTATTGACTACATCTTTGTGTGTGATAAACAGCTGAGAAAATCTTACCTGATATGAAATCGGCACTGCAGAGTCGAGAATTACGGATGGTTTCATCATTCCAGTCCATTTGTTTAATAGCTTGTAACCATAAACGTCTCCTATTCGCCTCAAAGGGCGTCTTCAGTGACGGAATACGGTAAAAATTAAGTTTGCAGTTTTTACCATTTCTTTTCTGACACCCAACAGCACAACAAAACATTTCCTCTTCTTTTATCTTTATTTTCCCCGTGAGCTCTCCGTTTTCCTCCGTTGATGTACAAGGTATTTCCGGTGTTTTTCTGCCACCAGGTAACTGCGGTGACGTAAGCGTGATGTCGACTCCAAAGTGGTCTATACAGGGGGAGGGGTTTAGCAAACATTGTGAATATTACAATGTTCTTATCACCAATATAATCAATGGCCCAAGCTAAAAAGAAAAAAAAAATAGATTTTCTTTAAAACTTGATGTAATAGAACAATAATACAAACAACATTGTTTAGGATTTGTGTGTTAACAGTGTATGTTATAAGAGGATCTCAGAGTGAATACTGATTGATTCCAGCATTGAATCCATCACTGGAGATTCTTATTACTCACCAGCTGAGACCGACCTGTCTCATCAGATAGCGATTGTCTGGTAGCTGGTAGCACTGGTCTCATTACTATTCCATTCACACAGCATCCAGTGCTGGGAAAGCCCTCATTTCTCTAAGGTCCTTGTGGTGGTAGATCTCTCAGATGTCAGTCAGCAGACGAGCTAACAGAGATGTCAGGGAATCTTTTTTAATCTTTTTATTCATCTTGTCATGCTCAGGTCTGTTTGTCTCTAACTTTTCTTGAGCTCTGAAATTGGAATGAGCTTTCCCCAGAAGCACCCTACTTCACATTCACACAGTCTCACACATTCACATGAAAAGCAGTCTCTCACTGTCGGCTGAATTACCAATGGAGTCTTTTTTTTATTCAAGGAAAATGCAGATGATGTATTCCATGCTGACGTGATAAGAAGCCAAACACAAATCAGGCATTGTGTGTGTTATTGAATCATAGAGCCAAAATCAATGGCAGTCGAGCTTTCTGTTGTGCCTGTTAAAGTTACATTGTGGTGACTCTGACTTGTGGTAATTGATCATATTTACTAACCTGACTTGTCTAGGGCTGTGTTTCAAAAGCATTTTATTAAAGATTAAACCAGTATCAAATCCAGGCATCAAATCTAAATCCTTTCAAATCCCTCATCAAATCCATTTAGGTTTAGCAGTCAGCATGTCTTAGTAACCACAGGTAGAAATCACTACAGCTCAGAGATGAGTGCCAGTCAAATTAATGTTGGCAATCTGCAGCTGAAACCTTCAAATGAGGTGTGTAGCAGATTTGACATGCTGATTAAATTAATCTGACACACTGAAAATAACAGGTATAGCCTACTTATTTGTTCTTACTACTACTTACTTGTTCATCTTGTTTTTCACAAGGTACCTACTCCAAATACGGGAGATCCTGATTCAAAATTATATATTTGATAAACTCAAATAATTCATATGATTTGCAGAAAAGTGTTACTGGGAGATTCTGGTGTGATTGTTTTAGCTGAGATGACACACCACTCAGTCTGGTTGAGCTGCAAACACAAACAGTTAAAATTTGATTGTTCAGTGTAGTTATAAAGTGTTGTTTCCTTCCCCAACAAACCTTGGTTCAGACACAGACACTGGTTGGCAGACAGCGCTTGATGTGACATCCATAATACATTAACTTGCTAAAGCTGATATCATTTTCATGTTTGTTATGTCCGGTGGTTAAAGCCCAGGTCAAGCCAAAATGTAAAAAAAGAATAATGGACATATCCACTGTGAAGTCACCCATTGGTTTGAGGACTCCTTTATTGAAGCCTCAAACTAACCCTACTAGCTTGGTTAGGACGGTGCATTTACATTCTATGGTTAACTGTGATAATGTGTGTGTTAAGTTTTGCTTGCAAAAACAGGCTTAAAACCATTACAACAATTACAACAAAATGAATGCACCAGAAAAACTGAACATTGACTCCTCACAGGGTCTGTTAGTACAACCAAACCAACCTGGTTTCACTCTTAAGTTGTCAAATACTGGTGCTTTGGCTGTGACTTCCAGCCAACCTTTTACATCGGCATGTTATGCAGCTGGTCGCTGTTATTCTGTAATGGTGCCTGGCAGCAGCAGGGCACAGTATGGCTGGACAACAATGTAAGTTCAGAGGGAGAAAGTCCAAGAAGGGCGGGTGGTAGGGGTGGTAGATGGGTCCAACAACCATCGACTAGAGAGGAAGTACCGACTTTCACCTGGGAGGCCAGTCTTCGCTTACCGTATGATTGTAAAGCCAAACCCAGTTCTTTTTTCCTAAACCCAACCACGTGCGTTTGTTGCCTAAACCCAGCCACATGTGTGCTAAATGTAACCACATGCATTCGTTGTTGAAGGAAAAAAATGTTAATTTGTGGTGTTGTACTGATGTAGTGTGTTTATTTTGAAAAAGACTGTGTGCAAACTGTACATTTTTTGTGAAAACGGAAGTGTATTTTGAAGACAGACAATGCAGTGCTGACGTCATCGGCGTCTGTGTAAGAGACTACACGTTTTGTTACTTGCTCACGCCCCCCATTTTGTATTTATACTGCCAATGCTGAAAAAAGGCTGATTGGGCTTTCCTGCAAATTTGCACAATTCCTATCTAAAAAGGGCTAGAGTGACATTTTAACTAGGGATGCACTGAAATGTAAATTTGTGGCCGAAGCCGAAAAAAAATTAAATGCTTGGCCGAATACCGAGTACCAAATACCGTTGTTTAGTTTTTCATTAGTTTTTGCAGATGAACCCCCTCCAGATTAGTATTGTCATGGTACAAAAATTGGGACCACGGTACGATACCAGTGAAGGTATCACGGTTCTGAGTAGTATCACGATATCACAGCGAAAATGAGGCATTAATACATTACTTATTGACTTATTCATACTTCAAAAACAGCATCAAGAAGTGATTAAAATAGGGGGGATCGAAATAAAATGAATAAATAAAATAAAAATCAACCAGCCACCCTCCTCCCCTGACAAGTAAAGAACAGTCCCTTCATAAGTAAAGAACAGTCCCTAAAGTGCGGTAAGGTTTGTGGACCGTTACCTGCCACAAAGAGAGAAATGTGAATGGCTCGTTTCTCCTCTGACACGTCACATACCTGTGTGCTCCCACGGCTCGGCTGTCCAGGTATTTCTCGGCAGTCATGACATCAAGAAGAGGACATTATTGGAGCCGGACTTCTCTGTCGCCGGTAAGCCTTATCTTGCACCACGAAGCACTATGGCTGCCGTATTTGACAGGAATACATTCCTGTCTGTGTCTGTAACCCCCATTCAACCCACAACCGGCGGGATTCGCCGTTTCGTTTCTGCTGCTGGTTGAAATCTGTACTCACGCAGCGTGCTGAATGATTTATTTTGCTCGCACAAAACTATTTTTTGTCGCAAATGCGAGTGCGGTGACGGACGGAGTAAAATATCGCCACACTGCCGACATTTTACTCCGTCCGTCACTGCACGCTGTTTGATTGCGTTTTCAAAACACGTCGCTATTATTCGGCCTTGCTTTTCACTTATTCCACCGAACACCAAATGTGTGTTTTTCTGCAATATTCGGCCAAATATATTCGGTTACCGGATATTCGGTGCATCCCTAATTTTAACAGTGTCATGCAGTGATCGATAAGCTGAATCTCTAACAGCTTAATATGAAACAAGAATAGAATAACATACTACATGGTTATACGTGGTATTACTGTACATTTCCACCAGAACTGAACCCGTTTATAGAAACCCAACCCCTAGACTGGTCAATGATGTTCATATCCAAAGGTTTTCTTTTCCATGTAGTGCTCACTTGCTGCTATATTTTGCTTGTAGGTTTTAGTCACTAATAAATTGGTTATAAATGTATATAAGAATGTGCCGTGTGCTAGCTACCAATCAAAGCTACCTCTGAGCTAATGCTGCAGTATTCTGGTCCTGATCAGAGGCATCATGATAGTCTTAGTTTCACATCATGTGATTTCTTGTTCATTAGGCAGTGTAGCTAATTGGCTCAGGGAAACCTGTTTCTTCTGGTTCAACAAAATGAAAGACAGCCATGCTCCCTGACATTCACGTGCATTCACAGGACCTGAGCATTAGTGGAGGGTTATGCCATATCTGCCACCAAATTCAAATGTACCCAATGCATGTTAGTGAATTTGCATGTGATAAACATGGTTTGAGGCAAAGTTGCCTTGCGTTAGCTTATGCTTCTTATGGCGAGTTCACTGGATGTGGAGCTATAAGACATTGTAAAACACAAATGATATTCGTCAAACACACTGACCACCGTACCATACCGTGCTACATTTCAAACTGTGTAGGTATTGACATTAAATACACATCAAGTACACACATCTTTTGTAAGTCTGTCTGTCCTGGAAGAGGGATCCCTCCTCAGTTGCTTTTCCTGAAGTTTCTACCATTTTTTTCCCAGTTAAAAGGGTTTTTTTGGGGGTAGTTTTTCCTTTTCCACTGTGAGGGCCCAAGGTCAGAGGGATGTCGTATGCTGTGAAGCCCTGTGAGGCAAATTGTGATTTGTGATATTGGGCTTTACAAATAAAATTACAATTAAATTGAATTGAATTTAATGCATTCTGTTATGTATGAAGTTATTTTAATATTTTAGGCACTCTGCAATGTTGACTAAAAACAAGGTCACAATTATAATACACAAGATAACACAAAGATAAGACAACAGACAACAAATTCATCAAAAATAACTTACATTGTTATATATTGCTGCTGACATCTGAACATAATTACAGTTGAAAAACTTACACTTAGGGCTTGATTTATTTCCAGCCATAAGCCTCGTTTCCACCAAACACTTGTGTAGTACCTTTGTGGCCTATGTCTGGGAAAAGGGCTATATAAATAGATTTTACTTACTTGCTTACTTTGGAACCAAAAGTAACCCTTCAGACATTGTAGCGAGACCCTGGATCGGTTTAGAGTTTCCACTACAAACAGTACTCCTAAATGTGGGTGGGGTTGTTGTCACTCGGTGTTCCTTCCAGCACTCACTGTATTTCCTCGGCGACACAGATGAAAGTCTGCACCTCATCTATTGTCCACAGAATGAGGTTGCGCACTGACATTTTCAGACCAAAACAGAATGGGCAAGAAGGAGAGTCACTTTTGATGGGATATTTAAAAGGCAAGCACAGGGGTTTTGTGTTGGGACAGCACTCCGCAATGCTTTTTTTTTTTTTTCCTCCTAGTGAGGATTACAGTATATGCAGTTCACATAATCCGGTCGAAATTAATACAGTGTTAGGAGTCAGACGAACACCGACACAAACAAAGGAATCATAGTGTTCATGTGTTTCTTTTAATGACAGCAGTCAATACAACAACTGAACAATTATTTGAACTGTACATTAACATAACTAAACATCTGAACATTTCTTCTTCATCATCTTCATTTAAAAAAAGCAGATATTTTTGTCTGCCTTTCAGGTGGCTGACACAACATATTTTTTGACGCATGCTCTCTTTCCGCTGATGGGAGTGTGCTCACCTGTGTGTGCGTGCGCATCGGGGCAGAACTCCGCCGTGGTTCCTTCACTCATAAAATTTACTGACAAACATCACTAGACAACACATCAGGTATTATTGCAGACACATACATACAAAACAATATGTACAGCTGAACCACTACATCATGTACAGAAATATTTTCAGTACTTATGTATTCCACCAAAATATCTTCCATCATACACTTTGGTATGTTCCCTCCTGTGCCTCCTCATAAGATCTACAGTTTAAATTTTATTGCTGCTGTTATAAATGCTTGTCTTCCTCACTAGTTCCCTTCTCTGAACTAAACTATCAGGTGGCAATACAATGAGAAGAAAAAATAGTAATCAATATTTCACACCTTTATTGTATTGATTATCTGTAGAAAATGGGCCTCTAAACATAACTATATTATTGCTGTTTTTTTTACCCTTGCCTGGGCAGTGTATGCTCCAGGATACAGACATTCCTCACGTGATTATCAAAGTTGTAAAAACACAACAAGAACAACAACAAGAACAGGACCATAAAACAAATTCCCCCCAAAGCAAAATAACTATGAAAAACAACAACTTGTACCTCATGGTAGGTTGTCACTTTTGATTTTGATACAAATTATCAGTATATTTTTGAATGATGGCATGAAGCCACATGACCTAGATAATTGACCCATCCCCATCATTAGTATTTCCCATGATAAAAAGTACACTCACTTAATGCCCCTTTCCCCACAGCCTGTCAAATGACTGTATCCCCCAGGATACAGAAACTGTGTAAGACATGCCACAGTATGAACAATGGTTACATAAGCTTCAAAACTAGCCACAACTAAGCCCTGAGCAAGAGGGACCATCTGCTCTTGACCAGTCAACGGACTGCAGTGTTTCTAGCTCCCCCTTTTAGTACCAGATTTGTGTGCTAGATACCCTAACAAAGGGGTGCCCAAAAGTGGGGACAATAAGGAATGGTCCCATTGGTACCATCCACAACTTTACACTGGAAATGGAAAAAATGCATACCAAACTGAACTCAACCGTACAAGATTGTTTCGTGGTAACAGGGCTATTCTGGCCTATTATAAGAGTTGGAGCTAGCCTTTGTAACACAGTAGAGCAGAAATATATATATATATATTTTTCATTTCACTCATTTAGATTAATACATTGAATCAAATATTTGTCTGCTCCAAATGTGGGCTGTAACCTGTAGTCAGCTTTTACTATGACCGTTAAGCCTACATTGATATTTCAGAGGCGTGTGTGACTGTTCACTCATGGACCACCATGCAGTATATTTATATCCACAGCTGGATCTGCAGCCTCTTAGAGAGAATAAAAGTGAATATTGTTAATAATTCATCTTTGTATCAGTATCTAAACTGGCTCTGAGAACATGTATATGGATGCAGAGAGTACAGTTTGACTATCATCCATTTTTAAAGACAAGTACCAATCACTATTTGGACTACTGGCTTACTGTACCAACATCTAGGCGCTTATCCTGCCAAATGCCTGACAGAGTTCTACAGAAAACCTAAAAATACCTGTAATTTATTTATATTCAAGTGGGTAATCAGAAAGTTTAAATGCAACTTTAAGTGCTGAGATATTTTGAGGTGGATGACTTTTATCCTTTCAGACAATCTTTCAACACACAAAAATGTACAGTTTGAGCCTCTACATGTTGTAAAAATATATTTCATACAACACTTAGAGGAACAACTGAATGCTTTGGAAAATACAAGAAGGCAGATCAAGGTCACTGTGATCTTGTCTGTCTCATTCTCATGAACACAATATCTTTTGGCCACTTTGACTCAAGAATGAACTGATTAGAATTTGGTTGTCAAATGTCAAGGTTACTGTGACCTTGCATCTATCTTTTTCTCATAAATGTGATATCTCACAAACAACTTGAGGACATTTCTTCAAATACGGCACAAATATCCGCTTTGAGTCAAGGATGAACTGATTACAATTTAGTGGTCAAAGGTCAAGGTCACCGTGACCTTGTTCATCTTACTTTGTGAATGTGGTATTTCAAGAACACTTTGAGAAAATTTCGTCAAATTTGGTACAAACGTCCACTTCGACTCAAATGTACTGATTTTAATTTGGTGGTCGAAGATCGAAGATCATAACTCAAGAATTCATAAGTTAATTGTGACATTTGGGGGTGGCTGTGGCTCAGAGGTAGAGCGGGTCGTCCACCAATCGAAAGATCAGCGGTTCGATCCCAGGCTGCATTTCGAAGTATCCTTGAGCAAGATACTGAACCCCAAATTGCTCCCGATGGCTGTTGCATCAGTGTGTGAGTGTGTTAAAACTAAGTAGCAGGTGGCACCTTGTATGGTAGCCTCGGCCACCAGTGTATGAATGTGTGTGTGTCAATGGGTGAACGTAACTCATAGTGTAAAAAACGCTTTGAGTGGTCACTAGATGGGGCGGCACGGTGGTGTGGTGGTTAGCACTCTCGCCTCGCAGCAACAGGGTTGCCAGTTCGATCCCGGGTGTGGGAGCCCTTCTGTGCGGAGTTTGCATGTTCTCCCCGTGTCAGTGTGGGTTCTCTCCGGGCACTCCGGCTTTCTCCCACAGTCCATGCAGACTGGGGACTAAATTGTCCATAGGTGTGAATGTGAGTGTGAATGGTTGTTTGTCAGCCCTGCCAGTGACCTGTCCAGGGTGTACCCTGCCTTTCGCCCGATGTCAGCTGGGATAGGCTCCAGCCCCCCCGCGACCCTCAAGAGGATGAAGCGGTTAGAAGATGAATGAATGAATGGTCACTAGATGACTAGAAAGGCGCTATACAAATGCAGGACCATTTACCATTACAATTTTTGTCAAAATGGTTAAAAGGACAAAATGAAGTGATTACATTTTATATCCAAAAGGTCAAAAGTCAAGTTCATTGTGATATCATAACGTAATGTTATTCTAGTTTTTCATCTAGACATCTAGACATTTTCCAAATGCTGAATTATGCCTTTTAAATGGAAAGTTCACCCCAAATCTAAAGTACTTATGTTGTTTCTTTTATCTGTAGTTCTATTTATCAGTCTGGATTGTTTTGATGTGAGTTGCTGAGTGATGGACATGTTGGCTGTAGAGATGTCTGCCCTCTGAGCCAAATTGTGATTTGTGATATTGGGCTTCATAAGTAAAGTTGAATTGAATTGAAATTGAATTCTCTCTAATATAATGTAACTAGATGACAGTTAACTTGTGGTGCTCAGATCTTGGTGTGAGCAGGATCATGTAGGAACTATTGTCTTTCTACCATACTACACCCACCAACCATATCACTGTGCAGGAGGAAGCACTCATCTACTGCTAGCTCACCCAGCACCACTACATAGCTAGCTAGCATTACAGTTCAGCCAAGGATGACACAAAAAATGTGTACATCTCATGCTATGATGAGCACAATTTCTTCTGTGTGGTGATACAGTTGGCAGGTGTATGTTGGTAGAAACTAGGGCTGCAACGATTAGTCGACTAATCAATGACTAATCGACTATTAAAATAATCGGTGACTATTTTAGTAGTTGAGTAATCAGTTTGAGTCATTTTTCATAGAAAAGTACTATAAAAGTACCCCAAAATACTCTTATTGCAGCTTCTCATGTTCAAATATTGGCAGCTTTACAAACTCTCCCATGACGGTGAACTAAAACCCTTTGGCGTGAGTACGAAACAAGACATTAGATGACATAATTTTGGGGTTTGGGAGAGACAGACCAGCATTTTTCAACATTTTAACACATTTTTTGATAAAATGATTAGTTGACTAATTGAAGAAATAATCGACAGATTAGTCAACAATGAAAATAATCGTTAGTTGCAGCCCTAGTAGAAACAATATAGTACCTGCGTGAGACTGCTCACAACAAGGTCTGTGGATTATCTCGAGTAACCTGGTTGTCATTTCTGTAAAAAGACATTGCTGTTGAGTTTTTCAAATGTATTTTTGGTGCTTTGAGCAGCACAGGAGGCAAATTATATATTTTTGAGTTTTGGATGAGCTGTAACTTTAATGTGTGGCTCGTGTACATTTTGCAGTTCTTGAAATTTGTTCCCTTTATTCAGCAATGATAGAATGCTAATGGCTGTCACCATTCATGAATACAGATGAGACATTTTAAAGCAGATGGAAAAGGTGAGATTTTGATACCTTAGTGTTTAAGAACTTCACGTCAGTGACATGTTTGATTATTCACTGTAACTAGTCCATACCTACTGAGTGCACAGTTGCCCACGTATAGTTTCACATGGTGTGTGTTTGGGATACAGGTCATAGGAAATTGCAGATTAAATAGTCAACTGAACCCATTAAGAAGAGCAATGTATTCAGAGTTTTTGTGAATTTGATAGTACGACTGCTTTATTCAAAGTACAGTAGTACCATTGCCAATAGTGGGATAGTTAGTGGGCTAAAAGTGTACATTAATAGTTGAGGTAGCACGTTGAAAGGCAGATAGTTAAAGTGTTTATATGTTGTATTGACTTAAAAGTGGGGCGCACTGGTAGTTCACATGGGAAACATAGATTGACCACGTCAGTGAGTAGAAAAACATGGGACAGACAGAATGACACACTGACAGTTTCCGCAATTATGTACTTTTTAAGCATTTTTCTGTTGTTATAGTGCCACCCAGTTGCCAATTAGAGCTAAATTTTTCCAGTCACCTTGTTCTACGTATCTACCAAGTTTAGTAAAAATCCATATGGCGGTTAGGCCTAGGTAGGAAATTAGCTCTCTAGCACCCCCATTTTGTTTGATCGGGTCAATAATGAAGGGGTCCCCTCAGATTATGTGTGGTCATATGCCTACAAAGTTGCGTGGTAATCGGTGAAACTCTTGAGATGTTATACACCTTTATGTGATGAGCCACGCCCTCCTCAATATTCATTGCCTTATAGAAGCTCAGTTTTACCAAGTTTTCCAACTTTTGCCAAGAGGGAACTTTAGATATTGGTCCCTAGATTATGTTCACTGAGTTTCATGCAGATCGGTCAAACTTTGTAGGAAGACATTGATTTTAAATGTTTTTCAAAAAATTCAAAATGGCGGAAAATCTATATAACCGGAAGTTATGGGTTCTTGAGGCAAATGTGTTCCTCATGAGGAGAGGCGTCTCTGTGCAAAGTTTCACATGATACGATACGATACGATACGATACGATACACAGGGGATGAGATATGCCCATTCAAAGTTTGCAATTTCAGTCGGTTGCTATAGCGCCCCCCTTTGGCCAATTGATGTAATATTGCTTCCATTACCCTCTACCACTGTGCCGAATTTCACATGGATTGACCAAGTCAGTGAGGAGAAAAACGTGGAACAGACACACAGACACACCCACACACCCACAGAGTTTTCGTCATTATATAGTAAGAGCTGCTTTGCATCAAAAATGGACCCAAATAATGTGTGTGAGAGAAAAGGTGCATTCACCAGTGCTGTCTAAAACTCTTATCCACATTTCACACTGTGATGACAACAGTTCACTGTGTTTATATTTCACACAGTTACCTACTGCTGCCAATGTGGCAGAGTGCCTGGTATTGTGAAGTAGTATTCAACATAACTGAGTAACTCTGTCTTCTCCCCTCCCTCTTCTCTTTCTAACAGTGCGGCTCCATGACAGCATATCAGAGGAAGGATTCCACTATCTGGTCTTTGACCTGTAAGTTCAGGATTTGTGTCTTGCATATCACATTTACTCACATTTTAGACACCAAGAGGACACTCCACATGGTTGAACATGTGCCTAACACTCAGGAGCACACATTCAGTGCTCAGGAGCACACATTCAGTGCTCAGGAGAAGTCCTGTCACTGAGGGACCATGGGAGATAAGACACACAGTGCAGGATGTAGGATCATATACACACCAGTCACCTTCAAATAATAACTAAGATAGACAGCAGGTTGGTAACTTTTTTCACTATTCAGTATTTTTATATGCTTCTATGTGGGCGATAGCTGTGACAGGAAGCATTATGTTTTCAGATGGTCCGTCCATGCATCCCATTCTCACCAACAAGGTATCTCAACAAAGCTTTTTTCATTCATTCAAGAATTCAAGAATTCAAGAATTTCATTCAATTTTGGCACAAGCGTCCACTTAAACCTTAGGATGAACAATCAGATTTTAGTGGTTAAATGTAAAGTCACTGTGACCTTGGGTCTGTCTCATTCTAATGAACATGATAATGAACGACTCGAGAATTTCTTCAGATTTGGCACAGATATCTACTTGGTCACTTGAGAACTGATCAGATTTTGGTCACTAAGACCTTTCGTCTGTCTCATTCTTAATTTTATTTTAATTTAATTAGAAGCTGAAGGTGAAGGTGATGGACTGGCCAAGTATGTATCCAGCCCTAAACTCACCTGTGCACCTGTGGCGCATCCTCAAGCTGAAGGTGGAGGAGCGCAAGGTGTCTTCACATCCATCTGCTCCATGATGTCATCATGGGCTGAAATATATGCCACCAGAAACTGAATTTGAATCATTTATATTTGAATTTGAATTTCTAAACTTGAATAATTGCATTGAAAAACTGAATTTGAATCCTATAATTTGAAATTGAATCATTTATATTTGAATTAGAATTTCTGAACTTGAATCATTGCATTGAAAAACTGAATCGGAATAGTATAATTTGAAATTGAATTTATTTATATATATCTTCACATTCAGTTCTCACAATTCAAATTCAGTTCTCAAACTTCAATTTCAATTTACTGTGACAGACATCTGGGTAGTTTAAGGATGAAGGAAGAGCAATCGAGCGCAGATACACAGGAGTCCTCTTCGGCCAATCAGCACCTACGTTTTTGAGCACGTAGGAAGAAGTGCTTGCCTTGATCCATAGACCATAGATAATAGGCTAGTTCAAGATGAGCTGCGCCTCGCCTGAAAAGTAGACAAGAGCAGGCGGCTGCAGCGGGGGGCGGTGACAAAAAGCTGCGGTGAAGTCGGATAGTTTCCTGACAGTTTCCAGCAGCCTTCAGTCTGTACAGGAAGTCACAGACACACACATATCCTGTCTGGAATGATGTCAATTCATTAAAAAAGTGATCAGACCCATATAGGCTATCAGTTTGTTTTCAGTCTCCAGTTGTTTTAATTATGATAGATTAATTTATTAAAATGCTTTACAGGTGATCTGTAGTTTATGTTCATGGTTTATCCTCCATTTGATATGAATTCTCCTGTAAATCAGCATCATATCAGTTTGACCTGTCCCCTCAACTACACAGGCTGAATAAACTGTTTGACTATAAGGTTAATATTTTCAGAGGAAAAAAAATAGAAGACAACAGCTTTCATTAAGGCTCAGTCAGATACAGTCAGTGTTATGATTTGTTCAAAGCCTGGACCCAAATGCATGACTCAGATAGCAGATAAACAGTGAATAACAAGTCTTTAATGTTCAATGTGCTGGCAAGTGCAGGGGGGAGGGGTGGTGCGTAGTCCCAGGATCCAGACGTGGCTCGTGTAGTCACCAATGAGCGGAAGAGTGAGAGTGTCTTTGATGTGGCGTCTGCCACGTGGTAATGGCGGTGCTGCAGCACGGCGCAGTGGTGTCCGTCTCTCGAGCGTACTCACTCTGAAGGGAAACAGGAGAGCAGGCAATGGGCAGGCCGGTCCACAGGCAGGCAGGGAAGAACACACGAGATCACGAGGCAAGCACGGCAATCTGAGTTGAGGTGAAAGGAACACAGAGGCATTAGCTACACAAGCTAATAATAAGGCACAATGGCAAAAAACACGGAGGAGCCAGGATGCAACCTACCACGTAGACTGATGAAACGATCTGGCGACGAATAGGAGGGAATCCAGAGGCTTTATGGAGAGGTTGATTACTGGAGTGGATTCACCTGGCGCTGCCTGTGGAAGGAGACCACGCCCACATGCACACACACACACAGAACAGACAGGGGGAGAGACACAGGAGGAATAATACAGACTGGGAATGACAACACACACATAAGGGAGAAGGAAGGGCTGCCATGATGAGGATCATGACAGTCAGGGCTTCACATCTGATGTTATTTTAAGAATCCTCACATCCCACTGACCGCATTAACGTAAATTTCTTTGTTGAAAGGCGCTTTATGAAATTAAGTCCATTTACTTGTATTAGTTTACAGCGCAGCCTTGCCACATCCAATATGGCGGCGACGTTGATGTATCGCAGCAGCGGGCAAACCCACTCAATGCGGCATCTACGTATATATAGGTTCGTTCGAGATGAGCCAGACCTGCGCAGATTCGATCACTGGCAGTCGGCGCACAATGCATGCGTCCAACTTCATCCCAACTTGCTCTGATGTATTACAAAAGTGGACGGCGATAAAACCGCGAGAGCGAGGCGGCTGCAGTTTTTAGAGCAAGGCGCTGCAGTTGCTCTCCACCGACTGCACCGCCTGGCTCTCACCTGATCTAACAGCTGATTGGTTAAGGTGTCGACTCAACAATATGACGCATACATTCATCATAAACTATACAGAGTCTACTGTAGTATATTAATATTGGACGGTTTAATTATTGAAGTATTTAGCAACACAGAGACTTGTGGTCAGTGGGATGTGAGGATTCTTAAAATAACATCAGATGTGAAGCCCTGACTGTATCTGACTGAGCCTTAATGAAAGCTGTTGTCTTGTATTTTTTTCCTCTGAAAATATTAACCTTATAGTCAAACACAGTTTATTCAGCCTGTGTAGTTGAGGGGACAGGTCAAATTGATATGATGCTGATTTACAGGAGAATTCATATCAAATGGAGGATAAACCATGAACATAAATTACATATCACCTGTAAAGCATTTTAATAAATTAATCTATCATAATTAAAACAACTGGAGACTGAAAACAAACTGATAGCCTATATGGGTCTGATCACTTTTTTAATGAATTGACATCATTCCATACAGGATACGTGTGTGTCTGTGACTTCCTGTACAGACTGAAGGCTGCTGGAAACTGTTGGGAAACTGTCCGACATCACCGCAGCTTTTTGTCACCGCCCCCCGCTGCAGCCGCCTGTTCTTGTCTACTTTTCAGGCGAGGCGCAGCTCATCTCAAACAAGCCTATTGTCTATGGTCTATGGATCAAGGCAAGCGATTCTTCCTACGTGCTCAAAAACGTAGGTGCTGATTGGCCGAAGAGGACTCCTGTGTATCTGCGCTCAATTGCTCTTCCTTCATCCTTAATCTACCCGGATGTCTGTCACAGTAAATTGAAATTGAAGTTTGAGAACTGAATTTGAATTGTGAGAACTGAATGTGAAGATATATAGAAATAAATTCAATTTCAAATTATGCTATTCAGATTCAGTTTTCCCATGCAATGATTCAAATTAAACAGTACAATTTCAAATTATGTGATTCAGATTCAGTTTTTCAATGCAATTATTCAAGTTTAGAAATTCAAATTCAAATATAAATGATTGAAATTCAGTTTCTGGTGGCACATATTTCAGCCCATAGGGGCGCCTTTTGGGGGGTTTGGTGCCTTGCTCAAGGAGGTGACGCTCCATATTTGGTCCGGACGGGGACTACTTTAACAGGCAACCCTCCGGTTCCCAACCCAAGTCCCTGTGGACTGAGCTACTGCCACCCCACAGTGAAGGCAGCATCTCAGAAACAACTTTCTTCAGATCTGTCAAAAATGTCCATGTAGACCCAGACATGAGTTGATCAAACTTTGGTTTGCAAAGGTCAAGGTCACTGTGACCTTGAGTCCATCTCATTCTTGTAAATGCGATATCAAGGCCTTAAGGGGATTTCTTCTAATTTTCCACAAATGTCCATTTGGTCTGAAGAATGACATGAGTAAAACTTGGTGCTGAAAGGTCAAGGTCACTGTGACCTTACAAATCATGTTTTTGTACATGATTTAATAATTTGTATGCTAATTTTGATGAAATTTCACATAGATACAGAATAAAATAATGAAGTGATGGAACTCTGTATGAAAAGGTCAAAGGTCAACTTTGTGGCGACATCATAATGTTCTGCAAAAGCACTTTTCCAGCCATTATTCAGGTACAGAAGGGGAGATCGATACTTACTTGGTGTCAGTAATCTAGGGTGCCAATCTTGAAACTCTGCTGATTGTATAGCTCTTCTGTGCTGTCAGATTGAAGATGTAGCCTTCACATTTAAGAGCATGTAGCCTCTTTGCAGCAACATCGATCTTTGAAGCGTTGTCAGCTGTCATGACTACGTATGAGCCTGGTCAGATACAGAAGTTAACTGTAACTGCAACATGACTGGTTTGCTAAAGCATACATCTGTGAGGCAGTAATCCTAGTCATCATTTTTACCTGCTTTTCCTACTATGACATTTCAAAATGTCCACTATTCATTTCAGTTTCAGCTTGTTAGTCAACATGAGCGTATCGCTTTGTTTCCTCCCCCCACTGTGTTCATATGGAAAATGTGAGCTATTTGCCCAGTTTCCTCTAGCATGAAGCATTACACAGGGTAAGACTGAAATAAAAAATAAACTAATAGTATGTTGTTCTTTTGTCTTCTGGTCCTTACCTGTGTTTTGTTTGTGTCTATAATGAAAGCCCCAATAGGCAGCTGTTTATATGCTTTTTTTGCCTCTGTGCTGGCAACAGCCGTGGCTGGAGGTATTATGCTTTTGGATTTTCCATCTGTCCGTCAGTCCGTCCGTCCATCCGTGCCATTCTCGTAAACGCCTTAGCAGGATTTTTTCAAATTTGGCATGAATGTCCACTTGGACTCAAGGATGAACTAATTAGGTTTTGGTAGTTAAGGGCTGAGGTTTTACCTGGTTTGCCCCATTCTTGTGAACGCAATATCTGAAGAAGGACTTGAAGGAATTTCCTTAAACTTGGCACGAACATCCACTTGAGCTCAACAATGAACTGATTTGATTTTGTTGGTCAAAGGTCAAGGTCACTGTGACTTTGCATCAGTCTTGTTCTCATGAACGTGATATCTAAAGAAGGCCTTGAGAGAATTTCCTCAAATTTGGCACAAACATCCACTCAAGGATGAACGGATTAGAATTTGGTGGTCAAAGGTCAAGGTCACTGTGACCTCAAAAAACAGGTTTTTGGCCATAACGCAAGAATTTATACGCCAGCTATGAAGAAATTTCACACAAATGTCTAATAGACTGCTAATAGATGACATTTTGTATCAGAAAGGTCCGCTTCACTCTGACATCTTCATGTAACATGTTCTGCAAAAACACTTTACTTTCCTTTCCTTTTTCAACATCATATCTCAGGAACAAAAGGGGGGATATTTGGTTAGATACTAAATTGGTGACACTAATTTTGGGTGCCCACCTCAAAACTGTTGTAATTTTATAGATCCTGTGTGCTGCTGGGTTGGAGATGTGTGTGTCGTCCACATTTTAGAATATATACCTTCTTTGCAGTAACGTTCATATTTAAAGCGTCATCAGCTGTCATGGCTACATATGACTCTGGTTAGACATGGATGTAAATTGCAACTTGACTGGTTCAAGGAGGCACACAACTGCGAGGGGTTAATTCTAGTTATTCAATTTATCAAGCTCATTTTTCTGTAGTCAGTTGTCATCCTCTATTACATCCATATTTCCCAATTTCTTAATAAAACAATCATTGTCATTTCCTCATTGTAGCCGTAATATCCTGGGCTCCCTCTGTCACTTTCTTTCTTCCTTCACATCTCTCACACGTCCCCTTCACCCTACATAACTCACCATCTCCTTCATTCCTCCTCTCTCCTGTGTATTGTCAGCTGTTGTTTGCGGTTGAACTTGGTAGTCAAGAGGGAAATGACTTCAAATATGTTTTAAATGTTGTGTTTAATTTGATTAAGGGCAATAAAAATCAACAGGGGGTGTTCTTGTCTTGGCTAATAGACAACACAGATGAAAAGCATTCCTCAGTTTTTCTTTAAGAAAAAAACAGCTGGAAGAATGACATGATGTTACAACACTGCAGTATGCTAATGCAAAGTGACCATGAATGGAGGAGGAAGCTAACATAATATATCTCCATGGGTTCACAGCTCAAAACCTGATTTACAACATTGTATTTATAAAGTAAAGGCATTGTAACAGACTGTGAAAATATGTTGGATCAGAAAAAATCCCATCATGCATGAGTCACTTCCTGGCTGCTGACTGAAGGCCAACTATAACACTGAGACTCTGCAGACATTTTTTTTTTTACAACTGAATTTGTCCCAACACCAAAGTCATTAAAAGTTGCATGAGACTTTTATATGGAAAGCCCTGAGGACTCGGAGTAGTTATGTTTTCCAGTGGTCATGGAAATGGATCTGCCTTAAAATATCCCTCAAGTCATTCTCCATGTTTTGAGCTAACTGGCCCACTGGCCCACTTTAAAAGTGTTTAAATGTTTTTCAAGACAACTTCATTGATGTTACACATGAAGACTAGTTTACTTTACAAGTTGAGTAGAGTTAGGGAGCTTGAAAAAAGTGTAGAAAAGAAAATATAGAGATATCTTGGCTTTAAATCCTTTGTATGTTTGGAGTTTGGAAAACACTGAATCCTACACTTCACAAAATAAAAACTCAAAAAAGGTTTGATTATACCTTCCCCTTTCGGTCAGTGCCCATGTCTTTTGTAGACTTTTTCTTAAAAACTCTAGGTTAAGATAACCTAACTGATAACATTATGAGGGATATTTTTCACAGACTAGACAAAGCTCTTCAAGACCCACAGAAAACATTATACAACACTTTTCACAAGCTGAGCACATCAAACAGACTGTCCTCCCCCTAAAAGCTGAACCATAGTTTGTCTGTACAAGCAGCTTATGACAACCCATATTTAAGTCTTAGTGATGTTGTATTTTATATCAGCTCCAATGGAATGCCTGTTGCCCAATCAAATTGACATCAAATTCAAATTCAAATTTCAGGGGTTTTTTTAGGCGGAGACCTCTGGTGACTGTAGTAATTATGACATCCACCCAGGAGTCTGCTGTTTATGTCTTATGTGAAACAGTCAAAGTTATTTTAAGTTATGATAACTGAGGTAACATAACTCTATGTAACATCACATTACATAGTTCTATTTCATTCTTCCTGACTAGGTGGCAGGGCCTTAGCACTGGATATCTCCATATTACGTAGGTGTAGGTCGAGTTATTATATTAACAAAGTCACCTGTGATCATGCATTGATGTAGGGCATTCACCCCAGTAAAACAACAACATCATCACACAATCTGCTCCTTCCATCTACTTGCAGCTGAAGAAGCTCTTAGCAGGTCAATTTGGCTCGTCACTTGTAGCCTCATAACCGGATGGTTGGTACTTCTATTGTTTCGTCCACCAGAGGCTGCAGCAAGCTGATTTCTCAAGAAAGGAGTACAGTCAGACGGACAGAGATTATGTCGCTGTTATGATTCATACTGAACTAAGTAGACCGGCGGCTCACCAGGCTCGCCTGCTTAATTGATGCCTGATTCGCTGTGTTGTTAGCTCTCTGCTCTCAGAGGAACGCAACAGTGACAGTAAGTAAATACACTATTGGGTGGAAGGTTAATGGGTATTTGTTAAGGTGACTGATCAGTGCTTGAGTTTGCTGCTACTGTGAGATGGCTTTTGTGTAGAGTGTTGCCTAGTCTAAGTTAGGTTTGTAGGATAGCGGCACAGTGTTTTTGCGGGGCTGACTAGCATTGTATTTAACACTAGGACAATAGTTTGTCATTAGTGACAAAGTAGTATTGGGTGTGTGCTACTTTTGTGTTAGGCTATTCATCAGTATCATTGTCAGTGTATTTTTTTTTCTCCTTATTTGTTTAACCCGTTTCATGAGGATGGCCACGATCAATGCCCTGTCTGCTTGGGGATTTAACACATTAGGGCAGGCGTGTTTCACAACCCTTGTATGAACTGTAGGTTTATGCCACTGTCAATACGGTTTACTAGACGTACAAAGATAAAACATGATACTGAATTGCTGTCTGCTAGCATGGCTAATACGGCAGCATCAAAGAGATGCAGCATGCTCTCACATGGTCCTCCTAAAAAACTAGGAGAGGTTGACACTTTGGCTCGTCAGGTTGGCACTCTTTCATCTGAATTTGCCCAGAGCTCCTGCTCAATCTTCAGCCTGATAATAGGGCACCAGCTTCCAGTGGTGACTCTGCCACAAGAGACTTGCCTTGTCAAGAGGATGATGTGCTATCAGCTACAATCCTGCAGTTTGTTTACAGATAAAGAGGATGAAGCTTAAGATGTGAATAGAGACACAGCCTCCACGACCCTGGGGGCTTTCTCTCAGGGGTCCGATGTGGGGTCATTGCATGGATCTGAAGTTGGTTGTGCCACATTGAAGCCAGCTATTCGGTTGGCTTTAGCACAGCTGGGGCTGGATGAAGCTCCAGTGGCAGCAGCTCCTTTGAGTACTTTTTCAGGTAGACACTGCAGCCCTCTACCTTTTCATTTTCTCCTTCTAAACCTTATATTGAGGAGCTCCATGGGTGTTGGGCAGACCCTAAACTGTTTCTCGTAACATTAGTGATTGCAGGAACTTGGCTGCCATGCAGGAGGCAGGTAGCTGTCCCCGTCCTCAGTGTCGACTGACAGATGATCTCCTTGCTAAGAGTTCTAATATAGCAGCATACATGGGGCATCTTGTTAACTCCCTTTCTTACCTCAACCTGGCTTTGTATCAGACCTTCAGGAATCTGGTGCAGACTCTTCTGCCCAGACCCTTAGTGATGCGTACCTTAAGACTTTTGCCTTCATGTCTAGGGAGCTTGGAAGGTTGATGTCAACAGTGAAAATGGCTAGCCACCAGGTCTGACTAGCACAGTCCCCCCTGTCGGAGGTGTGTCATCACACCCTCCGCATCCTTCCACTGGTACCAGATCGGATCTTTGCGCCTGTTGCTCAGCAGGCACTGGAGCACAGTGTACAAGCAGATCAGGCAAGGCAGAGGTTTGCTGGTCTGCACTGGGGCCTGGGTTCTGTTCGAGGTCACAGGGATCCCTTGCCTTCTGGTCACAGCCACTTCCATCCACCTGCTTGCCCAGGGTGAATGAAAGTGACTTTCCACGTGCAAAGAGGAGCAGCCCCCAGGGGGTTCAAACCAGAGGTCGGAGGGGTTGGTGTCGGACACTTCTCCCAGCAGCAACTCACCTTCTCGAAGAGGGCAACCACAGACCCATGGGTGGTGTCCACACTGTTCATGGGATACACACTACAGTTCTGATGCTGGTCACCCACTCTCTGTGGGGTCAAAATATCTGTTGTCAGAGACCCCCCAAAATCCCTGGCCCTCAGCCAGGAATTAGCAGTGCTCGTAGAAAAAGCCATTGTCAAACCTGTAGAATGGCATACACGGCTGGGTTTTATTCAGTGTATTTTTTAATTCCAAAGACGGATGCCAGGTTCTGTCCAATCCTAGACCTGAGGGGTTTGAAGGTTTAAAGTTTCTGCAGTTCCGAATGTTATGGATTACAGATTTTCTCTATTCAGTGACACAGGGGGCCTGGTTTGTGTCAGTAGGTCTCAAGGACGCCTGTTTTCTCAGGGGATAGAGGAGCCATCTCAGCTACTGTGCCCACTTTGGGCACTCAAGGCATACGTGAAAGCCACTGCCAATTTACATAAGACTGACCAACTTTGGTTTGCAATGGGGGTTGTAAGAAAGGTAAACCCTGGTCAAGACAGAGACTTTCGAACTGGATTGTGGATGTGATCCTACATGTTTACAGGTCGCATGGCCTGCCAGCCCCTAGTAATGTGAAGTTTCACTCTACTTGGAGTGTGTCCACATCCTGAGCAGCATTGAAAGGGGTCTCTCTGTAAGACATCTGTGCTACCACGACCTGGGAGTCTTTATGTACCTTTGCTCGCTATTACCATCTCAGTGTGGCTGCCCCTACAGCTGTGGCAGCGTCCATCCCAACAGCTTATGTTCCTTAGTGTGGTAAGCGGTCCTCGTGACCTTGCTGGTATAAGTCATCCAGTGCTAAAGCACCGCCTTCTGGCAGTCAGGAAGAATGAAATAGAACGAGAGTCACAGTTGTAACTGTGGTTCTATGAATTTTAATGGGCTTGTATGATGGTCTCCCTAAGACAGTTCTGACAGTAGCCAAAACTCAGGCAAATTTGACCTATTTCAACTAATTAAAGTTGCATAATTAAAGCATCACCTTATTGCCCTGTCATATCAGCAGAAATGCTCATTTCAGGCTGATTTGGATATTTAATTTTAAAGCTGTTAACTCCCAATGCTGATGATGTGCCGATACTATTGTGCATCCCTACTGATGTTTAAAATAACAGTGTGGTCAATACCAATGCTGATGTTTTTATACTGTTTTTTTTTTTGTCGTTTTTTTGTATGTGTGTGTGTGTATATATATATATATGTATATATATATATATATATATATATATATATATTATTACTATTTTCATAATTTCCCTCTCAAATATCGTTCTCCTTCAGACAACTATTTGTGAAGTTTATTAAGTTAAACTGCACTTTACAGGATTACATTGAAAACATCATTATACTTTACTTTTGCCCAATACTGAATAGGGCTCATCTGTTCATCTGACTTCAGTCATTTTTATTGCAGCAAAATATGATGCAAAACAGACAGACTGACCAACACTGTTGTGGTGGACTGTTATTTTTTTTTTTTTTCGTGTGCAAATCGCATGTGTCATATCTAAGTTCTCCTTTCCTTCTGTGTTTAAAAAATCCAAAATAAGTCCAGACGTTTTATTTAAACGCCAACGGTGCATTTCTGATTTCATTGTCCGGTGTTTCCATCTTTATTTTGATGAACTTCCTAAATGCCACTGACTGAGACCTCTGCTGACCTTGTAAGGAAGTGTGGATCAAAAAAGCAGTTGATTATATCATTCTAGTACCAAAAGTTGTATTATAATGTGTATTTGTAAAAGTTAATATTACATATAATAAAAGATCGATACTTGGCTTCTGCCTCTACAATACTGGCATGCAAAATATCACAATACCATGGTTTATCGTTTTTTTCCCACACCCCTATGAGCGGTGTGAGTTTCCTCCTGGGCTCAACTACTTCACTTGTGGATTGATATCTACTGCACATTCATTTGTTGTTCTTTAAGGCATAACAGTGCTGTTATCACTGCACCTCCGTTCTGTTATATCTGTTCCTGTCTCACTTGGGAAGGCTCTCTGGCTTTTAGTCATAACCTCATGGAAAGACATGGAAACATCTTCCAGCTGAATAAACAATGTCCATACACCGTATAAGCATATCTGCTGAAATATATTGTTTTAGTGATTTCACCATGTAGGCACAAAAGCACAACATTAATCTTTTGACCCAGTTCTGGATGAGGCTTGTTACTGTGCAACATTATCAAGCCTTTGTTTTTCTCCCCAGATGCAGAAATGAACATCTGTGATTTTACACTTCAGTTCTTTTCCTGACAAACATGGATTTTCTGTCCAACTTTCCACTGCTCATTCTGTTCTTTGTCCTTTTATTTCTCCAGAGTTACTGGGGGTGAGCTGTTTGAGGACATTGTTGCCAGGGAGTACTACAGTGAAGCTGATGCCAGGTCAGTCTAATCTTTGTTTTATTTATATTTCTCCTTTTACTGTATGAATGTGATGTGAATTTTGTTTAGTCTATGTTGGCACCAAAGGCATAATCAAGCAGATACACACTATAAAACAGCTAACAAAATGATTTACATGCACATTATGAAACTGCATATTGACTACCTGTCAGCATGTATGTGAATTATAACATACACACACACAAAATACAATCCCCCTCATTATACATTGCATATATGTTCAGTGTGTTGCTGTCTTTGATATGCCTTTTAAAGTCAAAACCTTTAGTTCTACATTTCTTGTTCTGCCTTTGTCCTTTAATTATGAATCTGCTTTTCCCATTTTTACCCTGACTGCCTACTAAAAATCTATTCAAAAAGAACCCTGTCTGGGCCTTTCCATTAAAGTTCCACTTAAGATTTTGTTTATAGCAGTCTCAGAACCCACTGACTATCAGACAGACAACGATAAGCCTCTGGGGGCATTTCAGTTAGCTGGATTGAACCATTCTCATTCCCAGGTTATCAAATACTAGGGTTGGGCCGGTGTGAAAATTTTCAAACTGGTTTAATATTAAGCCAAACACCAGACAGGACAACTATAGCTTATTTTACTAGGTTTCGCACTTGATTCAGCAGCTGCTCCTAAGTGGAATATAATGTCATAGGGTCTCAACAGAAAATTGGCGTCTGACTATCGCATAGCATTGCATAGGATCACATAGGATCGCATAAAATCAGAGCTGTCTGTCCACTGTGAATCCGCTAAATATGCACTGCTGTTACTTCATGTAAACAAACCACATAGCTATCAGTTGTTTGCTCGAGATCAGACTGGAGATGTAACCACTTAGAGGTGAGTGAGAAGTCTACCTGCTATCTTCCTGCATTTGGAAAGTTACTTTTTAAACAGAAAACACACATTTTATATAGTGATATTTACTGGAAGAGATATACAAAAGAGCCAACAGCAAGCAGCCTAGTTTGTTATCAGTGATGTTCATTTAACTTACCAGAAATTTTCAGCTCTTGTGGCGATCTCCCTCCAGTCAGCTGATACCTTTTATTAAGGTTTTTGTAGTGAAATAAGGCGACTTTGTATTGATAATTCCTAATTTCAAAGTAATGAATAAGCTTTTCTTTGTTCATTGCGGTGCATTCAAAGCGAGCCACAGGAATAAATGGAAACACAGCGTCCGACAAAGTTCAGCTTAAAACAATGCCTGCACTGAGTTAGGACACATCTTTCATCGGCTTAAAATCCAAAATGTTGTCATATCAGTGCAGTACAGCCGGTTGCTGTTATTGTTAAACAACACCCAGTGGCGTCAGGAAGAAACATGTCGGGACAACAACATAAGTAAAGGGGGCGAAAGTCTGAGTAGGGCGGGTGGTAGTGGTGGTGGATGGGTCTTTCACCCGGGGGACCAGTGATTGCTTCCAAAATGATTGTAAAGCCAAACTCTGTTCATTTTTCCTAAACCTAAATATATGCTTTTGTTGGCTAAACCCAACCATATGTGTGTGTTGGCGAAATGTAACCACAAGCGTTTGTTTTTGAAGGAAAAAAACATACATTTGCGATGTTGCACCAATGTATTGTGTTTATTTTGAAAGAGACTAAATCCAAACTGTAAATTTTCTGTGAAAATGGCAGTGTATTTTGAAAACAGACAAATCATGTATCAGGCAAAAGTTGACACAGTATCCCAGAATGTCAACAGCCAACACACCCATGGTACCTTGCACCTCATATATCGATGTGTCAAGTCCATGACCAAGCGTTGATATGTGACAAGGTCAGAGTGAGAATGTGTTGTCTCGTCACCCCAAAAAACACACAAATTTAGTAAAGTGAACGAACACAATTTCATGTCAGCTTGAAAGACACATAAGTTCATTCACACAAACAAGGAGGATCTGGATTCTGTTTTTTGTGGTGGATTTTATTGATCTATAAATTTTTTTAAAGTTGTGCCCTTTGTATTTTCCTCTAATTGCTTCTTTAATTGCCTAAAGAAAACAACAATGTGCTCTTTCCAAGAGTGACGCCAAGATCGATATTAATATCAGTCTCGTGTTAATTGCTGATATGTTTAGCCTTGCTTAGTATAAAGACTGGAAGAAGGGGCAAATAGCTAGCCTGGCTCTGTCCAAAGTTCACCCCTTAAGCTCACTAATTAACACTTTGTCATGTTTACATTTCTGTTATTGTAGATTAAAAAAGGGGTTACAATCTGTGCCTCTAGGGCAAGTTATGTGTTGGAAGCATTTCTTCTAACAGCCGGGTGCATTCACTG